>NC_138941.1:41945458-42681291 GCF_965226115.1 Aulonocara stuartgranti
TCTGTTTCCTTTAAAATACTTTGAGTATTTTTATTATTACTGCCCATTTTGTGCTGTGATTTTTGTTTTAGTCATTTTTATCTTCTTACTAAGACTAGTGTCTTGTTTTCGCTTGAGTAGAGAAGAGCAGCTTCGCTTCCTTTGTGATTTTATTTTAATTTGACTCCTGACCCGATTTCTGCGTCTTCGTCTTGCTTCTGCAGAAGCTTTACAGTACAGTCGTATTTCTGCTGCATGTTGGGATTTTAGACATCTTTCTCTGGGACTGAAATGACTCCTTTTGTTTGGCCCTTCGCTTGGCTTACGGTCCAGTCTGTGGCAGATATGAGTGGGCGATGTTCTGCTTCTTCTGGTGCTCTTCGATGCTTCTCTTTTGTAGTGGAATAAAATGAAAGTGCTGTGCTTAAAATGATTCCACAGTTTGGTCTGATGTCTTTTTTTCATTATCAGTCATGAAGTTTGCATATTAAATGGAACTTATTATGCTCATTTCCAGCTATTACAGCAGCTTTGCATGATTCACAGTTCAAAGTAATCATTTATCACAAGTAACCCTGTATGAAATAAGCCATTATTAGCACCTCTCCATTTACACCAGTAGTTCTCAGCTTTTTCTGGTGTTTCCTTTTTTCCCAACAAGCAAAAGGTTCCTGGTTCAATTGTAGGAGGAGACAAAGTCTTTGGGGTTGTATCAGAAAGAGCATCCAGTGTAACATGACAAAAACAAAACAAAAACATGGAGCTGTGGTGACCTCTTGTGACAAAAATGGAACAGTCATCTTACTTCTGATTGGCTGAGAGAAGAGAAGCTAAAGCATCAAGCGGCTGCAACTATGCCCTTTAATAATACACTAACAAGGCTTATTTTGAGCCATGACTCATGTAAAGTTACTCTAGTAGAATCAAGAATAAAAATCTAAGATGGAAGTGGAAGTGGGAGTAGCTGACCTCCTTTAAAAGCTGAATAAAGACAAAACAAGTTGCATTGAAGTTTTGGTCCTTTTATTCTTTTTCACTGCAGTCCAATAACAAACCATTCAAGGTCTGCTTTTTCCTCAGCTTGAAATCGTATGCTCCCGAAGGCATTCATGTGAAGGGCGTTAATAATGCAAGTTAGACCTTTTTGTGTAATGGCTGTGGTAGCCATGGCTACGAGGCTGTGCCAGACACAGGTGATGGAGGAAACAGATCTCCTGAGGAGAGGAAAAAATAAAATAAGTCTCATTTCTTTCAGAATGCAGGTGAACAGCAGCACATTCATTCAAACAACAAACCCACAAACTGAGAAGCTGCACACAAAATGTTCACACAGCTAATCCGATGTTAATATGGATTTAGGTGAGAAAGCCCTGTTTGTTTCTGAATCTGCAAGAGGATCAGACACCGTTTTGTGAATAGAGGTGAACAGGGAAAGGACAGAGTCATGAATGATAGATGTGTAAGTGGATCGCTGTCAGGTCGCTGAGACACTGGGCAGGGACTGCTCACAGAAGCTGGTCCATCTCTGGGAAACCTGAACCTCTCAAACTCAACCCCATTCCTGCGTTTGGGACAACATTATAAGACTTCCTGTCTGCACTAATTAGCTTCTGCTAGTCTGAGGACAAGAGATAAATCACAAAGTGCAGTGCGAATAAACAAATGTCTCGATCTGAGAGAAGCCTTTTCTGTTTCAGCAGCAGGCTGTTGCATTACACCTAAAGGGAACCTCAGACGCTTCAGTAAGACACGAGTTCATTTTAGGCTTGAAATCCTTTTTTAACATCACAAAAAAAACAATTAATATCTGTTTTACAAACATGTATAAACAGAAATGACTTCACGTCTCAGATTTCTTGCAATATGACTGAGCAGTTGTTGAGAAAGCTGCAACCACAGAGATTATTAGGAGAGACTGAATGAGAGAGAAGATGTTTCATACCGTCTATGCACAGCAAATCATCAGTGGAAGAATCATCAGTGGAAACCTATTAGCTGTTTGTTCTGTCCTGCCACACACACACAGTGTCAGCGTGTCCTTGGAGGAAAGTGGGGTAAGATGAGCCAGTGGGTAAGTAGATCCACCCTAAATTTAGGTGGCATTTCCTGTTTCAACTGGCTCTGGAGGAAGAACCTGATAAAGTGGATAACATTCTTTTTTAAACAAGATTTTCTTTGCATCATCAGTTGCATATCAAATTCTGCTTTTATCTTAGATTATATACAGTAAAGTTATACCACAGCTGCCAGATGTGCCACATCTGTGTCAACAATATGGCAAATTATGGCTGTGGAGCAACATGAGAACAGAGAGTGAGTGCGTGCCTATCCATGCTAATGTTTCTAAGTGCCCGAATAAACAACGTGCAAAGCAGGGTGGAGAGTATTTGCACAGCATTTGACTACAAACAATAATGAAATCCTTACAATGTTTACAGTAAGTGATAGCTCGGCCTGCAGGTTCTTCCTCTGGCAAAGACCACAAGATTGCAACCACAACTCCGAAGAAAACCTGATGACCTGAAATACAAAGCAGCCATTACATGAAAGGAAAAGAGACAGCAAATCAAGAGTTACACTCACTGGACAGTTTATTAGGTACCTTCATGGTCCATGTTGGCATGACAGCATCACACATCTATGATTTGAATCTCCTCTTCTTCCGCATCTCAAAGCTGCTCTATCACACTGAGATCTGGAGACTGTGGAGGTTGTTTGAGTTGAGTGAACTCATTATGTTCAAGAAACCAGTTTGATCTGAGCTTTCTGACATGGTGTGTTGTCCTGCTCGAAGCAGCCATCAGATGGTGCACTGTGGTCATAAAGGGATTGACATGACTGGCATTAATACTCAGGCAGGCTGTGGTTTTTAAATGATGCCCAGTTAGTACCGAGGGGCTCAAAGTTTGCCAAGAAAATATCCCCAACATTATACCGCCACCAGCCTGGACTGATGATACAAGGCAGGATGGAGCCACGCTTTCATGCAATTGACACCAACTTCTAATCCTACCTTCTGAAAGTTCCAGAGACTCATCAGACCAGACGCCGTCTATTGTTGTCCAATTTTGGTGAACCTGTGAACTCAGTTTCCTGATCTTAGCTGACAGCAGTGGCAGCTGGTGTGGTCTCCTGCTGCTGAAGCCCATCTGCTTCAAGATTCAACATTCAGAGATGCTCTTCTGCATCGTCTACTATGGTAACAATAGTTATTTGAGTTACTGCTGCCTGCCTTCAGCTTGAAGCAGTCTGCCCAAAATAAAATCCTCCAGAAAACTGCTGCTCACTGGATATTTTCCCGATGTGGGGAAAATCCCAGCAGTTTCTGTAACAATTATACCAGTGTCAGTTTAAACTTCAGTAGGTCGTCTTGATCACGTGTGTTGAGCTGCTGCCATGTGATTGGCTGATTAGATTTACAAGCAGTTGATCAGGTGTACCTGGTAACCTGTCGGTCAACAGGTGAATGGTTTGTATTTTATAGAGCACCTTTTTCTTTTTTGTAAGAATGAGTTTCTATTTTAATGAAAAGGGTAAATAAACTTTGTCTTCGTGGAAACTATAAAGTTTTCTGAAAAGTCTGTCTGATTCTAAAATCGAGGACTTTTGTGAGCTTCATGACAGCTAACAAGTGGAGCTCAACAACCTGACAACAAGCAAAACCTGCCGAGAACAAATCACACATCAGTCCTCGTGTGCAACTTGAATCTTTTTTTTTTTAATTTAAAACAAATTTTAATCTTTACAGGTTTTATTTTTAATATACAATCAAACAATTGTTGCAATCATACATGAAATTTATTATAGTAATGCACAACTCTATCCAGACTACCCATAAATAAAAAAAAAGAGAAACAAAAAAAAGAAAAACATCGAGATCAGTATGAAACACAACGTTAGGCAACACCACAGGTAACAAAGACGATCCTGTCACACCACAGCAGGACAGTCACTGCAATGCAAAGACGGACACAGGAACACACACACCTCACTTCATTTCCCTTCATCGAGTGATGACGTTTGATTAAAAAAAAAAAAAAAAAAGAGGGAGCAGAGAGATCGGGGTGTGAAAAGCCTAAAGAAAAAACAAAACAAAAAAAACTTGTGCCAGGCACTTGGCAGACGTGGGGAGAAAAGAAAGAAACCTGGTGTGATTGAAAGCGACAGACAGTTGCAGCCAGATGTTCTGCAGTATTATCCTCTACAACCTTGAAAACAATGCAGGGCAAAAAGCAAGCTTCATCCGAGGCGTTAGTGACATGTTAGACCCAACAAACACGCGTGGATTTAAGGTGGCGGCAGCTTTGGATCAGAGTACAAACTCTATATAAAAATCTCTCAAACTCCAACAACTGTAGTGCAGATAAAGTTGAATGGTTTTTAATTACCGTCTGCTGGCTTCATCTTCTAAAACGTGACAATTTACAGCTTCACAGCCTCTGAATGTTGGGACGAAGCACGTTTATTAAAAACACTGAGAATCTGTGGATCAAAGCATCGATCACGGAGTGCTGATCAGTTGATCTCTCTTTCTGTCAGTCTTTGTTGTGTAAATGAGTTTGGAGTGTTAAACGCCACCTGTGGGGGCTCAGACGATCAACTTTTACATATTCTATAATTATAAAAGGCGGGCTGAAGGTACGCGAGTCATGTTACTGATGAAGTTACTGATCACTTAAAGCAGACTTTGGAAATGATTGGAGAGCAATAATCTAAAGGTCACATGGGGAGAAACAAACTGCGATTCCACAAAACTCAACCTTTTTCCCTTCCTTTTCTCTCGCTCTGTCTCACACACACACAGACACACACACAGCACAAACTGGCTCAGAAATGGACGCACAGAGATCTTCACTTCTTCCCTCCTCACTGGGAACACGTTTGTTCTTGAAATACAGTACCGTCCTCTCTTCCTCGCACTCTCTCTCTCTCTCTCTCACACACACACACACACACACACACACACACACACACACACACACACACACCTCATTTTCACATGACCCAGGGAAGCAGCAGCGTGCCATGATGCGATCACAAGAGGCTGCCGTGTTTTCGGGGTGAGGAGCGTAAGATCATCCCCTCACTTCCGATGATAACCTGGCTGGAATGTAGTGGTGCTAACGACACGCACACACACAGACACACAGACACACACACACTTCACAGGTAAACAAGGTAATCTTCTGCAGGACGGACAGCTCAGGTGTGCGCAGGGGTGAGGGAAGTGAGTTGTTTTTATGTTGCTTTTTGTTTTAAACTTTATTTAAACGAGAGCCTGGAGGCTTCAAGGTCCCTCATCGCGTCCCTCATCAGCGGTTCATCCTGACCTTTGACCCCAGCCAGGCGGCATCCACCACAGAGGAGGGAGACAGTACAAGGGGGTGAGGCACGTGTAGAGTGCAAACGGGCGTAGCTGTACAGGTTTAGGGAGTCTTTTGTGTGTGTGTGTGTGTGTGTGTGTGTACAGCATGCATGAGTGAGGTGTCTGCGAGTGCAAAAGTGTGTGTGTAAAAAGTGCATTCCTTGTGTGTGTGCGTGCCTTCGACCCGTGACCTCATCGTGTCCTCGGCAGCCGGACGATGAGAACAAAGTCTCGTGTCATCATCTTCTCCTCGGGTGGCCTGAAAGTCTCTGGAGGCCTCAGTCAGTCAGTCAGTGAGGTTCAGGGTCTACAGCTGAAAACTAAAAACGAACAAACAAAAACGGGGTCCGCGTGTCAGAGACTGGAGCCGTTCAGGAGGCACACCTCTTCCTCCTCCTCCTCCTCGTTGCCCCCTCCACCCCAGCCGTCCTGGAAAGAGCGGATCAGTTGAACATGATGGACTCTGGATCCTGATTTGCCATTTGAGCCATGTGACGAAGGATATCTTTTTTTGTGATAATACCAAGAAGCCGCCTGCAGAGGGAGACAAAGAGGGACAGAAGCATGAGGAGGTGGTGGTGGTGGTGTTGGTGGTTGGCAGCTGAAGTAAAGCAGGAAACAATAAAAACATCATGTTTTTGTTGGCAAAAACAGAATCGCATGGTTTAATTTTGGCTCTGGTATGACATTAATTATATGAATCTGTGTCAGAATGAGGCCAACAAAAGCACGAGTCCCTGAGGAAGCAAAAGTCAGCAGCAGGAGGTGGAAGAGGAAAAAGGCAGGTGAGAAACAGCACCCAGCTTCCCCCGCTTCAGACCCCTGCCACGGCCGTTTGAGATTTGCTGCTGAGCAAAAGGAGGAGCTGGATCCTTCAGAGGAGACAGGAAGCAGTGAACAGGAGTAAAGTCAGAGGAGCAGAGGAAGAGGCGGTGCCCATCACAGGAGTCGGGACATTTCTATCTTTTACCTTTTCTTTTTATTCAGTCCAATTTAAAGCTTTTGCAGTAAGATCAGACAGCAAACATCACAGTGATGTGCAAAAGTCTCAAGCCAGCATCACTTCTTTATATTTTGTTTCCAAGCAGTCCGGCTTTTGTATTTTTTAAAGTGCTCTTGAGCAACAGTTCTCCAGTCTTTTTTGAAGGACTTTCAAAGTTTTTCATTGGATGCTTTTTCACTCATTTTCAGTCCTTGTACTTGACCATTTTCACAGGAATGCTTTGTTCGTTGGGCTGCGTAACACTGGTTCATCCTTTGATATTTTACAGGTTCATGATGTGCCTACACGTAATTGACAACTTGTATCTTTAGACACTTTGTTACTGCCTGTCACAAAAACACATCAATTGCTCCTGTTCTTTAAACCTGTGAGAAATATTTCTAATGTTTGACATTTTTCAAAGTGCTTTCTGTAACATCATTTTCATAATACGAAGCCCTGAATGTCTGACAGGTGACAGAGTCCCCGTTGGTAACCAGGCGACAGTGTCACATTAAAGGGCCGTTCACACAGGAAGTGACTCACATTAAAGCATCATTGGTTGCTAGTGGAGAGTCCAAGCTCCAGTTGCCAAGGTAACCCTCTAATCTGTTTACCACTCTGTCATATATCAATCAGCAGTGCACTTCACCCTCATTTCTAGCCGATCGCCTCAAAGATTAACTCTCGACAGACCCGCTTTGTGTCGCCAGCGGTTATATCGCTCGCATGAAGTCAGTCATCATGGGTCTGTGGAGATGAACAACATTCTGACTCGAATTTCATTAAAAATGTAATCATGTTTATTTCAGATTGCTAAAAAACTTAATGGTGAAGGGTTTGAACTGTGTAGAGCCAGAAAGTCTACATCGCCCAGTCGTTGTACAGAAAAACATTCAAAGTCTGTTTTTTAGTGTGAAGTTCCACATTTTAGGATTTATTTTCCCTTCCAGGTTGCATTTCTGATTTCTCTTTTCCTGAAAGTTTCCACAAAACACAGGTGATTTCAAGTTGTGATAAATTACAGCTCATTTCATAATCATGTTTCAATAGCGAATTCTGACTCCTGTGATGAATCCACCTCGCAGCACTACGGAGCACTTTCTCTCTGTATGACACTGTAAAGGATTTAGTCAGTCAGCTGGGGCCATTAAGGACTAACACGGCAGCTTTTTAAACATCGGCGATGCTCCTGCTGACTGCAGTGAGGTCAGGTGAAGAGGAGAAACAGCTGAGAGCAGTGAGAAGAAGAAGCAGTGAGCTATGTGACTCCTACAGAGCTCAAATCATGTAGAGCTGGGTCCAAAGAGCTCAGTGTGCTTTGTGTTAATGCAGTCAGGTGACCACAAGGAGTTCATGCGTTTATGATTAATCGTGATCTTCAGCTGCGTTTTGACCCTAGAAGGCAAATAATTGAAAGCGAACCCAGGTCTGAGTGGGTGGAGCTGAGGTACCTGTGGAGGGCGGAGGTGTGAAGCAGCAGTCACACAGATCAGACCTGGGTTCCCCCGCCGGCCGATCAGACCGGCAGCAGAGGCTCGGGAAGCCAGGTGCAGATCAGAGTGGGTCAGGTGAAGAGTGACCACAATGTTTCCAGTTAAACCAGCAGTGACCTGCCCCAGCTAATTTCAGGTAAAAATCTGGGCCAGGAAGTGAGCGTAGCACCACCTGCACTAACATTACAACACATTAATAATAAAGCAGCCTGTAACTGTGCTGTACACCTGACTCTTCTCTGCATGCACAGCAAGGTCATAAATCTGTGCTGCAGACCGTCATTCCTCTGGTGCTGATACACGAGTGTGCGAGCTGCAGTTTACGTGTGCAGCCATGCTAGCTGATAAACGAGCCCTCCATCCTTTCGTCCACACTCGGACGTTTCTAACGTCTGATATGATGGCACCAAAAATACTGAAGCTTCAAAATCTGGAAACAGAAGCAGATGGGTGGTGTCACAGTAGCTGATGTAGCCATGTTGCTTATTACAGATTATTATATCAACTGGAGCTTGTGCAAATGGTGTTTTTTGTGTGTTTCTAATGACAATATACACAATTTACTTATAATTTACTTTGAAAGTTTCTATTTTCCTTCCTATTGCTTCTCATAATCGTGCTTTTTTAACATTTACTCCAGAGTATATTCTAGCACCTTCTCCATGTCTGCTGTGGGCCCACATGCAGAAGGCGGGACACTGCTGGCTCAGAGGAAACATCGGCAGGTTAAAGAACAGGATTAGTAATCACTTCATAAAAGGAATCATGTGATCATCGCACGCTAGCTACATAAGCTACAGCACTACTGGCACCAGTCAACACAACATCGTCACTCCACCACGCGCACTACCACTACAGGATGAGGGGGATTATAGGAATGAGTCGCATCACTACAGATTGCCCCCCTCCCTCCCTCCTACTAACATCCCCCCCCCTTCAATCTTTAAAAGGACTAAAGCAACGGTGGTCCGCTTTCCCAAGGCGGCTAACTACTCGCCCAGTCGTTGCACAGGTGACGGCTCACATGTCGTTGATCTGTGGAGCCCCCGGGGCGGTTGTGGTCGAGAGGGGAGGGGTTTTAAAAAAAAAGGGGGGGGGGAGGGAAAAAGCAGTCGTTAATGAAAACAGAAAACTTTGGGAGGCTGAACTTGAAATGACTTCTGTTGTGAGGGGGAGATGGGAAACACACAACAGGCTTCACGGTTACACGACTGCACACATGCTGAGTGTCTCTGATCACACAGTCAGCCAGGAACACAACAGGGTGCTGTGAGTGAACGGGGCTAGCACGAAACAGCTACTGTGTGTACAAATGCAGGTCGATGGGATGAACTCTGCTCTGTGGGAATCTACTGAGCCCCTTTCAGACACCGTCAGCAGCACTCGTCACACGTCTGCTAAACTACCGTTTATTTTTAAAAACCAGGAAATCACTGTTTCAGTTAATATCAGTCAATTTATGTTAAACGTCTTTTACTGAATAGTGTTGAAAATCTCAAGCCGTGTGAAACAAAATGTCCATGAAAAGCAAAAGAGTGCGCCTGAATCTGGATTAGTGACGGAGAACTGTGCATAAAATCCAGAGATTTACAGCGACTACAACGTGCCATCATTGTTCATCACACACAATCACTAGCTCAGCCTGCTTTATAGCCTGAAGTATCTCAGTTATCAGCCACAGTGTTAGTTTATGACTCACTTCTGTTTGCTTACACACTCCATGCAAACTGCAGCTTTTAAGTGGTGCGTGTGCATTAACGCACTTTATGGATGCAAACAGTTTTAGGGAGGGCGATGCTCCTTATCTTTACTATCAATTAATACTTAATGGACACCGTTTTTTCTAGACCAATATTAAAACGTGTAACAGAGTTTGTTTACTCTGATGCAGCTGCTCAGGTGCGCTCAGAGGCTCTGGTGGTTTCCCCACTAATGTGTTTGAAGTTGAAGGTTTTGAGTGTAAGAGGCATATCTGATCAAATCAAGGCCCTGATCATGCTACAACCTGGCTCGATGAATATCTTCAGGTTCTCAGTAAACTCTGATTTATGTCCCAAACTAAACACACAGTTAAGTCAAAGGACAGCAAAAAGGAAGTTCAGGCACTAAATGTAAGAGAGGCAGCTTTATCCACCTGCCACGAGGCTCTGTTTGACTCCAAAAAGCAAAAACAAGAAAGCCACAGAAAGAGAAGAGAGTCATTTAACTGTAAATAGCCATGCAGCTGAAACACAGTGTGCTTCTCCTTGAGACAAATATCAAAGTAATGGAGTTGAAAGCAAAGATAAGCTTTGTTTTCATGTGCAGCTGGTTTTATGCCACAAAGCTGGGCTGTACGGCGCAGAAAAACTACATGATGACAGATTCTTTACTTTTCAACTGAAGCTTCCTCCATCATCAAAAATCAGTCATTTTTTCCCTTTTACATCAGGATACAGTCTAGTTTTATTAAATGCTTCGCACTACCAGAAGCTACTGTTGTCATGAGTTTGAGATGTTTATGTGCTGGACTAAACCAGAGTTATGACGGTTTTGTGTTTTCTGATTAGTTTCAGCGTCGACTTCAGTTTAGTTTGTTCTGTTGTGTTTTAGTTTAGCTGCCGTTAGTCATAACGCTCAGTTTTAATTTTATGAGTGATTAAAATACTGAAGTTTAACTGTCAGCGGTGAGATTGAGCATTTTCCTTTGTTTTTTTAAGTAAAATTAATAATATTAGTTCATTCTTTGTGTTTTTTGCTGCTTTTAAACTACTTTTAGTTTTTATTAACAATATTATTAACAATAACCTTGAACTAAGCATTTTAACGGTTATTAGACTTTTTCCTTGAGGACCAAATGACAAGTTTGATGAAGGCTGTGTTGTTTGTATTACAGGACGTCAATAAACTCTGTTGTCCAGTTTCTCAGACATGAGAAGCTGCCATGCCTGAGCAGCTGAGCCTTTGTCTGGCCCTTCGTGTGACTCCTTCTGCGTCCAACACGAGTCACAGTAAGCGCTGAAGCTCGTGTCTGAAAGGGGCTCTGAACTGATGTGGGCGACAGTTCCCATCGAGGTCCAACATTACAGGACCAGCCTAATGCTTCTCTACGCGATGTCTCCGAAACTGCTACAGCTACCATGAAGATGGAGGTCAGACTAGTCTGTCTACGCATGTTTGGCTTCATTAGAGGTAAATCCACAACAAACAAACCCAGGAGCAGAAAAGTGCTTGAAGTAAGGAAGAGGGCAGGAAGTCTGGATGTTTTAGCCGGGAACTGCCATCAGCTTTTCACACTACACTTCATGCATCCCCCCCTCCCCTCCCCTAAGAGGCAGAGCCTAAGAGACAGGTGCAAAAAAAAAAAAAAAAAAAGGTGGGGGAACAGATCACGTGTGAAAGGGGCGGGGCTAGTCACCAGGGGCGGCGTGTGCTGCTTGAGCTCCTCCAGATGCTCTAATATATTCTTCTTAGTGATGATGCCCAACACAATCCTGAAACACACACCTGTTACTCAGCAGACTGCCCAAAACAACAACAACAACAACAACAGACAGACACAGAGAGAACACACAGCAGCAGTACACAATAAACACAACAAAAAATACAACTCAAAACTAACAAAACTAAACAAGCAAATACAACTAAAGTTATAAATGAAGTCAAAGTGTAATGATAAAAGAATAACGGTTTAATTACTCATAATATGACTGATTCTTCTGTCAACAAATCCCATGAAGAGGGATTTTACACTCATCTGCCACTTTATTAGGTACACCTGTTAGACTGCTCGTGGCACTGCCATCCTGGATGTGCAGCAGACAGATGTGCAGCAACTGTGTGAACTTCTCATGTCAACATGGACGAAAATCTCGGTAATGTTTTAAACACCTTGTTGAAGCAGCTGTGAAGACAAACCTGGGTCACACCCAGTACTAGCCAGGTGTACCTAATAAAGTGTACAGTGTCTTTTTTAAGCTGTAAAAAAGATTACGTTACAGCAGAGTATCAGACAGGTGCATTAAATGACTTTAGGTTTATCCAACGCGAATGTAAGAATCATTAAGAACCAGCATTTATTAGCAGCTAATAATAATCCAACCAATGATCCTAATCCCTCTAATCTCTGTAGGATTGCTCAGTGTTTTATAAGTACTTGTTTTTCAATCATTGTGTAACGTTGTTCTTCTTCATACGTATAAAGGAGGCCTTGTTCCTTCCTTACTGTTACAGGAGTGAGTGTTCATATTAAACATTTTAAATTATGAGATAAGTGTGTGACTCTGAGCCACAAACTCAGCATTCGGACTGCTCTATGTGCTCAGTTCTTTCTGTGTTTTGCTCTGTATGACATCACTGTCTATCACTAAAACAGTCATCTCAGGAACTCTGAGCAAATCCCCTGCTGTTCAAACCTTCTGCTTAGGAGGGGCAGCCAATGAGAAGGAAGCTGGCTAAAGTAGCTGCCTATATTCAGGTGGATGAAGACCCAGTATCAGGTAAATACAGATTATTCTGAACTATTAATCAAGCAAAGCTACTCTAGCAAAGCCCAATAACAATAGAAGGAAAGATCGTAATAAATTTACATCTTTAAATCATCCTGAACCTCCTTCATGACTGACAGTTTAGGTCTTTTCATGAGATTTGTTGACAACAACAAAAATATGAAAAATAAAAAAAACTAGTGTCATTATTTAAGAAAGAAATAAAAGGTTAATCCTAAAAAAGGTAAATGAAACAAACACTGCTGCACAGTTCCTCTCCAGTGATCATCACAGCAAATTAACGCGGTCTGTCTCGTAGTTTCAACATCGCACATCTGCAAAGACCCAAACAGACCAGATCTCCTGCAGGCGTCTCCACACGTGGACGAGACTTTACTTTTAAATTAGTTTCACTGAAGGTTTCTCGCGGAGGTAAAACCTTTAACGTTCCTCCTCAGATTCAGACCACACATCAGCTCCTCTTACTGTCTATACTCCCACTGCGTGACACCTGTTATGTGTTTGTGGTTAGTTTCCGTCAGCAGCTCAGCCTCTCCTGTAAAGGAGACCGTCACTGCTCACCGGGAGGATAAAAGGAGGTGCAGCACAGCGATTAGGCCAGGCCATGCAGATTACAGCATAAATCCAGGGATCCCAGAGCTCATGCAACACCAGACAGTGTGTGTGTGTGTGTGTGTGTGTGTTAAGCAATCACTACACCAGAAACAACGATGTGAGACGGATCCACCTTCAGCTCCTACAGCACCTCCTTCCTTCCGAGACACACTTACCCGTTGTGAGTAACCAGGCACTGGCGCAGACCCAGCTTCCTGAAAATGTCCACCACGATCTCCATGGGGGTGTGGTCAGTGACGGTGAAGGGGCTCATGTCCAGGATGGAGCGAAGCTTGAGGGGTCGAGGGCTGTCGGCAGGCAGCGTGGGTGCATGCTGGGTGAAGTACACCCTTGAGTTCAGCACGATGCCCTCCTGTTTGCGGCGTGCGTTCTCTGTAGAGATATGAAAAGCATTCACTTTACACCATCTTTAAACTCCAGAAGGTCACGGGGGGTTCAGGTGTTGTCTCTCCAGTCTTACCTATAGCGATTGTGATGTCTCTGCGCAGAGCGAAGCCCACTAGCCTCTGGGACTCCTTAGACACGATCACAGGGAAACCATTATAACTGGTTTCATTGATAATGCCCTGCAGCTCCTCCACAGTCAGGTCGTCCTGCGTGAGCACTGCCAACGGCGGGTCGTTGCGTCGGGGCCTCATCACCTCCCGGGCCAGCGTGGTGTGCGTGAACTCCTCCTTTGAATCCAGGAAGGGGTATCCGTTCAGTCGGATGTGGGCCTCGTAGATTCCCTCTCGACCGAATGCATCGCCCACCCATTTGCTGGTCATCACGGCGGCCATGAGGGGGACGATGTACTCCAGCCCGCCGGTCAGCTCGAACACGATGATGACGAGGGAGACAGTCATACGAGTCACTCCACCTACAGAGGGAGGAAGGCGTGACAGTAACACGCATTAAACTACGACTCCAACTAAACAAGTGTTTATTTCTATAACAGATGAGGCAAAGCTACACATCCCTGATCACATGTTACTCACAGTGAGTAACATGTTCTGACACAGCCAGTTATTGCAATAGCAGCAGGATATCTCATATATGCTCATCACCCGCCCCTCGGTGCTGAAACGTGAAGGCTTTGGCACAAACTGGTGGCAAAGCTTAACAATCCCATTAAGTGCTGACTCACCCAGGCACGCTGCAGCTCCCACCATAGCGTAGAGCCCTGGAGTGATGCAGTCAGCTCCGACTTCGCACCACTCTTTGAACAGGAACCAGTCGTGGTGATAATATGCAAGCTGCTCCATGGCAATGCCAACAATCCGCCCCGCGATCGCCCCGATGGCCATGCTGGGGATGAACAAACCCGACGGTACCTAACGATGAGAAAGGAACATGTTTCAGTGCTGATGAAGACTCGCAGGGCAAAACATCTGCTTCATTATTAAGGAAAAAAAATCTCTCACCTTGAGTCCAAATGTGAATATAGTCATGATGATTTTAAAGATGAGCGCCAGGCACAGCTGCCACATGGCCGAGTAGACGCCGGGCCCCGCCGGCTGGTCATCAGAGAAGGCTTTGGTGCCGTTCATCTGGCTGCGGTACTGACAGAGCTGCGAAGACTCCAGCGGACCGCAGTCGGTGAACAGCTCCTTTATCAGCTCGCTGGTGTTCTTACGCGTGTAAGGGTTTGGGAAAGCAACCACCGCAGTGATGGCCGCCACCAGGATCACCTCCAACACCGGGTACCTGCCTACAGAGCGAGACAGAGGTTTGTGTGAAACGCCTCAAATGCAGATTAAACACTGTTGCTCTGCTTCATGGAAAGATGCTTGTGTACATTTGATTTTAAGAAAAGAGGATTTTAAAATTCAGACACGGCACTGTGGACTCACTAAAATCATAAAAAGCACATGAGAGGAGAGTATCGACTGATAGAAACAGTCTTTATTCCATTTCACTTTTTTCCACCATTAAGCTCTCAGTAAAAGTTTTAAATAGTGAGGTCACCACGAGGTCACATCATACCGAAACGTGTCGACTTGCGCCGCCGGCACCAGGCGATGTTGGCTTTGATGAAGAAGGCGCCCCAGAGGCCCCCGAACACTCCCAGCAGGATGAACGGGAGGAGCTCAAACAGGTACCATGGCGTGTGGTACTCCACGTAGAACAGCACCAGGCGGCTGTTCCCAAACGGGTTAATGGAGCGAAGCACGAAGGCCGCCACCAGGGCCGCAAAGAATGAGCGCCACAACGTCTTTAGAGGGAAATAGTAGCTCACCTGAAGGAGCGAGGAGAGCACTGGTGGATTAATACTGTTGCTGTTACCATCACATTAAAACAACACCACATAGTAACTTGTTTAAGTGCTGATGCACCTCCTCTAAGCTGAAGAGGACTCCCCCAATTGGTGCTCCAAAAGCAACAGACACCCCGGCAGCTGACGCGGCAGAGAGAACCTGAGAGCACAAAACAAACACACCTCAGCACCAGCGCCGGGCTCGTTCACACAGGCACAAACTACTAAAAACACTCGTACGTATTAAACATTTATTACTCGTGCTACAGGGACCTGGACTTTTTTGCTTTTTTGCTCTCACCTCTCGTTTCTTGGCCTCGTTCTTGCTGTACTTGGGGAAGAGGTAGGAGAAGATGTTCCCACAGCAGCAGGCCACATGGACCAGGGGGCCCTCTTTCCCCAGGCTCAGGCCCGACGCCACAGCCAACACCAGAGTGATGGTTTTGATCATCAAGGTCCACTTGCCCAGATATCCCCGGATGATGAACCCACTCAGGATGGTCTTGATCTATGGCAGAGGCAGGAGTGAGGAAAGCGAAGTGCTCAGGATCAGACACGTAAACACATGAAAGTTAAAATGAAATAATGACATAAATTCACTGGGTTGTTAGTTGAGCTGCATCTCTGCTTTCAGGTCATTGTCTAACACGTGCCGCTTTTGTGTTTCCATGGCAACAAAGAGCCCCCCCCCTTTTTTTTTTTCTTAGCAGTAAAATATTTCACATCTCCCAGCTGAATTAATCATTTTTAAGTGCTTCAGTACATTAAAAGATCCTGAAACCCATCAGACTCTTTCACAGAGTCACCGGGAGACAAATCGATCACCCAGCGAACAGTCGAACAACATTTCCCATTTAAGAGTTCAAGGATTTCCTTCATGCACATCGATGTATCACCAGAAGAGGTTAAAATGAAGAAAGTTTCAGCTGTACCAGGACTTACAAAAGCAATGTTTTCCTCACCTCTGGGATCCCTGAGCCGCAGGCGTACGGCGCAAACACCTTAACCAGACAAACTGCCAGGAAGGCGAAGGACAGAGCCCAGTAGATGTACATGAAATAGTTCATGATGTACGAGCCGGGGCCCTGCAGAGAGGGGCGGATGAAGAGGGAGGGAAAAGTTAAAGAGTGGAAGAAAAACGTCCAAACCTTCAATAAAAAATTTTTAAAAAACTCGTGTGGACGCCTGAGACTACGTCTGCCCTTATGTGTCAGTGTCACTGCAGTCAGCTCATGAGAAAAGGTGCAAAGCTTTTGCAAACTGTCTACTTTTTAATTGAAATTTTTTTTAATGAATTTGAACAACAAGGGTTTTATTTTTGCATTGTTGCTTAGAAGCCGTAGCCTCTTGGTCTCACTGCAGTGACGAATACGTACTGCAGAAAATGTCTGGTTTTAAATCGACAGCATGCGCTCCCTTTCATGTGCCCGTGTTCCTCTACCTCAGCCTGCCCCAGTATTAGCTCAGCCCAGCTCTTCCACTGAGGACACTTGTCCCTCTCAGCGAAGGTGGTCTCATTGGACGTCCAGCAGCACTGCTCGTGGTTGAACCACAAGGCGCTCAGACACACGCCCTCCTTCAGGTCGTTCATCCAATCAGCAGCAATGTCAATCAGGCCAGCCAAAGCACCTGGCGGGAGGAGGGAACCAGGAAAGGAAAGGAAATAAAAGGGCAAAGAAGTGAAGGCAGGGATGAGTGGGAAAGGTGAAGAACAGGAAAAACAGAGAGAGAGATGAGTTCCTAACTACACTACCAGGCTTACTACCTGACAAAGATGTTTTCAGGTGATTTAACAATAATTCTGAGAAACATCCTCACTGAATATGAACCTAAACGCACACTAGAAAACTCTGCAGCAAATCTTCACATTAGACGATCTTCAGCTCTCAATGCATAAATATTACAGCACAAAAATCAGTGTCTGACTTAAACAGCAAAGCTTCTTTCGGCTGCTCCTTTATTCACAAACCTTGCCACAGTGGAAAGATTCACATGTTTGATCTGACAGATGTTTAATGCCTGATACCTGGATATCCTGATACTGGGATCTGGGTCTCCTCCTGTTCTCTAACCAGTGACCTTTGGCATGTAAGGGGACTGTGTGGCTGACATTTTCATATCAGATGGATCTTTGTAAACATCACAGGCTCGCTGACCTTCACGTGAGTGAGTGCAGCCACATTTCTAGATTTCTACATATTATTACCATCATTTTATCCGCCTACTTCTCCCACAACCTGTCAGTTTTTTGGGGAGAGTGGGGAAAAGGCCTGTTGGTGTGATAAAGACAATGGAAAGTGGTATCTGTAAGTTTATCAGTAATAATTATCTCATTTCAAAAGGCTGTATTTTATGAAGTAATGGACATTTTAGGCCCTAAAACAGCTCAGTCACCCCAGTTTTAAATCTATATAATGTGATATCACAGTGCAGAGCTTCTTTTACACAAAGAGCCCAACAGGCATACTCATTTTACTCATTTCTCCCCTCTGTAGCCTGGACCTTTTCATAACTACTCCACTTTGACTAGCTCAGCTAGAAAAAGATTTTCTGTTATTTAGTGGCCATAAAACACACACGGCGAGGATTTCATGGCTCTGAGATGTGTCACGTGGGGCTCTGCAGGAAGAACAGTGTGCTTATAAGAGGTGGGTGAGCGAAAGCACAAGACAGTGAACAAGAGAAAGACTGAGTGTGAGCTGCCTGAGGCAAAGCATGTGAGAGTCACCGGCAGGGCAGATAAGAGCTGTGTGCACTTTAGTACCACATGTATGTTACCTGATGCCAAGCCAGTGAGCGTCACCACCAGCCAGCCGGACCAAGCGTCGTACAGGCTCTTGGTGAACTCCCATGCAGACTCCTTTTTCTTACTATTGATCTGTATCAACACACACAAAAGACTCAATAACAAGCATCGATGGCTAAAAATAAAACTATTAGATCAACTTACAGTGAGAGTAATGCAAGTGAGGGAAAGGTTAACAATACCTCATCAGCCTTTTACAGCTGAGGGGTAAAAACAGTGACCTTCAGTGACAATACACCACCTCTACAGCCATGATTTCCACTGTTGCCTCAATATAACAGTCAGCTGAGGGGCGGAGAACACCGGGTATGCAAATAACATTCAGATTGTCCTGCAGCGTCTTGCAGTAAAACACTTGGATAAAAGTGTTGGCAGACCCGAAATGTGCTCATGACCAACTGAAGGGCCGTAAAATCTCCCACACGCTTAGCCCATGAATGCTAGTGGTGGATAAGAAACTGATCTCTTAATTTATAATTTGGAAACTGTGGTCGAGTTTGTATAAATGAAAAACATTATAAGACGGGATCATTTTTGTTGGAACTTCTGCTGGTAAAGTTTTGAGTTTCTCTGAGTACATAAGTGTTGTTTACCCTCTCTGTTAAGCCATCACAGCAGTAGGTCCTGATCCTACCTGACATTTCTTTCTTTTATGTGACCCAAACAAACTGTTTCTACAACAGGAAGTGCATAACACAGTGGTGGGAAACGTATCTTTTTTTCTTTCTTTAAATTAAGTAGGGCTGTTTGTGGCCCGTGAAGAAGAATATTTTCTTTGCAAAATATTAAAAATATTTTTCTGTCTCTAGGTGGAAGCTCTGACAGGTTTTCTAATATACATACAAACTGGTTATTATATCAAAGTATAAAATTTTTTGCTCGAAGCTGAAAAGTTTTTATTTTTTGAGCTGGTTTGGCGTTGGTGTCCTCACCTTCCGGTGTCTCTCGCGGTCCTTGCACTTCTCACGGACCCAGTCGATGGTGTGAAAGTCATCGTAGGTCCCAACACCAGGGATGGGCTCCTCTAGGAAGTCCAGCAGGTGGGTGGAGCTGCTGGGAGCCCCGCCCCCGTTCGACATGGCGTAGTTAGATCCTGAAGAAAAAACAACGAGCACAAGTTCACGGTCCAATTTTTTAAAAGAAGACTATTGACATTTAAAACATATTTGAAAGAGTAAAAAACAAGAAATATGATTTTTTCCCCCACAATGTATGAAACCAGAAGGCTGTGTGAGCAGGCTTACAGTGTTACACCATACATCAGTCTGATGACTTTTCAAACGATACATTTTGGCAGTTTATACTTCTGATTCTTACACATAATCCTTGGAAAAAAAAGAAAGATCCATCACAGTGCTGCCTCGGCTGCATTAGAGTTACACCTCCTCCATAATCGAGCCCCATCACAAGCACCGCAGAGATCACTGCACGTCCATCACTGAGATCTAATGAGACTGCTGGAAACACTGCAGCCCATCACCTCATGTGGAACAAAACCCATAACTAATCATAACAGCTTACCTCTACAAACTAGATGTAACCATTAAAGGCCATTACATTTTAAATATATTTATGTATGTTTAGGTTTGCTTTGAGGGTAAAAGCCATTTTGAATTCTGCTTCACTGGTCCACAGGCTGCAGGACCATGTGACTCCCTTCAGGCCAAATAACCACTTCTATCTTGTAAGTAATGACTTGAACATGACTTGGATTATTATCAGGAAAAATTCATTAATGATAAGCGAAACAGCAGCAAACATTGTTAGCCGAATACTATATGAATACCCATATAGTATTCAGAGATGGGCTGATCCTCTCATTCTGTGCAATGACTTTGCTCATTATGCTGGGACGAGACGCCGGCAGTCACTGGTTAGGTCTGACCTGCTCTGGCAGGACGGACATGCTCAGTATGAACACAGAACAAAACATACTGAGTCATCTGCACACACAGACGCACACACACATCAGGGCGAGTTGAGGGGCCGATTCTCTGCTTCTTATCTGAGAAGCATCACAGGCTTTACACGGCTGACATTTCTCTTTGCTGCCTGAGGCGTGATGAGAAACGATCTCTGATGTACAACAGCGACCTGTGGGAGACTTAAAAATCCCTCCACAACATCCGTATAATGCAGCAGGTTTCCTTAAGAGCGCCATTTAGTTTGTTTAACTTGGGACAAAGCCTGTTTGAGAAATCAGAGAAAAGTCCATCCTCTGACATTTAAAACTGTTATCAAATCGAGCCCGAGCCTCCTCCTTCAGATGACACAAGTATTCATCTGAAAACAAAGACTGAACTGTGCGCAACAATCAGATTAAATGACACAACAACAAGGCCAGCAAATCCAACAAGTATAGCTCATTTCTCCTGTTTGGGGACAGTCAACAATATGAGATTAATGAACAAATACGAACATGGGTGTAATTACTGCGTGTGTTAAAACCAACACCACCAAAGCAGACAGTAAGATGGCTCACAAGTCCTACCTGACCCAGCTGATAATGACGGGGACAAAAGATCCAATGTTTGTATTTTACTGTCTTTAACAGATGAGCAGCTAAACCAGGACATCTTCATAAACAAGGCTTTCAGATATTTTACTGGGACATCTAAGCAAAAAGGCTTTTTCAGATCTTCATGCTGAGCTCGTTTAATACTTTGGTGCTCTCCGAGCTTCAAGATGAACACGCGGAAATACAAGATAGTCATCTTCAGAAAGTTACTCACAGGAAGTAACAAGGCTGCATGTGAGTGCAATGACACTTTCTAATATTTAGACAACTTTAAATAAACAAACCTCACAAGTTCTGAATAGGAAACTAGAGCAGGGTCAGCACACTGTGATGAACTACTAGTAGAGCTACACTCTACTACTAGTAGCTCAGCTTTTGCACAGTCTTCTTTTTTTACTCAAGTCCAATAAAGAACAGAATGAGCTCCCTAGAATGCAGATTTTGGTCCTCACAAAGATAGCTAGACAGGAACACACACACACACACACACACACGAGCCAATTCCAAGAAGCCATACTTGTCAGTATTAATTAGATGCACAGTCACCCTGACTGAAATAAAAGCGCTGCAAACATGGAAGGATAAAAAAAATCCCTGCAGTTCCTCTTCTGGCCACTTGAGGCAATTTCCAAAAACGAGCCAATCATGCCATGACAGCACTGTTTTTGCACACAGTCCCTGAGACAAAGAGTAAAACTAAACTAAATAACTGTGTCAGAAGTTTACAACACAAATTATAATTGTTTTATTTAAGTATTTAGTAAGATATGCAAATATAATATCAGATAAATTTACCTTCAATAAAAAGAAACAGCCTACAGTAGAAACAGCATTTCATTATATGGTACCCACACACAGAGAGAAGCATAAATACAGTATAAGTGCCAAACCAGTCAAAACATACAACGGGGTAACTCTCATGACCTTCAGTACAGCAAACACATCAATTCCAGGCACCACAACAAAACTCCTCTTTACATTTTTAATATCTTGAGAAACTAAGAATGAACGGGGCTTATCACACAAAGGTTTGTTCATCACTGTGACCTTAAGTGGTTGGGATCATTAAAACAGATCATGAAACACATCCTCATGTTGTCCTCTGCATTCCTACACAGCCACATCATTAACTACTACTGCAGTGGGGTAACGTCAAAATCTTTCTGAGACATTAGTCCAGAGTAAAGCCCGATTCCCACAGACCTGAACGGGGCCGTAACAGAGATTCTGAAAGAGCTGCTTATTAGCTCATGTCGCTCCCTTTGAGGTTTGACAGGATGTAGGAGGAGAAGAAGCAGGGATGAAATGCTCCTGATTAGACGCTGCCTATCCTGTCCAGTGAACAGTAAGGAGTAGTGACTGTGTAAGACACTACTGCAGCTGCTGTGGAGTCAGCAGCAATAAGGAGAAGCATTACAGAGATTGTATCCGTCTCCATTTTGATTTCAGAGTGACGGTTACAGATGGATTGGCTGAGTGATGGGGCGATGACTCAGTGCACAACACAAGCCTCATATGTTTGCTTTGGACAGGTCAATAAACTAGGTGCACCTGTAAGGGCTCAACAAATAACAAAGGTAGAAATAAACCTTCTGTTTATGTATCGAGTTTCCTTTGACTAATCAAGGTTACATCTGCATAGTAACTACAAAAGAGTGACAAAAATCCTTCTATAATTTCAGTGGTTTTAGTTTATTGAGAACAAATTTCAATTACTTACTTTGTTGCGACACCACAAGTTGGACATCCTGTTGCTATAACAACCTCTGCTGACAGAGCTCTGTGCTGTTTAGCTGACATTAAATATATCAAGACAAATTTAAAACTCAGATTCGTAAAGGATCAAGCTCTGGAAAAAGGCCTTTAGAGTTTGCAGTTTTTATTTAATGAAATGAAATGATGTCAGTTTAAGTATAATCCTAAGTTTATCTTCACCTGCCTCTTGCATCCTCAGTTGTATGTGTGGCAGAGAGGAAAACACACAGTGCATCACCAATGGACTGGCCAGAGACCGGACTGATCAGACAGCCAGCTTCATATATGTTTGATTATGAGGCAGTCAGTTTCAGGCAAACAGTCGTCACGCAGCCACATGCTAACAAGTGGTTAGCATGGAAGCTCCTCACTGTGATTGAAGATGCCATTTTGCCAGGGTAAATCAGAGGGAGACCACCTCAAAAATGAAACGATACCCTACTTAGACACTTGTATCACCCTCACGCAGCTGACGCATGGACTTTTCAAAGAAGCTTACAAAGAAAAAGGCGCTAAAGCTAAAGCTATCCAGGGCTCACAGGCGGCCAGCAGCCTCGGTATGAGCAACGTATCAAAATCGTTACAAGGATGACTGAAAAGGATTTTTAAAAAGTTGATGGCTTGTAAATACTGAACTGAAGCCTGACTCACTGTAAAAAAAACAACAACAGAATTTTGTCACAAAAAATAATTTTCTCAGAATCCTTTAGCCCTGATGTTACCCCTTAATTGAAAAAGTTATTATCCAAAATTATTATCCTGGCATCTCTGTAGATGATTCACAGCCTGACTCATGAGAGGAGTAGAAAAAAAACAGCCTGATTGAATAGGAAATAAAAAGACTCCAACACACAGCTGACAACTGGTTAATAAATGCTAACCACGAACACGACCACAAACAGTTTGGTTAGAGCAATGTCCAATGTTAGAACAGGTTCATCATACCACAGCCTAATGTGACCCAATTTATTTGTGTGTTGAACTCTTTTTCATGACAACGTGAAGAGCAGCACATATTACACAGAATCTAATCATTTCACTTCTCATTTTCATAAGCGAGAATCGAGTACACAGCACATCTAAATAGTCAAATCAGAAGTAAAGGGACTTCTATGTCACTTCCTGGACTCTAGTATCTTACCGTGAGAGTCATCTAGCAAAGTGCTCATGAATGTGGTTAAAAATGTTTCCTCACATCCTTAAATTGTGCCTAACTGCATTTCAATGTAGTCATCTAAGTCACAACCCTAACCCTCCATGCAGAAGTGGCAGCCACAGAAGCCCATAGTTGGCTCCATTTATCTTGGAGCTCATGGTTTTGCAGGTTACTACAGCACATGGACATAACCAACACCATAAATGCTGACTACACTGGCCTCCATGTTTACGTCAGTGCACCATGTGTTGCTATTGCTCTTTTGCAGATGTGCCAGCCCATCCTTGAACCTGACAAAGGCCAGATTTATAGAAAAACAAAAGAGAAAAGTGAATGCTTTACGAAAGAGACGAACTGCCTTTAATATTTTCTGCTGTCGACTGGTTTGTTGACCACAGCAGTATCTGCCTATGAATACGACGGAGGATGAAGACACGACTGCTGCTCTACACTGCAGAACCAACGTGGCTCGATTAAGAAGGGAAACATTTCAAAACAACAGATTTCACTGATGGAATAAACCAGACGAGCCCCTCCTGATGATGCTGCGCTTTCAGGCACTCATTAGTCCCACTGCAGGTGTGGATGGTGACGCCACGGAAACCAGAGGGGATTGTATGTGCGCACATTTCCAGCATCGTGCTTGGATGGTTCAGCAGACATGCAGACAATACACATGCATATTAAAAAAGAAAAGAAAAAGAAGGCTTCAGCTATGTTCCCCTGTGCATTGGCACCGCGACGCTGCGGTTCTGCATTGGAGGAAGAACGCCACGTCAGTGTGCACGGAGTCTTGCTGACAGTGGAGAACACACTTCTCTAAATGAACAGACAGCCTTCCTGTACAACCATCACCAATGAAATGAGAAGTGACTAGAGGTTTCATGCTTCACTCCAACAACCACAGCTGTATTAATCTTCATTAGATCTACTCTACTACTGTTGAGTAATTCAAAGAAGGGTTTAGAGGCAGCTGGGTCATCAGGGTTAGACTTCTCAGCCATCATGTGATCATAAATGATCCCATTAGAGCCCGAGGACAGACAGCAGCGTGCTGTCCACACTGCTGGAGTCTCTGGAGTACCATGAACCAGGCGGACAGAAAAATGGATCAAAGTCCAAAAGGTTGTGCTGCTCACCAAGCTGAGACAAGGCCACAGTGTTTCAGGTCAACGACCACAAGACGATCGACTTACTATAAGTTTGTTTTGCAGTGCCTGTACTCTGCGCACTGCACCGGGTCCACTTTCACCTTTAATTCAAACTTTTCAGCAGTACAGCTAGTGTGCTTTTGACCGTAAAATTGCTAGAAATTCCAGAGTAACAACATTAAACTGATGAAAACAGAAGACATTTGCCGACTGAAGCGTGAATGCTGGGAGTAGGGGTTGCCTACTAAGCTTAAGTGTTTTGTCCCTGCTCGCTCACCATAAAAAATCTAACAAGGCCAAAAGGAACCAACTCCTGACTCCCTGAACGCCACAGAGGAAAGATAAAGATTAGAGCGGAGAACATGTCATAAAAAAAAAAAAATGATAGCCTGGCTGATTGATGCGAGTTGACATCCTGTATCTTGCCAACAGGTGTCCTCACACTCACTGCAGGAAAGACTGTGAGAGGTGCAAAGACGCACAGCAGCGCAGATGTACAAACATCCAGCTTACATGTGCACAACCAGCAGTTTCTGCAGAACGTCTGTGCACAAATTAAAATGGATGCCCGTGATGTTCTCAGGCCCGAGCTCGAGTCTTCACACCAAATCCACCCTGTGTTTATCTCATTATCTTTGGCTGACGTGCACACACTGCTGGTTAATCATCAGCAGGAGAGGCCAGAGCAGGAATGTGCCGGCTAGGTAGCTTGTTGACTGTGGAAATGGCAGCTTGTGGTCCATAAAGCAGAGGAGGCAGTCGTTTGCTCCACCTGCCATATGGATACATGCACTCAAGTGTACAAGCAGAAGGAGGTCGACCTATGTTATCGCAGCAGCGTTATAAAAGGAGGGAATCAAGAGGGAGGGGGGGACGTGTCGTTACCTCTTCTAGGGATCTCCTGCAGGGGGATGGTGTCACCTCCCCCGTCGTAAGGCAAATAGGGATCGGCCGCCGCGTCCTCCTCCTCCATGTTGACAGTCTAGATGAGGCTAAACTAAACCGTGCTCAGTTTCATTACGCTATGCTCGCTGCGTGTGCCATTCGCTGCTCCCGCTGCCATGTTTACCAGAGGAGGACAAATGGGGCTGTGTGAGAGAGAGAGCGCGCGTGTCTGTTTGAGCGGAAAAACGTGCCTGTGTGTGTTAGAGAGCGCGCACAGTCCTCCCTCCCTTCCTTCCTTTTCCTCCTCGCTCGCTCCTCACTGCAGCAGCTGACTGCTAGAGTTGATGATGTCATCATACACAGGGAAAGACGATCACAGGCCGGTCGGCCCTACCCGCTTTAGTTGCTAAGGGAGATCAGTGAGCCGTGCCTCTTACGGAAGAAACCATAGTGTCGGGTCACAGGGGTGTGCGTGTGTTTTACAAGCGGTGGAGTTGGTGAGCTCCAAAACGGAAAATTCCACTCTAAGCACTGCAGTAAGGAGGATAAAAGAAAGTTTTTACAGAGCCGTATGGAGTGAAACACATACACCATGCTTTAAAAAAGACAAAATAGCTAACTAGCAACAAATTTGACCAGAGATTTACGATTAATTAATTTTTCTGAGCCAAAATGTCCAACAGTGAATGTTTCTTGCTTTTCTTTGTATCATATGGTAGTTAATTAAATCAATTAATGATAAAAAAAAAAAATAAAGTCGGACTAATATTAATTTTTTTAATAGTTTATGGCAGAGATGGGCAGTAACGCGTTACTTGTAAAAAAAAACAAAACAAATTGTGGCCACAAAATACTACTTCGTGCCCTCGAAATAGTGTAACGTGCGCACGAAACGTGGCAACGAATTACGCATTTGTGGCAACGAAATAGATGACGTGCGCACATCACAGTTGCGTACAACTATAGGCATAAGAGTAGGCTAAACCCATACACCATGGACAGAGACGGTATGATTGAGTTTTATTTTAGGCTGGGAATGAGCTACAAATGCATTTTGAAAAGCCTGCAATGCAAGGAACCATTATTACGGAGAGACATTTAAACAGGATATTGAGAGCCACGTTGCTTTACAGACGTAATTGCTACCTAAATAATAGATTTTATTGTCAACCAACTGCATGGGCCTGGGAAGGATCGCGGTTATCGGTCAAGTGTTTCGTGCCCACAAATTAGCATTTCGTGGGCACGTTATACCTGTTTCGTGCCCTCGAAGTAGTATTTTGTGGCCACAATTTATTTATTTTTTGGACCATGTCATCAGAGGGGCTCCTAGGAAGGTGCAGAAAATAGGTTTAAATGTTAAACAAATTTCTTCCAGTCAGAGAATGTTGCATATAATCAATTTTTTGCTTGATGCATAAAGTTAAAAGGTTAAAACAAATAAAACAAGTTTTAAAAAGAGACTTTTCCATTTGATTACATTTTGTATGATGGATTATGTAGAAAAAGTAGAATTGGGCTGAAAGATCTATCGCTTTATCACCTATTCAGGTTGTAAATCGTGTTTTTAAAAAGTAACTAAGTAATTAATTACTTTTGAAAATAAGTAATCAGTAAAGTAACGGGATTACTTTTTCCCGTTCCTGTTTAAGACTGATGTGCGTTATTTCAGGAAAATCAAATCCCCATTAGATCTGCCTAGTCTCTGCAGGGAGGACTAAAACGGCCAAAAAAACCCACATAATGACCATATATGTAACAGTATAGAGGTCAAGGGATGACATGCAAATGGCCAGGTGGGGAATTGAACCCTCAGCAGCGAGGACAAAAACTTCAGTGCAAAGCTCCTTCAAATCCCAAAGGCAAACAAGCACTGTGACACATTAAACAGTGGACGTAAACAAAGACAGAAAAGTAAATGCTAGCAACATTTTTGAAGGCTAGTGAAATTGAGATAGTTAGCGTATATCTGCTGCCTTGTGACCAGCAGTAGAGCTATGGTTACACCAATGTAAAACACATTAGCACAGGAAGGATGTAGGATGTGGGTTAGACTGTTCTCAGTAAACATTCATGTTTAGCCAAGAGTTGAGCTCACCCACAGCACAAGGTTAGTCATTAATATGTTGCTGTTTAGTTTGAGTCACTAACATCCACGTTGAAATCTTACTCCACAACAGACTGATTCATTTCTGAAGTGCATCAATATTTGCTGTCCGTGACACTGTGAAGTTGTAAAACCTCACTTGAAGACGCACTACACATGAAGAATGCCAATAAAAGCCAATAAAAAGCACTTTGAAAAGACTAGAGCCTCAGCCAGCACAGTACACTACTTACATCCTAAAATGATAAAGAAAACTTTCCACACCAGTTTTTATCTGAAATCTCTGTCAGTCCATGGATGGAAAGAAAGAAAGCAGAATGTAGTAGTTGGGCACTGATGTGTTGTCTTGCCTTTAGCATCCAAGAAGAAAATGAAACATTTATGAGGGTTGCAAAAGAAACTGAATCCCGAATAAAAACCAAAAACAAAGTGTCAACCACGTCAGAACAGCAGACACAGACCAAAACAAACAAAAACAAAAATCACCCGAGATATTATCTGGACATCCCAGAACTTAGGCACTATGACTCAACATTACTGGTTAAACATCTCCAAAATAACTGAAAACAATGTCACGGGTAAAATCCAAAAAGAATCAGTCCCTATGTTTCAAAGATGTTTTGTAAACTCGGTGTAATCACGTGTTATTATATGAAACAAAAACCAGACTCAGTTCCCTCTTTTTTGGTTTCAGGCTTAACATGTGTTATTCTAGGATTTCACAAATTGAAATCCTTTTACCTTCACGCCCCCTTACCTTTTGTCACGCCGCGTTATCGCTGCTCAGCAGTGGCACAGGTGATATCAGCCATAGTTTGTCACCTCACTCCTTTAAAAAAAGCCCTCGTCAGCACTTCAAAGCAGCAAAACCACAACAGGTCTCTCAGGTTTCCATAAAATGTGTTCCAGTAAAAGTCCAGTGCAACAAGTCTCACTCCAACACTCCATGGGACTACTGAGTGATCCGGCTCCTTGGTCACACTGCAGTCTAAGCTCAGAGGAGGGCTTTACGGGGCTTTCTATGAACCCACCCCTCACGTAAAAATAGCACAGAGAAGCAGACACGGGCAGCACACCAACTTCAAGGAAAGGCATTCATCCAGAGATTTCCTTCGCTCGCACCAAGACTGGTTCATGGGAATGCTGTTCCACGTCTATCACACACAAAGCATGAATGACGAGTCAGGTAGGTGGAGCTCAGGCCTGTAGTAATGTGCTGCATTACAATATGGTCCAAAATATCAATGTGGAAAGGAAGCCAGTCATTAGCTGTTAATTACTGTTAGTTATTAAAGATTTCTTAAAGAAAGAAAAGGGTTTCTCTGTCTGACTGTGTCATTAGTGTATAATTAGTGTTTTCTCTCACAGTTTTCTGTTTGTAGCAGCAGTGAGAACACAAAAGGTGACAGCTTAAAGTTAATTTATGCTTTCACCTTTTCACCACGTTCAGAGTACATCAACAGAACCTGAAGACACGGAACTTTAAGCCAAACCCTCTTATATAAACACTCAGTACCTGAAACACACCCTCTGCTACTCTCTGCACATAAAGAGACGAGACAAAGACGACAACTCTCAGAGCCATCCTCAATATTTCCACACAGGATGAATTTCAGTGACTTCAATGATCCAGCTCCATGGTTGGTGTATACCCTGGATTGGTATACACCAAGCAATACCAAACAATTACTATAAAATGTACTATAAGACATTTAAGGAACTATAATACTATCAGGCCATATCTCCTAAATATTACTTTTACTACCTGCGTCAAAAATATTGGGTGGGCTATTTTACGAACACTAATATACTAATATCTATAAAACATGTTCAGAATTTTATACTAATAAGCTAACATGTCAAAATGCTAAATCAGAGCAAAAACTAACATCAGTGCTGTAATTGTGTATCCGATGTCACTGTGTTCGTAGTTTTCTAACAATATATACACAGTGTTGCTGTTCCAGCGCCATCACTGCAACTGTCCAATCACAACATTGTGATGTCACAGCTTTGCGGCTCAGTGAGAAACACTAAGGTGTAGCTCATGTTGAAGTGGAAGGGGTGTGCTCCATATAAAGATGGTTTCTTTTGAAGTGGAAATTTACGGCTGGAACATGCCCTCAAGTCAGATCTCCAACTTGGAACGTCAAAGCAACCTCACCGACCCCAGCTTAACAGTCCAAGATGGTGGCAGTGCACATAAACAACAGTTAAACTCTAAACGGTGTGGTCAGTATAGCCACTGTTATGTATTTGTGACTTTGGCTAAATAAGCCACACACAGAACTGACCAGGGTCTACCCGGGAACGTGCTGCAGTGTTTTTGAGTTACAAAGAAAAAAGGATCGAGCTGTGTTCTAGAGGTCGCTTTCAGAGCTTGACTTTGCTAAGGAGCAAAACCAACCCCCTAAATTTGCCAACATTACTTTAAGATAAAACAAAGACTATTTCATAATACATTTTTAAAAAATGCTGTAAGAAAAGCAGTTATCAATCACTATTTCGTTTTAGGCAGAAAATGCCTTTGCTGCTCCTGTTAAGATCCTGCCAGGATACTTTTTTTTAATCCAGCCAAACTTGATTTACTTATTTCTAATGATCATTACAACAAAGCTAGCCAGACTGATCTTGTTCCGTACAATCTCCCTCTTGTCTGGTCGCCCATGCAGTTAAAAGTCACGTGGTCACCCTCAGTTTCACTGTGTAATAATGAAAATGCTCAGTCAAGACTCAACATTTTACTTTACTAAAGGGAAACTCCCCTGTGAAACCTTTCAACCTTTACTTAGGCTGACTCTTAGGGTATGTGTGTATGCTTGGCTACAGGTATTAGTGTTTACTTTGCAGATTTAAAGTCAGGAGAAGGAGCAGGAAAAGTGGCAGAGATGCACGGCTGCACTATTCAGTATGCAAGAAGAGCTGCAATCACCGGGACCACAGAAAAGAAAGATGACAGTCAGGATTGTGCTTTCAGCACAGGCTTACCAAAAAAAAGAAAACAATTATTGTCGTGTACTGTATCTTCATTTTAAGCCATCTGCAATTCAAGAAATGTATCAAATAGAAACAGTTGATCCTAATTATCCTTTTATCAAAGAGGGAAAATAACCTCTGTGCTAAACAAACACTCAAAACAGGGTTGAAACTGAATGTGGTGCCTTTATCGCCTGCATAAACACACTAGCTTGCCAAAATCAGTCTTCGTTCTGCATTCAAAGACAGACACCGCTTCAGCGCAGAGATATCCTGACTAAACACGAGCGGCTCATATTTGGAGAGCCGAGCTCGGCCGACACCTCTGACACGATCCTCAGCACGACGCGCGCTCTCTGTTTGATCAGCTGCGAGTAAGAAATTAAACGAATCAGCATATTTACTGAGACGAGGAAGAGAAAACAGGAAGCTGCGGATTGGGTGCTGATGGGGATAAGCGAGTCGGAGCACCACTGAGACGCTGACTGACTGAGAAGCGGGTGACCGCGCTGAAAAATGATAGGCATGAAGGGAATTATGAAACACGGCAGCTTGGCACAGAGATCACATTCAGCGCTGTCTGTGATTGAAGTAATTAAGTAACTGTAACATTTGCTCCAACATGGCAAAACACAGCCAATCAACTCGCTCTGCCACATGACAGTACTACTACCACCACCTCTGCTTAACAGCTACCTGACAGGAACGTCTGCATGTGCCAAGGGATGAAAGGAGGAGGAGAACGCACAAAAGCAGAAATGACAACATGCAATGAGGCACACTTTAGGAAACAGGAAGCAAGAACATTAAAGAGGTGATAAGGTCAAACTGATCGAGGGAAACAGCACGGCAAGATAAACAGGATGCTAGAAGAGGACAAACTATAAAACCACGCAACAGAGCAACAATTATAAATAAGGTGGTATGCAGAGACAGCAACAAATGAACAAAGGAAGAAAAAAAACTACATGGAGCTGCTGAAACTGCCTTACATATGATTACAAAACAGCTAATTAACTCAGTTTTAATTGGACGATATTGATAATCAGTTAAGTACCATGTCTGTTTTACATGTTTGTTACTTCTGTTACATTTAATTGATGAAAACTATCATATTTGGTAATACAGCTCCAGAAATTTTCATGGGTGAAAACAGGAAGAAGTTAATGGTTCTTAAAGAAAATCTAGAAAGTGAATACGAGATAAGATAAGTTAAAGTTCTTTGTCTTCAATGGTGAAAATGGAAGCAGGACAATGATGCTGGGTGGATGGTTTAAGAGAAAGTTTTTCCAGGGTTTGACATAGAGAACAGTTGATGATGATGAAGATGAGGGTGGCGGTGGCACAAGACAGAAGCACACACAAGCGTCAGCAGTGCGATGACTCACAACCAGAGACCAACAGAGAGCCGTAAGATGGCAACGATGGGGAAGCTCACTGAGAGTTCAAGGAAAGGAGGGTCGGGGGATTCGTGAAGGGAAGCTCAAGATGTCCAGATTCTGACCAATCAAAGCGCTGGAAAAGAATTTCCCGTACTCCCTACCTGGGGAGGCAGCGTCCCCATCCAGCAGGTTGTCGTCCTCGGTGGTGTGGAAGTCCATGATGACGCCGGCTCCATCCAGCAGCTCCTCGTCGCTGCTGGCGCTGGCGATGCTGTTGTAGCTGTTCCTGCAGTAACCTCTGTGGTACAGCTGCTCCGACTCCATTTAGCAACGCGCCGGGACCCTGGGTGATAAGGAGGGGAGTGGTGGAGTTATACATATTGTGCTTGATTAGAGTCTACATGGTGAAGTGAGTCTATGATGGGCACAGGTGAGCAGGGTGGTATGTTAGCAGGTAAATAGCAACGATGGACGGGCAAAACAAACACATCAGAATCAAATACAGCAACGCTTTGATGGTTGATACATTCACCGAATGGTCTGTAGACCTGTGTGACTGGGGCTCGCAACTGGTCGAAGAATACCCATCATTACTTCATGACCAGTGGATGCCAAATGGTTGCAGACTGGTCTCTCGTCCAGTGTGAATGGAGACTTATTCACATGATCCTACGCTGTCACACATCCACACACGTCATGGGTCTGCAAGTACACTTTATCCCACCCCAAACAGAAAATTTTACCCTCTCTCTTTTTCATGCATCACACATGCTTTGTATCTCCATCTGTACTAACTGAATAATATAAAAAAGAGATAACAAGATCCAATATATAAAATACACAGCATAATAAAGATATTACACCATTTAATCTGTTGGCGTTTTGCAGAGCGTAGCTTTGATATGATAAACCATCTGCAGCCATTAATTTCTTTCTGCAGACGAGAGGGATGAGACATCCATTCAGCTGAAAGATGAATGCAGGCTGACAGCGGGTAATGAGAAGAGAAAAACGCACGATGATGAAGATGATGATCAGACCCAAAGTGAACTCTTCATGGCAATGACGTGGCACAGCAACAAATCAGACCTGAGGCGCAGTGAGCAGAAGAAACCTCCCGCCTCTAACTGAAGAGATCAGTCCATCAATAAATCCCAGTGTTGGGGTTATTTTTCAGACTTAAATGGGTCATTTAACCACAAACCCCCCCCCCCAAAACCTAACAACCCTATATTATTACTTATTCTTAAAGCTCGTCTAAAGTCTTTTTTCCCTTTTTGTGTAAAAGCTTTATTTTGTTTTGTATGCCCAATGTTTCAATGGTGTTTGGCATATGAATAAGAGACATTTCTTTATTTTTGTTTCTTAGCCTACTTGTTTTCTTCAGACAACACTAAAAATTTTAAATCTTAAGTATTTGATACACCAAGATGGCGCCGAGTATGGCAGCCTCGTCACGAGCTCCCCCAAGCAACAGCTACACTCTTATTTTGCACATATATTTATTACTCTCAGATTTAGCCAGTCTTATATTTTTCTTGTTTTATGTTATTGTATTTTTGCACAACTCTGTTGCTTGTGAAGCTCGCACACAAGAATTTCACTCGCATGTACTGTACCAGTGTACCTGCACATGTGACGTGACAATAAAAGTGATTTGGTGATTTATTTGGCAAAGATGATGCACCAAACCGAAGGCCCTTCCACTCGCAGCGCAGCCAAGGGAAGGTTATTTATAGACTGAGGGATTAAAATGACACATGGGTATCCTCTCCACAATGAGAGCACGATTATGATAATATTCCTGCTGGGGGAAAAATTACAGAGCCTGTTCAATGCCACTGCATGCCACCTGCTCTTACATCTCGCCCCCTTGTGGAAAAGTTGGAAATTACAACTCAATACGTAACCACAAACGTGACTCAGGACCAAACCAAAAGTGATCCTCAGCAGGCCCCACACACGATGACAGTGCAGCGGGTCCTGAAGATTAAAGGTGACCTTCGGCTATTAATAGAAATATGTACCCCGAAACGTGATGAGCCACGCTGTAATGGGGAAAGATGGAATATCAGCAGCCTGGTGCTGAATAATGGAGGGTCTTTATTAATCAAGGATGCACAGGTGGCTCTATATTTATCCAACACACTTGTGAAAGGAGATTTGGGCTTAAAACAGACATTAGCTCTCTATATTTATATTCCACAGGAGCTAAACTTCCTACAGAAAAGTAGCGTAGAGCTGAAACCTGACCACTGCTGATTTCTGTGTGTGTGTGTGTTTTTTCCTGCTTGGATAACACTGACTGAATTATGGCCAGAAGTAAAACATGCTTAGTCAGCCCTGTAGTTCCTACGTTGCTTCACGCTAAAGTCGTTCATTTCCAGACGGGTGTTTCTCCACACAGTGCTTTTCTTCATATTACTTCCTGAAACCAGTTAAATTTAGACTTCAAGGTGCACAAAACTCTGTTTTAAGATAAAAACAGCGGGGAAGGCACTGCTATTGTTCATCTATCTTCTCCTTGTCAGATTATATCTGACATAAAGTTTGAGGGTTTTCCCCCGCTCTGTTGCTTTTTCAGGATTATAAGGAAGTATTTTTTTCTTCATTAAGTATTGGGATACTGGAACTCACTGTGGAACTCTAGACTGACTTTTAAAATAACCATATGTCCATCAGTGATACAGATTCTGTCATTGGATCCAGATTGAATATAATAGTATAAAAGTAGACAGGGAAAAGGGAATAGCGGGAGATCCAGCTTTCCAGTGCAGGCCAGAGTCACACTGGGCCTGTCACAATTAAGTGGCATCGTCCTTAAATTCGCCCCAAAAATTAAGCCCATCTTAACCTCTGCACACTGCACTGCTGAAAGTCTGTGTGTGAGTCACAGCTGGTGGTCACAGCATGTTTTGAGGCTGTGTTAACAATGAAGTGAATTGTGTGGTTCACAGAAAGACACACACAACGGCTTTTTGAAAGAATAAATATAGATCAAATACAATCCTCTGCAAACATGAGTAACCTGGTTTTGTGACATCTCTCTCCTGTCTTGCTAGCCTTCATTCAACAGCCCCATATGAGGTACTTCTCCACACCCTGCAGCGGTGGTTGCATTGAATTTTTTTGTCACATTTGGCAACTGCTTCGATGTAACTGAGGCTAAGTCCACACTAGCCCGGATAGATCTGAAAACCGTGTTTTCATCTGAAAACGCTCTGCGCCCACACTAGCGTTTTCAGTGGTTTTCACAGAGTTGTGCGTCCACATTGAAACGGCCCAAAACGCTTACGTTTCAGTCCTGCGCATGCGCACAAGCGAGTGAGAATTAAAGAATTTGAAGAAAAGCTATCTGGAGCATGTACAAACTGATATTCATCTGTCAAAATTGAGAGCAATCAAAACAACTGCTGTATGCCCTCCGCTATCTTTGTTTAATTGGTCAAATGACTGCATCACATGACTAAAATGCGTCATCATTTTAGAAAGGCTGCGTTTTCGAGTGTCCACACTACGACGGGGCAGCTCCGTTTTGAAATGAATGCGTTTTCGAGAGCGTTTTCAAAACGCTGCGTTTCTCAGTGTGGACGGGGGCCAAAACGGAGAGAAAACAAGAGAAACGTGTGGACGTAGCCTGTGATGATCAACTGGTCACCCAGAGGTGGAACATGCGACACATGGCAACCTGTTTCCAACGATCGTGGTCCGCCTCGGATTGACTTCAATCATTCTCAGACAGATTGGTGCAGGGTGAGGTTTCTGGTTTCAGGGTTTCTCCCTATGGCATTTGGCAGTTGAATCACTATCTGGCAGCACCTACCTCACGATTTGTGGAGGCATCTATGTGAATTTCTTTAATGTCATTTTCTCCATATGTACAGCAGACGGCAACAGATCTGCAATTTTCAATTATTACTCATCACAATTAATAATTGTGCACTAATACACAATTTATCATCATCTATCCCGCACAGTTTGCAAATAAAAATGCTAAGTCATTAAATATCCCGTTCTTACCCACCCGCAGGAATCACACAAACATGTTTCCCATAACTGGACCCCTCCCTTCAGACGCTGTTCTGTAGTGAAAATCTCTCACCTCCAACAAGCAAACGCTGACACTTGTTATGACAGCACACGACAGCCTTCTGCAAAGGCCAACGGTGCAGCTACAGAGCAGTAATCCTCACTGGAACCAACTCCACAATGTGAGGAAAAAAGAAAAGACAAACTTTCCCCGAGCCAACAATCACACTCATTCACTGTGAGACGGGATTTCCCTTTGAGCTTTATCAAATCAGTACGGTCAGGAAATTCAATTCAGCCTATTTGCAGAAACAACCCTGAGGCAGAGATTGTTTTCTCTTCGCTGTTTGACCTCCAGTTACATAAAAACTGCCAAGATCTTGGATCCATACTCTGCCAATTCTGGCATTTAAATAAAGCGCACATTTAAGCACAGCAGGGGTGCTGACTCACGAAGCATCGCAAGCTAAGACAATAAAATGCACGTATGAGATGAACCACACTGCTGCGTCTCTTAATGATGGACAGCTTCACTTCTAACCATCGTATTTTCTTTTACTCAGCTCTGCTAGTGCCATGTGATAGCTATAATTATGACAGTCTGCAGTGTACTTGTTCAAGTTTCCCCTCTTTCTCTGCAACAGAAATCAAAACAATAATTACACCAGGGAGACCGGAGGGTGTTGATTATTTAGGAGCTGCAACCGAGCAACTCAGATTGCAGCTCGCTGTTTGAGGGTAAGCTGATAAGTGTGGCATAATCAGCAGCGCAGCAACAAAATGCTGCAGGGTCTGCTGATGTTATACAACTAGTTGAGCAGCGAGGGACCTTATCTTTCTTCAGCCGGTCACTATGGAGGTGTTGCCCAGGCGACTGTTGCTGAGATGTGACTCAGCTTTTTACCCTCCCTCTAACGGTCGGGCTCGTACCTCCTTCACAGAGAGGACTTGACATGCGTATCCATCATAGGCAGCGGGCGGTCGATATATGGATCGTGAACATCCGATGTAGAGCAGCCCAGCACAGCACGGGGCTTTCACTCATCATAATTAACAGCACTTCAGCAACAAGCAGCCAACTGCTCTGACTGTGTCACTGACACTGATGGCTGAAGGTGTGAAGTCATGCAGGGAAGTCAATTTGAGAAAATAACACACGCATATACAGCCAAACATGCACATATAATAAATGTAAGCAGTTATTAGTTTACTGAAACAGACGAGTATCATTTAATCAACTTATATCATCATTTTTCTGCCACTTCAGCACCAAAGTTACACCCAATAGAAATGATCGTTTCCAAAATGCTTTATAATTATTTAACGAGCAGTCAAAGTAAAATGTAATAAGGGTAATACTTATAATAACACTACTACTATCAGTGATAATATATTTGATCAGATAGGCCGTAGTCAAACAGGGCTATAGACTATCTGGCAACCACCAGCTACAAGTGGAAAAAGCCCCCCCAAAAAGCAAAGTGTATTCTCTCCCCAGTTGGCTAGTGTTGCTAAAAGTTGATAGCAGTGTCTGTGAAGACTACTAAAGGCCCAGGCACATTTGTTGGTCAGTGGCAGGTGGCCTGGGTTGCCTGCAGTCTGCAGTGAGGACTCAGACTTGTCTGCAAACGCTCAATAGTTGCTCTACAAGCGGTTGAGAACCTGAGAAAGATGCAACACAAACTGCAAAATATTTACCTTCAGAGTAAAAGTTGCACCTATGGAAACATGTTGTTTGCTGCAGGAAGGCACATCTTTACTTTGATGGTGAACGTGTCAGCTGGGGAATACTCATTTTTCCCTAGAGACCGGTGGTTGCCAGATAGTCACCAACCCGTCTCTAGGTCTGTGTGACTGGGTTTAGCTTAAAGGCACAACGGTTCAAACTACATGTACCTAGTTTATAACATTAAATCTGTACTTGGAAAACTATACGAAGTGGACAATGTGTTTGGCAGATGATTATAAAAGTATGATTAATAATAATAAAGTTATTTATATCTTATAGTGAGCTATAGACATAATCTACATATCTATTTAAAATCTACATTTTCAAACAGACCAGTGAAGACTGAAGCACAGCATTGAGAGTATTTGCAGTGTGACTCAGCAGACAAGGATAAACTAACAATAACCTAAAAATGTAAAAGTTAGACGTTATAAAACAAACAATTGTTAAAAAATAAAAAACAGTAACGAAAAAGAAGATAGTTGTGAAGTTCAGGCTCTTCTGCCTGCCTGGCTAACAGCAAACACTCAGTTGTGTTTTGTATTAAAGAGGCGGTGCAGAACAGTCAGGAGGTGACTGCAGAGCCAATACTGGGACAATGAAAGGCTTTAACAGTAGAGTTAAACATACTTCTAAAACAAACTGGGAGCCGGTGCAGAGTCCTTAAAACTGGTCTACTATGTTCACTTGTCTTTGCTCTTGCAGGAATTCTTGCTGCTCCATTTTGAACAAATTGAAATCTATTAAGTGGTGTTCTGACTGATAACTGTTAAAAGGCCACAGCAGTAATCTAATTGAGAGGAAATAAAAGCATGAATAATAGCTAGACTGCCTCTAAAACTCAGTATTGATCGGGTCCCAGTTTCTCAAACGGTGGGAGCAAAATATGCATTTCTCCAAAGCGAGTTTTGTATCACAAAGAACAAATATGTGATTCAATAACAACAGATTGATATAGGTGCTGATAGCACAAGGACCACAGAGGAATTCAAAGTTGTATTTATTTATTTAACCTTTATTTATACAAGTTGTCGTATTGAGATCCAATGTGTCATTTGCAAGAGCGACCTGTTCCAGACAAACAAATTAAAATGACCAATAAATAGCTAAATTTGTCAAATGTACACAGTCAAAATAAGTCCTGTATGCACATACACATTATTGTGAAGTGGTGCTACATAAATAAACCTGAATGGAACTGAACTGCATGTTGTTTACTACACAGCACGTCAGCAGTGGCGTATTGGTAGCTAGCAGGAGAGTTAATGTAGTGTGGAGGACACTACCAGTAAAAGGTCGGCAGCTTGAGGGACTGCACTCCAACTACAGACAGCTTTTATTTATAAGTTCACTGAAGTATCAGTAAATCTTTACCTAAAAAAACTAAATTAATTGTCATCAATTGTGTATAAACCGCAGGCCTCACTTTGAAAGCGATTGTATTTTGGTTGCTGAATACACACACACACACACACACACACACACACGGAAGTAACTTGACAGAAAAGTATATACTCAGCAGTCAAAAGCACTAATACTAATTCTATTACTGTCAATAACAATGAAAACAAGTCTCACTAAAGACACAGGCTGTATTTTTCTTGTAAGGAAGAAGACAAACTGAGACTTAGCAGGATTCGTAAATGTTCAACCAGTCTCAGGCAGTGTGTGTAATCTGACCTACAACATAGCAAGGAGCAAAGCTTACAGACCAGGTCATAAGTGGATAGGAGGGAGAGAAACAGTTGAACGAGCTGCTGTGAGTGCTGATTAACCCAGCAGAGAGCAAATCAGATAAAGAGCATTGCAGCGCCTTTGGTCTGACCTGTCTGTGTCTGCCAGGGTGGAAAAAGTGAAAGCGCCACAGATGCTGATTGTGCTGTGACGGGACTACCGGCTAATCAGAAATTACACACACACACACACACACACACACACACACACACACACACACACACACACACACACACACACACACACACACACACCGGGTTTTTAAGCACAGATGGATATACAAGAGTAAGGGAACATCACCATGAGGTTATGCATAATATTAAGAATTTTTTCAATGTCAAGGTCACTTTGTCAACAAGTTAATGTCAGAGCTACGTGAATAGAATAAAAGTGAATATTAATATGAATGTTGATCATGATCAGGCTCATCACTAATCACACAGAATATCTGTGTGTCTGCAGCATCCCACATTTCACATCATGTGTTTGACATGATTTTTACAGGAGAAATGTTTAGTTGACTTAAAAGAAATCTAAAAGTATTATTACTGATTAGTACATATTGTAATTCCAGCTTTGTAAAAGTGGGGATTCACTGTTTTTGTCTTTATATTTATTTTGAATTCAGTCTTTTGAAGTGTTGAAAGTTGCTTAAAAACAGTTTAAAAAAATGATTATTAGGTCATTTGTGATGATCATTCGTTACAGTTCAGGAAGTTAAACACAACCAAAAACTGCATGATTTATCAACCATGCAATCGGTGGATTTCATAACTAGATGTTCCTGATGAGGAACATTTTTAGTATTTGAAAAATTCAATATTAGATCCACTTAAAAATATTTTTCTACCAAACTTTTTTTTACTCATACACCATCAAGCTGGGACCTTTCTGTGTGGAGTTTGTGTCTGCGTGGGTTCTCTCCCTGGGTACTCCGGCTTTCTCCTACAGTCCAAAGACACGCAGTTAGTGGGGTTAGGTTAACTGGTGCATCTAAATTGCCCATAGGTGTGAATGTGAGCAGTGATCATTATCAACTAAAACTGTCGACCTGCCCAGGGTGTACCCCGCCTTTTGCCCTATGGTAGCTGGGACAGGCTCCAGCCTTTCTCCAGTGTGAAATGGTTGTACAGGATACATCTACTGTACATGCATGTTTAATCCATCCATCCTCTTCCACATAGCCTTATCAGAGTCGCCTATCCCAGCTCTCCTATAAGGCAGGGTACACCCAGGACAGGTTGCCAGTCTGTCACAGGGCTAACACATAGAGACAGACAACCATTCACATTCACACCTATGGGCAATTTAGAATCACCAATTAACCTAACCCCACTAACTGCATGTCTTTGGACTGTGGGAGGAAGACGGATTGCCTGGAGAGAACCCACGCAGACACAGAGAGAACATGCAAACTCCACACAGAAAGACACTGACCCAATGGTGGAATTGAACTCGGGACCTTCTTGCTGTGAGGCAACAGTGCTAAACGCCGGGCTGCCACCATACATCTTTAATTTCTTTCAAAAACATGAAAGAACAAGAAACTTATGCATCCAATTCTTGTTTTTGAATAATTTTAAATTTATTTAGAATTTTCTCTAATACACACAGTCAAAAGTATATATACACTCACTTAACTATTAATAAGTAGTGTTTTTCAACATTTTTATCTTGACTTGGCCAAGGTTTAATAACTTGTTGTTAGTGATCATGATCAACTAAAACTGGTCGTTTCTCTTCGTCAGCATTAAAGGGAGTTGTGGTAGCACCATGCTCAGGAGCTGTTTTGCTGCCAGTGGTACTGATACATTACACAAAGTGGAGGAATAATAATAAAGGAGAACTTCCTCCAAATTCTTCAACTTTACCTCAAATCAGCAGCAAGACAGATAAAACTTGGACACATTTGGGTGTCCAAACTGACGATGATCCCAAACACACTTCAGATGTGGTTTTGGATCGATCAGGCTAACATTAAGCTTCTGGAATGGCCTCCCCAAAGTCCTGACCTCAACCCTATTGAAAATTTGTGGACTGCGCCTAACAGCAGAGACCATGCTAGCAAACCAACCAATTTAAATGGACTCCACACCTTCTGCCAAGAAGAGTAGCCAATATTCAGAAGCTTGTTGATGACTACAAAAAGCATCGAGATGTGACTTGCTTAGGGACATTTAGCCAAATACTAGTGGGAATGTATGTATATATGTATTTCAGCTTTTACATATATATGTAATTTTGAATGGATTAGAGAAAATCAAGAGTAAATTCAAACTTGTGCACCAAGATCTGTTTTTAAACTCATTGCTGTATAATCATTCCAGCCTGGAAAAAGAACAGTTTAAAATCACCATAACATTTCTGCACATGATGAGTGTATTGTAATTCTGACCTGTATGGTTGTGATAAATAACAGCGACCACAATTAGGACTTCATGCATATGACAGCATAATAGGTCAACTTCAAATGATCAATGATACCAAAAAACAAAAATCAGTTTCCCTTCACAGAAAGCCTGAAAACGTTCACTTTTCGAAAGCTACTACTTTCAGTGATTTGGGGACATTATGCCTGAAAAAAAAATACTCATCAGTTTCCAAAGTAATTTCCACTTTGTAGAAAACACCTCAGAGTAAAATTAATAACATCATGCTGAATTATCTGGTGCACGAAAAGAAAACAACACCACTGTAAAGATGCAGCGCTTGACCTGCAGACCAACTTTTTTAAAGTCCCTGACAGTTAGTTAGTAAGCGAGTTATAGCTTAAAAATGCTCCTATACATGAGATTAAGTAAGGAAAAGCCAGCTTTCAGCTCCAGAGCTGCACAGGTACAGACGCACTGATGCTTCCTCGGCTCCAATGAAGAAAAACAACCCTGTCAGAGCCAGCATGGCAGAAACAGAATCGCACCGACAGTCCTTTCTCGCACCCACACGAGCTCGGCAGTTAGCCGCGCGTGCACTACTATTACATCTGCATTACAGGGTAAACAGGTCCAGAAAAAAACCCAACAACAACAAGACAACAGCCCCAGCTAGACTCACCCTGAGCTGCAACCCGAGGGCCTGACTCCAGCAAACTGTTTGCAAAACACAGTGAAACGTGCAGCCAGGCTAACAGTAAATTTCCACTGAAGGGGCATCGACGCGGAGCCAGGCTAGTATCTACAGCTAGCTAGCAAACCCGCTAGCACCTGTTCGACAGCGCCGAGGATGAGAAATGAAGCCAAGTTCACTGAATCTGACAGCTACAGGAGGACGGGTGGATGCACGGAGAGCTTCGGAGGATGAAACACACATCTCTGTTCTCCAGCACACAGCTGGCTAACCTTCACCTCAGCACCCGCAAATGACAGCAAACGTACCTTCCTGATGCCTCAAATCCAGCTCGGACGCAGCAGTTCATCCTTTTCCTGAGCTGAAGCCGGGGTTTAGTTTCCTACGCCGAGGAGCTTGACATTCTCCTCATCCTGGTGGTGTTTTCCTTTTTTCAGTCCCATTCCTGTGTCAGTGACGTTCACTTCCTGTTCCCATCATATTCCAGCAGCAGCAGCGGCGGACATCGGCGGACAGCGGCTCCCACCCACCGTCTCTGTGATAGCACAACAGCCTGGAAGCAGCCAGCTGATCAATTATTCATCCCACACTGCAACCGAACAGACAGAGACGACCGAAGGCGCTGCTGCACAGACGTGTGTTGTTCGACTAATCACAAAATTCAACCATTTCAATCAGTTTTTAGTTATGCAATGCAATGGATAAGCTTGTGCACTGTGAAATGTCCAAATTCGAGGAGTGTGCAGAAACATGGTTGTCCAAACTACTTCTACCAGAAACAGTCATCATTTCTGGCCAGTGGACCAGTGGAAAGAAGTGAAGTTTCAATGACCTTGACCTTTGACCATAAAAATCTAACCAGCTCATTTTTCAGTCTGAGTGAACTTTGTCCCAGATGTGAAGGAATTCCCCTGAGGCCTTCAAGAGAGCAAATCATGACACTGGGATGGACGGACACACTATAATCGGACATAGTTAATGGAAAAAGTGGCAATTAAATCCACAAATAAAGCCCTAAATTAAGCTTGTTGACTAAAATTAAAATAAAACACAACTTTACTTTAAAGTTGTGTTTTGTCTCTTACCCACTTGACTCCAGGTAAGCGACAGATCGGGATTGTTGTCTCTGTCCTCTTTTGTGTCAGTCTGTCTGGTTAAAGCCGCACTCACACTGGCCTAGGAGAATGGTTGGCAAACACCGATCACACCGATCCCTGGAGAAAAATATGTATTCCCTAACAGCAGCCATGTATATGATGAAAATAGGAATTTCAAGCTTTTAGAGGTTGCTGGAAGTTGCAACGATTTTCAGCTGTCAGCTGTTCTTCAATAAAATACTGGGCTTCAATTAAGAAAAAAACAAACAACTTACATTCATGGTTTGGTCATGTTTTCAAAACCAAACATTTCTGAGAATAAAGGTGTTTTGTTTTGGTTTTTTTACACCTCTTGAATGTGTTCATCCAGGTTCATTTAGTTAATATTTGATTTTATTTGATTGTGTGTGTTTCTGGTTGCATGTGGCTTTTTATTGTGTGGTCACTTTGTCCTACAAAAATAAATAAGGCAAGAATATTACCCAAATATGAAGCAAAGATTTGTGGATACACCCATGGACCTGAAAACATGCTGTGTTTTTTGTTTTTTCCAATTTAAAAAAACTACACCAACAAGCATTAAACCTTAGTGCATGACTGCTCGTATTAATATTCATATTTAGAGCTGTTATACATGTTTAACTGTATGCATAAGTTTCTTGCTGGAGCTGGGATTTTGACCCATCAGACAGAAACAAGTCATCACTGCAGAAAAGCAAAGACTCATTTTTTTATTAGTGAACACAAGAAAACAAACAGTGTCGTGTTTTTAGATAATTCACATTTTAATAAATTAACTGTGAAAGACAATTCAGTTTTAACCCCGCTGTTTCTCATCACATCTTTCACAATATCTTCTCTTACTGAAAGATTTTGCTTTCCTCCCTTCCTGTGCTCTTATTGGCCAACAGCACCACCTATTGATGAGAAGGAGTAATGTCACTTACAGACTCGTGGGATGATTTTAGAATTATTTTCTTTATCGGAAGAGCTAAAAGGCTGAGTGAGCTTTAATAACTGGAAATAAGATGACCTACTACACTGATGACTCAGAGTTTAAATCAATACATCTCAGATTTCTCCATCATGAGCAGAGAAAACTAATTTGAACTTCCTCAATTTCTGTCAACTACTGATGTAAAAACACTGACGGTTTCTTTCCACACAGGAAAGAAAAATTTCCACCACCTCGGTTTGTTGATTCTGAGCTCACAATGATGTCTTTTTTGATCTCCTGTTAATGCTTGAAGTCTGAAGTGAAAAAAGGACACCTTATTCTGCCGCCTGTTACAGACATCCTGATTTGTGGATCCATCATCAAACACCTCCCACATTCCTCTCAGGTTTGAGGCAGGCTGCGGTAGAAGGCATCGTCTCTGCGGTGCTGCTGGACCGGCATGTTCCTCCTTGTGCTTCTAACTTTCCCCAGGTCCACCTCCACAAGCACCAAACCTGGCTTCTCCTCCCCACAGTCACCCAGCACCTCGCCCCAGGGGTCCACGGCCAGGGCGTGTCCGTATGACGAGCGCTTCTCGTGGTGGCGTCCAACTTGTGCCGCTGCCAGGACAAAGCACTGGGTCTCAATTGCCCGGGCACGTAGTAACACCTGAGTGTGAATGCATTTAAAGGGACATTTTTATGTTGGTTTATATCTCACAGCAATCCAGCTGTCCTACAATGAGCCAGCTCACCTCCCAGTGAGCAGCTCCTGTGGCTACAGTAAAGGCTGACGGGTATGTCAGGATCTCAGCCCCGTGTCTCTGCAGGGCGGCCGACAACTCAGGAAATCTTAGATCGTAGCAGATGCCCAAGCCCACCTGGATTAAGCACAGGGTCAGTAGAAACACAACATGCACGTGCCCACCTTAATGTTACTGCACTTAATCAGTGCTTTGGTGTTTCAAACACTGCAAATCATCATCTTTGAAGTAGTCCAAACAAGACCTTGTAGGATAAATAACCCTGAATTACTTTTGGTGGATATTTAACGTCAAATGTAAAGAGAAACTTCAAGTTTCTGTGAAACCAGCATGAAAACTAGTAAATATTCTTATTTCATTTACCTTTTTTCTCAGTTGTCATCTTTCCCTCATTTCCTCTCTGAGTTTCTTTTATCTTAACTGACCTCACCTGGCACACATGTAAGGACTGTAAAATAAAACCAGCTGCAGAATCACTGCTTTCTTTTGCATTCTGACTGGATTCCCATGATTATAGCACCCTTAGCTTACATTTGAACCCCTAAATAACTAAATGTTTAATTTAATAAGAGGAATTAAAATTAATTTGCATGTTTAAAATCTCTTAAAGTGACACCTTTCCGATTGGAGTCTGGACCGGGGCCACGAGGGAGGGTCCAGGAATGGTGAAAGCGCTTTCTTTGAGGGACACGCCTTTTTCTGGCAGCTCCACATCGAACAAGTGGGACTTCCTGTAGACTGAAACGATGTCACCTGTGGAGGAAACGACAGCGTGTCAGCGTGAATGAACTAGACTTATTTTAAAGGGCTTTAAACAGAGACAGGGAGGGAGGGAGGGCAGACAGCGGAAAGCACCTCTGTCGTTAATTATGACGTGACTGTTGTAGATCCGTCGGTCAGCCTCCCAGTCGTGTCCCCTCTCATGAAATCCTCCAAGAGACAACCACAACTCCAACTTCCTGAAAGAAACAGCGATTTAAATACTTATCCACACGTTTCCAGCTGACTCCAGTTCATGCACACTATGAAACCAAGAGCACATTTTGCCTTAACAAGCTGATTTTACTAACATCGCGCTTCAGCAGTTAGTGAGAACTTAATCTCTCCAGTTTGTTTCATTGTTGGCGCTGGATAAAACAGACTGAAGGCTGTGTGTTTACCTGGCCAGCTGAGTGTATCTGGAGATCGTGCCTCCTGCCAGGTTCTCTGACAGCGCCAGCGTCTCCTCTCTGCTGGATCCAATGTAGTCAAAGCCCTCAGGCAGGAAGACCATGCTGGCCCCTCGCTGCTTGGCTTCCTCCACCAGCTGTTTGCAGGCAGAGAAGTTGGCCTCTTTGTCAGGGGTGGCTGTCACCTGACAGACAGCGGCCAGCGGGCGAAGTGAGCCGGACATGCTGCGCAGAGAAGAGGTTGTTTTTCAGCTGCAGGCTGAAGAAAACGTTCAGGTCAACCACCACCACAGCTGATCATTAACTACTGCTCTTACTACTCTGTTATACAGTTACTGACTGCAGCTCACTGTGGCTTTTAAGGACAGGTAGACATCTGTAAAACGAAACCTACAAATAAATCAGTATTTGAACCAACTCTTCAAGTTTTTATGCTCTTATTTGCTGACATAACCCAAAATTTGCAAATCCATGACACTTTGTTACAAAGGCTAGCTCACAGCTGTAAGAATAATCAAGAACAACAGCAACAACATACCTGTTTTGCAGCCTGGTGTTGTGCCTCAAAGCTGGGAACGAGACCAGAAACTTTGCAGATGATCCCAAAACGCACCTGAGCGTCAACATCGGCCCCAGACACTGTCACCTTCCCTGATTAGGCGATTTTAGTATTATCATATAAACATTTACTTCTGTGTTCTGCTCTGTCCTCTTCAACAGGAAGAGTTAAGGTTCATTCTTCTTCTCCTGTGAGCTCAGACATAAAGCACACCAGCTCCACCTAGTGGAGAGTCATCGTATTGGCCTGTGACTAACAAAGAAGCACCCTGAGAGCGCAAATCTCTACCACGGCAGCTCACTATCTGAGCAGCATGTACTTTTAAGGTAAATCAAGTAATTTGATATATAAACATTTTGTTTTCTTTTTGCTCTATAGAGGTGTTTTAGGAAATTGCCAAGTGCTTGCAGTAAAAACAACAAATTTTCAGGTCAACTTGAAAGAAAGGCAGATGTGGTCAAATTTGATATATTTGATGGAAAATCAAAAATGAGTCTTTCAACTGCTGCAGTTTCCACAGTTTTCACTCTACAGTCATCGTTTTACCATCAAAACTTAGGAGTGTTTTTCTTCTTTTAAACAGTGCATTTCTCAAAGCTAAGGGATGTAAATGTTTAGAAATGTGTGGATCCAAGTAGAGGATGAATCTTCTAACTGAAGCATAGAACATAAAAAAACTAGATAGTGTTTTCAGTGAGGACTTTGTCTCAACAGCAGGGAAGACCCTACTTTTTAAACTGCTCATGTGACCACTTTATTGACATCAGGAACATAAAACACACACCGTTGTGTAGGACAAGTCCTCAGCACCCTCGCGGTTATGGTCTTGATTTTGAAACTTTTGTTCAACAAATGTACGGAGGCAGATTTCACAGGGATTTGTCACAGTATTTGCTGCAGTCACACTGAAAACTGTTGGCAGTTGTTTTCAGATGGTGAATTTAAATATATGGGAATTGTGATGGCCAAACCCGTGGCCACACTCTAAAGTCGGTGTCTTATGTATTTTCATTCTTCATTTGAACATAGTAATACATTTTAGTTTCCAATAACTTTATTGATTGGTTTGGATACATTTGTTCTATTTGTAAGCGTGCACATTTAGTTTACTTATGTATTCATACTACTTCATTTCTTTGCTTTCTGACTAACCTTTGTCTTTTTATTTCTTACCTGCCATCATCCCTGGGAGTTGCTGGACAAAAGATGGTAGCCAGGGTTTGAAACCATTAAATACAAAGGAAGATAATTGGACCACACCACCACTTCCTGCTGAAGGGGGGCATGTGTGTTTTCTTTACTTTAAAAACAAAGTATTTGTATTTAATTAAATATTTGAGTTTAGGGTTTAATGGGGTTTTGATTTTCTTCTTTAGGGTTTAGTTTATTAACAAACTAGATTGTACTGCATCGGTTGTGATTTATGATTGTGTTTTGTTTGTTACCCCTCATGTGTCACAATGGTCTGATCAGCCATTATATATACCCTTGTATGTCATTTCATGTTTAGGTCAATTATGTATGTTTGAGCAGTCGTTTGGTTTGTTAAGTTTGCAGTCTTTGTCTGAGTTCAGTTTTGTTTCTTTGACCTGTTTTATGAGCTCAACATTTATTAGTCTTGTAAATATAATTTTTGGGGGTTAAATAAATGGAAACTATATTTTTCTAATAATTCCTGGGCTCCTCCTGTTTTTCAACTCGGTCCATCACAGGAATGATGGGTCATCCTGATTGGCACATTAACTTCAGGCTTGTTTTTCATTGGCGGACTGTTCTTCAGCAGACAGGTGGTTCATATCTGGGCAGTTACAGTCAGTTTTAGAATCTGTGGTGGATTGTCCCACACGTCTACTCAACTAACCTAATTGAATGCCTCTGTTTTTAGTCTGTATAGTTTCACACGCACACAAACACACACAGTTTAGACATTTAGAAATTTAAAATACATAATTCCAATCTTAAAGTGATATACTTATTTAAAACAAAACATATCCATGTGTTAGAATGGCCCAGTCAAAGTCCAGATCTAAATCCAATCGAGAATCTGTGGCAAGATCTGAAAACTGCTGTTCACAAACGCTGTCCATCTAATCTGACTGAACTGGAGCTGTTTTGCAGAGAAGAATGGGCAAGAATTTCAGTCTCTAGATGTGCAAAGCTGGTAGAGACATATCCTAAAAGACTGGCAGCTGTAATTGCAGCAAAAAGTGGTTCTACAAAGTATTGACTCAGGGGGCTGAATAATCACGCACACCCCACTTTGCAGTTATTTATTTGTAAAAAATGTTTGGAATCATGTATGATTTTGGTTCCACTTCTCACGTGTACACCACTTTGTATTGGTCTTTCACGTGGAATTCCAATAAAATTGATTCATGTTTGTGGCTGTAATGTGACAAAATGTGGAAAAGTTCAAAATTATTTTGCCAGGGGGGCAGTTGAAGATGGAGTCCACCAAGCTCAAAGCCATCACGGAATGGCCCACTCCCACAACCCTGTGAGATGGACACTGTCATCAGCCCACACTGTCGTCAAACTGAAATTGCCATCCTCTTCTGGATTCTCTTTGCCTGCCCTCCATCAGCTCAGCTCTCTTTCATATCTCTGGCTCCTGAAATTTAGTCACCACCGCTTACCTAGTTTCTCCTGTATTTCAGACACATTACCTGAGTGACTCACTGCCCCAGTTCCATGACAAGTCAGTCCCCATGTGTTCCCCATGTTATCTGACAAAGGCCCTCTGTATTTGGTTAAGTCACCCCAGTGACTTATTGACGTATTCCTTGTGTTATAATTGTTCTAACAGTAAAGATTTGTGAATCTCATTTCTGTCTATGCATTGGTATCTGCAGTTGGGTCCTACTTTCGTGGTGGCCTCCGGGCGTTTTGACACTGCTAGTCACAGCACACAGCTTTAGGCTTTGGGCTGGGGCAGTGGCTGTTCCAGCTCGGGAATCACAGGTGGTCCAGAGTTTACCAGCACAGACTCTATGGATGTCTGGGCAGAGTTACAGTCTCTGAGTCAGTTGGTGTTGGAACATTGCAAAAGGTTTCAAAAGAGTCTAGCTCTGAAGAGAAGTCTCTTAAAAAAAAGAAGCCAGCTCAAGTGCACAGCTGACAGTTTCAAGAGAGGCCAACACAGTCTCTAGCCTTGTCCAAATTCATAGGCTGCATCCTCCTGAGGACCCGGCCTTCGCGGTCTATGTGGGGCGGGTCCTCCGAAAGCCGGGTAGGCCGGAAGTGAGCACATGTGAAATTGCACGGTCTAGCCTTCAGATTTGGGTCACCAGCTGTCTCGGTGGAGTTTAATAAACTCGGCCATCTGCTCCTTGCTATCTAAAATATAACAGGACACTGGAGTAAATTCTCGATCATCTCATACTTCTGTTTAATCAGTTTTCTGTTTGACGTTTATTCAGCTGTAATCTTAGCCAAACTGATTTACTCACCAACAAGTAAAACACTGAAACAAGCCAAACAATAACATTTTAAGTTATCTAAGTGGCTTACATATCATGTTTAACCTGAGTAACGAAAGACTGCGGGGGTCTGAAAACAATGTGATGGGAGTTCACTGTTCTCGCCGGCTAGTTAGCCGGTCAGCTATCGATATGGTGGGTAACAAACATCTCCGAAAACGTTGGAGCATGAATTTGGACACCCCATCTGATAGGGCTGCCTCTGAAACATTATGAGTCTCAGAATGAGCTGGCAGGAAAAAAGAAATAGATTGTGGAAAGGAGAATGTGACAAAGCAAAGTAAGACTGAGACAATAAACAATCATACACAGGATAACAAGAAGGTGGAAACAGGTGGGAACACAGCTGGAGATAACCTAATGACTAAGGATTATGTAAAAGACACACAAGATAGGGAAGAACAGACAGCAAGAGAAAGAACGCAACAACAGAAACTCCAACTTGAGACAAAGACAGAAGGTTAAACACATAAGAAGACAGGCCACAGAGATCAGACAGACACGGGGACACAGCTGAAGAAACAGAAAAGAGTAACAGAAAATAACGAAATACCACATAGCCAAGACACAAAGATACATGGCCTCAACTAGAACATAATCAGAGAAGATGAACTTTACATCAGGTATGTTAAAAGCTTATAAATTTGTAACAAACAAGGGTTTCTTTTGTTTCATTCTCATTTTTGACCTTGATTATGATTCTGAATTTTATTGATTGATTTCTGTATAGAGATTTTCTTTCATCTGCAGAAAACATTTGTGCACTAAATCATCTGAGGCAGTTTGCTCTCAAAAACTTAACAGGAAGTCCCATGATCCTGAGTAAAAGTGAAAGTGTTCTAACGGTACGAAAAGGGGGAGGTCAGAACCTCCCCTGCACACACTGCATTTAAACAGACACTATAAAGAGATTTACATGTAAATACATATTGAAAGTGAAAATGAAAGTGTTCCTCTAATGGCATAAGGGGATTATCCTGTTATCTACAGCAGGAAACAGGAAAGCAATCATACTGCCAATGGTGCACAAGCTGGAAAAAAATTGATGACATTTTCAAACAATAAAAACTAAACTGAAGCAAGAAGTCCAGTCTGTAAACTAAATGAAACTAAAGAGAATTAAAAGCAATAGTTGCTTCTTTAAGAGGATTTTAACTGTTAAATGGAATTTCCCCACATAAGAGAGCACTAAGTGTGTGTGTTTGGTTGTGTGTGTGTGTATGTGGGATATAACCAGCTATTGTTATTCTCATATTTGAGCTTGGTTATAACCCTGAATTTTGTTTTTGAATTCCAAGATAATCTACATGTTAAACGATTAGTTTCATAGCTTTAACCATTCACTTTCTAAGAAATTGTCTTTAATCTGCAGAAAACATTGTTGCACTAATTTCCTGAGTAAAGGTGAAAGTGTTCAAAAGAAGCAGATCAGAATCCCCGCCTGCTGGTACTGTAACTTCTGCATGTGTGTCCACGGACATGGTGGACCGGCGTGTCTATTACATGCTTTTCTGTGATATTGGATTTCTTATTTTGAGCACAGAACGAACATGCAGCCTCAGCCTCAGACATCCTTAATGAGAGATGGCGACTGTTGGAGTGATTTTGTTAAAAGTTGTCATTGTTGTGCTTAAGTTGTAAACCTTGTCTTGAACTGCATGTTTAGATATTTCTATGTTCCTCCCTTACATGTAGGATGTTGGGGGAAGCTATTTAGCAATAGTTTCCAACTGCAGGTACACTTGCATGTAAGATTCTGGTTTCCTTATTTGGTAAGGAATGTTCACTTCCTGCCTTTATGGTTTCACCTATGCTTGAATATGGTGCACCGTTAAAGGAGTTGAGCCATATATGGGGTGAGGGGAGATGACCCTTTTTGTGACTAGGGATGTTGTTAAACGGTTGTAACCACATATAGCTAGCAGGAAGTCACGTATACAGAGACACACACACACACGCACTCACATGTTTACACATGCATGCACACACAGTGCCTTAGCTTTTACAACACACCATATGGGTTTTACAATGGGGGGTTGTGTAACTGTTTTCAATCAATAGAATGGCCTCAACTAGAACATAATCAGAGAAGATGAACTTTACATCAGGTATGTTACAAGCTTATAAATTTGTAACAAACAAGGGTTTCTTTTGTTTCATTCTCATTTTTGACCTTGATTATGATTCTGAATTTTATTGATTAATTTCTGTATAGAGATTTTCTTTCATCTGCAGTAAACATTTGTGCACTAAATCATCTGAGGCAGTTTGCTCTCAAAAACTTAACAGGAAGTCCCATGATCCTGAGTAAAAGTGAAAGTGTTCTAACGGTACGAAAAGGGGGAGGTCAGAACCTCCCCTGCACACACTGGCTCAGAGATGGAGAGAAGGTGATTTTTACTACAGTAACAGGACAGCAGTCTTACTGAAAAGCAGGAAAGCATTTAAACAGACACTATAAAGAGATTTACATGTAAATACATATTGAAAGGCATTAAAAACTAGAAAAAAAAAATCAGATGTAAAGATGCTAAGTGAAAATGAAAGTGTTCCTCTAACGGCATAATAATAATAATAATAATGGATACTTTATTGATTCCCATGGGGAAATTACTTGTTTTTCTCTGCATTTGACCCATTCACTCAGTGAAGCAGTGGGCAGCCACTAAGCAGGCGCCCAGGGAGCAGTGTGTAGGGACAGTACCTTGCTCAGGGGTACCTCAGGCTGCAGCATGTAGTAGACCCTGGCCTGCACAGAGAGACAAACTATCACAGCAGTGTTTATAGTGTGGGCTATAAGTAGACTAGAGTATCAGTGCAATCAAATACACCTGCCTTCAATTAGTTCAACCCCATCACAGCCATTTGACAGGATAACAAAGGGGAGGACGGGATCCACGGCAGATGGGAGGGAAAAAACACACTCCACACTCGCTCCTCGATCCGTTCGCGCCACAAGTTCCACTCTTTCGCTCAGTCGCTCCACTCCCGTACTCCGATACTCTCCACGCAGACTGGTGGTTACACTCCTCGGCATACACACATGCTCAGTCATCCAGGAAACTCGGGAACTGGTTCAGGGAAATCTACTTACAGATAAATGAAAGAATTCAAATTCGAAGAGTCCTCCAAATGTGGCGACAAATGTGTCCCTGTTTTCCCCGAATTTCAAGGATGGATCGGGTTTATCCTTCGAATTTTGATTTTTTTTTTTCAAATGAACCTTTTTGTGATTTGTTGTTGAAATGAGGAAAAATGATCCTGTTTTCACTGGGGTGAAGAATTTGGCCACTGTGGCATGGAGGTACAGGAATAAATCAATTTACACATCATATTCATATGACTACATTTTTGTTAACCCTTCTGATGCAAAGAACCTGTGATGTCCAGACGGTATTCCTCTGGTGTTCTGCTGTGAAAACGTTTGGGTTTAGGCATTAACATAGTTGCCATGGTTTTCTCTCTTCTCTTATTTTTTGTGCGTGATCAGGACAATTCTGGAGAAGATGGGCCTGCAGGGGAAAGTCACCCCCATGCAGGCTAGAAAGAAATAGAATAACTAAAACAAATACAAAGTACATATGTGTGTTATCAAAAAGATACTTCTTAAGAACACAAGTTAATAAATGTACAATTACTAAGAGTTGTGTTTTTTTTATTTGTCTACCATCATTTTTGATTTCCTCTGCCTTTAGAATTAATAATGGATTGGATTTATATAGCGCTTTTCAAGGCACCCAAAGCGCTTTACAATTCCATTATTCATTCACTCTCACATTCACACACTGGAATTGCAAGTATCCAGGCTCAGGAGAGGGAGTCAGTGGGAAGCCCACTGCTGTGCTTGGCCTGGTTTGCCCTCATGCATGAGGTGATAGGACAGATGCCTTCAATTAGGCTCCTGTCCTAATTTCCTCTCTCCCTGAGGACACTCCAGGGCCAAGCGCAGCAGTGGGTGACCAAAACGAAAGCGATGAGGGAGTCAGCCACCCACAACAGGGAGACAGAGGTGAAGAGACAGCTGATGAGCTGCAAGACCTCATCAGAGAGGACACGAGGCAGCAAAGAGAGGCTGAGGAGGGGAGAGCGCAGGAGAGCAGAGGATGGACAGACTAATTTCAATTGCTGAAAGATTAGTTCCAAAATAAGCTATGCATTAAAATATGTATTTATTTGAATATATTTGTTACATTGTGTGGCGGTGGCAAGGCAATGTGAAGGGGCCAAATGGAAAAAAACAACCACACGAGCCTTCGATTGTTTTCAAAGCTTTGAATATATTCTCTCTTATTTCTGGTACAGAGGTTTTTTGTCATGCCCACCAGCAACACATCTAGAAATAACCACCCGAGCCTCTCAACAAACCCCTCCTTAAATAGATGCTGGTCAACCAATAAAATGTAAAAGGTCTTCCCACCCCGACACAGCCCAGCTACAAAAACCTATTCAGTGAAACATTGCAGTTATTTTGACACACCTCACAAATATCTGATTACAAAACACCCCCCAGCTAAACAATATCCCAACTAACTAAATCAAATCAAACTGAAAATTCAACCCACTCCCCCCTCAGCTCTCATCAGATGGTTCAACCCACTATCAGTGGGTGATTGGAAAACTCCTTTCAGGTGAACATCATTAGGCCATAATCGTGTGTGCACTCCATGACTAAGGCCTTCAGGAAGTTGACTTCAAGGGAGAGAGAGAGAGAGAGGTTAATGGACTTCAAAACAAAAGCATAACAAAATCAAAACTTCCTATTAGACACCGTGAGTGTGTACATCATTTAGTCAGGGAGATGCTCCCCAGCACCCTCACATTTTGTCACGCGAGACAAAAAGTCAGCCACCTTATTATGCCTTCCCGGTCGATATTGGATGATAAACCGGTATGGTTGTAGAGACAGGAACCAGCGTGTAATCCGGCTGTTTGTGTCCTTCATCCGCTCCAACCACTGAAACGCCTTATGATCTGTCTCCAAGACAAACTTCCTCACGAGCAGGTAATACTTCAGCGTGTCAATAGCCCACTTCACGGCCAAACACTCAAACTCTACTTCTGAATACAGGGTCTCCCATGGAAAGAGCTTTCTGCTAATAAAGGCCACTGGTCTCTGGTTCTCTCCCACGCCCTGCAACAGGACAGCTCCAATTCCTCGATTAGAAGCATCAGTTTGTACCGTAAAAGGCAAGTCAAAGTTGAGACTCTGAAGCACAGGTTCACAACACAGGGCCTCCTTCAAATCTTTGAAGGCCTTCTCTTGCTCCTCTCCCCTCACCAGTTTAGATTTTACTGTACTGGTGAGATCTGACAAGGGTGCCGCCCTCTCTGAAAAGTTTGGAATGAAGCGTCGGTACCAGCTCAATAGTCCAAGGAAAGACTTTACCTGTTTGTGGGTGTGAGGTCTCTCCCTCATCCGGATGGCCTCCACTTTATCCTTGACTGGCTTGATTTCACCATTTCCAATGTTGTAACCCAGATACTCAAGCTCCTGCTTTGCCAGGATATACTTTTTGGGGTGTACTGTCATGCCGGCTTCCTTGATTCTTCCAAACACTGCCTCCAAGTGAGTCAGATGTTCCTCCCACGAAGAACTGTGAATGAAAATGTCATCCAGGTAGGCCGCAGCAAATTTTTCCATACCTGCCAAACACTTTATTCATTAACCTTTGGAAGGTCGCAGGCGCTCCATGCAGGCCAAACAGCATCCTGTTCTGAACGCAGTTAAAGGCTTTGCAGCATCCGACAATGGCACCTGCCAATATCCTTTACATAGATCTAACGTAGTGAGGAACTTTGCTTGTCCCACACGATCGATCAGATCTTCCAGCCTGGGTAGAGGAAAAGCATCAAATTCAGACTGTGCATTGCAGAATGTGCACCTCTCTCCTCGGCTTCACCCAGGATTCCTGCAGAACATCCAATGGACCTCTCACCTGCCTGCCATAAAGGAGCTCAAAAGGTGAAAAGCCAGTTGAGGCTTGAGGCACCTCCCTATAAGCAAACAGCAAATAGGGAAGCCACTTGTCCCAGTCTTTGGTATTAGCTGAGATGAACTTCTTCAACATTGCTTTCAGAGTTCGATTGTATCTCTCCACCAAGCCATCTGTTTGGGGTGGTCTGGATACTTCTAATACCTAAAAGCTTATAAACCTGCCTCAGGGTATGTGAAAGGAAGTTTGTTCCATGATCTGTCAAAATCTCAGACGGAATACCCACTCGGGAAAAAAACTGCAAAAGGGCATAAGCTATCGGTTTAGCTGTAATATTCCTAAGGGGAAAAGCTTCTGGGTATCTGGTACTGTAATCACAAACCACCAATATATAGCGATTACCTGGCTGGGTTCGCTCTAGCGGCCCCACTATATCCATTGCAATACGACTAAATGGAACCTCAATAACAGGTAAAGGCTATAAAGGAAACTGGGACTTTTTTATCCCTAGCTGGCTGACAGATTGAGCAAGACTGGCAAAACTCCTCAACCTCTCTGTTCATACCTGGCCAAAAGAACCTGCTGGCTATTCAGTCCCTTGTTTTCTGCGTTCCCAGATGACCCGCCCAGGGAATACTATGCCCCAGTCTCAAAACTTGCTCCCGCCACTGCTGGGGGACTACTAACTTCCCTTTGTCATCCCTGCTGCCTTTGTAGTACAACACTTGTCCTTTGAGGTATTAATCCTCTTCTATCAACTGACTGGGCTGCACTTCTGCTGCCTGTTTAAAAGGGCCTTCCAATGTCACATCCTGTTTCTGCAGCTCTGAATAGTCTTCTTGGACAGTTTCTCCACTACCTGGAACTGGCAGCTCAACAATATTTTTAATCGTCCCCGTCATTTTGTCTATTCTTCTTTGTCTTTTGCTTTTCCTAGCTTTAATGGCAACTTCTGGCAACACCTCCGCAAAAAATGGCAATTCCGAGAAAATGTCAGATGGCTTGCTCTGGTCCTCCGCCCCATTTTGATTCTCATACATGTGCTCACTAATTAGCTTCGGGACTGCACTGACACCACTCTCAGCCTTTGGCACCTGCTCATTGCATTGTTCCTCCTCCTTCTGCTTTTGTCCCTGTGACCTTGTGACAATATTTACAGGTTTACAAGTTTGTACCAGCTCCTGCAGAATAGGCACATCCTGACCTAAAATTACAGGAAATGACAAGCTTTCCACCACCCCAACTGAGATAAGGTACTTCTGCCCAGAAACTTCTAGATAAACTACTGTTACGGGGTAGGCCTTACAATCACCATGTACACATGAAATATTAAGGACAGGCTTATCCAGAGGCAACTCTTGCTGGACTAGTGTTGGGTGTATCAATGTTTGCACAATACCAGTGTCCAGAAGGGCTTGGGCTTTCCTACCATTTATTTTCACAGTGGTGGTTTGCTGCTTCCCTTCCCAAACTTTATTCTCACAGGGCCTTGGAAGGGTACACACATATGCTGCCCTAGCCTTTCTGACAGGACACTCTGGCTTAATGTGACCCTCCCCCCACAATAGAAGGTTCAAGGTTCAAGGTTCAAGGTTCTTTATTTGTCACATGCATAGTTATACAAGTATAACACACAGTGAAATGTAGCCTGACACGCTCCTCGACATGTGCAAAAATTGGGGGGGGGGGGGGGGGGGAGGGGGGGGAGGGGGGGTGTAGAGGAAGAACATTATATATATATATATATAGTATATACACTGGGTGAATGTGCAGTAGTAGCAGCAAGCAGGTGAATTCTGTACATTAATATGAATAGACATCTGACTATTTTACAGGATAGACAATATAAACATATTTAAAATTAAAGGAATTGAAATGTACATTGTGCCTTGGTTTAGAGTGTCTGGAAGAGTCCTGTCTCAGTCAATTATAGATGATGTGAGAGGGCGGGTGTGTGTGTTTAGGGCCCGGATGGCTTGGGGATAGAAGCTCCTCTTGAGTCTCTCTGTCCTTGCCCGGAAGATTGCAGAAGTTGGAACAGTTTGTTGCCAGGCTGGGACGGGTCCTTCAGTATCTGCGCTGCTCTAGTCCGGCATCTCCTGGTGTAGGTGTCCTGAAGCGGGGGGAGAGCAATCCTGCAGCAGCGTTCTGCTGTACGGATCACTCTCTGGAGAGCTTTTTGGTCCTTCACACAGCTGTTCCCGAACCACGATGTCATGTTCTGTGTGAGGATGCTCTCCACAGCGCCTGTATAGAAAATCCTGAGGATCTTTGGAGAGACCCTGAACTTCCTCAGTTGTCGTAGGTGAGACAGGCGCTGCCTAGCCTTTTTGGTCTGGACCTGAATGTGGGCAGCCCATGTCAGGTCTGAGGAGATGTGGACACCAAGATACTTGAAGGACTGCACCCTCTCCACTGGAGCTCCATTGATGATAATGGGCTTGTAGTCTCTGTGCTGACCCCTTCTGAAGTCCACCACCAGCTCCTTGGTCTTGCAGACGTTCAGCTGGAGGTGGTTGTCCTGGCACCACGATGCCAGATTCTTCACTTCATCCATGTAGGCCGCCTCATCGTTGTTGGAGATGGCACCCAACACCACTGTGTAGAAACAAACAGGTTTAGTGGTTAACTTTGTTTTTACAAACCCATCTCCCGACTTCAAAGGCTCTAACTCCTTAGGACCACCCCAACCCCAGATGACTTACCATGTGAAGTGAAAGATTTGGCCAAAGCCCCAAATCGAAAGCTTCTAGCTCCTCGCCTTGCTGCTTGAAATGTTTCCACCAGCTGAGCAGCTTCCTGCGCTGACTTTGGACCCCTTTCTTTCACCCACACCTGGAGTTCTGGAGTCAACGAGCGATAAAACTGTTCAAGGATAATGGCGTCTCCAACCTGCTCCTTGGTTTTCTTTTCTGGTTGGATCCATTTGCCATACAGGTCTTTCAGACGATTGCAAAACTCTTTCGGACTTTCGCCGGGCCGGATGTCAGGGTCTCGGAACCGCTGTCGGTACACCTCTTCATTAATGTCATACTTTGAAAAAATTGCTTCCTTAACCTTTTGGTAATCCCCAGTGTCCTCTGCTGCCATGGCCACATAAGCTGCTCGAGCTCTTCCTGACTGGTAAGGAACCAGCCTCACCGATCACTCCACTTCAGGCCACTGATACGCCACCGCCAGCCTCTCAAAGGTTATCAAGTACTGCTCAATGTCATCGCCCACCTCCAGTTTTGGTATCACTGCTTTCCCCCAGCTCCGACCTTCTTGGTCTCTCGCACACTCGGCAGGATCACCATTTCCTCTCTTAATTGCTGCTGGGGCGGGGACGGCTCTTGGGGCTGGTCCGCTGCACTTTGTTGCTGCTCCAACTCATCTCGAAGGTTATTCATTTGGATCTGCATCTGGCGCCAGCTTTATTGATTCTTTCTCCCACCTGTCACTCATGTCCCGCTGGAAGCATACACACTCTTGCAGCAGCCCCGCAATAGAAACCAAATCTGTAGTCTCAGGATGCAGCTGCTCCTCCTGAGGCTTCGAGATCAGGGGCACTCCCCCTACAGCGCCCTCCTCCAGAGAGTCCTCTGCCACCTCCATCTTCTGAGCTCTGGCTTGTGCTTTCGGACCCATATTGCAGCTATTAATATGGTCCGCCTCCACTAACGAAGCGTCACACATTGTTATATGTGTTGCATTAGTTTAAAAGTTTTATGTTATGAATAAATTGATTACAACAAACAGTAATTGTCACTGAACTCATTTTATTTACAACTATTTTAAACATGTATGAACATAATGCTTTATTTGATGACAATAAAGTAAATAACAATAACAACTAAACAAGAATATTTCTAATACACCAACAGTATTTAAAGATCAAAAAACAATATTTACAATTGTTCACACAGGATTAACCTGCGTGACCTGTTCCTGGACCATTTCTTTTACAACTGTAATAGATTACAGGAAGTCTCTGGCAGTGTTGCTGGATCTGGATACTAGCCACTAGAAACATTTTATACAGCATTTTTTTGGCATAAATAAAGGTGAACATTTTTATTATTTTCACTCTGATAAATATAGATGTATTGTATATATGATAGACAAATGTTGTTCTTTTAAGATATGTTAGCATTACTGAATATGCCTGAAAGCTTACTTATAAGCATAAAAAGAAACTCTACAAGCTGTGATAACAGTATGTTTTTGATAAAACGAAGAGTAGACTGATCTAATAAATATTCCTTCATTACAGGGGTGGGCAACTCCAGGCCTCGAGGGTCGGTGTCCTGCAGGTTTTAGATGTGTCCTTGATCCAACACAGCTGATTTAAATGGCTAAATTACCTCCTCAACATGTGTTGAAGTTCTCCAGAGGCCTGGTAATGAACTAATCATTTGATTCAAGTGTGTTGACCCAGGGTGAGATCTAAAACCTGCAGGACACCGGCCCTCAAGAGAAAATCATACCATATCATAACTGCTTTAAATCATACAGAATAGATATCAGAGCCTTAAACAGGCTGACTTCTGCTAAATGGGTCAAACTGGGCAGAAACACATAAATCCTTATAAAATGTGATGCAACACTATAGACCAACTTACCTCAAAATATACACAGCATATAAATATTTACAGCAATATGATGCAACAAACACAGCAGAACTACCAATCCAAAATACTCCAATGCTTAATATAACTGAAAAATAAATGGACATTTATTTTCATGTACATTCTGCTGCTGATACATACATACTTTAAGTTTCTGAATATAAAAATTTTAGTCCCACCCAGACTATCAAGATGAATTTAAATGTATGCTAGCTTTGCACATGCAACACATGCCTGATAACTGTTCTGTCCTGAGCTTTTGTTTCCTATTGCACCTAACTTGACCACACCGCCAGTTTCCACGCTAAAGGAGGGTAATTACATATGTCTGATGTGGAAGAAGCTTAAAAAAGTGGGAGAGGTAAGCCCTGACTGGGGTAACAAAATCATGAATGTCCCTTTATAGGCAAATTCCTCAAAAAAACATTTTTTCCTGCCCAGTACCTGGTCAGGTATCTGCACAATGGTCCAGTTGGAAATGCCAGTAACAGGCAGGAGTGGGACCAAAATTGCAGGACTGCAGGAGGAAATAACCTTAAAACCAGTTTATGGCTGAGCTTTAACCAAATACTAACTAAAGCAAGTGAGGAGCAAATAATCAATCTTCTATTCCTCATGGGAAAGACATAACAAGGAGGAACACAGCCATGAAGGAGAATGTGACAAAGAGCAAGATAAGACTGAGACAATATATAATCATACACAGGATAACAAGAGGATGGAAACAGGTAGAGATAACTAACCTAATGACTAAGGAGGATGTTAAGCTGGAAACAAAACATAGGGAAGAACAGATACCAAGATCTGCAGAAAGCATTTGTGCAGTAAATCACCTGATGCAGTTTGCTCTCACAAACTCTACAGGAAGTTCCATGAAGTGTTGATCTAACGGTATAAAAAGGGCGAGGCCAGAATCCGCCCTGCTCTACACTGGCTCAGATATGGAAAGAAAGTGATTTATCTACAGTAACAGGACAGCAGTCTTACTGAAAATAACCACAGGAAAGCATTTAAACAGACACTATTAACAGATTTACATGTAAATACATATTGAAAGGCACTAAAAACCTTCACAAAAACATCAAATGTAAAGATGCTGAGTGAAAATGAAAGTGTTCATCTAACCGTATCAAAGGGGTTTTCCTGTTATATGTAGTAGGAAACAGGAAAACAATCTCACTGCCAGTTGAACAGAAGCAGAAAAAAATTGTGAAATGACATTTTCAAACAATAAAAGCTAAACTGAAACAAGAAATCCAATCTGCAAAGTAAACGAAACTAAAGAGAATTAAAAGCAATAGTTGCTTTTTCTGTCTCTTCAAATGTTAGACAATTTTAAAGGATGATAACTGTAAAAGGGAATTTGTCCACCTAAGAGAGCACAAAGTCTGTGTGTGTGTGTGTGTGTGTGTGTGTGTGTGGCTGTATGTGTGTAGGATATAAAAAGTTATTATTCTCACATTCGCCCTTGTTTATATTTTTATTTACAATTTTCAAGATTATCTAGCTGTTATACACTAGATATAACATTCCTTCAACCATATACTTTGTAACAAACTGTCTTTAATCTGCAGAAAACAGTTTTGCACTAAACGGTTTTTACAGTTTTGTCCAAATAACAAAAGGTTCCTCAGCATCCTCCAGCAAATGTCTCCATTCCTCCAGTGTCATAATTACATTCTGTGGTAGAGACAACAGGAGAAAAAGACACAAGGATACATTAAATCTCTTTGCTTTGAGAGCATGGCACCAACTCCTGAATCAGAGGGATCCACCTCCAAAAGGAACTGTTTTAACAGGACCTCAACAAGTGCAGTGGATACTTTAGTTCTTAGTATATATATATATATATATATATATATATATATATATATATATATATATATATATATATATATATATTTATTTATTTATTTTACAAGAATAGGACCAATTTCAATTTGTTAGTCCACTGGATGGCCACTGGTTGGGCTTTAGCATAGCAAAAAAGCTGCTCCATATTTGTAGTTTTATTAAACTTACCCATTTTAAATTTCCAGTATAACCAAGAAAAAAGGTGGTTACCACAAGTGCAAATGTCCTGGTAAGCCAACACATTAATATGTATAAACTGTCTCTAAGTACATTAAAACTATCACACAAAAATGGGTTTATGAACCTTAATTGCAGTTGCTGACACAGTCCTAGACCAAGCGTAAGGAAAACATAGTAGCATTTCTTCCAAATTATTGTAGAGCACACAGTTTAGAGACACTTCAACCTCTATACACCACAAAAACTAAACACCTCAAAAGCTAAAACCTTAACCTTCCCCTAAGAAGAAAGTAGGTTAGGCCACACAGAAACAGTAATTGTAGTCTTACTGCACACTGTTTAAACTACACCTTTGAAGCACATTACACAGTTGAGCAGCAGTATTTTTGTGTTTGCATGTGTTGCAAATTATTTTTATCTGTAAGGCTAATACCTCATAATTAGCATCACATATGTGTGTTTTATACTTTGCTACATACAGTGTACTGTGAGTATGTTTTGAAGGGGGGCTCTTACTCTGATACTAACAGACATAAACAGAGAGAAGCATTCTTGTCTGTGGAAGTTAGCCAAGGCCATTGTGGCGGGACGTGGCCTGCGGTGCCGTGCAGGGAAGGCGGACGCACCTGCACGGCATCCGCAATCACCCCCGCCGACTTAAATAGGGCACTGGGTCCTGTGGTGTTGGCGGTGGTAATGTTGAGCTGGCAGCAGGAGAGAGCTGCAGCTCTGTGTGTGTTTGCATATAAATAAAGAATGCCGCAAAGCATGAACATGCACACGGGTCTGCTGTGGGTTTGTTACAGCCATAAATCAGGCGTTAGGAGATAGTATGCACTATCCCCCCCCCTCCCTTCTAACTCTACAGGCCTGACAGGAAGACAAGAGGTGGTTTTCATGGTAACAGGAGCATCTCCACATAAAGACATACCAACAAAGCATCAGAAGAAGAAACATGAGCCAAAGTGCTGGATCTCAGTCAAATAAGGAGAACTGTGGCTCTTCTCCAACTTTTGACCAATCTCCTTAAATCCTGTTTATCACCGATAATTATTTGCTGCCTGGTGTGGTGCTGTTTGTTTGTTTGTGTCTCCTGAGTGAGCAGAGAGACACGGCAGCCTTTTGTCTCTGAACCAGAGACGAGGTCCATGGTGCCATGTAAAAAAATTAGAAATTCTAACCATTTTGATAATAAATTGTGAAAACCTATAACTGGAGCTATTTGCCTTCTCTCTTACAAAAAAACCCCTACACATATTTGTGTGGAACATAAAGTTATAGTAGTTCTTTATTGAAGAGGCAGTTAGAATCCCCTGAAAGTAAGTGAGGCACTAAACCACTTTACAAGAAGTCACATGATCCAGGTTGAAATGAAAGTGTTCATCTAACCATATAAAGGGGGTGTTCAGGATCTCCTCTGCACTACACTGCACTACAGGAAGTGACTTATCTGCAGAAACAGGAAAACAATCTTACTGCTAGTAGTGCAGAAGCAGAAAAGGTTAGACAGACAGATCTCTTCTGTAACGGTAGGTTGTTTAATGCTTTTTTTTTTCATTCTTTGTGGCCGTACAGTCTGATTTATGGGTTATGATTACACTTTAATGTTTTCACAGATAAAAACAATACATAGTTATCTGATGTAGTTATAGTTATAGTTATCAGCACAGTTTAACACACTGTGGTGATAAAATTACAACAGGTGCATTTTTGGATTGCTGTAGACTGATAACAGGTCACAAAGTTTGGTATAGTGTGCCAGATATTATAATGTGGTTATCACTGTCTAGATCAGGCGTACATACATGAACCTTCAACATCAAAAGTGCCATTTCAGACCCTCTGACCGAACACTGGAAGAAAAAGACCTACATGTGCATGTGTGTGTCTGTGGTTTGTGTGGTGCAGATGGGAGTAAGAAATGATGCAATTCAGAAAGGACAATACATTTACTTAATACAAGAATAATAAGATGTCTTAATAAGGAGAAGAGCTTTTTTACTTTTTAAGAGCTGTTCAACGAACATTTTGAAAAGCAGAGCTGAGGTGTTACGTGCAGGCCTACTTTTAAATTAAAATTCATACAGTATGATCCACAAGCTTAAACTGAGCTTTTCAAATGTGTACAATGATTTATGTGAAACCGTTGAGAACTCAGGCATGCTTCACTATACAAAAAAATACCAAGCAATCCGACCACATGTAATTTAAAAAGTTTCAGCTTCATGAATCTGACCATTTTGACTTTCAATAACCTTTCTGTTTGTACAAATGTCTAAAAATACCTGTAACATCTCTCCCGCACACTCACAAAACCTTAAATACATATGGACAAATCGCCTGACATGTATAGATCATGTGGCATGGCCAAGTGCAGTTTCGAGGCATATTTAATGCTTCCACCTTCTGCGTTCAACTCTCAGTGTGAAACAAATGCATACAAAGCATTGCTTGTGGATCATATCGTATCTGTATGCGAACCTCATGAGACATATTTCTATATGTCCATATTGAAAGCATAGTTTTTCCATTTTCAAGTAAGAGTTGGGCTCGGTAGATTTATTTCCAGATCCACGACTCCGAACAACAGTTTTAAAAACTAGGTTGTTAAAAAGTATTTTTAATTTTTTTTTCACATCTACTTTTAGTTTTTAAGTTTAGTTTTAGTTGAATATAATAACCTTTGTATGTGTTTTCATTTTTTGCGTAAACAGTTCTACCCGGTTTCATGGCTTCAGCATTCACTTTTTGAAAAAAATGTCTTTATCTGCAGAAAATATTTGTGCACTAAATCATCTGAGGCAAATTATTGTAAAAGTTGCACAAGAAATCACATAAACCTGAGTAAAATTCAAAGTAGAGCAGGGCGATATGAACAAAAATATTTATCACGATATGTTAAGTCTAATTGTTGAATGTTGTCATTATGTTCTTAAATTTGTAAGGTCTGAGTTCAATCTATAGGATCAAGACATTCCTTTGTCTCTGACCACTGGCTGGAGAGGCTTTTATTGCAGATACGTTCTCTGGATCTGGAAGATCTGTTTCTTGTGATGTTGCTTCCTGCTTTTATGATCCTTTTGGTGAGCAGGAAGTCATGCATACAGAGACACATGCACACAGAGAGACACACATTCTCACACACTCACTCACTCAAACACACACACACACACACACACACACATTCTCACATGCATACAGATGTTTACACATACACACACATAGTGCCTTGTCTTAGAACCATTTGGGGGGTTTTATGGTGGGCGTTGCTTTGCTGTGATGTGTATTGTGTGAATTGTAACAGTTTGTCAATAAATAGCTGCGAGGGAAGCTGCTCTTGGAAGGATTTTGGGCTGGAGACAGGTTAGGAGCATGAGCTCCAAGAAATGGTTCTTGACCAAAAACTTCCCTTGCTAGTGGGGCTTGTGGAAACACAGACCCAACAATATGCATTTGGAAATTTGCGATAACGATATAACTGACAATATAATTGACACTGGACAAAATACTTTATAACACAACTTTGTTAGTGCAAATAAAAACCCCATCAATTTATTTTCACTTAAACAAGCAGCTGTTTTTTTATGATAATTGAACTATAATTGAACTCAGGACCTTCTTGCTGTGTGGCAACAGTGCTAACCACCGTGCTACCGTGCTCCACAAAACTTAAAAAGCGGTTATACACACAATACGGTAATATTATGTTGAAGCACAGTACGTATAACTCCGCGAGTCTCCTGCCTACGATAGCCGTAATGCTCCGACAATCCATCAAGTGGTGCGGGTTCGTAGCTTAGCAAAGTCGTACTAAAACATTTGACAGATTTTCGCCGTGTACGACATAAAATCGTTTCGAGGTCAGTAAACACAACCAGAATTCATACATAAGGCACACGGGATTATAAGGTAAGGGGAACTGTCGATTTTCAGAGAAATCAAAGTATTGATTTTAAGTGTGCTGTATTTTCCAAAAATACGGTAATAACGACGGCCCGTTAGCATGCTCTACCAAAAATAGTGCTTTGTTATGTATCTGACGGACGAAAGCTAAACCAGTTCCACACTACTGAAGTTGCAACATTTTTACAAACCAATTCTGGTTCATCTGTTTCATTCAACGATCCGCTTTCGCCCTTCTCATTCTCCGTCGCCGCCATGTGCATATGAAAACAAAGGCACTGCGCATGCACGTTTTACCCATATTCTATCGCGATATTTCATTTTCTTATCGTTGCCCAACATTATACCAGTATTACCGTGAATGGTATGATATGGCCCAGCCCTAATTCAAAGTATTCATCTAACAGTTTGTACAGTACCTAAGGTCCACTAGGATGCCCTACAGAATGAAAGGAAATGAGGCACTAAACACCTTTACAAAAGGTCACATGATTTTGAGCAAACACGAAAGTGTTCATCTAACATCATAGGAGCAGAGGTGGGTCGAGTATACAAAAATTGTACTCAAGTAAGAGTAGCATTACTTTAAAATATTATTACTCAAGTAAAAGTGAAAAGTAGTCATCCAAAAAATTACTGAAGTAAGAGTAAAAAACATAGTTCGTGAAAAGACTACTCAGGTACTGAGTAACTGGTTGTAGTGTCTGATTTATTTTTTTACTTTTTTAAAAAATAAATGCTTATCAGACAAGCAAAAATAAATAAATACACAAATTTTAGTAATCTCAAATAGAATATAAAAACATTAACAAAATAAGGCACACCACTTCTAATTTCCAGATTTCAGTTTTTCACAACATAAAGCTCTTTTAACCAATACAGTGGTCCCTCATTTATCGTGAGAGTTAAATTCTAAAAATAACCCGTGATAGGTGAAATCCATGAAGTAGCCAACTTTACTTTTTATAATTATTATAGATGTTTTACGGCTGTAAATAGATGTTTTAAGCCTCAGTATACACTTTATGCACTTTTCTCAGACAGGCATGAACATTTTCACACTTTTATCCCTTGATAAAAGTGTGAAAATGTCACAGTTCAAATCTTCGTTGAGTATTATGGAATGAAACCAAAGGCACCCATGGTTGCCTCTGACGGTGCAAAATGTTTCATCGACATTGTTGCGTTTGTTGGGGAGAAAACTTACAAATATACAGTACAGGGTTCAGAGTCACACTGCTAGCACTTGAGATTTATGTCAATTTGACCAGCTGAACGCATTCTGTATTGTACAGGAGACACGGAGCACGAGATTGATTGACAATGGTCTACAGCCAATCAGGACGCAAAACACAATGCGCTGTGCAAAAACCCCCAAAAAACCCTTGAAAAATTGCACACAAAAAATTCGCGACAGCAAGGCCGCAAAAGGTGAATCGTGTTATTGCGAGGGACCACTGTACCTACAGTAAATTATATAAATATATGAACAATGCAAACCATTTCCAGTGACAAGATATGCTGTATACTTTATATTCAGCTTTACTCCAAATGGCACAGCAGCCTCAGAGAAAACATTAGAGCAAGGCAACTTCAACATATGTACATACAAGGCTGTAATTGTTTAGCAGTGAACAGGAGTCCTGCCTGACTAAAAAGTCCTTCACAAGCTCCAGATGCAGGAAGATTATGCAATAGATCCACACCTCCAGTGAACAGACATGAAAGGTACCTCTCCAGCTCCCCTGCTTCTGGTTTTCCTAACCCCATGGATCCAAAGCAATCATCTTCGTCGGTTAGGCCGCTGTTTGTGCTGGCCTCATCCAGCTCTGTGTCTAGGTGATGTCTGATGAAGTTCAGACCTGTGGAAACATACGGTTTTCAAAAGAATTAGGTCTGGGCATTATAGTGCTGTATAGACTGCCAAGCTGCGGATGTTTGGCATAAATATTTTATCACGCTGGAGATATTTTTTACTAACTCTTGTTGAAAAACAAAATCTGGTCATTCATATCTCTGCACAAACAGTTTGTGATGAATTCCAGATTAAGTTCAAAATAAGAACGTATGCAAGGCTAAGCAGTGCTAGCCAACATATTCTCCTTCAAAAACATTTTTTTAGCCTTTCTTCTTAGTTATAAACTTCTACACCTCATAACTGTAGTTCACTGAAGGAGGAGTCAGGACAAAAAGTCACATGTTGAGAAAAAAAAATAAAAACGGCTTAATTACTAATGTAAATGGCCTGTATTTGTATAGCGCTTTACTAGTCCCTAAGGACCCCAAAGCGCTTTACTCATTCAGTCATCCACACATTCACACACTGGTGATGGCAAGCTACATTGTAGCGACAGCTGCCCTGGGGCGCACTGACAGAGGCGAGGCTGCCGGACACTCTGACCACCACCAGTAGGCAACGGGTGAAGTGTCTTGCCCAAGGACACAACGACCGAGACTGTCGGAGCCGGGGGCTTGAACCAGACAGTTGCCTCTGCCATGTTTTCATGTTTCTACTTTCTGTGTCCGCTAGTTTGAAAGGCTCGGGCCGCACTGCCCGCCACAGTTTATAAACTGGTCATGTGACTGCATGGCTACATCTGATTGGTGAAAGAGTTAAGGGTAACTCCACTGGCAGCATGATCCATTATTATCTAATGTGTGAAATTAATTATGTAGAAAAAGTAACAAGTCAAATATAGCGGAGTAAAAATAACATTTCTTCTTCACAAATGTACTCAAGTAAAAGTAAAAAGTATGGTGCAATAAAGGTACTTTTAGAAGTACATTTTTTTCAAAAATCAAATCAAATCAAATCAAATCACTTTTATTGTCACATCACATGTGCAGGTACATTGGTACAGCACATGTGAGTGAAATTCTTGTGTGCGAGCTTCACAAGCAACAGAGTTGTGCAAAATACAATAATGTAAACAAGCAAAATACAAGAATGGCTACATCTGAAACTAATAAATATATGTACAATATATAATAGTATATGCATTTCTGGATGTGTATACTAAATATTTTTCTACGTGTGTGTGTGTGTGTACACATATTTTACAAATTAAATAGAGTAAACAATAAATAAAATATATAAAATAAAATATACAGAGTTGAATATGTGCAAAACAGTGGCATTACTGTACAGTATGGAGTGCATAATGTTAAAGTTCCAGTAGTGAAGCTGAGGTGTCTATGACGTGTTCAGCAGTCTGATGGCCTGATGGAAGAAGCTGTCTCTCAGTCTGCTGGTACGGGACCGGATGCTGCAGAACCTCCTTCCTGATGGGAGTAGTCTGAACAGTTTATGGCTGGGGTGACTGGAGTCCTTGATGATCCTCCCCGCTTTCCTCAGGCACCGCTTCCTGTAGATGTCTTGGAGGGAGGGAAGCTCACCTCCAATTATCCGTTCAGAGCACCGCACTACTCGCTGGAGAGCTTTGCAGTTGTAGGCGGTGCTGTTGCCATACCAGGTGGTGATGCATCCAGTGAGGATGCTCTCAATGGCACAGTGATAGAAGGTCCTGAGGATGCGGGGGCTCATGCCGAATCTTTTCAATCTCCTGAGAAAGAAGAGGCGCTGTTGCGCCTTCTTCACTGTTTTGTTTGTGTGTACTGACCGCGTAAGATCCTCAGCCAGGTGTACGCCAAGGAACCGGAAGCTGCTCACTCTCTCCACAGCAGCGCCGTTGATGGTGATGGGGGTGTGTACTTCTCTGCACCTCCGGAAGTCCACTATCAACTCCTTTGTCTTTGCGACGTTGAGGGTGAGATGGTTGTCTTGACACCAGTGGGTCAGGGCGCTGACCTCCTCCCTGTAAGCTGTCTCATCACTGTTGGTGATAAGACCCACCACTGTAGTGTCGTCCGCAAACTTCACAATGATGTTGGAGTTGTTAGTGGCTGTGCAGTCGTAGGTGTAGAGTGAGTATAGGAGAGGGCTCAGTACACACCCCTGTGGAGCACCAGTGTTCAGTGTGACGGGGGATGAGGTGATGCTGCCCAGTCTGACCACTTGGCGTCTGTCAGACAGGAAGCTAAGGATCCAGCTGCAGAGGGAGCTACTCAGTCCTAGATCCTGCAGTTTCCAGTCCAGCTTCGAGGGAACGATGGTATTGAATGCTGAGCTGTAATCTACAAACAGCATCCTCACATAGGTGTCTCTCTTCTCCAGGTGTGACAGGGCAGTGTGTAGTGTCAGGGCTATGGCATCATCAGTGGACCTGTTGTGGCGGTATGCAAACTGTAGAGGGTCCAGTGAGTCGGGTAGTGCAGAGCAGATGAAGTCCCTGACCAGCTTCTCGAAGCATTTGCTTACGATGGGGGTCAGGGCTACAGGTCGCCAGTCGTTCAATGAGGAGATGGTGGAGGATTTGGGTACAGGGACGATGGTGGCCATTTTGAAGCAGGCTGGGACTACAGACAGAGAGAGGGAAAGGTTGAAGATGTGCGTGAACACTCCAGCCAGCTGAGCCGCGCATGACCTGAGGACGCGGCCGGGAATCCCGTCCGGACCAGTAGCTTTGCGTGCGTTCACCTTCCTGAAGCACTTCCGCACATCCTCCTCAGACACAGTGTGCGCACTGACGTCATCCGCGGTGCGCACACTGTCCGGTCTCATGGTGTTCGCTGTGTCGAATCTAGCGTAGAATACGTTTAGATCCTCACACAGACAGGCCGTGGTCTGCGGTGTGCTGGTTTTCCCTCTAAAGTCTGTGATCGTGTTTAGTCCCTGCCACATACTCCGAGGGTTGTCAAACTGTTGCTCCACCCTGTCCCTGTACTCACGTTTGGCTGCTTTGATCGTCTTCCGGAGTTGGTAATGTGCGTGTTTGTAGTCCGATGTGTTCGCGGAGGCAAAGGCGGTGCTCCGTGCCGCGCGAACATCTCCGTTAATCCAGGGTTTTTGATTTGGGAAGGATTTAACTGTTCTGGATGGGACGACATCTTCCACGCATTTCCTGATAAATCCGCAGACTGAGTCTGTGTATTCATCAATGTCCCTAGCAGCCACGTGAAACATTTCCCAGTCCGCGTGATCAAAACAGTCCCGCAGCGCAGACTCCGATTGGTCCGTCCAACAGTGCACCGCCCTCCGGGTTGGAGCTTCCTGTTTCAGCTTCTGCCTGTAGGCGGGCAGGAGCAGGATGGAGCGGTGATCTGATTGGCCGAATGGGGCGCGGGGGAGGGCTTTGTACGCATCCCGGAAAGAGGTGTAGCAGTGGTCGAGTAGCCGATCTCCACGAGTGTTAAAGTGGATGTGTTGGTGGAGTTTGGGTGAGACTTTCTTCAGGTTTCCCTTATTAAAGTCTCCGGCTGTGATAAACGCTGCCTCTGGGTGTGCGGTTTCCTCGCTGCTGATCGCGCTGTACAGTTCCCTGAGTGCACGGTCAGTGTCGGCTTGTGGGGGAATGTAAACAGCCGTAATAATCACTGCTGTAAATTCCCTCGGTAGCCAGAATGGCCGGCACTTAATCATCAGGTACTCCAGGTCCGGTGAGCAGAAGGATTTGACCGGGTGCACGTTCGCATAATCACACCAGCTGTTGTTGATCATGAAACACACACCACCGCCTCTGCTTTTCCCAGTAAGATCCTGTGACCTGTCCGCGCGATGCACGGAGAACCCCGGTAGTTGTATTGCGGAGTCCGGTACCTTGTCCGATAGCCAGGTTTCTGTGAGGCAGATCACGCATTAACATTACATTAACGTACAGCGTTAATGTAACTCATTACTACCGACCTCTGAAGAGGAGTGGTCAGAATCCCTGCTGCACTACACTGCCTAAAGAATTGAAAGGAAGTGATTTACAGCAATAGTACAACAATTTCACTGCCAGTAGTGCAGGAGCAGAAAATAGATGAGTTTTTGTGTCAGCTACTGGCCGAACCACATTCTGCTTGTCCCCAGCCTCCATCAATAGTTCTGCTGGAAGTGGGAGTTGAAGATCTTAGAGAGTGGGGCCTCTGTCAGACATTCCCATTACACCATCATAATATGTTTAGGTTTGCCAGGTCTGTCAGGTGTCATTCCCACCACCTGATTCAACTCACCATCAGGTGGTGATCAGCTGACAGCTCAGCTCAGCTCTTCAATCAAGCGTGCAGAACATATTGCCACAGATCTGATGACATGATTACAAAATTGAGTGGGTGCATGGGTTCTCTCCGGGTACTCTGGCTTCCTCTCACATAGATATGAAGTTAATGGGATTAGGTTAATTGGTGACTCTAAATTGCCTATAGGTAGGAATGTGATTGTGAATGGTTGTCTGCGTCTATGTGTTAGCCCTGCAACAGTATGGCGACCTATCCAGGGTGTACCCTGCCTCTTGCCCTAAGACAGCTGGAATAGGCTCCAGCCCCCCTGTGATGCTGAAAACGATAAGCAGAAGAGAATGGATGAATGCTTTTTTTTAAGTGCTCAAATTGTTTGTGAGATTAAGGGGAGAGGCAGGGAGTTTGTAGTCTTTTTCAAAATGCCAACCATAAAATAGTCTTTGGAGCATAAATAGTTAAATATTTTCCTCTCATTACTTTCAGGGAGAAACTGGCTGAATAACCTGAGGCCAATGTTGGATGACAGATTCTGTATCAACAATGGAGGTAAAATATATGCAACTCAAATATTGTTCTTTGGAGATACTGTGTTTGCAATAATATGTTTTCATTTTTTTTCTCTTTTTATCATCATTTGTAAAAAAGGAAAACAGTGATGAAGATTTAGTTGTTGAGCTATACTGTGAGGAAGTAAATGACCCTCCATCTGCACCATGTTCTACCTGCTGGGATGACTGTCAGCAGATTATTACAGGAGGTAAAAGTCAGCTTTATACTTTTTACTGCTACAGCAGAAAAACACAATATGATGTGAAGTCTGTACGTAAGCACATTATTAATATTATCAATATTACTATCATTATGCCCACAGTTACTTGTCATCATGTGAAGACAAAAGTGTTTTACATCAGCAGTGAGTTAGTGTCTCAGCATTTGGACAGTCCTGTTGGTGACAGTGAGAACTACACAGTGATTACATGCAGAGAGGAAGAAACTGAGCAAGAGTCGACAGACATGGACAGCTCAGAGCCCGACTACCTGAAACCAGAAGAAGAAAAGTCCAGCCAGACTCCTGAAGACATGAAGGATGAAATCGAAAGTCAGTCCTTAGTTACCTCAACACACACAGGTAAACGTTAACACCAATTACAAAAATGATGGCATACTGGTTAAGTTGAAAATAAAAACAGAATGTAATAACTTTTAAATCTCACATCCTCAGTGAAACACCTGCAAACCTTATTGAAAAAACTGGGCTTGAAGCAGAACTACACAAAGAAGCTATCACTCAGGAGAATACTTGGGATTAATAAGAAGACCACCACTGATGAATCTGCGAAGTGCAAATCAGACCTTCCATGGTATTTTCTAAAGAAACTAATGATGTTTAATGTCACTGCTAGGAATGTGAAATGTACATCAGAGTGTGATTCAACCAGTGATGATACATCAGGAACTAAAAAGTTAAATCTTAAAAATATGGTCAGCAGTCCAAACACAGATAACATGGTGAACCCGCTCGACATAATCACTGCTCTCTTTCTGTGTTCTGATGGTTTTCTACAGCAGGAAATGGCACTAAAAATGTCCATGTGTCAGTTCTCTGTCCCTCTGCTGCTTCCTAATTGTGACACAGGACAGTGCACACTCATGCTGTGGGCCATGAGAGACATTGTTAAAAAGTACAGACCTCAGTCTCTTTCACAGTCAAAGGGCTTCATTGAAGAAAGAATCGTTCTCTCTGAACTTCCAATGGTCTCTTTTGTCAGACTGGGTGAGTGCTCCTTGTCCAAGTCAGAGATTCTCAATAAGCTTCTGAGCAATTCTCAGCAGTACCACGACACCTTTGTTCACCACAACATGGAGTGTGGTGACAGTCCAAGAAGAATTTCCAACGGACTGACTGAAATTACTTGGTATCTTCCTTGTGGAAACACAAACATTGACATTTTCAGTCAGCCAGTGGCTGTAGCTAACCTTCGTGGGGACATTGCTTCATTTGAAACACAATACTCCTTTTTGTGTCAGACATCTGCAGCAGTTTTTGTCTTCTTTGACCATTTGGATTCTGAGTCTGAGTCTGTGATCAATCTGCTTAAAAGCCAAAACCACAAAGCACAGATCTTCTTGGTCGGCAACTATGAGAGCAAGCGCTTCAATTTAGATGCTTTGGAAAAAGTAGCAACTGAGTTGGATCTAACTGAAAACAACATCATTATTAAGACAAAGCAAAAAAATGATGCAGACTTTGTAAAAGATTTAAGGAAAACAGTCAGTAATGTGGTTGAGAAATCAGAGCTGAAGATGAAAATAGAGGAGATGGTGGATGTTGCTCATGAACTGGGAATCCTGGTTGATGAAGACTCTCCAGAGTGCCAGACTGCAAAGAAAAATGCAAAAACCATCACTGAAGAAATTCAAGACATCCATAAATACAAAGAAGATGAGCTTCCCCGACAAGGACAAATATGGAAAACACTGACCTTGTTAGAGAAGGAAGAGTTTCGACTTCGAAATGTTGGGTCTAAAAATGTAGAAGATTACAAAAGTGATCTTCAGAAACAGAAATATGAACTGCGGCAAAAGCAGAACTCTTATGAGATGTCGACAGCTATGACAAACTTCATCACAGGGATATCAAGGTCAGGAACAGAGAGGTTTTATTTCCTGAAATGGATGCGAATGAACCTCGATAATGTGTCTCGTATAAAACTGTCTGAACTCCGAGAGAAATATAAAGAAAAATGCAAGAAATCTGAGAACAAAGAGGAGATCAAAGAAATTGACAGACAAATTTCTATCAGCTCACTGGGGATTGAACACTTCTTCCGTGAAATGGGTCAGATCTATGAAGCTTCACTGTCCCTTCCAAAAACAGACCCATCACGTCAACAATTGCAGCATCTGCCCAAACTGTGTGCAGAGTTGTTGCTTGATGGATTTCCTCTTGAGCTTGTAGATGGAGATGCATCCAACATCCCCCTCAGATGGGTGAGTGATGTTCTATCTCAGCTCAGTGACCTGGTGTCTCCAAAGAAAAAAGGAAATAAGAGAAAGATACGAGTAGTCACAGTTCTTGGAGTTCAGAGCACAGGAAAGTCCACTCTCCTTAACACCATGTTTGGAGTGCAGTTTGCAGTCAGCAGTGGTCGATGTACTCGAGGTGCCTTTATGTTGCTCATCAAAATCAATGAAGACATGAAAAACGTCCTAAAATGTGACTTCTTGGTGATCATTGACACTGAGGGCTTAAAGTCACCAGAACTTGCACAACTGGACAACAGCTATGAACACGACAATGAGCTTGCAACACTTGTTGTTGGGCTAAGTGATGTCACCATAGTCAACATTGCAATGGAGAATTTAATTGAAATGAAAGACATCCTACAAATAGTTGTGCACGCTTTTCTCAGGATGAAGGAGGTGGGCAAAAAGCCTAAATGTCAGTTTGTTCACCAGAATGTGTCGGATGTTTCAGCCCATGATAAGAACTTACGAGACAGGAAACTGCTCCTGGATCAGTTAAATGAGATGACTCAGGCAGCAGCCAAAATGGAAAAGAAAGAGGGGAACAAGAGCTTCACTGATGTGATGGAGTACAGTCCAGACACTGGGAACTGGTACATTCCTGGACTGTGGAATGGAAACCCACCAATGGCACCAGTCAGTGCAGGATACAGTGAGGCTGTATATGAGCTCAAGAAAAACATCATCCAACTACTGGGAAACTGTGAGTCATCTTCTAATAATATCATGGAGTTTAAAGAGTGGGTGAAAAGCCTGTGGAATGCAGTAAAGCATGAAAACTTCATCTTCAGCTTCAGAAACAGCCTCGTAGCTGATGCATACATGAAGCTCTGCACAGAGTTCAACAAATGGGAGTGGGAGTTCAGAAAAGAAATGTACACCTGGGTAAGAGATGCAGAAACAAAAATGTACAATTTTGGTACCATTGCAGCAAAATCTGAAACATCTGACATGAGAGAATTTCTCGAATTTTTGAAAAGTGAAGCCTCCACAGTGCTGTCTGCATGGGAGACAAAGATTCTGAACAATCTGACACAATATTTCAAGCAAACAGAGGGTCATGTGTATCTGGTTGAAGGATACAAAGAGGAATTCTCAAACAGTGCAAAGGTCCTTCGTCGTGAAATAGAAAATGCTGTAATGTATCAGCTTGAAGCAGCAGCAGAAAACAGACAGGGAATGATAAAAATTGATAAAATCAAAGACAATCATACAACTGAGATTCAAAAAGCAGTGTGTGCATTAATTGAAAGATGTCGAAAGAAAAAAGTCCAAATGACAGACACTGAGTTGGACAAAAAGTTTGAAAACATGTGGAGGGAAACATTACAAAAACTTTCTCTCTCTGAACAAAAAACCTCAAATGTCACAGACAACGTGTCCCGCTGTCTCAGAGAAAATCTGAAACACAGGGGGAGCCGTGCAAACGAGTTATTAATTGAAAAGAGTCTGCAAGATTGTGGAAAACAGTCTTTCAAAATTACAGCTGAAGGATGGTTCAAGAAATTTAAAACAGGATTGATACAGTTCTTCACCGGTCAGAATCACATAATGGCTGCTCAAGAGCTTGCTGACAGCATCATAGATATCTGCACAGACTTTGTGACTGAACAAGTGAGAAGAAAAAACAATTACCATGACACTTACATCCAGGAGATCCTCCACATGATTGATGAGAAGCTGCAAAACAATAAAGATGTCAAGATAAACACTGAGTTTGAAGTTTCTCTAAAACAGCACATCTGTGGATTTGCAGCCAGAAGGTTTCAGAAAATGCACAAAGATTTCATAGAAGAAAACGATCCGTACAGATGTCTGATTAAAAACAAGGAAAAGTTTTGTGATGATTTCAAAGATGTGTTTCATGAACGAGACCAGTGTCAGAAGAAGGCAGAAGAATTCACAAATCGATGTTTGAAGCCTGCTGTTGAAGACTTCATTAATCGCTCCCTGGGTCTTAATATCATTGATGAAATGAGGAAACTCGAGCAGTTCAGCACAAGAATGTCTTTACAGTATTCAGTTTTACTGGATTTGCTTTACAAGGAGGATTTTCAAAACTTTCTGAGCTATATTTGTTCATATGAGAAGTATGTAAAGACATGGATACTCAAACAAATAAAGAAGCACTTCTCAAATGAGTCGACAGTTTTTGAGTTTGAGGACCGACATCTGCAGTCATGTATTGACAGCATAAATTCTGCCATCAACAAGGCCAAAACCAGAGAGCGTGATGACTTGAAAGCTTTCGTTGAAGATATTTGGAAAGAACTTGGTGATAAACTGGTCATTTCCCAGGATGCTCTTGGTGCTTTCATGATACTGAACAATGCGGACAAGGAACAGTTTGCTGACTGTCTCACGGCATCTGTGAGTGACATGACAGAAACTCTCAGAAACAAGTTTAAAAAATCTACCTTTGAAATTAAACTACAACATCTCCATGTGAATCCTCAGAATGAGCTTTTCAACAAATTGATTGGTTGTGGCCAACAGTGTCCATTCTGCAAAGCTCCCTGTGATGCAGGAGGAAAAGCCCATACTGAGCACTTTGTTTCACTGCATAGACCAAAGGGTCTGGGCAGATACAGCTGGGAGCGGTCAGAAAAACTTGTCACTGAAACATGCTCAACCGACATAATCAGTAAAAAAAGATTTCGTTGCAGTGATACAAACAATGAATGGCATCCTTATAAGGATTACAAGAAAATCTATGAAGACTGGAATATTCAACCAGATGTGAGCCTTGAAGCTTCAGACTACTGGAAATATGTAATGAAAGAATACAACAGCAGCTTTGCCAAAAAATATGAAGTAGAACCTGCCGACATTCCAGAAGCTTGGTATGACATCGACAAAGGTCAGGCAGAAAAAAGTGTCAAAGAATCATTTTACAGGAAGTAACTACTTGTAATCATCTTCATTTCGTTAGAAAAATAATCCTCATAAGAATTACAAGGAAATTTTCAGCCAGACATTCCAAAATCTTGGCGTAACATCAACAAAGATGAGTCTCAGAGAAGCATTTCACATCAAATAACTACATGTAATCCTTCTCATTTTATTCTGGTGTACAGAAGAACATATCACTGATATTTTGTTTGTGATACTAAAGAAAACTCTTCAATATTTTAGGAGGCAACATAAAGATCCTGTTAGTAAACAGTGCATTCATTCTCTTTCGCTTATCCAATTCTGGGTAATGTAGGTGGAGATACAACTTATCCCAGCTGCCATAGAGTGAGAGGCGGGGTACACCCTGGACAGATCGCGAGTCTGTCGTAGGGCTAACTTAGAGAGACAGACAACCATTTACACTCACATTCACACCTATGGTCAATTTAGAATCATCAGTTAACATAACCCCACTAACTGCATGACTTTGGACTGTGGGAGGAAGGCGGAGTACCAGGACAGATTCCATGCAAACTCCAGACAAAAAGGCCCCGTTTAGATGTAAAGTAAAATAATAAAATTACTGATCACCTTCACATAAGTTTGTATTTAGCATATTTAATGAAAAAATAATCAAATCTCAAAAATGTAAAGAATTTTGTGTGTGTTTTTTTGGTAAACCATATATATACCATATAAGGTTCGAATCCACTGAATGCCTACCCTGAAGTACCCCTGAGCAAGGTACCGTCCCTACACACTGCTCCCCGGGCGCCTGATTAGTGGCTGCCCACTGCTTCACTGAGTGAATGGGTTAAATGCAGAGAGAGTAATTTACCCATGGGGATCAATAAAGTATACATTATTATTATTATTATTATTATTATTAAACCAAATAGATATGATATGTGAACTTTTATTGATTCATTTTCTTTCTTGTCAAATACTCACATTTTTTGTTATGGATGAATAGTTTTCTTTCTTCCTCTTTTTTTTATATAGGAAAGTAATTAAGAAATACACAGACTCAGTATACAATTTGTTTCTGTGAGAAATCTGGTGTCAAATATTTACATGTTCAATGTATTAAAAGATCATCTGAGTAAAAGTTGTTTTGTGTCAAGTCAATTGAGTATGAGAATTTCAAATTTGCTTTTCCTTCTTTGACATGCCTGATTTTACATGTACTTTTTAAGTGACTTATACTATCATTCATTTTCTATCTGGTGTGATTTATGAATCAAATTATTTTAATTCCCTAATTCCAGTGGCTAGGGTCAAACTTTTAAGGTTGCTCAGCTCCCAATCACATTATCATGGTTACAGTCCCACTAATGCGATATGCTGCTTACAAACAAATTCAACCCTTTTCACCTTTGTAAACCTTAATTCAGTTGGATAAACAGTAGAAATGTTGTTAAAAGCAACCCAATTAGTTGGATGAGTTATTGTCTAGACCTAGTGTCTAAGAATAATCACAGATTTGGTTTATGGTTATCAAAGTTATCAATTATGTTGATCAATAAATTAAAGAACTATTTGTTGTAAAGGCGATAAGAAGAGTAACATGTACAATATTGTTTCAGTCTCTTAACCACATAGATGTAAGCCACCCCCCCCCCCCCAAAAAAAAAGAAAAAAAAAATTCAATACATGCATAAAAATTACATTCCCACTCCAAATACCTGGACAAAAAGCAAACTGATCAAAGAGCTGTTTGTAAATTACAGTTTTTAAATTGATACAAATCCTCCTTTTATTGTGCAGGCTCAACACAGTATCGGGTACACCAGTTCCAAAAGTGCAGAAATTAATGTCAGTGTGGTGGCAGTCATTCTTTTTAAACAATGTTTACATTGCAGTGAATCCTGTTAAATGCTTCCACTCGTATCAATGCATATATTCTATGGACTTCTTTAAGCTTTTTTAAAGACGTTACCTCTGTGTGAGTGCATTGTCATAAACACGTCATGACATTAGCATGATGACACCACAAACACTGGACATTGAAATCTGTTTTCATTCTAACCCATTCTGTCCCGTATAGACAAGTTGGGAAAATATAACAGTAGAAGACTAATTACTATTGCTACTGTTCTTTACTTCTTTTTAGGGATGCTATGATGAACTTTAGGGGTGCTTGAGTGCCCCAACAAAGGAGTTTAAACTTGCCAATGCAGTTTGTAAATGATCAAGTAATCAAAAGTTATTTCTTACGTCTTCTAACTACAAATCAAGAATGTCAAAAATACTAAAGAATCTAATCTGGCCCTCTGGATGACTTTATAAGTATGAAAATTGTAATTTTTGTGTTGGTTATAACATTACTACATGGCAGTATAAAGATATTCTGAAACATAGTGAAAGTTTTTGTGGAGAACAAGGGAACAACACGATTGTTACAACAACTGTACATGTGAAAGTTTTCTGAATTAATACAGTCACCAAATGTGGAAACATCTTGTTATTACACAAATGTTTCTTGATGTCTCATTCTTTTTATGATCTCTTTCATAAATCATTACAAATGAGGAAAATTATTTCAAAAAACATCATTCTTATTTTCCAGCAATTGTGAATGTTTGGAATATTTGCATGTCTTTTTTCTTAAAGAAACACAAGGTTTTGCCATATTGGCCATATCAGTTATTATGCAGTCATTTAACCAGTCTGGATTGCTTGAGACCAAACTTGGCTATGTGTGGCCCATGACCCTAGTCTAAATGAATATCCATGTTTAGTGGACTGCTTCTATGCTGGCTGTCACTGATGCGCCAACTTTGGGAGCAAAAGTAACTGCAACATATCTTGATCCTAGCGATTCTAGGATCAGAGCTTTTGGGGGTGCTGAGCACTCAGAGAGCTGCCCAGCCAGGCAAGATAAACTTTACTCGTCACAATGAGACTTCTTCCCTGTCTCTGTCAGTCCCTGCATCCCTAAATGTCTCCAGTTGTTCCAAGTTCCCTCTGACTGTCTCCTTGGTGCATTTAGACCCCTGTTCCTGCCTGTCCTCATCGTCTGTTGTCTTCGTCTCCATTATCAGTCATCATAATTTTACCATCTCTGTGCAAGTCTGCAAATTTCTTTATAAAATCGTAAGATTCTTAAATTCATCAAGTCTCTCTGTGCCTGGGTCCTCATCACAAAACAGGACACCACTGTTTTGTACATTTTAACATAATTTAATCCCCACATTTGTGAAAGAAAAGCAAAACACTGTTTTGAAAAGTCTGTAACAAAACCATCAAATCTGATCAATGTTATTTAAATGCTGCAAAAGAAGAATGGATTGGAACAAAAAAAAAAAAAATACACATCCTAACCTTAATTACTAGGGGAGAATAATGAATGATGCTCATAGTGAGTAAGAAGTAACCTGAGTGCATTCTTTGGACAGAGATTAACTTTTAATGTGTATGTATAATACAATACAGATATATAAAAATACACTCCAAAAATAGAGTCCTTGAAATGTACAAATGTACAAAATATTGATTAAAAAAAATTATAAAAATGGAGGCAACTTTGCCTATGGTACAATGTATGAAAAGATCTTTATTGACGATACTACCATGGCTCTGCAGATTTTTTTCTTTTATTTTAACCTGTGTCGCCTCACCTTGAAGTTGGCAAATCACTTTTGCTGGTCAACTCTCTGAAGCGGTTAAACAGTCTGTTTTGCCTGTCACTGTTCCCTGTCTGTTCTTACCTGGTTCTTCCTGAACTTGTACTTTCTCCTCACGTTCCCCTCTTTCCTCTCTCCCTCTTTGGACTGACAATCATACACAAATAGATTGTATTCAATTAGATGAAAAAAAATTACATTAATATGAAAAAAAAAATACTATTAAGATCACTAATAAAAAAGTCCTTTCTCAGGGTGTTTTCACCACAAGGCAAATAACCAAACCACATGTAAATCTAATAAAAGATATAAATATTGAAACACTGATCCAATATTATCCTTTATTGACGGATCATTTCTTCTTACACTTTTACCTGAATGTGGCTCCTGGGTTTAATATCGGCACAAATGACAATAACCAGATTCTCTCATTCCATTTCAAACAGGACAGTGGTAACAACACTAAGCTACGGACAATTTTAGGTTTTAGATTTTAAATAGGCTGTATAACTTTCAATGGGAGCAACAGGACGGTCAAATGTCGCTGAAGTTACTACAGAGTAGGACGGATTGTAGGGTAGCAAACATCATTGGAAAACATGTTTTCAACACTGCAGGTTACCTGGTGTAATGTTTTTCAGCTAAAAAGAAACATGGTCTGACTCCTCCCTAACTATACGAAGAGTAACTGAAGGTTAAATGCAGCTAATGTGTCCTGTTTTAAGCCAGGCACTCACACCTCTGCTCCGCTGCGTCTTAGCCACCATTGCTCTGGCAGAAAGGGTGCTGGAGCCAGAGTAGGGGAGAGGCGAGCTGGAACAAACCATTTTGGTGGTGGTGGTGGTGGTTCTCTATACTTTTATTGTTAAAATGTTATGTCTCAACTTATGTACTGTATGCTTTTTATATTTTAGTAGTGTGTCACACAAACAGCAAATATTATCAAAAACAGCAAGAAATCTTTGGGGGTACTTTGATTCAGCAGCGATTTACAGCAGGGGCTAAAATCGCCCCTGCTGTATATATTGTTTTTTTGTTTTTTTACCTTTATGCTTTGTGTGAACAACTAAAGTAGGTAAGTAAGTACGTAAAGTTATTATTATATTATTATTATTATATTATCAGTGTTGGGAAGGTTACTTTTAAAATGTATTCCACTACAGATTACAGAATACATGTCCTAAAATGTATTCTGTAACGTTTTCCGTTACGTTACTCAATGAGAGTGAGAGAGGCTTACTGGGCTTAAGCCCGGGTTGGTTTTTCAGAAGCCCGGGGTCTTTTGGAGTGTAATTTTTTCATAGTTAGATGCCTGGCTGACAACTGTATAAAACAAAAAGTACACACAATATTTGAAGCATTTAGTGCACACTGTGCGAATTTACAACTGTGCGTAAATCCCCCCTAATATTGGTATGATCCGAGCTCAGGCACTAAGCAGCGCAGGGGCAGCTGCTGCCTACGAGTGAGCTGTTGGAGAAACTGAGCCAGGCAGACAGAGGAGAACTGAAGTTTGACCAGGTACCAAAGCAAATCATTCGTACTGTACAAATAATGTAAATATGACGGTGTATCACGAAAGATTGATATCAAACTGATCACTTGACCCATATTACGTTACTTGCTCTTCAAGTGAATCAACAAATGGCAAAATGAAAAGCCGAACAACAACAACGCTGTTTCTTTAGAGAGTCTTAGCTTACATGTGTGTTTATTTCATATTTTCAGTTGTTTCCCTCCACGGCTAAATAAATCGGTTTCAGTAATGCACTGATATACAAGAATGGACATAAGGGGCTTCTTTCAAAGAAAAAACTCTGGTAGTATTTTATATATTATGCTTTGTATGTTGTTCAGTATATTTCTATGCAAAACAAGAGGAACTTCAACACACAGCAGTATATTCACAGTTTAAACCAGATATTTACATACACTTTATGGAAAACACAAGAACATTTTTTTTACTGTAGAACATCAATTTAGAGTAAACTTGTTTTGTTTTGGATAAATAAATATTGAAATATCTTTTGAATTAGTTAAATGTCAGAATAAAGAGAGACAGAGCTTTTTTTTTTTATCACTTTCATCAAATTTAGGAGTACATATACACTAAGTTTATTGTTAATTAATAAGAAAACTCCAGACGATTCCATTCTGAGCTGAAGAAGCTTCTGATAGGTTAGTAGAGTCCATGTGAGTAAACTGGTGGCACAGCTGTGGATGCATATAAGGCAAAACACAGAGCCTGTTTCTGTGACATGGGAAAATCAAGAGATGTCAACCAAAACACCAGGAAAAGAATTGTGGAGCTCCATAAATGTGGCTCAAGTTTGAATACAATTTGGTGCCATTTACAATTAAGAAATACAGACAATTTCTCTCTTTACTCTTAAAGTTAACAAATGTTTTTTTATATTTATCAATCTAAAAAAATAAACATTTAGTCTGATTTGATGTTACAATTAAAAAAGTGTTTTGATCTGAAGAGTTTTTAAATATCTGGTTTCAACTGTATATTTGATGATTGTCAGCACAAAGAGGGAGAGAGAGGAACAAGAGCAGGTGAGACACACATGTTAGTCAAATGGTTGTTTACCAAAAGTATCACCGTATCATAGGTCCTCATGTATCTCGTACCTAGTGTTTCTTTTTAGGTTTGTTATTTTTCAAATTCTACATTTATTAAGTTATGCAGGCTTGTTTGCACAACAAGGCTAAATAATTATATAAACTTTTCTCAATCTAAATAGTGGACTTTGGTAGAATTAAATAAATAAGTGTAGTGCAGGGCCCTATTTCAGGAAGCCGGTTTAGTGCAAACTCTGAGTAAGTATACCCTGAGTTAACGAAAACTCTGGGTTTTCAGTTTCACAAAGCGAGTTTAGATTAATTCTGAGTGAGTTACTATGACGACACACTCCGTGAAGCTAACCTGCCCCCTAGCAGGTTTACTTCAACTAACCCTGACTTTCTCCGCCTCTGTGTCGGAAACCTGACTGTAGGAAGTGTCAGACATGGCGTGTTCCTTCCTTGAAGAGCCAGTAGATGTTGAAGCCCAAATTCTCCACAGAGCTCTCCGCCGGGAGAGAGTGATCAGAGCGCGTTTGGACATTTTATCATTTCCTGATGATTTTCTGTGTGAACGTCACCGTTTTTCAGCACAATCTATAATTTATTTGAATAACATCCTCAGGCCTAATATTGCTCATGTGACACATCGTGGACATTCTCTCAGTTCTGTACATATTATTTGTATTGCACTTCGTTTTTTTGCAAATGGGAGCTTTCTGTATAATATTGGTGACGCTGAGCACGTTTCCAAGGCTACCGTCTGTCGGGCAGTCAGGAATGTTACAGTTGCACTGAAACGTCTCCTGCACTCGTTCGTGGTCATAGACCCACAAGATTTATCAAAGAGGGATTCCACAAAATTGCAGGTATCAGGATGAACGAAACTTAATACATGATGTGGTGATACTTGAACTACTACTTAAATTTTACATTTATTTCCAGGGTTCCCAGGCGTGATTGGCTGTACAGATGGCACTCACATTCCAATCATTGCTCCTTCAGTAAATGAAGGAGACTATGTGAACAGGAAGTCTTTCCACAGCATTAATGTACAGGTACATAGTTCCCTGTAGCATTTCAAACTAACAAATTATTTCATTATAGTAATGGATGCTAATTTGTGTTCTCTGCACTGAGAAGATCATATGTGATGCTGCCAACATTGTCACAAATGTGGAAGCCAAGTGGCCAGGCTCTGTTCATGACTCACGAATTTTTTTGTGAATGTACACTGAGCACCATATTTGGACATGGTGAGTTGAAAATACTTTAAAATATATAAAGACCAATTGCTTCAGGGACATTTGAACTGAAGTGTATCCTTCTGTCTTAGGAGAGTTCACTGGCTACTTGCTTGGTGATAGGGGGTATCCATGTTTACCCTATTTGCTTACCCCTTACCCTGACCCTGAACCGGGCCCACAGCAGCGATATAATCTGGCTCATTGCAGGACAAGAGCCAGAGTTGAAATGACTATTGGAATGCTCAAAGCCCGGTTCCAGTGCCTTCAAAGACTCAGGGTCACCCCAGAAAGGGCATGTGACATTATTGTGGCATGTGTGATTCTTCACAACATTGCCACAATTAGAGGAGAACACTGTCCTTCTGAACCAAACATCAGCAGTGATCCAAACCATGAACATCCTGACCCTCCCACAGACATACAAGATGGAAGAGCAGTCAAAGACACCATATGTCACAATCATTTCTTTTGACCCATCACCTCAACATGTTGAAAGAAGAATAAACAGATTTTTTGTTCAACTGGCTTTATTGGTCGCCTGTATTTCCTGTACACAAAGTATTAATAAGTATATTATTATGTTGTTCAAACACTGAAATAATTCGTCCATCTCTGACCACTTCACCCACCCTTAACTGATGTTCCAGCAGTAAAATCTCAATCTTGGTCTTTTGGATCTGCTGCTTGAAGTGTTCCATTTCCAAGTCACATTTTTTTATTTTCTTGATCAAATAGGTCTTGTACAGCTGCTTTACAGGGAGCTATTAAAACACAGAAAATAGCATTGACATTCATAGTACATGCCTACTTAGGTTGGTTGTAAATCAGTGCTGAACATCTTACTGAGGAAAGGTTTGTTGGAGAAGTGGCTGGACCCTCTTCCTCTTCATTTCCATCATCACTCTGTTAGAGACATAGAAAGTCCATGGTTTTATTATAGTACCACATTTTATTCAATTGTTATATTTTCCATTAAAAGATGTAAACCTCATAAAGTGTCTCTGTTGCTTCCTCCTCTGTAACAGTTGTCAATGTTTCTTCATTATTTTCCTGCAGTAAAGAAATAAACAACATTGCTGTTCTACTGTAAACTCATATAATCTGTGGAGTATTACTCACAACTGCATGTTGGTCTGGCTCAACAGGAGGCTGCACCAGATGCAGTACACCATCACCATCAACTGATAGAATATGAGGTTTATACAGGTCACTTATAACTTACAAGGGACCAAATGGCAATTAACAAACATATAGCACTCAGTTTACACTTCATTGTCATTATGCTCTCAAAGACAACCAAGACTGAGGGAAGGCAAAATCAGTAGGAAAATAACTTCACTACAAAATAATTCATTATGGTGAAGAGTTTATCAAATGAATGAGCAGCACTGCAAAGGTGACTGTGAAGAAAGGATGTATGCACATCATGTATTATTTTGAATTTACCTCTTATGTAGGCACTTGTGTCTTGCGGGGTTATTGACTCAGAGGATGTCCCCGCAGAGATGCCTTCGGCCACAGGGCGCCCACTGTTTTGGCTGAGGGCAACTGCTCAGCCTCTGTGAGTGGTGGTGGTGGTGGAGGACCCCCACCTGTTTTTCGGGCCTCCGCTTTTTTTCTGTTGGCTATAACGGGTCACATTTAAGCATACAGAGTAAGCAAATATGTACTTGTAATGCTCAGATAATTTCAATAAGTGCTTACAGAAAGAAAATTAATGTAGCCTCTAACTGCAATTGATTTACATGGGACAAACAGACCAAGCACTGTGGCTCATAATACAATTGTACCTTACCTGTTTGGACTATATTTTTATATTTCATTTTTACTTGCTGCCAGGAACGTTTGGGGCCTGTTGGGTTGCACCTGCGCTCACATCACAAAATGAAATGTATAAAATATAAAATAAAATATAATAAAATAACGTGTTAAATGGGTGGAAATCCCTAGATCAATGTTTAAATTAACACTCACGCATTGACTCTATGTTTTGCCATGCATGCTCCCTTTGTTTTGCAGCTGAGGCTGTGTTACTTTTTTTCCGTAAAATTTGCATGTTATCGGCATATGCTGCCATCAGAATTTCAGCCTCAAGTGCTGTAAAATACATTGACCGCGCCTTCTTTCCCTCCATCTCCATGGTGACTCGCTTAATCTGTGCTCCACTAATCAGGGCTTTATGTATCCTCGTGCGCGCACTTAACTTGGGGTTAAAGCAACTCCGCGTTGACTGAACTAATTGTTATCAGCCTTTCTGAAACCGAATATTCCGAGTTGGACAGTTCGGGGTTACTCAACCCTGAGTATCGTTTTTCACTCTGAGTTTTCTAAACTGGCTTCCTGAAATAGGGCCCAGGTCTATGATGACGAGGAACAGGACACCGTGGAACACAGGGTAACGCAGCCTGACACAGGGTAACGCAGCCTGACACAGGGTAACGCAGACAAACTGGCAACAGGCAGGAGAACACACAGGGCTTAAATACACACACCAGTAATCAGGGGATGAGAGACAGGAGGGGAACACAGCTGGGAGGAATCAGAGCTGACGGGACAGGGGAAATGTAAACTGAACACACTCACATCAGGCAGAGACCTTCACAATAAAACAGGAAACTCAGACACGGGGAACCAAACAAGACACAGAACTAAACAGACAGCTTCACAAACAGACAGGGTGACACCATAGACAGACAGAGACGTAGACTCAAAGGCAGACCGAATATAACACATAGAACTCAAACAAGAATAATCATCATCATCATCATAAACTAGAAAATGATAATAAACTAAAAGCGCTGGGTCACCGACCCAGGACCATGACAAATATAAAGGACCGAGCTTGGAGGAAGACATGTGAAGAGATCGGGCAACCTGGTAAGTTCATTCATTTCTCTTTTGAAAGTTTTCACTGACCCGGGGAAGCCGCACAAAAGCTAGCAAGCCACCGCTATTTTCCCACTGATGTACAAATACCGTTCTGCTCTTATGGATGTTGTCATATAGGAATATATTTTATTGTTTATTAATAAACAGCACACAGTGGTCCCGCCGTTCATCTGTCACTACCTCACTTTTTTGCAGTATTTTATTGCACAGTACAACTGTCAACAATGCACACTGCATTCTGCAGCCTGATTGACAGATCTCCTCCGTGTCGTGTCTCCTGCGCTTGCCAAATTTGTCATGTTTGGTTTTGATAACCATCACGTCCAATAGAAAAAACAGCACAAAAACACCCATAACTATGAGCCTCATTCGGAAATAAGACACCTGCACCGCGAGGGAAAAAGGCGCACGAAAGTGGCAGGCAGACAAAGACAAAACGCTGCATAATAATACTTTTGCGTTTTGCAATCTACAATGGTTTGCGCTTTGAGAATCAACTTGTGAGAACTGTGACTAATGTTCATGTGTGTGTGAAAAAAAAGTGTATAAAGTGCGTGGCAAGGGGCTAGTTATTCTGAGAACCCCTGCTGCAGTAAATGAGGGACTACTGTATATACTTTCTCTATGACTATTGTTTTCAACCTGTTAACATTTAATGTTGTCTTGACAGAGTCAACAGATTTTGCATCAGAGCATCCCCCGTTGCTTCTCCTGCTGCTGCACCCTCAGGTATGTACAGCAAGCACTGATAGCTTTTTACTCGGTTGGATTCCCTTGTGATTCCCTTTGCTAAATATCTACAACCAATCTGATTACATCAGTTTTTTTTTCAGTGTTGACCCAGCATTTTCAGTTCTTTTATTCCTTTGTATTATGGTTTGTATTCTGATCCTTTTGTCATGCTTTGTTTATTAGTATTATTCTATGTTTCAGTTATTCTTTGTGAGGGATTAGTTCTTAAGTTGTGTCTCTCGTTAAGTGTAAGTTCAGTTCAGTGTCAAGTCTGTGTCTGTTTCTTGTTTCCCGTTTTATTGTGAAAGGTTGTGCCTCATCTCAGTGGTCGTATCCAAATTCATGGGCTGCATCCTCCTGAGGACCCGGCCTTCGCGGTCTACGTGGGCCGGGTCCTCAGAAGATCGGGTAGGCCGGAAGTAAACGGCCGTGAAATTGGACGGTCTAGCCTTCTGATTAGCGTCACCGCTGTCTCGGTGGAGTTTAATAAACTCAGCCGTCTGCTCCTTGCTACGGTGGCTGGGAAGTGCAAATTGCAACAAATTAAAAAACCGCAACAAATTACAAAAAGCCCACAACAAATTACAAAAAGCCCACAACAAATTACAAAAACCCCACAACAAAATACAAAAACCCCACAACAAAATACAAAAAGCCCACAACAAATTACAAAAAGCCCACAACAAAATACAAAAAGCCCACAACAAATTACAAAAAGCCCACAACAAATTACAAAAAGCCCACAACAAAATACAAAAAGCCCACAACAAATTACAAAAACCCACAACAAATTAAAATAAACCCGCAACAAATTAAAAATCCTTGACGGAAAGGGATTGTCTGAAATACCGGAAGTGACACAACGATTAGGCTTACTCCATATTTGTAGCTCAGAAAAGTGATTCGGGATGTAAACAAACGTCGAGAAACGCACTCCTCACAGCGCTTCCTCATTACCCTGACCGTGCTCGCTGCACTAAAAATAGATGGAAAATGTTTTGTCCGTTTTGTGGCGTTAGCTTCTGCCTCTTCACCCCTTTTTGTGCTTCCTGTGGACGGTCTCTGGAGCTTTTGCGGGACACAGACCAGGCCGAAGGATCAGACTCCCCAGGGACATCAAAACATACAAAAAATTCTGAACAAAGTAATTTTGATATATTACTCACTTTTTTTCTCTTCAGTCTATACTATTTCAGTTAAATAGCACGTTTATTTACCATTTTGGCTTTTGTTTCTTTTTATGTTTCCTTATACTGTATTCTCGTCTACGTTTAGTAATGGAGAGTGCTTATAACCCCGTTTTGATGTTAAACGTTTTTCATTCAACCAGAACAAACATGTCCGTCATACAAGCAGTTCATGGAGTACAAAAAATCAAAATCCAAAGAGCGTCAAGCCTTCAACTGTGGAGCAAAATTAAAACTCAAGCAACAGAGTAAACCTGTCAAGGTAAGCCATCACAGGTAAATTTATAAACGAGGATTTGGCAATTATTCTTAAAGTGATCTTGCTTTTATTATTTGTTTCTAGATCAATATAGGAATAATGGTGAAACAACAAACGGACTTAAAACCGCTAAGAGGGAAAACACTGCCCTTATTTATTAGCCCCGAAATTACAGCCCCTGACCTCCTGAAGCAGGCTGTAGAAAAAATGATAACATTCAACAAGGACTTGGTGGAGGGACCATATGTCCTTTTGTATCCCGACAGCACAGAGGTGATAAATGTGCCTGGGACAGAAAGGCCATTCCGACTGGCAGACTACAAAGATGAAATAGGAAAGAACTACAACAGGATTTCTCTTTTCATTTGCCCAGAGAGCCACTTCAAACAAGGTTTGTTAATTTTATATTTTGATGTATTTACATATACAACAACTAATAATGTGTTTATTTTCTCAGCTCTGATTGCAGAGGATGGTACCTCAGACTCAGACCCTGAGATTGTGATTACATCAAGAAGCACAGCTGAGTTCAACCAGGCAGACACATTGGTGTGTACCTTTTCCCCCCTCCACCATGCCAGAGGCCTGTGAGTGGCCCAGGCTGAGTGCTCTATTTTTTTCTCTATAATGATCATAATTCTGTAACATCCATGGGTGGATTATTTTCATTGTGTGATTGTATGTTCTTTAAAAAAATTATTATTATTATTTTGATGAACTAAATGCAATACGAAGTTGTTGAAAGCTTTGAAAAGTGCATATTTTTCATCTTAGGTTTTCAAACCACAAGACCAGAGTACCCCTAATGGTAAACATGCAGAGAAGGAGTAAGTTATTTCAGAGCTTGTTCTGCTATATATTAGAGTTGGGCAATACAATATGTCACAATATTTCTTTGTTTTATTTCAGGGAATATTGATATACATCACAATATAAACAGCTAGATTTGTACATATTAAATGTGCCGTTGCTCATAAGTAAGATGTGAAATCCTCAGAAGCTTGTTTTGATTTAAATATTTATTTCCTGTCATACGTTCAGACAGACAGATGTATTACCATATTACATTCCTTTCAGATAACTAAAAAAAGGTACATGTTAAAAACTAGATAAAAAGTCAGGGATAAAGATTTCCAGTTTCAAAAGACAACAAACACCATATCACTCAATTGCTTGGTCAATTACATTTAAAAACCAAAAAGAATGATTCTAAAAATAAATCTTAGTTTACAGTAAGTTTTACAGGAGAACAGACATAAAATTGACAGTTTTTGTCAATATCATATGAATAAGCTAAGAAATTGTCACGGCTGGCGGGGTGAGCCGTGTGGTGTGGGGGAAAAGGAGGACCCAAAATGCGGCAGTGACTGATGATTCGAGTGTTTATTTACAAGTGGTGGAGTGGCAAAAACAGGCAGTGAGGCATGACAAAACAACTGCAGAAACCTAAACTGGGAGAACTAAATGACAAACCTGTGACCATGCAAAAGGGGTGCGGGGCAGAGAGACAGGAACGGAACACCATAGAACGCAGACGAGCCGACAACGAACACAGACCGACACCCACTATATACACACACACATACACAAGGTAATCGGGTAATCGCACACAGGAGGGAAGAACAGCTGATCTGAATACACATGATGACTGGAGGACACAAGCTGAACACAATAACAGACACAGACCGTCAGAATAGAACAGGAAATCCAGAACACGAGCCTTCAAAGTAAAGCAGGAAACACACAGACTGATTTACAACACAACACGGGGACATGAACATAGCACCAAGGACAGACACAGGTAGGGCTGAATATACACCAAACTTCAGGTTCAACCCTAAACTAATACAAAATCAGAATAAACACAAAACGCTGGGTCAACGACCCAGGACCATGACAGAAATAAAAGCAAATTCTCCTAATCTCTCCTTGTATATTTATTTTAATGGTTTGTTTAGATGTAAATGGTGCCCAAACATCTCCACGGGTGGTGTTGCTACTTCACTGTGCTGCAGGTAACAAGTCACCCTAACTGGACATGATGCTGTTCCCATAGCAATTGGTTGCTGCACAACTTGATAAGGATTGACTATTCTTATGTCAATGAAAAAAAAGAGGGATTAGAGGAATAAGCAGCATGTAAAATGGATGGATAGCTCTATTGCAATAGTCTCATATTTCCATTGAGAAAAAAGTATAGTGCAATACATATTGTTGTTATTTTATTGCCCCGCCCTAATACAAATATTTATTGGTTTCATAGCATTTTTATAATGTTGGTATCATAAAAAATATTAAACTGTATGAGCTTCTTATCTGGACATTTTAATTCCAATTCTGTTTCAGACATGCTCCAGGACCTTCATCTACCATACAGCCATGTCAGGTATTTGGGCAATTTATGTCAGCATGAGGTTTTTTGCTATTGTTGAAATAATACAATGCTATGTATGTTTATGTACAGTATGCAATCTTTGTTGTTCTTGTTTTTCAGATTGTAATATCTGATACAGAGGATCTTGATCACCAAAACGAAACAAATCCAGTCATGAGTCCCTATAGGTAAATAAAATTGTGTCTTATACGTAATTTTAAACCTGTAACTACAGTACACGTTTGGGTTTGTGAAATGGGTAAAGATAGTTATAGGGTCAACACAAGTTTTTCTAATGTTGGAATTATAATTTCTCAACAGTAAATATGCAGACCTGTGTGCCCCCTGCATTGAGGACGAGGATGAAGAGCTGGTTGAAGTTGCTTCACTGATGGATTCCAAAACACTGTAAAATATCAAATAATACTTCAAATAACAACGCTAAATTGTATAGTCTTGCATTCTGTCTTTCATTTTTGTGATTACAGGGAAGACGTTAACATTACTCTACCTGACATCATTGCAAACTTATCCAGTGCTATTCATCATGGAAGTGTCAGCAGATTCAACATCTCAAGAGCAAATGTCTGGGATGGAGCAGTCAGGGGTTTCAGGCGGTTGTCATACTCTGAAACCAATGACATGTTGGTTAAATTTACTGATGATGCTGGCATTCTAGAAGAAGGACTTGATGCAGGTGGCCCAAAACGAGAGTTTTTGAGTCTGCTAATGAAACACATGAAAGATCGTCCCATTTTTGATGGACCAGAAGGACATCGATTCCTCGTCTACAATGCAAAGGGTATGCAATGATCAGATCTTTGATAAACTTAATTTAAAAACATTTTTGGGACTTGTAAATCAATTTGTTTTTAATTATTATCAGAAGCAACTCATTTTTTTTTTGGATTATTTCAACACAGCATTAGTATGTCTATCTGGTCGATTGATCTGACATCGATCGGCTCTGATCGATTGATAGAGAGAGGTGTGTGTGTGTGAGAGAGTTTATCATTTACTGTATTCATTCACAGCTGTAAGAGAGGATGACTACTACCTAGCAGGAAAGATGATAGCTGTGTCAGTTGTGCATGGTGGTCCAGGGCCCCATTTCCTGTCAGAAGAGCTGGTACATTATCTTGCAGGCCAGACTTCAGTAAAAGCAACAGTTGCCTCAGTCACAGATGACGACATAGGGAAAGCTTTACAAGAGGTGAGGACAGCGCAGGATTTGAATGCAGGATAGAACTATAGTTTCTTCATCTGTATGAAATTAAAATCTTCTTTCTTTGTGTAGGGAAAAAAACAGGAATGAAAATCAGACACGTAAGCTTACATTGTGTATGTCCATTTTTATGGGTTTTTCAGATCGACAGTGCTGGTTCAGTGGATGTCCTGCGTGACTGTGTCATAAAACACAGTACTATGCTACAGGTGGCTGGTTGTCTAAGGCATGTTTCCACAGTTGAGGAAAAGAAAGACATTGTGTCTGACTATCTCCGGTGGTATATAATTGCTCGAAACTCATCTGTAATTGACAGGTAAGACTATTATAGAAGAGACTATGCACAACACCGTCATAACAATAATTCTATAATTTCCAACTGAAATGTTTTACATTCTCCAAGGTTTCCAAAGTTCAAAGTGTGTCCATAGTTTATGCATGTATTATGAACTGGTAAATGACACAAAGTTCTCCTCATTCTTTAGATTTAAAGAGGGTCTTTCAGCACTTAATTTCCTGAGTGCGCTCCAGCAACACCCTACTTTGCTTTCCCCGGTCCTGTGTCACATGGAAAAGAAACTCACAGCTCTTGAACTTGAGAGACTTTTCAAACCTGACTTCAGCCCATCTGGAAGTAACAGGAGACATCTGGAAAGTCAAACTGTGGGCTACTGGTCAGACTATCTGCTGGACTGTGAAGGTTTATACCAGTATTTCTTTTAGTACTCATTACAAGACAATGTGTTGAATTCACATATACATATATAATTTTTTAATTTTTTTTTTATTCTTTGCAGAATCACAAACTGCTGTGTCGGTGGGCGATGTTCTGATGTTTGCAACTGGGCTAACATCACTGCCACCTTCTGGATTAGATCCACTACCAAGCCTACAGTTCCTGGATGACTCTTTATTCCCGATGGCAAATACATGCTTAAACTTATTGAAACTACCCATGACAACCTCATATTCTGTGTTTAAATCCAACATGGATTTTGGAATTCAAAACTCCCCAGGATTTGGATGTTTCTAGGATGTCTGGCCTTGTATTTCAAACCTGCTGTTGATTTGTTTCTCAAGTTTTTAAGTCAAGATTTTTTTTAAATATGTTATGAATAGGAGAAGGTGGGACATACTAGTAGTACCGCACAAATCCATTTTGGTTTACCAGGTGTAATTTTATTAGATAACCCAGTCACTTACAGCTGCTTCTTCTTGGCATTACATTGTAAATTCTGTAGGTTTTTTTGATACAGGACTTATCCAGAAATCAGTTATGTATTTGAGCGTTTTTTTTTTATTCTAAAATGTAGGTACATATGTTCAAAGGAGATTGAAAATACAATGGCTTGACTTGATTTGTTCAAAGGTTTGACAGTGCCGCTAAAAGTAAAGGCATTTAAAAGTGCACCGTGTTCTACTCTTAAAAGTTGTAATAAACCCACAATACAGTGCAAGATTTGATTTTATTATTTATCGAAATGTTCAGGACTGTATCTCAACTTCCATCAGCTAAACAAGCATCACAATTTGCAAGACATTGCAGTAAGAATGTGCTTTTACAAACACTAACTTAAACTTTTGGCATCTTCAGCCAACTCATGTAGCCTAGTCCAAAAATACAGCATATGCTATAGGTTTTGGTAAAAAACCAAAAAAAAAAAAAGTTGGTTTTTTTTGGGTTTTTTTTTTAGAAATTTGCAATTTCTAATAACTTCATGTAGAGTTCAGTGGCAGACTCCCAGCAGACTGGCTTTTGAAAATGATTTTGCTCCATTACAAAATCCAGATACTCCTGTATGTTTGAGTCCCCACATACAACTACTGACAACCTAGACTCAGGAAAAGTGTCCAGTTCAGATTGTTGAATCAGGAATCCACAGTCCCTGGAGCCGTATCTGTGGTCAATGGAAGACAATTGCATTAATATAGGTTTACACAAAGTAATTATTTGATCATTATTATTCATTACCTGTGGGGTAGGTAGTACAGTTCATTTGGCACGCCTCCTGGACATGAAGCTGTTCTTGAAGGACGAATCCGATGAGTGTTCCACAACTTCACACATTCATCAAGATCCTTCTGAACAATGTCAGTGAAGCAAAATCTCAAAAGTTAAAAAAAAAATTGTTTAGAAATAGTTTAGTTAGTTTACATGGCATCGTTTCACAACATGTCATCGCATGGCACTTTACAGTTCATTTTAACTGAATCATATATAGACTCCAGTCAGTTTAAATGTTTTCTATTGAAAGGGATTGCATACAGGCAAAAATCGAAAACATTTGAGTAATGTGCAAAAGTTCATTTATTTTAGTAATTCAAATTAAATGTGAAATTACCAATATTGACTCATTACATACAAAGTGAGGCATTTCAAGTATTTGTTATAATGTTAATAATTAAGACGTAGAACTTATGAAAAACATGTTCTATTTGTTTGGGTCCTTTTTGCATAAATTACTGCCTCCATGCAGCGTGGTATGGATGCTATCAGTCTGTGGATCTGTTGAGGTGTTATGGAAGACCAGGATGCTTCAGTAGCAGCCTTGCGGTCTTAGCCACTACACTATGTGACACCCCTTTCATCCACACTTACATTGGACAAAACTTTCTATTAATGTGCTTTGATAGTCTCTGGGAACAGCCAACGTCTTTTAAGGTGTTCTTTATGGAGGGTGTCAATTATGTGTTTTTTTCCCCACAGCTGTCAGGACAGCAGTCATGTCCATCCTGTGAGTCGTCCTAAATTAGAAAGACCATTTAGAGGCTCAGGAACCCTTTGCAGATGATTTGAATTAATTAGCTCATAGTAGAGTGGCACTTTAAGTCTAAAATATTTAACCTTTTCACAATATTCTGGTTTTGATGTTGGGTTTTCTTAAGTTCAAAATCATAATCATCATAATTACTAAATGGGCTAAAAATGTCTAGTTTGGCAAATAATGAGTATTTAATATCGGTTTTACTTTTTAAGTTGAATTACTGAAATAATAATAATAATAATAATAATAATAATAATAATAATAATGGATTGCATTTATATAGCACTTTGAGGCCCTCAAAGCACTTTACAATTCCAGTATTCATTCACTCTCACATTCATACACTGGTGGAGGCAGCCACAGCTGCCCTGGGGCAGACTGACTATAAATCAACTTTTGCACAACATTCCAATTTGTTACACCTTTAAATATCAGGCAAACTTAAATGTTATATTTACCTTCCTTTTCGATATATGGACCACCAGGACTCAATTCGCTGGTTATTCGTTGATGAACCAAACATGTGACTGGACTCTCCGCTGAAGTGGTCATCATGATGGTGACGTAGTGCGCACTGAACTGCAGCCATAATGCCGTTTTCTGTCCCACAGTCAGTTCTCAGTCTCATCGGTACAACACCAAGGCTCCCAACACATGACAAGTAATAGTAAGCTATGACCACTGGATTATTATTGGTTGGTCCACATTCTAGCCACAAAACCTTGCGTGAAAATCCATCAATGCACCCTGAAATGGCCAAACCGAATGGTTTGAGCTTGTCATAACCATCAGCATGCCACATGTAGTTGGGTCCCAGCGAATGATAGGTTCTCCTAATGAATCTTCTGCGTGTTCTCATCTGGCATGCATGAGGATTAAGCTCCCGGAGTATTTTCATCACATCATCCCTCTTCACTTTAAGATGATGCTTTTGTTTAAGTACCTGCCACATTGTTCGATACCCAAACAATCGCCCAGGTCCTTGAAGCTCCGCTCTGATTGCGTTAATGATTGTTGTTCTGGAGTGAAAATGTTTTCTTCGGTAAAGTCCAGCATTATTGAGTTTACTTTTAAGACTTCTTAAACTCATCTTTACACCATGCAAAGTTAACATCATGTCCATGATAACACTATATGAGTGACCTTCGTTGAAATATTTAATGCAGCACTGTAGCTTGTCTGATCCTTCGGCCTGGTCTGTGTCCCGCAAAAGCTCCAGAGACCGTCCACAGGAAGCACAAAAAGGGGTGAAGAGGCAGAAGCTAACGCCACAAAACGGACAAAACATTTTCCATCTATTTTTAGTGCAGCGAGCACGGTCAGGGTAATGAGGAAGCGCTGTGAGGAGTGCGTTTCTCGACGTTTGTTTACATCCCGAATCACTTTTCTGAGCTACAAATATGGAGTAAGCCTAATCGTTGTGTCACTTCCGGTATTTCAGACAATCCCTTTCCGTCAAGGATTTTTAATTTGTTGTGGGCTTTTTGTATTTTGTTGTGGGCTTTTTGTATTTTGTTGTGGGCTTTTTGTAATTTGTTGCGGTTTTTAATTTGTTGCGATTTGCACTTCCCAGCCACCGTACCTTGCTGTCTAAAATATAACAGGACACTGGAGTAAACTCTCGGCCATCTCACACTTCTGTTTAATCAGTTTTCTGTTTGACTTTTAGTCAGCTGTGTAAAAACCAAGGAGGAACCCACCCGGGGGATTAATAACGTTTTATTTTATCTAATCTAATAACTTCAATCTCAGCCAAACCGATTTACTCACGAACAAACAAAACACTGAAAAAAGCCCAACAATAACCTTTTTAGGTTGTCTAAGTGACTTATATATTACGTTTGTCACGGCCGGGCGGGTTACACACAGTAATTCGGCGTGCCCGTGTGGCGTGCTGGCTAGACCCAAGCGCGGCGAAGGCTAGCGGTGGGTTTGGAGCAGACACGCAGTTATTCTAGTAACGATCAGTGCACGAAGCGTGGCTTCGGAACGGTCGTTACCGACAGAGAGCGAGCGGAGCCGGGAAGAGAAAAAGGATTGAAGGGATAATCACTCACGGTTGCTGAATCAGGCGGAGACTGACGTCGGCAGAGTTTCGGAGCTCCTGACACGAAGAGAATGATGTCTGAGCGGCGAACAGGTGGGTGGCGTCTCTCTTTTAACCCCGGCCCCGTGATCAGCTGATCACAGCTGATCACCGGCTGACAACGTTTAACCCGAGCAGCGAAAGTCCGCGGTGATCTGAAAATGATGTGCCGGGAGTAGTGCCATTCTCGGCCGCATCAGTAACCCTCGAGCTCCCGGCTAGCGATCGAGCTGGTGGGTAGCAGACGTCTCCGAAAACGTCGAAGCACTTTAGCAAAGATGCGATATCTTGATAAACCGAGCAGATATTTGATGTTTACACAGTTACTTTCTCGCCTGAAAATATGTTAAAAGTTTATTTTGTGACCCAGAAAGATTAATAAGAGTAATTTTAAAACTTAGTAGCGGCCGCCATTAGCCGGAAACTGGAGCTTGGCTGGGCCGCGCTATGAATTCTGGGATATGGTGGGCCACGAAGGACACACCCGACCCATCCTTCAAATTCGGAAAAAGGAGCACGCATTTGTCGGCTGCATTCGGAGGGGTCTACGAATTTGGACAGCCTTCGGCGCGTCGCTGTGACGTAATCGGTCTACAAATGCGGCCTCAGGAGAATGCAGCCCATGAATTTGGACACGACAAGTGTGTCTAGCTTTGCTCCCCGTGTCTCTAGTCCAAACCCTCCCAGCTGTGTCTCCCTCCTGTTTTCCATTCCCTGATTACTCCCCTGTGTATATAAGCCCTGTGATTTCCTGTGTTCCCTGTCGTGTCGTACCCTCAACTAGCTGCGTGTTCTGCTTCCGTGGGTCTGGTGTTTAGTCACCTGCTCCAGTTTAGTATTTGTTTTCCAGTGTTTCAGTCCTCAGTTCCTCTGTTCAGACTTTTGTTCTTTTGGTGAGTTTAGTTAGTACGAGGTTTTCCCCAGCAATAAAGCTGCGCTTTAAGTTTCACTTCCGTGTCTGAGTTCTGCATTTTGGGTCCACCACTCCTGCTTGCCTGCCTGCCTGCCTGCCACACAGCCAACCATGACACTCGAGGCCAGAAACAATGTTCTTATTTTTCTCCTCTTTCTCCCTGAGGCTCTTCCACTTTAAGCAGGGTCCTTTTTATTCCTGTCTCTCAGTAAATACTTATATTTTATATATTTATGTTTAATGTTTTTCTGTTTGTAAATTTTAATATTATTTGAAAGAAAGTTTTATAATTACTGTCTCAGTTCTACTACACAGCAAATGTTGGCACACGACTTGACACATGTAGAATTTATTTCATATTATACTAATGACAAAATATACTAATACAGTGGGATGCAAAAGTTTGGGCAACCTTGTTAATAGACATTATTTTCCTGTATAAATCGTTGGTTGTTACAATAAAAAATGTCAGTTAAATATATCATATAGGAGACACACACAGTGATATTTGAGAAGTGTCAAGAAGTTTACTGGATTTACAGAAAGTGTGCATAAATTTTGGCACCACAAAAAAAGAAATGAAATAAATATTTAGTGTATATCAATGTGTGTGTCTCCTATATGATATATGGGGTGCCTTTGTCTGGACGTGCTTCCCATCCAGAGCTGCACAGCACAGAGGAAAGTTCCAGCGCTCCTGGAATCCCTCTGTGATGGACCGCCAGTCTCCAGGTGAAGGCACAGCCATGAAGTCGTCCACTAGACAGTCCCAGATGGCCGTCGCTACCTGGGGGGTGATCTGACACACCGTGGACACACCGACTCTGAAACTGAACGCGATGGTCCTGAAGGAGTCCCCGGTGGCAAGGAACCTGGAGAAAATTGTTCAAAATTAGTATTATGTGTACTGCAGTTACAAAATACATTATTCAAATTCCAAAATACTTTTGTGATGTCAGATTTAAATCAAAAAACATAATTTTGAAATTATAAGGATCATTACATGATATATGTTAGATATAATATTAAACAGTTGTGTTTTGTTTGAACTTTAACATATAATTTGATTGGTAGCAACTTTTACCCATACCCTCCTGACTACCAGGAAAAAAAATGTTGTCCAATCAAAAAACTTTTAATCCCTCAATGTTTGTAAGGTAATTAGAAGACTGAAATAATTTTTTGGGGAAAAAAAGTTTACATTTTTTAGATATCACATGTCCACTGCAGAGGACATTGGAAGGCCAAACATGTAAAAATGAACTTTGATGGCAAACATTTGCTTCAACTCTTCACCAAGGAGAAGTTTGAACTCAAGGAACTGTAGTGGTTTCTTCCCCCAAAACTGCAAGTCACTGCTATACTGAAGCCACGAGTTGGTGATTGCCAGTTTAAAAAGTAGAAAACTGCACATACTGTCAATTTCTGAGTGTGAGGGACCATCCTGTAGAAACTCAACATTCAGCAACAAGGTCCATGTCACCTATATTGGTAGTGTACTCAGCAATTGCCAGTGGACTTGGCACATGGACAAACCTTTTGTTTTTCTTAGACCATCTTGTGCGTCTGTCCTGAGGTTGATTGCCATAGGCAGAGGATGCCATGACAACTGTCCAACCACTTAATGACAGCAAGTTCAGGTCTGAGTACCATCCCTGATGCTCCCCCTTCTTTCTTCTTCAAGGGCTTATTCCCTATGATCTTCTTCATCAGACAACTCAAGATCTGAGTTTCCCTCATCAAACTGCAATAAATTTCTTTCTGCTTCTAAAAAGGACTCCTTTTCTGGTCATTTAAAAAAACAGAACAAAATGGAGGAAATGACTAGAAATGTCCACTATGGAGGTCATTTTTTAAACACTTCAATACTATACTAAAATGAAGTTAGAATTAAGCATACTATGTTTTAATGTGTTATTAAGAGACTTATTTAAAATATGTTAACAACATTTATAGCTAAACATTGCTCAATAAGAAGTTTTATGCACTTACTTTTCTTCTTCCCATAAAATGTGCTTGCAGCGATGGCCGCCATGTTCCTTAATGAAAAAACTAAAGTTCCCAAAGCTCCACCCCTTAGGGGAAGCCCTAAATGTCCTCTGTAGATACCAAAAGGAGGCAATTCTGTAGTATGCAGTGCATGGGAGATATTCAGGTTTAGAAAGGTGCTCTACAGAGGACAAATTTGCATTGCTGGTAGTCAGGAGGCTACAGTGAGCCAATCACTCATAATTCCTAGACATGTCAATCAGGTAGGAATGAAGTAAGACATTAATAAAAATAAAGAGTTGTATGTTGACATGTGGTCTTATCACAGGTTAATTTTTGAAAAATTAACCTGTGATAAGACAGCTTATCAAGATAGAATATGCTATATAGAACCATATAACTAAAGATGAACCAAACTGTTCACAGTTTTATCTAACTCTCAGTTTTAAGAAAGGCTGGTTATAGAGTCTGACAGCTGCAGGGATTATATACAAATATTCCATATACCAGAATTAAACCAGGTCTAAAAAAAAAAAAAAAAAGGAGTGAGTATCAATACAAAGATTAACCCACAGTTTGATATCAGCAAACACTGAGAGCATACACTGATATGACACCACAGCCATGCTATCATTGCAAACACTGATAACAGCATAAATTGAATCAGGACTTGATGAGACCTTTTGAGTATCACTAGAAATATTATAAACAGTCGTCTCCATACCACAGTTTGCGTTCAGTAAACACCAACGGCATTCATTGATAGCATAGCACATCCATGTTAGCAGTCTATAAATGACAGTTTGGCATATATTAGCACAGGTATCAATAAAGGACAACCGTATTAAACACTTTTACTAACCGCAGGCAGATGGACAGGCGCTCTGCAGGTGGGATTGAGCGCCTTTAGTTGGTGTCTAGGCGGGCGATGCTTGGACCAACGCGGGACAGCAGGTCCTCAAACTGGGCGAAGAAAAGACGGTGGTATTGCTGAAAGCGGCCGTCATCCAGGCGCAGCTCCTGGAGCAAATGGTGAAACTCACCAAACTGCTCACGCCTTTCGGTGGACCTGATGGACCCAGGTACGGCGAGGACGTCCTTAACGCCACTGCTCTGCTCTCCACAGTAAATAGAGAAGGGAGACTCTCTTCAAGCGCTAGCTCGACAGCTGCCATCTTGCAAAGATGCCGTCTGGCACAACTTCCTCCCACATTCCTCCCACATTTCCGGTTCACGCGCGTCAGATTGATTTGTGTTGGACACGCGTCGAGGTGCGAATGTGCACACGTCAAATTAGGGGTGTCTATCAGCAGAGTGAAGCTGACCCCCCACCCACTTGAAACGTAAAGGCAAATAGGCGGAGCGGTTAGTGCTACGTTTGTGCAGATTTGTGAAGGTAAAATTAGCGTTTGTGCTGCTACGGTTTTTGAGATATTAAACATTATTTTATAGGTCATTCAAAGGTCACCATCCCCCCAGACTGCTCCAAAACAAACCAAAATGGTCTACTTTTTTAGTGCTACGTTTGTGCAGATTTGTGCAGGTAAAATTAGCGTTTATGCTGCTATGATTTGAGATATCCTGTTATGGTTTACTGCTGAAAAATATCTTTTTCAAATGACCTTTCACTTTGTGTGTTCACTTGTTCAATAAAGTTCTGTTAAAAAAACCCTCTCAGCTAAATTTGTAATGAGTGTATTTTTTTTTAACTTCAATTTCTTTACTTCAATCACTTTTTGTTCATAAAACCACGATGCAAATGCTTGAGTATTTATTTTTTTTTAGAGTGGATTAAAAAAAACTTTATTGAAAACTACATTTGAACATTTTACACTCCCATGAACACTTTTTGAGAAACGAACAAGCTAGCAGTCTTTTGCATCAAATACACTTTTTCTGGCAGAAAAAACTATTATTTGGCATTACTGTGTCTGAAGGATTCTTAGAACAGCGTTCATCTGATTTCTGAACAAGGTAAGCTTACATTTAAAATACTGAGGTTTTAGTTACTGAGTTAATAAGTTTTGAGTTTTACATGATACAGTCACAAAACAAAACAAACAGGTACACTGTTTACTACCATATCCAGAGCTGTCTTCACCAAATCCAAGCTTTCCAGCTGTAAGACAGAAACCTTCAGCAAAAGCATGAAAAAAGATTACTTAAGATCTATAAACTATAATTAAACTGCTCTTAAACGTTCTTTAATGCACCATGTGTGGTGTGAGAGTTCAGCAGTCAAATACTTTTGTACGTAATTAGTAGTAAGACTAATTCATTCAGATGGTATTTTCTTATTAGGTCAGGGCTAAAACTGAACATAGTTATAATGTAAAAGTAATGCTGTTATGCAACACTGTATTGTAAAAGGAATAAGTACAATTTTTACTTTAGCATTTGTCATGTCTGAAAATATTTTGCTTTACAGTATATGCAATTTTTAGTTAAGGTAGGTTAAGGTATTAAAGTTTGGCATTTGTTGTTGATTACAAAGGTTCCATTTAAAGTTGGTGAAAATATTTTTTTAAATTCCAGTATTTTCTTAATGTCATATTGTTTCTAAGCATACCTGTTATTCATCCATCAAATTGATTCAAGCTGCTTAAAGGATTCAGTCCGTTTTGAAGACAGTTATTGATTACTGAGATCATAAATAAACACTGTACAGTTCAGTGCAGTGCTGTGATTATTCAGGCATCCTTTTGTAATGCCAAATTGTCATGTTCTCAGATATAGTATTAATCTTAACACCTGAAAAAATGTCTTGTTACTGCCAGAAATTATGCATTTTTATTTGTATGCATGTATGTTCTCAACCATTAACACTTGTTTTTATTTCTATACCATAGATGACACTGAAGGAATATGTGATACCACAATAGCCAGTGTTCATGGTCTTTACAGTAAGTCACTGATGTATACTGATGCATAGCAAGACTGTATGAGATCTATAAGTTTGTTTTAAAAGTTGAGTCATTCTTGTTACAGGGCAGCTTATACGGTTATGAGATTTAGCCATGTTATTGGCATTGGCAAGAACAGGTTTCTTGTAAACTTTTTCCAATAAAATGTTACTGTACACAGTACATTTGTATTGTTGTTTTGAATATGTTCATCAAGCTCCTTATCTATTTGAACATGCCAGAATTCAAGAGACTGCCACACATGAGCTCAGTAACATGGAAGAATAGCATTTATTTTTAATTTCAAACATTTCATAAAGATACACAAATATAAATGTAAATCATGTTGCATTTAATGGGACAATAACTTGGTTACACTTGCAGGAACTGTTTTGTTGCATTGTTGCTGGGATACTAAAAATAAAAGTCAAAATATTTTTGGCATGTTTCTTATAATTTTAGGATTCATATTATGAAGGAGCCTTGTTTACAACAGCTAACACTGAATCAGTATAGCAATGATTCATGGTCATTTTACATGAAAACCAGCTAAAATATCTTACAACTAACAGAAGTGAAATACAATAATAATTAGGTGATGGATCTTCATATGGGTAAATGATTATAATAGCTTTGCTTTAATATAATTGCACTAAAAGCTCCCCAAAAGGCATAACGACTTTAAATATTAATAATGATACGTTTATAGAAACATGCATTCTGCCATTGAAAAGGCCAAAACCAGAGAGCGTGATGACTTCAAGGCTTTTGTTGAAGACATTTGTAAAGAACTTGGTGATAAACTGGTCATTTCCCAGGATGCTCTTGGTGCTTTCATGATACTGAACAATGCTGACAAGGAACAGTTTGCTGGCTGTCTCACAACATCTGTGAGTGACTTAGAAAAAGCTCTTAGAAATGAGTCTAAAGTTTCTACCTTTGAAATGAAACTGCAACATCTCTGTGTAGAGCCTCAGGATGAGCTTTTTAGCCAGCTGATTGGTTGTGGCAAACAGTGTCCATTCTGCAAAGCTCCCTGTGATGCAGGAGGAAAAGCCCATACTGAGCACTTTGTTTCACTGCACAGGCCACAGGGTCTGGGTACATACAGATACTTGGCAACAGGTATACTTCTCACTGAGTTATGCTCGTCCAATGTGAAAAGTGACATAACATTTAGCTGCAGTGAAACAAAACATGAACCACACCCTTATAAGGATTACAAGGACATTTTTAAAGACTGGAAAATTCAACCAGACGAGAGCCTGGAGGCATCAGACTACTGGAGATATGTTATGAGAAAATACAACAGTAGATTTGCCAAAGAATATCAAGCAGTACCTGCTGTCATTCCAGAAGCTTGGAAAAAAATAAAGAAAGAACAGGCAGAAAAAAGTCTCAAAGAATCATTTTACATCAAGTAACTTTCCAATTCAGGGTTGTGGGGATGACTAGAACCTCACAGGAGAAAATAGCACAGATATAGTATTTGTAGTGTGTGTGTGTGTGTGTGTGTGTGTGTGTGTGTGTGTGTGTTGGGGGTTCATTGATGGCACTATAGTAGATACTGGGAAAATGCATGTAAACATTGAATAATAATTTTCTTTAAATTATTAAATAGATGTGATATGTGATATATACATATATGTTTATTGATTGATTAAATTTTTTTGTCAGATATTCACAATTTTGTTTCGAATGACTTAAATAGAAAAGGAAATTTAAAAAAAAGACTCAATATATAATTTTTACTTCTGTGAGGATTATGGTTCAACTATTTAATTGTTTCGTGTTTAGATCATGTTAGTATAAACATTTTCTTTAATCCTTTGAGTAAGTGACTTTGTTTTGCAGAATTTAGAATGAGCTTTTCTTTTACTGACATATCTGATCTTACACAAACTTTTTAAAGGACTTACGGGATTCATTTTCTATCTGATGAGCGCAACAAATTGAGTTATGTCTATTTGTCACAGTTTTTGAGTCTTTGCCATTGTAAAGTGTTAAGTAACGAGACACATGATCTCAGTCATGTGTATGTGTTGTTTTGATTTGTATGAGTTTTAATGTGTTGGCGTTAAATAAACTAAATCCATCCCCAAATATATGACAACGAAGCTTCCAATGTGTGTGTCCACATACATCTGGACTAGTAAACACTGGTCACAGTTCAGGTCAGAACCTTCTGTTACACACCGGCCCAAGCATCTCTTTAGAGAGATGCTGGATCTAGGTCTCCACCCGGGATAGGGCATCGGCCACAATATTATCGGCCCCTCGGAGATGATGGATGTCAATGTTAAAATCCTGCAGTAACAAAGACCAACGCATGAGACGCTGGTTGTTATTCATCATGCGAGAAAGGAAAACCAAGGGGTTGTGGTCCGTATACACAACGGTTGGGGCGGGGCTGGAACTGACATACACCTCAAAATGTTGGAGGGCCAAGAGTAACGCTAAAGTTTCCTTCTCGATGGTACTATAATTCATCTGATGTTTATTGAATTTTCTCGAGAAGTAACACACTGGGTGATCAATACCCTGGTCATCCTCCTGCAGAAGTACAGCACCCGCACCATGCGCACTGGCATCCACCTCTAACTTGAACACACGAGTGAAGTCAGGGGCACCTAACACTGGGGCACTGCATAACAGGGCTTTGGCTGAGTCAAAGGCATCCTGACAATCAGAGTTCCACAAAAACAGGCGCGACGGACTTGTCAGCGCTGTCAGGGCAATAACCACGGTGGCGAAATTTTTGCAGAACCCTCGATAGTAGCCACACATTCCCAAAAAACGGCGAAGCTGACGCCGCGTAGTTGGTACAGGGAAATCCAAAACGGCCTGGACTTTGGCCATGAGAGGGCGTACCTGCCCCTGTCCCACCTGCTTCCCCAGGTAGGTAACCACAGCTTTGCCAAACTCGCATTTGGCAAGATTGACTGTCAAACAGGCACCCTTCAACCGGGCAAAAACCTCCCGTAGCGTCTCCATGTGCTCTAACCAGGTCAGCGAGTAAACCACAATATCATCTAAGTAGACCTCGCATCCGTGAACACCCAGTAGCACCGTGTTCATCAGTCTTTGAAACGTGGCGGGAGCATTTCTCAACCCAAACGGCATCACCGTGTATTGCAGGAAACGGTCTGGTGTCACAAAAGCTGAAATTTCCACCACCCGTTGTGACAGGGGCACCTGCCAAAAACCTTTCAAAAGATCTAGCTTGGTGACAAATTTGGCTGAACCCACCCTATCAACACAGTCATCCATACGGGGGAGCGGAAAAGAGTCTGGTTTAGTGATGGCATTTACTTTGCGATAATCATTACAAAAACGTGGGGTTTGATCAGATTTAGGCACCAAGAGGGTAGGAGAGCTCCATGGACTGAAGCTGGGCACCGCAAAACCATTCTCCAACAGGTATTCCACCTCCTTTTTCATGATCGCCCGCTTTCCGGGATTGACCCGATAGGCGTGCTGCTTAATGGGCCGGTGGTCGCCAACATCGATATCATGCTCAAGCATAGTGGTTTGAGTCGGCTTGTCACTAAAGAGCACAACATGACCACAGATCAGATTGTAAATGTCCTGCCTGTGGGGCTCATCCAAATAAAGCAAATGAGCCTCAAGGTCCTCCAAGATCTTAGAATTCTCCAAGCTGGGTCCCTGGTGTTCACGCAACCCATCCACCTCCGGTTGGTAGGAGGGTGAACCCACCGTCACCATAGGTGAAACCAAGTTAGTCTGACTCTGGTTCCGGTCCACATATTTCTTGAGCATATTAACATGACAAACCCGGGACTTCTTCCGCCTATCCGGGGTTTTAATCAGGTAATCTGTGTCACTAACTTGGCGCTCGATCTCATAAGGACCACTAAAACGAGCTTGAAGACATGAACCCACAACGGGTAGGAAAACTAAAACACGCCCACCAGGCAAAAAGGTGCGCTTGAGGGTCTTCCTATCATACCTCTCTTTCATCTTCTCCTGAGCACCGGAAAGCGACCTGCGCGCTAACTCACATGCAGCGTGCAGCCTCTCCCTAAACAAACTTACATAATCAAGCACATTGTGCACGGGCCGCGGCTGGTCGGGCTGCGCGAGCCACCCCTCCTGGAGCAGACGTAGGGGTCCACGCACGGTGTGCCCAAAAACCAACTCCGCCGGGCTAAAACCCAGGGACTCTTGTGTGGTCTCTCGAATGGCAAACAGCAATAACGGCAGGCCCACATCCCATTCGGAATCAGTTTCAAAGCAGTACTTCCGCAACATGGCCTTCAGGGTCTGATGGAATCGCTCCAATGCCCCCTGCGTTTTTGGGTGATAAGCACTAGACACCCGGTGCTTAACCGACAACTCAGTCATCACCTGAGCAAAAACCCCCGACAGGAAATTTGAGCCCTGATCGGTCTGAATGTACTTCGGTAACCCAAATGTAGAAAAGAACTGCACTAAGGCTTTCACCACGGCCTTAGCCCTAAGCGATCGCAGGGGAATAGCTTCTGGAAACCGTGTGGCCGCACACATTATGGTAAGTACATACTGGTAACCTGCCTTAGTTTTCGGTAACGGCCCTACACAGTCCACAATAACATGCTCGAAGGGCTCCCTTATTGCAGGAATTGGATGTAACGGGGCGGGTGGAATGACCTGATTGGGCTTACCCGACACCTGGCACACATGACAGGACTGACAATAACACGCCACATCAGACTTAAGCCCCGGCCAAAAAAAATAACGAAGCACTCGGCCATATGTTTTTTTAATCCCCTTGTGGCCTGACAGATGATGCTCATGGGCCAGACTCAAAACCTGGGGTCGGTACTCCGTCGGCACCACCACCTGAGTGACCACCTCACCCCCCAACCCACCCACCGGAGCCCAATTGCATAACAGAACCCCGTGGTCAACTTCATAAGATGCAGGACCAGGCAACGCCCCTGGCTGCAGGGCAGCAGCTCGACAGGCAGACAACGTATCATCAGCCTGTTGAGCCGCAATGAGCTGCTCCCTGTTTACCGCCAGGCACAAATCCTCCGACACCACACTAAAAACCTTCGCCGTCTCACCATCTACCCCCGGAACAGAACTATCATGCGGCTCAGAGCCGTCCGGAAACATTTCGGATATGTCCACCACACCACCCAAGCGACGAGCTTGAGCACGAGTAACCACACATGCCGGAAAAACTGTGGAGTCGCCCAGCTCCAACGGGAATTGGCATAACCGATCCGAAGTAGGACACTCAGTAACTTCCGGAGTAGCCAGAAACACTTTTCCCCTGGCCAAGTCATTTCCCAAAATAAGATCAATGCCTTCAAATGGCAGCTGATCTTGAACCCCCACCCGCACAGCGCCCGATACGAAGGACGAGGTCAAAGTAACCGTATGGAGTGGCATGCGTAAAATACTCATCTTGATTCCCCACACCAGCAAATCAGAACCACAGTACGACTGCTGAGAAAAAGGCACGACTCCCCGCCGCGCCACAGAATGCTTCGCCCCCGTACCCCTCAAGATGGTGATCGGAACCCGGTCCCCCGCATCACCAGACAACGATAAAAACCCCGTCGAAACAAATGGTCGAAACACCTCATCTATCCCCCGCGGAACGAACCCAACCGGCATTAAGCTAGGGCGGGGTACCGCAGAACAACACTGCACGGCCCCCCCCAAAATGTTGGTCCGCGTCACCTCCTTCGCCCTCAGCACGGGACAAGAAGCAACGAGATGACCGAACTCATGACAAACATCGGCGGTCCCCAGCGGCCACCGTAGGGCTACGCCGCGAGAGCGGGGGAGAACGCCCCCCCCCCCACCTCAGGCAAAACTCTAGAACCCCGACGTAACGGAGGGGAAAAACCCCTCTTGTGCGTCAAAGCAAACTCATCTGCCAGAACCGCCGCTTTCGCGAGGGAAACGACCTTTTGTTCGTTCAAATAAACAACCACCCGCTCTGGCAGAAACCAGAGCCAGAACCAACCACACAAACAACCCCCAAAAACACAAAAAACAACCCCACACACCCACACGAACCCCACCACACACAAACGACCCCGAAATCCCTCAAACGGACGAGCCCCCATTTATGTTACACACCGGCCCAAGGCCGGGGTGCAACACAACAAAAAGATAAACCCTATACATAATAACGACAAAATAAATCACACCGCGGCAGATTGACGAGGATTAGTTAATTTATTGACTGAACAGGTAGCGAGCTTCAGGGTGGGCAATGCCAAAACAACAAACAGAACACACTAGAAAGAAAAACAGAGCTAACTTACCTCCCACGATTCAAAACAAAACACAATTCTCTAACCTGTCTCCCTACCCGAAACAGGAGAAAAGAGGGGAATAAAAGAAAACGGCTTCCCACCCCTACAGCTACCAGGCCCAGGTACAACCCTTTCTCAACATTTATATTGCAGCCCCGTGCAGTCACACGCCACGACGGTCCCCAGACACACAGCTCACGGGAAACCAGGAAGTCTTCTCGCCGGTCCAGTCCAACCCCTTTTGTAGCTGGCCTCGTTCCTTCCTCCACCAATGGGCGGCCTCCACCTGGAAACTTGCATAACAAGCATCACTGAATACAAATACAAACAATAACAACACCGTACCGCAACAAATGACCCGGGTCATAACACCTTCCCTTACAGACTGATCGACACTAAAACTGAATGGTAAAATACCCCCAGCAACAAATTCCTGTACTATAGAGGGCCAGATGTGACAAAATGAAATAATTAAATATGCCATTAATTAATTATATAAATGTTTCAATAATTAATTAAATGCTAATTTATTTCATTTAAAACATTGAATAAATCATTTACTTGTTTTCAATTTTATTTATTAAATTCATTATGTAGTTAATTCATTATTGAGACATTTATGAATTATTTAATTATGTATTTATTTAATTCATTTTGGAACTTCAGCACTAACTGGCTCTCTTTCCTCATTCAAATGCTGCAGCATGGTGTATGTGCCATTCCACCTCCTACAGGAGCTTTAGATGTGGTCTGCCCATCTGCTGCTGCATTTGGCAGAGCTTCTTTGCTGTTGTGCTAGACCAGAAATAGCTTACTATCTTCTGAGCCTTACCTCTGAGCTCCTCAAGTCCAGGTGTGTTATCAATTGATTTTCCGACAATTAGCTTCAAAGTATGTGCAATGGACTTTGTGTGGCACACTTTCAATATTTTCCAACATGAAATCATGTTTGGTGCTGCATCTGTGACAAAGCATCTGACCTTATTTTGGATGCCCCACTCCTCCATCAAAGCCTTCTTCACCTCAGCAATATTTTCTGCTGTATGTGTCTTAGGAAAATGTCCCACTCCTAGCAACACTGTGGACAGTGTATCCTGTTCATTAACAAAATGACAGGTCACAGCCAAGAACCCATCCATATGAATGGATGTCCACATGTCACTGGTGAGACTAACAGCTGTAGCCTTCTCCAGTTCTCTCTTCGCCTTCTTCTTTTCCTCCCTGAACTTTTCCACCACCATTTCCTTTAGAGCTTTTCTGGTGGCTGTTGTGTAGGCTGTGTCCAAGACACCAACAAAGTCTCTGAAAGCAGCATCCGCAATTATGGAAAAAGGGTTGCAAGTCCTTCACAATCATGTTCACCAAAGCAGCATCGACCAGTTGCTGTCTGGTCTGAGTGGGCTCTATGTTCATGCTCCCTTCAATAGAAGAAAACTTTTGAATAGGAGTATAAAAATGTGCTTAAGTGTCTTGTGCAAGTTGATTAGTCTTTTATGCCGTTATTCCCTGCTAGTTCTTTTTTTTTTATTATTCATGTTTTGGATGGACAGAAACATATAAGCATATACAACAGGAGTAATAATATTGTTAGTTCTCTGTCCATTTCTCAGTATCAACAAACAAATAAGAGCTAACAATAGCTAAAGAAAACCAAAAGAAAAAATGTCTTCCTGACATTTCCAGCAGGTGTCAGTGTCAGCAAGCTTCAACCTGACTAGCTTACTGGGAGTCCAGTAATTTCTGTGAAGCAACTTGTATTGGATAAACTGAGATTGTGCTTCACGTGAACAAACATACCATGATGAAACCAGCTTCTTTCCCTTGGATCCAGATTAAATTCCGCAAATGATTTCATGCCAGTCTGTCCAAATAAATCCACCACCTGGTTGATACCTGCCCTAGCCCAAGCCTCCCACCTGAATGGTTTCCGGCGGAGCTCATGGGCACGTCACTGCAACTCCCCCTGGCTTCTGCTCCACGGCTGCTGAGTGACCCCTCATCTGGGACTCTCCTCAGCTCTTTCTGGGACAGTGGCGCGGCTGCCCCTCTGTTGGTCTTCCTTGGTTTCCTGTGTTCTGGGGGCCTCTGGATGTCTGGAGCCTGGCTCTCCTCCATACATGCTTCATGCCCTGGAGGACGGGGCTGTGGCCCCCCCACACCCTCTAGCAGATCATTGCATGAAGGAACCTTTTAAAAACAAGCGCGCTTATGCTCACAGGTGTACACACGGGTGATCACACACACAAACTACACCCTTTTTGGCTCCTACCACAAAGCACACTGTGTTCTGTTGATCTTACGTGCTGCACAATAATGTTTAATAGTTAGTATTTACTGTTATATTCCCATATATCATCATGATGTTGTTTATTCTATTGCTCTCATTTTCTTTGCTTGTTTTCTTTTTTCTTTCTCAACAGGTGATGCAGGTGATCGATATATGTATTTTTTTTCTCTGCTTATTCTGTTGGTTTTTGTTTTTTGCCCTTTATCCCCGTCCCTCTTCTCAGCTGTTTTTCTTTCCCTCTTTCTTCAATAAAAGGTGAATCAAATAGACCATTACGTCAAGGCTGGGATGGTCCATTTGGTAAAGTAAATCTGTTGGGCATCTTTCTTCACCTTTAGATAATAATTCTAATGGCAAAAGAGCCAAACGGGACAGGCAAAAAAAAAAAAAAACCCCAAACAAACAAACAAACAAACAAAAAAACACTCCACAAATCCTGTGAATGATTCATTTCCTCATAAACCATCCAGTCTTTGAGTGATGATGTATGAACCCTGCTTCTGGGTCCAAACTACTCTGCGTTTATTGAGGCTGTTGTGTTTTTAACATATTTTAATTAGAAGTGTGAATTTAAAGCATTTAAAAAAGTGCATTTAAGCTCAACTTTTGTCAATGCACAATTTACTGGCATACTGACTGCAGGATTGATCGGAGGCAAATTTCATTTCAAAAGACTACCCAAAGGAGGACTTGATAAAAGCGTGGTTTTATGCAAACAAAAATCTGCATACCACCGAAGCACTTCAACCTTATGCTACCATCTAAATGCAAAAGATGTTGCAGCGAGCACAGAAACTGTGGGAGCTGTTAGAGCTAGCAGTCCGAGTACCAACAAAAGGTGTCGGCAGCCCAAACTTGATGAAATGACTGGCTTCAGGACCACAATTAGTAAGTCAACATCAGACAAACTGACAAATGGACTGCAGAGCACTATCAGTGGTAGAAGAAGAAGGTTATTAGAAATGTGATAGTCAGGTGATTCATCTTTCCAACTGCCATGTCGAAAGACTATTTCAAGTAAAATTCAACAGCTTTATGACACTAAAAAGCAAGCCAAATTGGATGCATTACAGAAAATCCTGCTAATATGGAGGAACAAACAAACAGGAGCAAACAAGACTGGAGCAACAGAAAGATCCACTCATACAGAATGTTTCCACTCGGTGAAATTCAACGATGAATATAGTTTCTTGCCTACTAAAGAATCAAGAGGCTTTTTTTTTGCTGCTTTAGATAAACAGAAGCACAAACTAGTCATTTTTACTCCATCAGAGCTGATAAAACTCCAAAAGCTGGTGACTGTAGTTGAGCCATGCAGGTAAATAAAACAATTTTTTAACATGTTGTTACTGTTTCTTCAAAAAGCTCTATAGTTGACGGTTATTGTGGAGATTAATAATTACTTTCTTGAACTGTCTACTACAGGTTTGTGACTGAGCTTCTTGGAGGTGAGACATATGTCTCATCTTCAGTGGTTTTTGTTATATCTTCACTCCGGGTTACCAGTATAACAATGATACTCGGACCACGACATAACTTGAGGTTTTTATTATAACGGCATGCTTAACATGGAGCTAGCCCGAGCAACAGCCTAAAGCATCTATTCCCATAATGCATCTGGGCATGCCCGCTACGGATCCTGTTATAACCCAAAATACACAACAGTTTTACCTCCTTTCTGCCACCTGCATCACACCATGGAGGTCAAATAATCATTTTACATCAAGTAACTTTCCAATTCAGGGTTTGGGGATGACTGGAACCTTACATGAGAAAATATTACAGATATTGTTTTGTGGAGGTCAAAGGTCAGAGCTATTCTTAGTACACAGAGACGTAACCAGTTTGGCTTTCAATAAAACAAAAAAAAAAGTGCTGATTACCTTCAACGTGTTTGTGGGTGGGGGTGGGGCGGATAGACACTGGAAGATGCATGTAAACATTGAATTATTATTTACTTTAATTATTGACTTTTATTGATTGATTGATTTTTTCTATATATTCACATTTTCTTTGAATGGGTTAAATAGAAAAGGAAATTAAAAATGTCTCTTGGATAATATTTTTTTTTTTGTTTCTGTGGGGATTATGATGTCAAATATTTAATTGTTTTGTGTTTTAGATCATCTTACTATAAATACCTTCTTTATTCCTTTGACTATGTGATTTTGTTTCGCAGAATTTAGAATGAGCTTTACTTTTATTGACATATCTGATCTTACACAGTTTTTAAAGGACTTATAGGATTCATTTTCCATCTGGTGAGATCCACAAATTGAGTCAATTACATTTAGGCACTTAGTTCTAATCCTAAATGACCTCAGTTATGTCTGCTCGTCACAGTTTTTTGAGTTTTGAGTCTTTGCCATTGTAAAGTGTTAAGTGACATGTGACAGTGATGTGTATGTGTTGTTTTAATTTGTCTTAATATAGATGACAATGAATCTTCAAATGTGTGTCCACATACATCTCTTTCCCACACAGACAGATCAACACTAAAACTGAATGGTAAAATACCCCAACAACCAATTCATGACCTATCCGATTGTTAAGTGATGACGTGACGAATCCTACTTCCGTGCCTAAAGTAGTCTGCGTATAATATGGCTTTTGTGTTGTTAACATGTTTAATGTTTTGTATTTTCTTCTATTTAATCTCAAAAAGCTCCTAAAACAGTCAGTGATCACTGTTTACCTCCCTCGGCTTTTATTACCGCTAATCATTTATTTAAGCTCAGTTTTTAAAACCTTAGGATGTAACTACAGCCCAGCCCATGCAGCAGTATATGAATGACTAACCTTGTATTGTGGATGGATTATCTCAGTTGTTGTCCTGGCTGAAGTTTGGTCCTTTTACAGCATCCTGCCATGCGATTACATTTGTTCCTGACCACCGAGAACACTCACGTTAACTTTTATCAAGTGGAAAAAAAGTTAGCTTGTTTATATTATGCTAACATAGCTGTGTCGCTAGCAGTCACGTAGCACATCATTATATACCAGCTAGCCAAACTTCAGTAACCCTACAAACGTCACTGCTGTTTAGTTTTCTGTCTTCATTTATGTTGGAAGTGATAGCAGAGCTGTACGTTTTCATTTGTTTCCAAAACCCCGCAGTCAGGACATGCTATATTGTATTTAGATAGACTAGCGAGCTAACTCCCTGCTAACTTCTAACTCCGTTAAATGTCATAAATTCCATTTTCATGGATGCCTGGATGTTAAACTCAATTGTTACACCTGGTAGAGCAGAACGCTGATCATTTTATTAAAGATGAAAGACTTTAGACAGTTTTTCAACTCTCAGTAATGCCATAGTGATCGTTTGATATATGGACCTGCAGCGGAGTTTAGGTCCAGACACGGCTAGTGACGTCAGACTGAACCACCAGGATGGAGGGTCAGAAATGACAAATTTGAATAATTAAATACGCAATTAAATAATAACTAAATGTTTCATTAATTAATTAAAGTTGGAATTAGATATATATTTCATTACATATTATTTAATTTAAAGCATTTAATAAATTATTGATTGATTGATTTCCAAGTTTAATTAATTACACATTTAATTAATGAAACACATTTATTTAATTAATTATTGATACATTTAATTAATTATCTAATGATGTATTTATTTAATTTATTTTGGCACTGTCTAATGTTATCTGTCAGCCTCATCCATCAAACCCAGGGGGCGGGGTCAATGCTGGCATTACAGCTTGTCTAACATCTTTTTTTTTGTTTTATTTTACCCCAATTAATAAATGGAAGATGTCAAGTAAACATAATGCTATTCAAAAATATTTATGTTTACTATGAACCACCAGTAGCTATAAGTAGAAAAATGTTCACGCCCCCCACACACCCATATTTTGCTCCATTGCGGTTTATTTCACACCTCAAACATTTGGTAAACAATTAAGCAAATACAAGTAATCTGCAATAAATTATTGGTAGTAATAAAATAAACTACTAACTCTTTTACGCTACGTCCACACCTACACGGGTATGTTTGAAAACGCAGCATTTGGGCCTTTTATCCACAGGTAAACGGCCGAAAACGGAGATTCTTTCAAAACTCCTTTTTTGCGTTTACGTGTGGACGAAGAATACAGAGTTCGTCACGCAACGTCAAAGGTATGTGCCTTTTTTCACGTCATGCTGTGCGCCACGTTATTGTTTATATGAGATGAATTGCAGAATGGCAGATAGAGACAAAATACTGTTAATCTGACTACCTGCAGGTTTTACACGCAGTTACTGTCCCTTCATTTAGAAAGGCAGAGCACGGTGTGATTATTTTATGTGTAGTTGTTTTTTTTCCTGTGTAATAATATTCAACATTGCTATCAATACATTTTTCAAAAAATGCCTCTCTGTGCAAAATGGGTTCAAAAACATAAACAACTGTTGGATGCTGTTTGTCTGTGATTTGAACCGGGGAAACAAATCACGGCAGGATCAGCCTGATATTATTTGTATCCCACAGTAAGTTTACTGCATAAAGGGCTAACGCAGAGAAAACCTATTCTGCAGGGGAGACCTACCTTGGCACTTGTGCAGGTGAAGCCAAAGGGAAGATATGCTTCACCATATTTTCTAGTTTTTGGCTTGGAAGGAAGTTGGTTTGGAAACATATTTGGTGATGCTTCGTCTCCTGCTTTGCGTTTGTGTGGGCGCCCCATCAAAAACCTGTCCATTATGCTAGCAGTGTCCAAGTGTATGGGTTCATTGAGTGCAGCACGGATAAGATCTTAGAAAGGCTTACGGCTGCTGTGAATACTCAGAATAAGATCTCTGGGTGCAGACTGGATTACATCTCGGAAGGGCTGGCTCGGAATAACATCTCTGGGCGCAAATTGGATGACATCTCGGGGAGGCACACTGTCGTGAGTTCTCAGAATCGGCTCTTTGGGCACAAGAATGACAACATCACAGAACGCAAGTATGGCGAAGCTCGCGGCTCTCCAACGGGAGATTGAGAGACCAGTGTTGGACTGTAGAACTGCTTGGAAATTCATATGAGCTGTTCGCACTAAAGTAAAAAGCACCATCACTTGTGCGGATACCCTTTCGGCGCCAGCTGCAAGGCTGGAGCTGAACAACAACACCCTGATAATGGACTGTGTTTAGACTGCTCTTCCCATTCTATGCAAGGCCACCTGGGTTGGCTGGAAGACTGTTTACTTAGCCTAGCAGGGCGAAAGACACTGTCTCAGCTGAACTCTGGACACATACACACACACGCACACAGACATATATACATATGCAGACATACACTCATCCCCCCCCCCCGACCCCCAAAATGCCCTTATTCCCTTCCGATGCTGACGGTGGATCAAGGAGACCAGCGCACAGGCTGCAGGCCCGGATGCACTGTCTAAATTGGCTGTCTCTCACCCTTTACCCACCCCTGTTGCTTGTCATGTGTTTCTTTTGTATATTAAGAGTTTTTTTCATGTGCTATGTGCAGAGGTGTTTTTTTTTTCTGTTCTCAAACTGATCTCCCTGTTGGAGCTCAGTCTGAGGGGAGTTATTTTTTTCTCCTTATCTTTCCTCATGTGGTGCATTTTCCATTGTTATACCTCTCCGACCTGTCTTCCTCATGTGATGTTTTGTGTAATGTATGTATGTTCGGAGGGTAAGATGGCGCCGCCATTGCGTGCAATAGGTCGGCAGCCTTATGAAATTTCCCCTTGTGGGACTAATAAAGGTATATCAAATCAAATCAAATCAAGCGTTCTTTTTTTTTTCATACCGCGCCCCCCTTGCAATGACTCTGCGCCCTCCCTAAGGGGCGGGCCCCACACTTTGGGAACCTCTGAGCTATAGCAACATTAACTCACATGTAGAAAGGAGATATTTAAAATCTAAACAGCAATGTTTTAGCTGTAATTTAAGCGTAGTGAGCAAATTAATACTGCTAAATTGCTATTTTTAATTGTGCAGCTGTAAATTTAGCCACCGTAAAGTAAGTATTGAAAATAAAGTACAAAGCAGTAAATAGTGGTTACGTGAATGTAAAATATAAATCATCAGATCTATGAACCATACTTTTTTTTAATTTTTTTTGCCTGTCCCATTTGATACTTTAGCAATCAGAATTGTTGTCTGAAGGCCAGGAAAGATGCCCACAGATTAATTTTTTCAAGTGGAGAAAATATGGCAATGCCATATTGGTCCACTTGATTGATCTATATTATTAATGTTTATTTATTTTGTTTTATCTTAAGGTATTACAAATTGGACCGTCAATTAAACAGAAAGAAAGAAAGAAAGGGAGAAAGAAAAACAGGGAGGAAGGTGGGACAGTGAGAGTAGACTGAGAAAATTGGATCACCTGTTAAAAGAACAAAAAAGAAAACAAACAACAAGAGAATGCAGAGATCAAAGCAACAACCTAGATACATGTAAGTAACAGTAAATACTGAATATTGAATTTTATTGAGCAAGACCGACAGCAGATGATATGCTTTAAGGTAGCAGCCAAGGTAGATATTTTGTGTCTGTGAGCACCTGTATGTACACTTGTGTGCGTGAGCCACTTGAGTTCAAAAGGTTTATCCATGTAATGATCTGCTAGAGGGTGTGGGGAGCTATAGCCCTGCTCCCCAGAGGATGAAGTAGACATGGAGGAGACCCAGGCCCGGACATCGACAGGCCTCCCAGAGCGTGAAAGCCCAAGGAAGACCATCGGAGAGGCAACTGCGCCACTTTCCCGGGAAGAGTTGAGGAGAGCCCCAGCTGAGGAGCAGCCACGGTGCAGAAACCACAAGGGGCTGTGGTGACAAGCCCGCAGGCCCTGTCAGCAGCCAGTCGTCCCAGAGCGGACTGAGCCCTGGTCCCAAAGGCCTGAGATCCGAGGGACCCCATCTGGCCATGGGCGCCAGGGCTGCCGCCGGGAGTGAGCTGGGTACATACCTGTGTGCCCAACCCGAACGCCGAGAACCACCAACGCACTAACGACTGAGGGCATCAGCCACCGGCAGGAAGTGTGGTGGGTGGAGACAGGCCTCCACACCTGGGGGGCCTGAGAGGCGGAGATGGAGACTCGACCTGACATATAGACAAACACAAACTGGCACACACAGACACAAGCATACATTCCCACCCTCATGCACACAAATACAAATACTCAGCACTCACCCAACCTAGAGACAGAACAGATATGAACACTATACACCCATTCACACATCCCAAACATACTCTATACTCCCACAGGGGGGCAATCAACCCCAGTCCCACGAGATGCTACACATGGGGTGGAGGGAAGCAGACCACCCTTGGCCTGACAGCCGCAGAGAGGCCCAGCATCCCACACCCCAGCCAGACTGCCAACTCCACCCAGTCCCCTGCCCCGATGGTGTACAGAGAACGGGGGTGTGAAGACCACATCCTCACTCCGCCTGCTCATATGTCATGTTGCTGCATGCTGTTCTAAAGTGCATTTAAACCATGGGAGGGGCATGGTGTTTCCTGCCAGAAAGCAGCGCGGCCCCTCCCAAAAACCCTCAATGTCTACATGCATTTAAAATTGAGAGGTGGACACCGGTCCCAGAGGTTAAATTGGATATACAAACCGTACTCTCGATGCCGTATATCATGCCCACTCCCAAAGCCCTATAGAGATTGAAAATGTGATGTCATTCAGGGGTAAAACTGCAAAGGATTCTGGGAACCCATGGCAAGAGGTACTAGCGCACCCAGGCTTTCAATTGAAATCAGTTACACAGCGATAAAAAGAAACACAACAAATGGCAAGAAGCTGTTGTATTATTAACTGCAATAGCCGGTCGCCTGACAGCCACGGGAAGCCGACGGGTAAAGAGAATTGTTGTTATCGGATTACGTCGTTGAAGAGAAATTGTTCGAGCCATGTTTCCGAAGTAACAAAGAGGCGACGGATGGCCTGAATTGCAGCCATTCAAAGACCAAATATAACTTCCCAGTCTGCTCCAAGCATTCCCACAAAGGTCAGTGTTTTGTAGTAGTTAATACATCATTCTTCATAACATAATTGGTGATATAGGTTACAAGCAAGTCTGGCGCTGAACAGAAATTGTCGCGCTATTCTCCTTTATTTATTGTGCATAAATAGTGAATTATCCTGACAGAATATTGCGTTTCGCTTCTGTTATTACCATGGTACATTGACAAAAACATACTTTTATTCACAGGATAAAAGAGGTTTTTTGTATCACTAATTGCCCAGTACGATTACAGCATACAATATTATTGTCACTGCTACATTTCTGTAATGCTACCAGAAATTATTTCCACTACTAACGAATTAATGTTAACGAATCTGTATTTATGAAGACGATTTGTGAGGTAAACTTATCTTTGTTTGTACGATGGTCTTTAGTTCTGCACGGTGCATTTCAAGGTCCTGTACCCATTCGTCGGTAAACTGTACCGGGCTTGTGTATGTGTATGTACTCACTCCAAGAACCGTATAATTATAAATATTAGCGTGGTGAAAGTTGGGCAGCACGCTGTTGTGTTTACATACACTGCTAAGATGGTGAAGGGTTGCTTACAAGGGGGACTGAATATGAACATATACTCAGTTACCAGTAGGGGGCTCTGTGACTAAGAATGATGGAAGGAGAGAAGAAGTGAAGTGTATGGTGAGATGTAAAATGGCGAACTACTGCTGAATATATACGTTCCATTACAAACCAAGCCGTCTCCGTTCTTCTGTCGAAACACCACAAATTGGCGACGAGGATGAGTGCATCAGTTCCGAGTCCACCGTCTTTCCTTCCACATGTGGGTGAGCCGCCACTGACCGAAGTCGTCAGTCAGTGAAGTGAGAGAAGTAGTGGTTCCAGAATTGGCAGTACTGTGCGTGCAAGATGCTAAAATGATGGCAGCTATTCAAGATAAGCTTACCTGCACTGTCGACATTGAAACTGTACAAGGTGGCTCTAAGACAGTAGAGCTGATAGTAGACACTGGAGCTTCTGTGTCTATTCTGCCAGAAACTATCTACAGACAGTATTTTGCAGACTGTTCACTGGTGCGACCTAAAGTCAAACTAGTTACTTATGCTAAAGATGAGTTGGCTGTGATGTGTTGTCTGTGTTACAGGCCTTCGATGGGGTCTGTTTTAAAACTGTTTTTTTAACAGAAAAGCAGAGACAGGAGACATCAGTTGCGTTCGGTCTGCAGGCTCTTCCTCGTCTCATTTATTAACAGAATTTAACAACGTCCTTTTCTTTTCATTTAGACACACAGATTTCTCTTTTAACAACACAAACATTCAATTAGGTCCATAGCTCAAACCCTTTTGGTTACCTTGCACTCTCGCAAGAATAAACTTACAAAATAATCATTGTATATGAACGTCCTTATTTACAATAAATCTGTAATCAATTTTGCTGCATTTCAGCATCAAAAACATTTCTGTGCAGCACCACTAACACTGTAATTAACCCGCTTATGTCACCTTTATACTTTTCTTATACTTTAACAGATTCAAACAATATATTACATTTGTAACCAATAAACAAAAATATTCTTCCATTGCTCACAAACAGTTCACAATCATCCACAAACAGTATACATCAGACTATTTACATTTGACACATAAGAACTGGGTAGGTCCTAATCAACTGTAACTTCCAATAATGCCAGGATAAAAGAAGTGTCTAAGAGCTCCATTTGTCACAAAATAAAACGGGTAATAAGACCAGCTGCCTATTTAGACTACGAGTGAAATGGCGGCTGCCATTACAAATGGCGGTATAGTTAGCTTTCTCTCAATCGGTGAAAACACACTCTCTCACAACATTTGCGGTCTTTAAACTAAGACAGAAAAAGGTTTCTTGCCTTTAAATGTACATTGCAGTGAACAAACTTGAACCACTAACCTGTTTTTTTAACAGAAAAGCAGAGACAGGAGACATCAGTTGCGTTCGGTCTGCAGGCTCTTCCTCGTCTGAGGCAGAGACGCGTTGCAACGGCCTATCGCACTCACCACTATCTCCCCCTTGTGGCAATGCCACGCAATTACATTGTCCATAACGCTAAATGAAAAGTGCAATACCACCATAAAATCAGGTCTTTTACATCAAAAACAATCCACAAAAAAATTACAATTGTGACCATACACTTGTGGGCGTCACACACCCCCCAACAAAAAGAAAATGGCTCCTGACATTTAACCTCTTACCCTCTAAAACTCATTATACTCATTATTCAAACAGCTCAAATCACATCCCCTTCCCACATACCCACATTCCTTGTATACTACTAACATGTATAGATTGGACAGTTATAATACAGAGGGAAGGTGCCTGGGTGTGCACAGTGAGATGTTGGAATGCGATATGGCACTAGGGGGAAGTAAGGTAACAGGGGATATGGTGGCATGGTGTAGTGTGTTGTGTTTGGTGACTCGTGCACTTCAGCACAACTGACTGATGGATGCACCCGGAGAGAGGGCTGGCCAAGGGTGTCATATGTGAAATGTGTAACAGGCCGTCGTTCTCTAGTAGACCTTCTTAGAACTGATTCATTAGTCGGCGGGGTCCCGTTAGGTGTATACTGTGCCCTTTCTGAAAGCGGCAGTCCAACTTCTCCTTCGTCAACTGTGAAAGGCACTTCAGTGACTCCTGATTCCCGTACCCTCTCATGTTCCTCCTCTCCCATGTCATTGTCAAGTTCAGTGCTTTGGTGTCCACCATCCTGTTCCATTCCTGGTTCCCTCAATTCATCAGTTGCTTCTGTTGGTTGAGGTGCTCCACAGTTGACCACTCTGCTGAACTCAGCTGTTCCTCTTGAGGGTCCAACAGTATGGTTACAGGTATGTAGAGCATCCTCTTTGTTCCCACTCCTCAAATCATACCTCAACTCATAATACATTGAACTCTCATCCTCCTCGGAGCTTGTGTCAGAGTGGGGTTGAAACTCGGTCTCTCCTTGAGCTGGTTTTGGTTTCTTTTTCTTGACAGCGGATGGCCCGTCCCCCTTATTTACAGCAGGCAAGTCCACAGGAAGCTCATTGACAAGATGCAATAGATTGCGATGCAGAACACGCACTTTCTTCCCCTTTGCCTCTGAGGTCACTCTGTACACTGGGCTGTCATTGATCTGTTCCTTCACCACATAGATGGTGTTCTCCCAGTAGGACCTTAACTTGCCAGGACCACCCCTCTCAGTCAGGTTCCGCACTAGTACTCTGTCTCCAGGTTGGAGTACCACTCCTTTCAAGTGCTGGTCATAGTGTTTCTTTCCACGATCACTTGACTTTTGGCTGTTTCCAGATGCAATCCTGTAAGCCTCAGTCATTCGTTCTTTCCATTTCTCAGCATAACCTCTTGCAGTTTGTGGCTCTCCATCAGTAACCAACTTGAACAGGAGGTCTACTGGCATTCGTGGATGTCGACCAAAAAGCAGAAAGAATGGTGAGTAACCCGTTGCTTCATGGCGCGTGCAATTGTACGCATGAACCATCTGTGGGAGATACTCTATCCATCTTTCTTTTTTTTCTTCACCCAGGGTCCTCAGCATCTGCAAGATGGTACGATTAAAGCGTTCAGCTGGGTTGCCCTGAGGATGGTACAGAGTTGTTCGAGAGTGCCCCACATTGCTCAACTGTTGTAGAGTCCGGAAAAGCTCGTTCTCGAACTCCCGCCTCTGATCATGGTGCAGCCTTAAAGGGTAGCCAAATCTGGGGATATAATCACTGAAAATCCTTTCAGCTGCAGTTTTGCCACTCTTGTTGCGGGTTGGATAGGCCTGGGCATACCTAGTAAAGTGGTCTACCACAACTAGGATATACTGATATCCGCCCCTGCTTGGCTCTAAGTGGAGGTAATCGACTGAAACCAATTCCATTGGTGAGCTTGTGGTAATGCTGGACATGGGAGCTCGGACATGTGTCACAGGTTTCTTCTGTTTGATGCACGGACACTGCCGGGTGACATAGGCTTCGATGTCTTGCCTCATGTATGGCCAGTAGAACCGTTGCCTCGCCAGGCTAAGAACTCTTTCTACCCCGACATGCCCCATGTCATCATGCAGATGTTTCAGGACCAGGGATTTGAAGCTAGCTGGTAAGACTAGTTGGCGCTTTTCTGCAGTCTTACGATACAGAACTCCGTCTTCTAAGCTCAGCTTTGTCCACTCATGCATCATTTTCCTTGCCGGACCTCTCACATTCCGTCTCATGTCATCTGTCAGCTTTTGATCTGAGTCTTTCATTTTCATGATCTCACCTATCGCAGGATCTGCTCTTTGAGCCCTTTGTAGTTCATCCAAATTGATGGGCGTGACCATTTCTTGGATTACTGGTTCAAGCTGGTCACCTTGCGCTAAAACCAGAGCAGCGATCCATGCGACATCTCCATGCTTGCCTGCTCCACATCCCTCCCAAGTAGCGGCAACAGCTTCTTTGGAGAGCTCTTTTGTACATTCAGTGACGTATCTGTCAATGTCAAGGGGACTCCTCGACAGGGTGTCTGCGTCAACATTTACTTTGCCAGGTCTGTACCTTGTATCAAACCTGAAATCTGATAGCTCTCCCACCCATCTGAACCCAACCGCATTCAACTTGGCGGTACTCATGACATAAGTTAAGGGATTGTTGTCTGTGTAGATGGTAAAATACGGGGCATAGAACAAGTAATCCCTGAACTTCTCGCAGACAGCCCACTTGAGGGCGAGAAACTCAAGCTTGCCCGAGTGGAGTCTGTAATTCTTTTCAGCCGGTGTCAGTGTCCGGGAGCCGTATCCAATCACTCTTAGCTTCCCACTCTGATGTTGGTAGAGAACGGCCCCAAGTCCTTTATCAGATGCGTCTGTATGAAGGACGAAGGGAAGCTCAAAATCCGGGTAGGCAAGTACAGGGGGGTTTACCAACATATCAATCAACTTACACAGGGCACCCTGGTGCTTCTCTGCCCACTCAACTGGTGTTTTGGATGGTAACTGTGCGCCTTTCCCCTTCTGTCCTGTAACCTTCCCCAGAGGATGCTCCTCTTTGGTTTTCTTGGGTTGCAAAAGCTCATAGATGGGTTTTGCTATTCTCGAGAAATCCTGGATATATGAGCGATAGTAGCTCAGGAACCCAGCGATCCTCCTCACATCTCCCACTGTGGCAGGTGTCTCCTTTTTCAGGGCGTACACTGCCTCGAGATCTCTTGGATCAATGCGTACTCCTTCAGCTGACACTAAGCGCCCAACATACCTCACTTCTCTTTTAAATAGGTCACATTTTGTCGGCCGGAGTTTGACCCCGTAGTTCTGCAGGGCTCTCAAGACTTTCCTCAGCCCTTCCACATGTTCCTCAAAAGTCTTGGCGTAGCACAAGATGTCATCCAAGTATGGGATGCAGCATTCATCCTGAAGGGGAGCCAGCATTTCTTCCATACTGCGTTGGAATGCAGCAGGTGCGTTGGTAAGACCGAAGGGAATTCGCACCCATTCATAAAGGCCCCAGGGGGTGATGAATGCAGTCAGATGGCGGGATCCTTCTGCTATAAAGCCCTGGTGATAGGCTTTTCCCTGGTCCAAAATGGAGAACCAGTTGTACCCTCCCAAGGTGTCAATGAGGTCCTGGATTCTTGGTAATGGGTGGCGATCAGGTACTGTGCGCTGGTTCAGGAGACGGTAGTCGATACAGAGCCTTAGGGAGCCATCCTTTTTCCGCACACAAACTATTGGCGCAGAGTAAGGGGATCTAGACTTTACAATCCATCCTCTTGCTAAGAGGTCCTCAATATACTCTTTAACCTCCTTATAGAGGGGTTTTGGAATTGAGGTGTACGATTTCTGAATTGGGGTTGTGTCTTTGAGTGTTATTGTCATTTCCAAGCTGGGAATGCACCCCATGTCATTCTCATCACGTGCAAAAGCCCCTGACTCTTCCCTTAACATTTTCTTGGCCACAGATTGTTGGTCTTCAGTCAGGTGGCTAACATCAACAGGTGGATCCCATTCCTGTGTTGCTTGATCTTCACCGCACTGCTGGGGTATTTGACATACATCAGAGTCGACATCTTGAGTCACTTTGGGCTCATTGAGGTTTGGTAAGTCAGTTTGTACGACTCCTGCTATTGGTTCAATGGTTCCAAGGGCTGCTCTGCCGGTGAGGGTCACATCATGCTTAGTGTGGTTGCCAATAGGTACTTTGACATATGGGACTCTGGCATCACAAACTGTGAGGAGGCTGTTGCCAACATCAAGCTGTTGCAGTTGTGGGTTGCTCTCAGTTGGTTCAAAGAGCACGAGGGGGTTGGACATGTCAACTGTAGAGGAGACTTTACACTTAACATACTTAACTTGACCAGCTGGGATTACTACATCATGCAGGCCCACTTTTAGGACACTCTGGCTGACCACGTTATCACTGGTAAGCTTGGTCTGGATGAAGTTGACCAGTGCCGTCGCTGTGTCATCCTGGAGGTTCATCGCGCTGCACAGGAGGCTCACAATGGTGGGTATGAGGTTTGTACTAGCATTTGGCCCCAGTATCAGCTGTTCAATTACATTGAAACCAATCAGGGGGCAGTCCATGGGCACACTGCTTACTAAAAAGGGGACTTGTACAGTCAAGTTTGGGTCACTATTCTCTGGGAGACTCACCATCACGCCCACCCAGCCGTCGTAGGGTAATGGCTGGCCATTAACACCAAGCACACTAAGAGCCTTATCTCCAATAAGTTCTGTCAGTGGCCGGAGTTTGTGGTCAGAGAGGTAGGTTTTTGCCCACTGGCGATCAATGAGACTCACTTGTGCACCTGTGTCCAATAAACAGTCCACTGCAAAGCTATGAATGTAACACTTGATTTTACATTTTTTTCCAACAAGCTGTGCCACTCTCTCACTTGCCCCTGTGTCTGCATTTTTCGTTGGAAGGGTCGCCCAACTACTGACATGAGCAAACTCTTCTGAGCACATACCTCGTGATTTTGGGTCTGGCTGTCCACTGGTTCTGGGCGTGTGTGTATCAGCAGGAGGCCAACTAGAGCTTCTGGGTTGGCTTCGTTTGAGACATCCCACTGCCCTGTGACCTGTCTCCCCACAGATAAAACAATGAGTGCATGAAGTAGCCCCACTTTCAATACACTTGGGACAGCCATACTGTTTTGCAGTTTGTCTGGGCTTCTGCTTTGGGTGTGCACACTGACAAGTGGGTTCATGAGCCTGACTGGCTGTGAGAGACTCAACCACTTTGGTCAGGGTTTCCACCTTCGCAGCCAGCTCTTCTATGACTTTATTCTTACTCTTAGATTTACAGTCAGTCATTTCAGTGTCTTTAGCAGGTTCAAGTTGAGCAGTATGAGCATGTGTTACCTTTTGTCGAGTGGAATATCCCAGTCTTCGCTGTTGCTCACTCTCTTCGCTTGACACTTTGTTCACTTGCCTTATCAAGGCTTCATCTGACACACTGTAGTCTGATAGTAGTGGCTTGAGTTCATTACGAATGTCACTATATTTTGGTAGAAGACCTTGATGAATGGTGCTTAGAAATATATTTTGGATCGTACGTGTCTCATACGCAACGTCCATGTTATCCTGCCTGGATGCAAACATGACTTTCTACTTCAGTCCAATCATCCTGTAGAGGAACTGTTGTGGAGTTTCATGGTCATGTTGCTTAGTGCTCAACAATTCCTGAAATAACTCACTCCCACTCTTCTCACTCAGGTGTGAACGTAGTAAGCTTTTGAGTTCAATGAGGGTCAAGTCATCTTTACTGATCAACATGTCCTTAAACTGTCCAGGCTTGATAATATGGAGCACACCTTGAATGATCTCTCCCTCTGTGTGCTTCACCTTGAGCCCCTCCTCAATCTGCTTACACAGTCCATGGTAGCTAATGTCAGATGCAATGTCCCCAACCTGACCACCATGTACTTTAAACTCTCTGCGTTGCAAAAATGTCAGGTCTCTTAGGGAAACCATGTGATCAGGCTTAGATTGTCGCATGTCTGTGGTGGAGCGGCTGGTTGTCACGCTCTCAGCTCGAGGCTGGAGTGACTGTGTAATAGTGGGGGTGGGTGTGTCTTGTGTTGCAGATGTCACTTGTAAATCTGCTAACTATTTACCAAGTGCCTCGTAGTTAGCCTTTAGCATTTCATACTCTGTTATTTGTGGATTAACAGAGTCAAGAGGCAATATAGCTGAGGTAAGTACATCACTCTGTTCAGGGTGCTTAAGTGTTGTGAGAGTAACAACATTTTCCTCTGAGACTACAGGGTGAGATACTTCAGCAGTACGACTATCAATGAGATGAATAATAGCATCTTTCAACAACAGTAGGTGTGAAAACCCCTGATCCTCTAAGTCAAGCAATGTCTTACAGCGTAGATAAGCACAAACATAATCAAAACAACTTTCCTCATCACCACGTCTTACACTTGCGGGGTCCACATCAGGTACTGGTGTGATGTTTGTAGCAATCTGGAAGAGCTCCTCTGCTGTCAGTGCATAAAGACTCTTTCTGATCTGCCAAGCCAGTTCTTTTCTTTCACTGTCCTCCATTCTGTGTCTTTTGGCTAGCAACTCCTCACAGTGCAGTCAGCTCAAACATGCAGCCCGTCACCTCTCCAGCAGGGGTTCCCCTCCTCGACACAGGTCCCGCTGCTGCCTCAGTTGCACGTCTGCTGTTCCAACACGCCTGCCCTGTGATGGCTGTCTCTGGTTCGTTGATTAAAGGATCAGCAGTCACCCACGTAGCATGCTGATCCCCGTACGGGCCACCAAAATTATGTTACAGGCCTTCGATGGGGTCTGTTTTAAAACTGTTTTTTTAACAGAAAAGCAGAGACAGGAGACATCAGTTGCGTTCGGTCTGCAGGCTCTTCCTCGTCTCATTTATTAACAGAATTTAACAACGTCCTTTTCTTTTCATTTAGACACACAGATTTCTCTTTTAACAACACAAACATTCAATTAGGTCCATAGCTCAAACCCTTTTGGTTACCTTGCACTCTCGCAAGAATAAACTTACAAAATAATCATTGTATATGAACGTCCTTATTTACAATAAATCTGTAATCAATTTTGCTGCATTTCAGCATCAAAAACATTTCTGTGCAGCACCACTAACACTGTAATTAACCCGCTTATGTCACCTATATACTTTTCTTATACTTTAACAGATTCAAACAATATATTACATTTGTAACCAATAAACAAAAATATTCTTCCATTGCTCACAAACAGTTCACAATCATCCACAAACAGTATACATCAGACTATTTACATTTGACACATAAGAACTGGGTAGGTCCTAATCAACTGTAACTTCCAATAATGCCAGGATAAAAGAAGTGTCTAAGAGCTCCATTTGTCACAAAATAAAACGGGTAATAAGACCAGCTGCCTATTTAGACTACGAGTGAAATGGCGGCTGCCATTACAAATGGCGGTATAGTTAGCTTTCTCTCAATCGGTGAAAACACACTCTCTCACAACATTTGCGGTCTTTAAACTAAGACAGAAAAAGGTTTCTTGCCTTTAAATGTACATTGCAGTGAACAAACTTGAACCACTAACCTGTTTTTTTAACAGAAAAGCAGAGACAGGAGACATCAGTTGCGTTCGGTCTGCAGGCTCTTCCTCGTCTGAGGCAGAGACGCGTTGCAACGGCCTATCGCACTCACCACTATCTCCCCCTTGTGGCAATGCTACGCAATTACATTGTCCATAACGCTAAATGAAAAGTGCAATACCACCATAAAATCAGGTCTTTTACATCAAAAACAATCCACAAAAAAATTACAATTGTGACCATACACTTGTGGGCGTCACATCTGCCTGCATCAGTTGCACTGCATGCACAGAATGAAAAAGTTCCTGCTTCCTTCTACATTGTCAAAGCTGGTTCCCCGCTATTAGGCCTCGACCTCATTAGAGCACTGAACGTCTGCATCGTCGGAGGCAAAGTGGACCGCATTCAGGATGAAACTGCAGATGATCCAGATTCGTCTAACCAGAAGTCTGCTGTGTACAATGTTGATCCTATTCCACCAGCTCAACTTGGATGTGTTAAAGGGTTCATCCATAAAGTACAGGTAAACAACAATGTGCGGCCTGTACGCCAAAAGCTGAGACGCCTGCCATTAAGTGTACGTACAGAGGTGTCAGCAGAACTCTCTCGCTTACTCAAAGCTGGCATAATTGAAAGGATCGATGCAGCTGAGTGGGTGAGTCCTTTGGTCGTGGCCAGAAAGCGAAAAAAGGAGTTGAGACTGTGTGTTGACCTTCGTGAACCCAATAAGAGCATTATTGCTGACTGCCATCCTCTTCCTCATATGGAGGATCTGTTTTCTGACTTGGCAGGTGCCACTCACTACAGCCAGATTGACCTCAGCTCAGCATACCACCAATTACCTTTGCATCCGGAGAGCCGCAAGCTGACTGCTTTCATCACTCATGAGGGACTGTTCCAGTTCACACATGTCCCATTTGGCCTAGCATCAGCACCTTCGGCGTTCCAGAAAATGATGCAAACGGTCCTGAAAGATCTGCCTGGTGTTCGCAACTACTTGGATGACATCATCGTCTATGGAACATCAAAGGAGGTGCATGATACATGCCTGCAAGATGTTCTCCAACGTCTCAGAGATGTCGGCCTGCAGATTAATGCTGGGAAAAGTTCCTTCTGCCAGTCACACATCACATTCCTGGGCCATGTAATCTCAAAGGAAGGCCTACGTCCAAGCCAACATCACCTTACTGCTATTGCCGAGGCTCCTGCTCCAAAGGATATGGCTGCATTGCGCTCGTTCCTGGGTTTGTCATCCTGGTTCAGTAAATTTATTCCAGATTATGCTACACTGGTGGAACCACTGCGACAGTTGCTGAAAACAGACATGAAAGTTGAACTCCAGTGGAACGAGGCAGCGCGTGAGAGCTTCAGTGACCTGAAAAAACTCCTTCTGGAAAGTCCCGCGCTTGCCGTCTATGACCCTGACTTACCTGCTTTTATCACCACAGACGCATCAGACTATGGGCTAGGCGCTGTGTTGACACAGTTGCATCCAGATCAAGTGGAGCGGGTTGTGGCGTTCGCCTCCCAAACACTGTCTCCTGCTGAAAGGAAGTACTCCACCACAGAAAAGGAGGCGTTAGCCTGTGTCTGGGCGGTGGAAAGGTGGCGTACATATGTATGGGGCCGCAGATTCACGCTTCGTACTGACCACCAAGCTCTTACTACCCTTCTCAGCACCAAAGGTATGAACAGAGCGGGCATGAGAATCGCACGATGGTCTGCAAGGCTGATGTGTTTTCAGTATGATGTGCAGTACCGTCCTGGTGTTCAGAATGTCATCGCAGACTGCCTCTCACGGGTTCCCCTGACGTACTCCAGCACTGACATTGATGCTGAAAAAGACCTTCTCTTGGAGATAGCTGAAGTTTCTCCTCTCTTGACAGCGACACCATTGACGGATTTTAAAGCTGAATGTGAGGACTGCCCTGACCTTTCTCTGCTGCGACAGGTTATCCGCTCAGGCTGGCCTAAGGTGAAAAGGTCTCTCCCACCTGAGATACAGCCGTATTTCCTGGTGCGACATGAACTTGCTGTGGAATCACTGTTGGTTTTCCGGGGGACACGTCTGGTGGTCCCAAGGTCCCTGCAGGAAAAGGTGATATGTCTCGCACACGAAGGTCACCAGGGCATAGTTCGCACAAAGCAGCGGCTCAGAGAGCTTTACTGGTGGCCATGCATGGATACTCAAGTCCATGCGATTCTGTCATCGTGCTCAGTCTGTCAATTGTGTGACAAAACGGCCAAAACTGCTCCTACTCCCTTACAGCCGGTTCAGTTTCCAGATGGTCCCTTTCAGCATGTGGCCGTTGACATTGTTGGACCTTTTGACCGCGGGTCGCAGGACTGCAGGTTTGCCATCACACTGTTGGGTGCTAATGTTAAGTTCCATACTGCTAGTTCTGAGGTCCAAGTATAATAGAGGATTGATTTACTGTGATTTATTTGTGAGTTTTGTGACTTAAGGTTGTTAAGTTACTACAGTAACCGTAACGGTACAAGTATTCATTATAAAGGACGATTTAGGCACCATAACAAGATTGTATGTTAAGATCACGGGTATAGTTCAAACAGTAATGTTATAAGTGAAATAGGTATTGAAAATGCTGTCTGGTTGCAAAGTTTACTACTGATAATGTTCTGTGCAAATAGTAATGTTGCCATGCTAAGTAAGTAATACTGAGGTAGTAGAATTTTGTGAGAATGAGGAGAGATTTTGTGTTTACATACACTGCTAAGATGGTGAAGGGTTGCTTACAAGGGGGACTGAATATGAACATATACTCAGTTACCAGTAGGGGGCTCTGTGACTAAGAATGATGGAAGGAGAGAAGAAGTGAAGTGTATGGTGAGATGTAAAATGGCGAACTACTGCTGAATATATACGTTCCATTACAAACCAAGCCGTCTCCGTTCTTCTGTCGAAACACCACACACGCTAACGTCTTTTGTTCACTCTGTGTGCTGTAAGGGTCTAACCCTTTCACTCCTTTGATTTTTTCCTCATATCTTTTCTTTGCCTTTTCGTCGAGTCTGTCTTTGTATGGACCGGCATTGTTCTCCTTCGTTTTGTACATTACTTTTTTGAGCGGCAAAGAAAAACCAAGAAGGTATTGGAACGGGAGAATGAACGTTTTGCGGTGCTGCAAATGCTTGCATTTGATGCGGTACTTGGATTGTTTTACCACAGGTTCCCGGCATGCAATGTGCGAAAGTCTGTCAATCTCTATATGTATGTGTTATGACACTATGAGTAATGTGGATGTCTAGATTGCGGAATAAAATTGAGGCACAGATGACCAGAAGAGGACTGAGGAGGAATGCCTCCCCTGCACCTCAGTGACACACCTGTACCCCAAGGCCCTGCATGTGTGGTTGTGATGGAGCAGGAAGAGGGAGGCAGTTGGGAATGGAGAGGGAAGGAATGGGGGTGGGGCACTGGGCCCAGTGCCCTGGGTCCAGCTCCCCCCCCTGACCCCAGTAGGCACCCCCTCTCCCAGGAATCCACCAAGGCTGGGGGACTCTGGCCCATCTGGACAGGGGCCCACAGCAGCAGCACCGCTAAGCCCAGCAGAGCCCGGGGGGGGGGGGCACCCAACCCCACCGCAGAGGAATCTACACCCACCCCAACATCCAATCAGGTACCAGACTACATAAGACAATAGACACCCAGGTTGAGTTCATTCTCCACCTTTCCTGTACCTCTCCCCTACGTGCAGAGTGGATTCCTGGAAAGCAGAGACCTCCTGCAAGGATGTGACATCTTACCCACCAGTTGAAGAGGCCCCCATTTCCACCGGTGCACTAGAATCCCCCTGCGCCAGGGCTGGGCCCCTGTGCATCCACCCACCCACCAACAACCCCAGCGACACACCAACCAGGACCCGAGCCCCCAGGGGCCAGCCAGAGCCCCAGCCCGGAAGTGGAGCACCCCCAGAAACCCAAGCCCGCTCAGGAACACCCAGGGGCAGCTTGGCTACCAGGCCAGTGACCCACATCCACCAGCACAAACCCTCCCCCAGCCCGCCACACGTGTACTTAGGGCTCTTGTGGCAGCCATGTATCCCAGAATGCATTTCAAAACACAAGCGACAATGGTGGTGGTGGTGTCTACACTGTAAGTAAAGTTTTAAAAGTGTTATCAAAAAGATACTTCTTAAGAACACAAGTTAATAAATGTACAATTACTAAGAGTTGTGTTTTTTTTATTTGTCTACCGTCATTTTTGATTTCCTCTGCCTTTAGAATTAATAATGGATTGGATTTATATAGCGCTTTTCAAGGCACCCAAAGCGCTTTACAATTCCATTGTTCATTCACTCTCACATTCACACACTGGAATTGCAAGTATCCAGGCTCAGGAGAGGGAGTCAGTGGGAAGCCCACTGCTGTGCTTGGCCTGGTTTGCCCTCATGCATGAGGTGATAGGACAGATGCTTTCAATTAGGCCTCCTGTCCTAATCTGTCCTAAGGACACTCCAGGGCCAAGCGCAGCAGTGGGTGACCAAAACGAAAGCGATGAGGGAGTCAGCCACCCACAACAGGGAGACAGAGGTGAAGAGACAGCTGATGAGCTGCAAGACCTCATCAGAGAGGACACGAGGCAGCAAAGAGAGGCTGAGGAGGGGAGAGCGCAGGAGAGCAGAGGATGGACAGACTAATTTCAATTGCTGAAAGATTAGTTCCAAAATAAGCTATGCATTAAAATATGTATTTATTTGAATATATTTGTTACATTGTGTGGCGGTGGCAAGGCAATGTGAAGGGGCCAAATGGAAAAAAACAACCACACGAGCCTTCGATTGTTTTCAAAGCTTTGAATATATTCTCTCTTTTTCTCTCAACATGTTTTAAGAGTATTCAAATTTGATTAAGACATGAGTATGGCCTTTTTATTAAAAAACAAACAAACAAAAGGAAAAGAAAATCCTGCATTATTAGGTGGGAAAACCGAATGAAAGTAATAGTATAGTATAGTGCAGCTAATACACTGAAATATAATTGGTAACCTTTTTAATATGCCAGTACTGTGGTTATGCAAAATGCACATTTGTAGAGTGCAATCACAGTCTCAACAACAAAGCAATAAAACTTTAAATAGAAAAATACTTCTTTAGAGACATAAAACAAAGTGTTATAAACCTCCTTAGCGCCTTATGTCAGTTATGAGTAGTTCAGGAGGAACATTCCTTAAGTGACATTCAAGATCCCACCTAGAAGCCAGAAATGTAGTGAGATTGTCCTTCATTTTCTCTATAGATTCACAGTTATCTGACTAAAAACACAATCAAAATCAACTAAAACACAAGTGATGATGGGGGAAAAAAAATAAATAAATAAAATAAAATCACCCCTTTTACTTTGGATGTGGCTTTTAGATAATGAAGTATGAAACAGAGTCTGCAAAGATTTCTTTATTCTATTCTCTCTTTTTTAAAAAAAAAAAAAACTTATCCAGACTTGGAAACATGATAAACTGAATTACTTGCTTTAACAGGCACTTGAGGGCTGTGTAGGAATCCTGGACATTATTCTGCTGCCAAAAGATCATTTTTAAGACTCAGCACTTTGGGCTTCAACTTCCCACCCTCCAGACCCATCAAAACTTTCTGAATAAAGTCAAAAATGTTGGCCAAACATTTTGGGTAGCTTAGGTGCAGGGCGTCGGTCAGTCCAATATTACTAGAAATGCATCAGCCAGGGTGGTGAAAATAATGATCATGTTACCCTCGACCAAAACTGCAGTCTTCTCAGGGCAGAAGAATGTTGCATCGCTGGAATTGGCTCTGATCAGGAGGAGTCCAAGTGGCACTTCACTAATATCTGGTCTATCAGAATGCATCATCTACAGAAAACAAAATTACTACATGTTAGTGCATTCCTATTTCTCTTAGTTTCATCTATACAAGTCACATTTCTGGATTATTACTAGCTCAGAAATCAATTGTTTGAACAACAAAAAAGCCACAACACACCAAGATTTGAGAAAACAAACTGACAAAAATAGTACTTTTAGTAAAGCAAAGTCATACCTCTTCGTAGCAATAACAACAGAAAGTCAATAGGAGTTATATATTCTTTTCATTTGTACAGTGATGTATAGTTGGGCTAGGAACATTATAGAAGGTCTACACACATTAAAAACATGTAGTGTTTCCATTATGTGACATGGACACTGTTGTAGACAGATCCAAGCATCGAGATGCTTCTCAAACTGTCAAAGTGTCATAATGTTTTGAGAAATCTAAACAAGGATGCTACTAAGATATTGTTCACAACTTTGTCCAAAACTTACATCCCATGTTTTGATGAAGGTAGAGGTGTCTTCGTACAAATAGGCAGAGAGGGCATGAAGCACACCACCACTTTGGGCATGGATATCAGCTTGTTCCTACATCACAAGAAAATTTTAATTTTATTTTAAATTTGTCACGGACCCGGTTCTGGGGACTCGGGGTCCGTGAACAGTGTGGACCATTATTATTATTGTTATTATTATTGTTATTATTGTATTGGATGTATGTTTGCTGCACTGTGCTCTTGTGTTCCATGCTGGTGTGTGGGTGTGGGTGTCTGCGGGTGTGGCTGAAGGATGAAGGACAGCCACCTGCAGGCCTGATGGGCGTGGCCCTGCTGGCTGCCAGTCACGCCTAGGTTCTCACACACCTGCTTCTGATCAGGCTCGTCGGGGGAGCTACTTAACAGAGCGATGGAGTTTCCTCCGGCGCAGGATCGTTGAGTTAGACTCCATGTCAGTGTTTAAAGCACTGTTCAGTGTATGCCTGCTGGGGTTGGTGCCATAACGGAGATTTCGGAGATTTAATGTGTGGTGTACATTTACCTCACTGTAAATAAACCCACTGCTCATTCCACTAAGTCCAGCGTTTGGGTCCTTTCTCCTGCTTCACCATCTGCAGTTGTAGCGCTGCCGTCATCTCATCCGCCTGCAGTCACCCCTCAGCCATCTTCTTCACCGGCTGCTACGTCGCCACCCGAACTTGCCCTGCCCGAGCGGGAGCTCGGCGAGCCGGAGCAGGGGCTCGGCGAGCGGGAGGAGCCTGCGCTGCCAGCCGTGGAGCCGCTCAGCGAGCTGGTGCAGGAGCCACTCAGCGAGCCACCAGCTGAGGAGCCAGAGCAGCTCAGCGAGCCGGAGCTCGGAGAGCGGGAGGAGCCCGCGCCGCCAGCTGAGGAGCCTGGCGAGCCGGAGGAGCCCGCGCCGCCAGCTGAGGAGCCCGGCGAACCGGAGGAGCCCGCGCCGCCAGCTGAGGAGCCCGCGCCACCAGCTGAGGAGCCCGGCGAGCGGGAGGAGCTCGCGCTGCCCGAGCAGGAGCTCAGCGAGCCACCAGCTGAGGAGTTCAACCAACCGGAGGGACCGGCGTTGCCAGCGAAAGACCTCGGCAAGCGGGAGGAGCCCGTGCTGCCAGCGGAAGACCTCGGCGAGCCGGAGGGACCCGCTCAGCCGAAGCCGGAGGTCAGTGAGCCGGAGGGACCTCCACGTCTAGCGCGCCCTCCACGCCACCCACGTCCAGTGCGTCCACGTCAGCGACCAGCGCGTCATAGGCCAATGTGCCACACCTCGCTGTTGCTCACCGGAGCAGTGCCGCCGCCACTGGACCCGTGGCAGGGCGCCGGAGGAGCAGCGCCGCCGCCACCGGACCCGTGGCAGGTCACCAGAACCGTTCCACCACTGCTGCCGGACCCGTGGCCGCCCGCCGGAGCTGCTGCGTTTCCATCAAGGGGTTAGAGGTAGGCCACCTGAACTGTTTTGCCGCCACTGCCTAAGTCACAGCAGGTTCCGCTTGTTTTGCCGTCCTGCGGGTCGGCCGCCAGAACTGTTTGCTGCCACTGGACCGGGGAATTGGACTGTTGAACTGTGTTTTTCTTTTGTTGCTTTGTGGTGGCTGTTTAGCGGAGAGGTTTTGGGGCCCTCCGTCCTGGACCTGAAGGATGAAGGACAGCCACCTGCAGGCCTGATGGGCGTGGCCCTGCCGGCTGCCAGTCATGCCTAGGTTCTCACACACCTGCTTCTGATCAGGCTCGTCGGGGGAGCTACTTAACAGAGCGATGGAGCTTCCTCCGGCGCAGGATCGTTGAGTTAGACTCCATGGCTGTGTACCAATTCAGGGTCTGCACACTTGAAGTACGCATTTTAGGTGCGGTTACGTCACCGCCACGCGACGACGGCTGTCCCAATTCGAAGTGTACTTCAAATGCACACTCCAAATGCACCGTCGATTTCCCCAAATATCAAGCGTGGTCTGGTGCACGCTTCGTAGTCCCATATATCCCACAATTCATAGCACGGCGGTGGGTGTGGATAATTTTGCCGCAAAATACAGCAGAAGGGAGCGGCCGAAGAGGTTTTTTTTTTTTTTCAAAACTTTATTGAAATTATAAAGCGAACACTCAGTCATTCCAGTTCAGTTTGTACAGTAGACATACAAGGCAAATAAGAGTAACAATATACAGTATACAATGAAATAAGAAGGATAAATAAATAAAGGATAGATAAGAAATAAAAGGGGGGAATGTGACAGACTTCATAACAACTTTGTACTTGAAAGTTGTGACAGCTCATTCGTTAAACATTTCTGAATGAATTTCAATCAATGATAAACCTTTTATATTGGAAGTTAATTTAAGAGAGTTTAAGTAATATTCAATTTCAATCAAAAACAAATTAAATGATGGGGTTGAGTTTTGAAATTGACATTTATGTATGTGGAATTTCCCTAATAAGATGGAGCAGCCGAAGAGTGAACTGTCAAAAGTACTGAATATGAAAGTCAGTGTATCTATCTGTCTATCTGTGATTGTTCCGCACAGAAATGAAGCGCAACAATCATGTTTTACAGTCCCGTGGTCTCAGCCCCAGATACTCAACTAATCAAAGTGATGTCATGACAAAAATGAATGACCAACAAAACATTTTTCTCCTTCATTTCTGTCAAACAATGCTGTATGTAACGTGTCTCGCGGTTAGTATCATGGCTAGGCAAACTGAACAGCGCGACGAAGCGTATACCGTCCCATTTCACAAGCCTCTCATTTCCGCACCTCGTGTACTTATAGTACGCACCGTACATAGTACGCGTAGTGCGCGTACTTCAAGCGTGCAGACCCTGAATTAGTCCCAGCCTCTGCTGCAACTAATAATGTGTTATACTAAATATGAGCTTATTAGCATAATTCATGCAAAACACTTTGGGGCCAAGCCGACATGGATAAAACGACGCATGCATGTAATTCTTAAATGCCTGCTAGAGTTGTATATTTATGACGATAAAAACCCATATTACAACCGAGAACTATAGTTTCAGAAAAAATAAAACTTACCACAAAAGCGCTCCTGAAGATGCTGCAAAGGCGGTAAATGCAGCTAGCCAAGTGCAGAGCGTTAGCTGTTCCAGTTCAAAAGTCCGTAACATACCATAGCATGTCCTTCTTTATCCAGCGTCAAAGGCAATGCCGCAAAAAACTTCTTGACAAATGTTTTTATTTCTGTTCGGATATTAACGTTCCACAAGTTTCTTTCGGAGTAATGAGCGGGCATTTCGCACTCAAAGCGAGGAATCCAAGATGGTTGCCAGCACTTCATAAAGAAACAGGTGGCGCACGTACATACGTAGGCACGTAAGTGACGTCAGTGTTAAAACTCAAATTATTTGAGGGCAATGCCAGAAACGAATCAATATATTCAAGTACTGATAACTTGAAAAAACAAACTTGTTCAAACTACTCAAAAAAATAAAGGTGTATGAACTTATAACAGGTTTTTAAGTAGTTGGAACTCATTTCATTTATCAAACTATTACTATTTGGTCTTACAGTGTATACAGTGAAACATTGCAGTTATTTTGACACACCTCACAAATATCTAATTACAAAACAACCCCCAGCTAAACAATATCCCAACTAACTAAATCAAATCAAACTGAAAATTCAACCCACTCCCCCCTCAGCTCTCATCAGATGGTTCAACCCACTATCAGTGGGTGATTGGAAAACTCCTTTCAGGTGAACATCATTAGGCCATAATCGTGTGTGCACTCCATGACTAAGGCCTTCAGGAAGTTGACTTCAAGGGAGAGAGAGAGAGAGAGGTTAATGGACTTCAAAACAAAAGCATAACAAAATCAAAACTTCCTATTAGACACCATGAGTGTATACATCATTTAGTCAGGGAGATGCTCCCCAGCACCCTCACATTTTGTCACGCGAGACAAAAAGTCAGCCACCTTATTATGCCTTCCCGGTCGATATTGGATGATAAACCGGTATGGTTGTAGAGACAGGAACCAGCGTGTAATCCGGCTGTGTGTGTCCTTCATCCGCTCCAACCACTGAAACGCCTTATGATCTGTCTCCAAGACAAACTTTCTCACGAGCAGGTAATACTTCAGCGTGTCAATAGCCCACTTCATGGCCAAACACTCAAACTCTACTTCTGAATACAGGGTCTCCCTTGGAAAGAGCTTTCTGCTAATAAAGGCCATTGGTCTCTGGTTCTCTCCCACGCCCTGCAACAGGACAGCTCCAATTCCTCGATTAGAAGCATCAGTTTGTACCGTAAAAGGCAAGTGAAAGTTGGGACTCTGAAGCACAGGTTCATAACACAGAGAAGGCCTTCAAAGATTTGAAGGCCTTCTCTTGCTCCTCTCCCCTCACCAGTTTAGATTTTACTGTACTGGTGAGATCTGACAAGGGTGCTGCCCTCTCTGAAAAGTTTGGAATGAAGCGTTGGTACCAGCTCAATAGTCCAAGGAAAAGACTTTACCTGTTTGTGGGTGTGAGGTCTCTCCCTCATCCGGATGGCCTCCACTTTATCCTTGACTGGCTTGATTTCACCATTTCCAATGTTGTAACCCAGATACTCAAGCTCCTGATTTGCCAGGGTATACTTTTTGGGGTGTACTGTCAGGCCAGCTTCCTTGATTCTTCCAAACACCGCCTCCAAGTTAGTCAGATGTTCCTCCCACGAAGAACTGTGAATGAAAATGTCATCCAGGTAGGCCGCAGCAAATTTTTCCATACCTGCCAACACTTTATTCATTAACCTTTGGAAGGTCGCAGGCGCTCCATGCAGGCCAAACAGCATCCTGTTCTGAAGGCAGTTAAAGGCTTTGCAGCATCCGACAATGGCACCTGCCAATATCCTTTACATAGATCTAACGTAGTGAGGAACTTTGCTTGTCCCACACGATCGATCAGATCTTCCAGCCTGGGTAGAGGAAAAGCATCAAATTCAGACTGTGCATTGCAGAATGTGCACCTCTCTCCTCGGCTTCACCCAGGATTCTTGCAGAACATCCAAAATTCGAACCACGACACAGGTGAGACTGTGTCGTGGTTCGAATTTTGAGGAAGAGACATACGACTGAAAGTCCATAGTGGGTCAACACAAATTATTTTATTAAAACACACAGCACATTACGCACAGTACAGTGCGGGAAAGTGGACTTCGACTTCCCTGCTCGTTGCAGAAAGCTTTATAGCCATTATGACGTCAGAAGAATTCCCCAGAACTCATCTTCCCAGCACAACAACACTTTCCCAGACTTACACCAGATGTTTCCACTCATCAGTATCTGGGAATCTAACCAATAGTGTGTTCATGAGTGTGTATTTTGTAAAATTGTGGGATCAGGCTAAAGAGGGTTCACCGTCCTTATGTGACCCGCTTCAGCTGAGCCTTCTGGAGGTCCAGCTATTCTGGTGGTTTCTAACTGATCTATCTAAATGTTAATTCAAATGATACATGATAATATTTTGCTGATAAACTGATACAGACTAATGAAGTAATGATGAAATAATGACAGTGCATGTAAATGATATCACAGTGAGATTAAAATAACATATTTTTCTTGACACCTGCCTGCCATAAAGGAGCTCAAAAGGTGAAAAGCCAGTTGAGGCTTGAGGCACCTCCCTATAAGCAAACAGCAAATAGAGAAGCCACTTGTCCCAGTTTTTGGCATTAGCTGAGATGAACTTCTTCAACATTGCTTTCAGAGTTCGATTGTATCTCTCCACCAAGCCATCTGTTTGGGGATGGTAAGGGGTGGTCTGGATACTTCTAATACCTAAAAGCTTATAAACCTGCCTCAGGGTATGTGAAAGGAAGTTTGTTCCCTGATCTGTCAAAATCTCAGACGGAATACCCACTCGGGAAAAAAGCTGCAAAAGGGCATAAGCTATCGGTTTAGCTGTAATATTCCTAAGGGGAAAAGCTTCTGGGTATCTGGTACTGTAATCACAAACCACCAATATATAGCGATTACCTGGCTGGGTTCACTCTAGCGGCCCCACTATATCCATTGCTATACGACTAAATGGAACCTCAATAACAGGTAAAGGCTATAAAGGAAACTGGGACTTTTTTATCCTCGGCCGGTTGACAGATTGAGCAAGACTGGCAAAACTCCCCAACCTCTCTGTTCATACCTGGCCAAAAGAACCTGCTGGCTATTCGGTCCCTTGTTTTCTGCGTTCCCAGATGCCCCGCCCAGGGAATACTATGCCCTAGTCTCAAAACTTGCTCCCGCCACTGCTGGGGGACTACTAACTTCCCTTTGTCATCCCTGCTGCCTTTGTAGTACAACACTTGTCCTTTGAGGTATTAATCCTCTTCTATCAACTGACTGGGCTGCACTTCTGCTGCCTGTTTAAAAGGGCCTTCCAATGTCACATCCTGTTTCTGCAGCTCTGAATAGTCTTCTTGGACAGTTTCTCCACTACCTGGAACTGGCAGCTCAACAATATTTTTAACCGTCCCCGTCATTTTTTCTATTCTTCTTTGTCTTTTGCTTTTCCTAGCTTTAATGGCAACTTCTGGCAACACCTCCGCAAAAAATGGCAATTCCGAGAAAATGTCAGATGGCTTGCTCTGGTCCTCCGCCCCATTTTGATTCTCATAATGTGCTCACTAATTAGCTTCGGGACTGCACTGACACCACTCTCAGCCTTTGGCACCTGCTCATTGCATTGTTCCTTCTGCTTTTGTCCCTGTGACCTTGTGACAATATTTACAGGTTTACAAGTTTGTACCAGCTCCTGCAGAATAGGCATATCCTGACCTAAAATTACAGGAAATGACAAGCTTTCCACCACCCCAACTGAGATATGGTCCTTCTGCCCAGAAACTTCTAGATAAACTACTGTTACGGGGTAGGCCTTACAATCACCATGTACACATGAAATATTAAGGACAGGCTTATCCACAGGCTTAACTCTTGCTGGACTAGTGTTGGGTGTATCAATGTTTGCACACTACCAGTGTCCAGAAGGGCTTGGGCTTTCCTACCATTTATTTTCACAGTGGTGGTTTGCTGCTTCCCTTCCCAAACTTTATTCTCACAGGGCCTTGGAAGGGTACACACACATATGCTGCCCTAGCCTTTTTGACAGGACACTCTGGCTTAATGTGACCCTCCCCCCACAATAGAAACAAACAGGTTTAGTGGTTAACTTTGTTTTTTGCAAACCCATCTCCCGACTTCAAAGGCTCTAACTCCTTAGGACCACCCCAACCCCAGATGACTTACCATGTGAAGTGAAAGACTTGGCCGAAGCCCCAAATCGAAAGCTTCTAGCTCCTCGCCTTGCTGCTTGAAATGTTTCCACCATCTGAGCAGCTTCCTGCGCTGACTTTGGACCCCTTTCTTTCACGCACACCTGGAGTTCTGGAGTCAACGAGCGATAAAACTGTTCAAGGATAATGGCGTCTCCAACCTGCTCCTTGGTTTTCTTTTCTGGTTGGATCCATTTGCCATACAGGTCTTTCAGACGATTGCAAAACTCTTTCGGACTTTCGCCGGGCCGGATGTCAGGGTCTCGGAACCGCTGTCGGTACACCTCTTCATTAATGTCATACTTTGAAAAAATTGCTTCCTTAACCTTTTGGTAATCCCCAGTGTCCTCTGCTGCCATGGCCACATAAGCTGCTCGAGCTCTTCCTGACTGGTAAGGAACCAGCCTCACCGATCACTCCACTTCAGGCCACTGATACGCCACCGCCAGCCTCTCAAAGGTTATCAAGTACTGCTCAATGTCATCGCCCACCTCCAGTTTTGGTATCACTGCTTTCCCCCAGCTCCGACCTTCTTGGTCTCTCGCACACTCGGCAGGATCACCATTTCCTCTCTTAATTGCTGCTGGGGCGGGGACGGCTCTTGGGGCTGGTCCGCTGCACTTTGTTGCTGCTCCAACTCATCTCGAAGGTTATTCATTTGGATCTGCATCTGGCGCCAGCTTTATTGATTCTTTCTCCCACCTGTCACTCATGTCCCGCTGGAAGCGTACACACTCTTGCAGCAGCCCCGCAATAGAAACCAAATCTGTAGTCTCAGGATGCAGCTGCTCCTCCTGAGGCTTCGAGATCAGGGGCACTCCCCCTACAGCGCCCTCCTCCAGAGAGTCCTCTGCCACCTCCATCTTCTGAGCTCTGGCTTGTGCTTTCGGACCCATATTGCAGCTATTAATATGGTCCGCCTCCACTAACGAAGCGTCACACATTGTTATATGTGTTGCATTAGTTTAAAAGTTTTATGTTATGAATAAATTGATTACAACAAACAGTAATTGTCACTGAACTCATTTTATTTACAACTATTTTAAACATGTATGAACATAATGCTTTATTTGATGACAATAAAGTAAATAACAATAACAACTAAACAAGAATATTTCTAATACACCAACAGTATTTAAAGATCAAAAAACAATATTTACAATTGTTCACACAGGATTAACCTGCGTGACCTGTTCCTGGACCATTTCTTTTACAACTGTAATAGATTACAGGAAGTCTCTGGCAGTGTTGCTGGATCTGGATACTAGCCACTAGAAACATTTTATACAGCATTTTTTTGGCATAAATAAAGGTGAAAATTTTTATTATTTTCACTCTGATATATATAGATGTATTGTATATATGATAGACAAATGTTGTTCTTTTAAGATATGTTAGCATTACTGAATATGCCTGAAAGCTTACTTATAAGCATAAAAAGAAACTCTACAAGCTGTGATAACAGTATGTTTTTGATAAAACGAAGAGTAGACTGATCTAATAAATATTCCTTCATTACAGGGGTGGGCAACTCCAGGCCTCGAGGGTCGGTGTCCTGCAGGTTTTAAATGTGTCCTTGATCCAACACAGCTGATTTAAATGGCTAAATTACCTCCTCAACATGTGTTGAAGTTCTCCAGAGGCCTGGTAATGAACTAATCATTTGATTCAAGTGTGTTGACCCAGGGTGAGATCTAAAACCTGCAGGACACCGGCCCTCAAGAGAAAATCATACCATATCATAACTGCTTTAAATCATACAGAATAGATATCAGAGCCTTAAACAGGCTGACTTCTGCTAAATGGGTCAAACTGGGCAGAAACACATAAATCCTTATAAAATGTGATGCAACACTATAGACCAACTTACCTCAAAATATACACAGCATATAAATATTTACAGCAATATGATGCAACAAACACAGCAGAACTACCAATCCAAAATACTCCAATGCTTAATATAACTGAAAAATAAATGGACATTTATTTTCATGTACATTCTGCTGCTGATACATACATACTTTAAGTTTCTGAATATAAAAATTTTAGTCCCACCCAGACTATCAAGATGAATTTAAATGTATGCTAGCTTTGCACATGCAACACATGCCTGATAACTGTTCTGTCCTGAGCTTTTGTTTCCTATTGCACCTAACTTGACCACACCGCCAGTTTCCACGCTAAAGGAGGGTAATTACATATGTCTGATGTGGAAGAAGCTTAAAAAAGTGGGAGAGGTAAGCCCTGACTGGGGTAACAAAATCATGAATGTCCCTTTATAGGCAAATTCCTCAAAAAAACATTTTTTCCGTATCTGCACAATGGTCCAGTTGGAAATGCCAGTAACAGGCAGGAGTGGGACCAAAATTGCAGGACTGCAGGAGGAAATAACCTTAAAACCAGTTTATGGCTGAGCTTTAACCAAATACTAACTAAAGCAAGTGAGGAGCAAATAATCAATCTTCTATTCCTCATGGGAAAGACATAACAAGGAGGAACACAGCCATGAAGGAGAATGTGACAAAGAGCAAGATAAGACTGAGACAATATATAATCATACACAGGATAACAAGAGGATGGAAACAGGTAGAGATAACTAACCTAATGACTAAGGAGGATGTTAAGCTGGAAACAAAACATAGGGAAGAACAGATACCAAGATCTGCAGAAAGCATTTGTGCAGTAAATCACCTGATGCAGTTTGCTCTCACAAACTCTACAGGAAGTTCCATGAAGTGTTGATCTAACGGTATAAAAAGGGCGAGGCCAGAATCCGCCCTGCTCTACACTGGCTCAGATATGGAAAGAAAGTGATTTATCTACAGTAACAGGACAGCAGTCTTACTGAAAATAACCACAGGAAAGCATTTAAACAGACACTATTAACAGATTTACATGTAAATACATATTGAAAGGCACTAAAAACCTTCACAAAAACATCAAATGTAAAGATGCTGAGTGAAAATGAAAGTGTTCATCTAACCGTATCAAAGGGGTTTTCCTGTTATATGTAGTAGGAAACAGGAAAACAATCTCACTGCCAGTTGAACAGAAGCAGAAAAAAATTGTGAAATGACATTTTCAAACAATAAAAGCTAAACTGAAACAAGAAATCCAATCTGCAAAGTAAACGAAACTAAAGAGAATTAAAAGCAATAGTTGCTTTTTCTGTCTCTTCAAATGTTAGACAATTTTAAAGGATGATAACTGTAAAAGGGAATTTGTCCACCTAAGAGAGCACAAAGTCTGTGTGTGTGTGTGTGTGTGGCTGTATGTGTGTAGGATATAAAAAGTTATTATTCTCACATTCGCCCTTGTTTATATTTTTATTTACAATTTTCAAGATTATCTAGCTGTTATACACTAGATATAACATTCCTTCAACCATATACTTTGTAACAAACTGTCTTTAATCTGCAGAAAACAGTTTTGCACTAAACGGTTTTTACAGTTTTGTCCAAATAACAAAAGGTTCCTCAGCATCCTCCAGCAAATGTCTCCATTCCTCCAGTGTCATAATTACATTCTGTGGTAGAGACAACAGGAGAAAAAGACACAAGGATACATTAAATCTCTTTGCTTTGAGAGCATGGCACCAACTCCTGAATCAGAGGGATCCACCTCCAAAAGGAACTGTTTTAACAGGACCTCAACAAGTGCAGTGGATACTTTAGTTCTTAGTGTATATATATATATATATATATATATATATATATATATATATATATATATATTTTTTTTATTTATTTATTTATTTATTTATTTATTTATTTATTTTACAAGAATAGGACCAATTTCAATTTGTTAGTCCACTGGATGGCCACTGGTTGGGCTTTAGCATAGCAAAAAAGCTGCTCCATATTTGTAGTTTTATTAAACTTACCCATTTTAAATTTCCAGTATAACCAAGAAAAAAGGTGGTTACCACAAGTGCAAATGTCCTGGTAAGCCAACACATTAATATGTATAAACTGTCTCTAAGTACATTAAAACTATCACACAAAAATGGGTTTATGAACCTTAATTGCAGTTGCTGACACAGTCCTAGACCAAGCGTAAGGAAAACATAGTAGCATTTCTTCCAAATTATTGTAGAGCACACAGTTTAGAGACACTTCAACCTCTATACACCACAAAAACTAAACACCTCAAAAGCTAAAACCTTAACCTTCCCCTAAGAAGAAAGTAGGTTAGGCCACACAGAAACAGTAATTGTAGTCTTACTGCACACTGTTTAAACTACACCTTTGAAGCACATTACACAGTTGAGCAGCAGTATTTTTGTGTTTGCATGTGTTGCAAATTATTTTTATCTGTAAGGCTAATACCTCATAATTAGCATCACATATGTGTGTTTTATACTTTGCTACATACAGTGTACTGTGAGTATGTTTTGAAGGGGGGCTCTTACTCTGATACTAACAGACATAAACAGAGAGAAGCATTCTTGTCTGTGGAAGTTAGCCAAGGCCATTGTGGCGGGACGTGGCCTGCGGTGCCGTGCAGGGAAGGCGGACGCACCTGCACGGCATCCGCAATCACCCCCGCCGACTTAAATAGGGCACTGGGTCCTGTGGTGTTGGCGGTGGTAATGTTGAGCTGGCAGCAGGAGAGAGCTGCAGCTCTGTGTGTGTTTGCATATAAATAAAGAATGCCGCAAAGCATGAACATGCACACGGGTCTGCTGTGGGTTTGTTACAGCCATAAATCAGGCGTTAGGAGATAGTATGCACTATCCCCCCCCCTCCCTTCTAACTCTACAGGCCTGACAGGAAGACAAGAGGTGGTTTTCATGGTAACAGGAGCATCTCCACATAAAGACATACCAACAAAGCATCAGAAGAAGAAACATGAGCCAAAGTGCTGGATCTCAGTCAAATAAGGAGAACTGTGGCTCTTCTCCAACTTTTGACCAATCTCCTTAAATCCTGTTTATCACCGATAATTATTTGCTGCCTGGTGTGGTGCTGTTTGTTTGTTTGTGTCTCCTGAGTGAGCAGAGAGACACGGCAGCCTTTTGTCTCTGAACCAGAGACGAGGTCCATGGTGCCATGTAAAAAAATTAGAAATTCTAACCATTTTGATAATAAATTGTGAAAACCTATAACTGGAGCTATTTGCCTTCTCTCTTACAAAAAAACCCCTACACATATTTGTGTGGAACATAAAGTTATAGTAGTTCTTTATTGAAGAGGCAGTTAGAATCCCCTGAAAGTAAGTGAGGCACTAAACCACTTTACAAGAAGTCACATGATCCAGGTTGAAATGAAAGTGTTCATCTAACCATATAAAGGGGGTGTTCAGAATCCCCTCTGCACTACACTGCGCTACAGGAAGTGACTTATCTGCAGAAACAGGAAAACAATCTTACTGCTAGTAGTGCAGAAGCAGAAAAGGTTAGACAGACAGATCTCTTCTGTAACGGTAGGTTGTTTAATGCTTTTTTTTTCATTCTTTGTGGCCGTACAGTCTGATTTATGGGTTATGATTACACTTTAATGTTTTCACAGATAAAAACAATACATAGTTATCTGATGTAGTTATAGTTATAGTTATCAGCACAGTTTAACACACTGTGGTGATAAAATTACAACAGGTGCATTTTTGGATTGCTGTAGACTGATAACAGGTCACAAAGTTTGGTATAGTGTGCCAGATATTATAATGTGGTTATCACTGTCTAGATCAGGCGTACATACATGAACCTTCAACATCAAAAGTGCCATTTCAGACCCTCTGACCGAACACTGGAAGAAAAAGACCTACATGTGCATGTGTGTGTCTGTGGTTTGTGTGGTGCAGATGGGAGTAAGAAATGATGCAATTCAGAAAGGACAATACATTTACTTAATACAAGAATAATAAGATGTCTTAATAAGGAGAAGAGCTTTTTTACTTTTTAAGAGCTGTTCAACGAACATTTTGAAAAGCAGAGCTGAGGTGTTACGTGCAGGCCTACTTTTGAATAAAAATTCATACAATATGATCCACAAGCTTAAACTGAGCTTTTCAAATGTGTACAATGATTTATGTGAAACCGTTGAGGACTCAGGCATGCTTCACTATACAAAAAAATACCAAGCAATCCGACCACATGTAATTTAAAAAGTTTCAGCTTCATGAATCTGACCATTTGGACTTTCAATCACCTTTCTGTTTGTACAAATGTCTAAAAATACCTGTGACATCTCTCCCGCACACTCACAAAACCTTAAATACATATGGACAAATCGCCTGACATGTATAGATCATGTGGCATGGCCAAGTGCAGTCAGTTTCGAGGCATATTTAATGCTTCCACCTTCTGCGTTCAACTCTCAGTGTGAAACAAATGCATACAAAGCATTGCTTGTGGATCATATCGTATCTGTATTCGAACCTCACGAGATATATTTCTATATGTCCATATTGAAAGCATAGTTTTTCATTTTCAAGTAAGAGTTGGGCTCGGTAGATTTATTTCCAGATCCACGGCTCAGAACAACAGCTTTAAAAACTAGGTTGTTAAAAAGTATTTTTAATTTTTTTTTCACATCTAGTTTTTAAGTTTAGTTTTATTTGAATATAATAACCTTTGTATGTGTTTTCATTTTTTTTTGCTTAAACAGTTCTACCCTGTTTCATGGCTTCAGCATTCACTTTTTGAAAAAATTTCTTTAACTGCAGAAAATATTTGTGCACTAAATCATCTGAGGCAAATTATTGTAAAAGCTGTACAAGAAATCACATAAACCTGAGTAAAATTCAAAGTAGAGCAGGGCGATATGAACAAAAATATTTATCACGATATACATTTGAAAATTTGCGATAACGATATAACTGACACAATAAGTGCAAATAAAAAACCCCATCAATTTATTTTCACTTAAACAAGCAGCTGTTTTTTATGGGCATTAAAGTTATGTAACTAACAGTGCAAATGCAAATTCCTTGCTGACAGTTTAACCAAAAGGCATTTCCAGTGGAAATTGGCCGACATATCCTCAGCATAACCGTGTATAATCCACAAAACTTAAAAAGAGGTTATACACACACAATACGGTACTATTATGTTGAAGCGCAGTACATATCACTCTGCAAGGCTCCTGCCTACGATAGCCGTAATGCTCCGACGATCCATCAAGTGGTGCGGCTTCGTAGCTTAGCAAAGTCGTACTGAAACATTTGACAGATTTTCGAGCGCCGTGTACCACATACCCATATGGAAAAGATATATATAAATCTTATAAAGTTTTTATCTGTCTTGTATGAAACTTGTATGAAAAGCATACAAGAGTGAAAACACATATAAGATCCCTTGAAAAATTATATAATGAGACTTGCATGTTTTGTATACTTACTAAAAAAATATATGAAAGTAATGAGAAAGTGGCCACTTTCATGAGTAAATCATATATGTTTTTACTATTTCTTTTCCATATGGGTAAAATCGTTTCGAGGTCAGTAAACACAACCAGAATTCATACATAAGGCACAAGGTATAAGGGGCACTGTTGATTTTCAGAAAAATCAAAGGATTAATTTTAAGTGTGCCGTGTTTTCCAAAAAACACGGTAATAACGACGGCCTGCTAGCATGCTCTACCAAAAATAGTGCTTTGTTGTGTATCTGACGGACGAAAGCTAAACCAGTTCCACATCACTGAAGTTGCAGCATTTTTACAAACCAATTCTGGTTCATCTGTTTCATTTAACGATCTACTTTCGCCCTTCTCATTCGCCGTCGCCACCATGCTTTTTTCGCCATGTGCGTATGAAAACAAAGGCACTGCGCATGCGCGTTTTACGCATATTCTATCGCGCTATTTCAATTTCTCATTGTTGCCCAACATTATACCGGTATTACCATGAATGGTATAATATGGCTCAGCCCTAATTCAAAGTATTCATCTAACAGTTTGTACAGTACCTAAGGTCCACTAGGATGCCTTACAGAATGAAAGGAAATGAGGCACTAAACACCTTTACAAAAGGTCACATGATTTTGAGCGAACACGAAAGTGTTCATCTAACATTACAAGAGGAGCAGAGGTGGGTCGAGTATCCAAAAATTGTACTCAAGTAAGAGTAGCATTACTTTGAAATATTATTACTCAAGTAAAAGTGAAAAGTAGTCATCCAAAAAATTACTGAAGTAAGAGTAAAAAACATAGTTGGTGAAAAGACTACTCAGGTACTGAGTAACTGGTTGTAATGTCTGATTTACTTTTTACTTTTTAAAAAAATAAATGCTTATCAGACAAGCAAAAATAAATAAATACACAAATTTTAGCAATCTCAAATAGAACAGAAAAACATTATAAAACAATATAAACTAGGGCTGCCACAAACGATTATTTTGATAGTCGACTAGTCACCGATTATTTTTGCGATTAGTCGACTACTCAGATCATCATCCATTGAACGTAAAAGTACAGCTTATTGCACCAGCAGCATCTGCTCTTATATAACTATCATTAGCTTACAGCTTTAAGGTATGTGCTAACTGAAAATAAAGACAAGATGATAGTTTATTTAATTTTAATTAAATGTGCAGATTGTTTCGGTGGAGTTTAATAAACTCAGCCCCGGCTAGCTATCGAGCTAGTGGGTAACAGACGTCTCCGAAAACGTCGGAGCGCTTTTGAAAATATGCGGTGTCTTGATAAACTGAGCCGATATTTGAGGTTTACACAGCCACATTCTCGCCTGAAAATATGTTAAACGTTTATTTTGTGACCCAGAAAGAATAATAAGAGTAATATTAAAACTAACTAGCTGCCGCCATTGTTGGAAACTGATCTGGGCCACGCTATGAATTCTGGGACACAGCTGCTTCTTCTTCTTCGGGGTTTAACGGCAGCTGGCATCCTTGTACATGCAGTGCTGCCATCTTCTGTTTCAGTCCGTTATTACACTCTTAAATCCTGCTACTTATTCCTGCGTCTTTTGGGATCTTACAAAGCTTCAAACGACGCATCGACTATTAAATCAGTCGTCGACGATTTTGATAGTGGACGTAATCGTGACTAGTCGACTAATCGTGGCAGCCCTAATATAAACAATATAAAACACTTCTAATTTCCAGATTTCAGTTTTTCACAACATAAAGCTTTTTTAACTAATACAGTTAAATTCTAAAAATAACCCGTGATAGGTGAAATCAATGAAGTAGCCAACTTTACTTATAATTATAATTATTATAGATGTTTTACGGCTGTAAATAGATGTTTTAAGCCTCAGTATACACTTTATGCACTTTTCTCAGACAGGCATGAACACAGTTCAAACCTTCGTTGAGTATTATGGAATGAAACCAAAGGCACCCACGGTTGCCTTTGACGGTGCAAAACGTTTCATCGACATTGTTGTGTTTGTTGGGGAGAAAACTTACAAATATACAGTGCAGGCTTCATAGTCACACTGCTAGCAATTGAGATTTATGTAAATTTGACCAGCTGAACGCATTCTGTATTCTACAGAAGACACGGAGCACGAGATTGATTGACAATGGTCTACAGCCAATCAGGACGCAGAACACAATGCGCTGTGCAAAAACCCCCAAAAACCCCTTGAAAAATTGCACACAAAAAATCCACGACAGCGAGGCCGCAAAAGGTTAATCGCGTTATTGTGAGGGACCACTGTACCTACAGTAAATCAGCTCTTCAACTAAGCGTGCAGAACATATGGCCACAGATCCGATGACATGATTACAAATTTGGAACTTCAACATTATGCACTACATACTGTACAGTAATGCCACTGTTTTGCACATGTCTCAACTCTTTATATTTTTATATATTTTATTTATTGTTTACTCTATTTAATTTGTAAAATATGTGTACACACACACACACACACACACACGTAGGAAAATATTTAGTATACACATCCAGAAATGCATATACTATTATATATTGTACATATATTTATTCGTTTCAGATGTAGCCATTCTTGTATTCTGCTTGTTTACATTATTGTATTCTGCACAACTCTGTTGCTTGTGAAGCTCACACACAAGAATTTCACTCACATGTGCTGTACCAATGTACCTGCACATGTGATGTGACAATAAAAGTGATTTGATTTGATTTGATTTGAAATTGAGTGGGTGCATGGGTTCTCTCCGGGTACTCTGGATTTCTCTCACATTGTTAATGGGATTAGGTTAACTGGTGACTCTAAATTGCCTACAGGTAGGAATGTGATTGTGAATGGTTGTCTGCGTCTATGTGTTAGCCCTGCAACAGACTGGCGACCTATCCAGGGTGTACCCTGCCTCTTGTCCTAAGACAGCTGGAATAGGCTCCAGCCCCCCTGTGATGCTGAAAACGATAAGCAGAAGAGAATGGATGAATGTTTTTTTTAAAGTGCTCAAATTGTTTGTGAGATTAAGGGGAGAGGCAGGGAGTTTGTAGTCTTTTTCAAAATGGCAACCATAAAATAGTCTTTGGAGCATAAATAGTTAAATATTTTCCTCTCATTACTTTCAGGGAGAAACTGGCTGAATAACCTGAGGCCAATGTTGGATGACAGATTCTGTATCAACAATGGAGGTAAAATATATGCAACTCAAATATTGTTCTTTGGAGATACTGTGTTTGCAATAATTTATTTTCATTTTTTTTTCTCTTTTTATCATCATTTGTAAAAAAGGAAAACAGTGATGAAGATTTATTTATGGAAATATAATGTGAGGAAGTAAATGACCCTCCATCAGCACCATGTTCTACCTGCTGGGATTACTGTCAGCAGATTATTACAGGAGGTAAAAGTCAGCTTTTTGCTTTTTACTCCTAAAGCAGAAAGACACGATATGATGTGAGGTCTGTAAATAAAACCATTAATATATTAATAATATCAATATTACTATTATTATCCCCACAGTTACTTGTTGTCATGTGACGACAACAGCGTTTACATTCAGCAGTGAGTCAGTGTCTCAGCATTTGGACAGTCCTGTTGGTGAAAGTGAGAACTACACAGTGATTACATGCAGAGAGGAAGAAACTGAGCAAGAGTCAACAGACATGAAGAAATCAGAGCCTGAAACACTCAAACCAGAGGTACAAAAGTCCACTCAGGCTCCTGAAGACATGAAGGATGAAAACAAAAGTCAGTCTATTGTTACTGCTACACACACAGGTAAACATTAACACCAATTACAAAAAAAGATGGCATACTGGTTAAGTTGTAAATAAAAACATTTAAATCTCACATCCACAGTGCAACACCTGGTGAGCTTATTAGAAGAACTGGGATTGAACCAGTACTACGCAAAGAAGCTATCACTCAGCAGAATACTTGGGATTAATAAGAAGACCACCACTGATGAACCTGCCAAGTGTAAATCAGACCTACCATGGTATTTTCTAAAGAAACTAATGATGTTTAATGTTACTGCTAGGAATGTGAAATGTACCTCAGTGCTTGAATCAAACAGTGATGATAAATCAGGAAGTAAAAAGTTCAGTCTTAAAAGTCTGGTCTGCAGTCCAAACAAAGAGGACATGGTGAACCCGCTCGACGTAATCACTGCTCTCTTTCTGTGTTCTGATGGTTTTGTACAGCAGGAAATGGCACTAAAAATGTCCATGTGTCAGTTCTCTGTCCCTCTGCTGCTTCCTAATTGTGACACAGGACAGTGCACACTCATGCTGTGGGCCATGAGAGACATTGTTAAAAAGTACAGACCTCAGTCTCTTTCACAGTCAAAGGGCTTCATTGAAGAAAGAATCGTTCTTTCTGAACTTCCAATGGTCTCTTTTGTCAGACTGGGTGAGTGCTCCTTGTCCAAGTCAAAGTTTCTCAATGAGCTTCTGAGTAATTCTCAGCAGTACCACGACACCTTTGTTCACCACAACATGGAGTGTGGTGACAGTCCAAGAAGAATTTCCAACGGACTGACTGAAATTACTTGGTATCTTCCTGGTGGAAACACAAACATTGACATTTTCAGTCAGCCAGTGGCTGTAGCTAACCTTCGTGGGGACATTGCTTCATTTGAAACACAATACTCCTTTTTGTGTCAGACATCTGCAGCAGTTTTTGTCTTCTTTGATCATTTGGATTCTGAGTCTGACTCTGTGATCAGTCTACTTAAAAGCCAAAACCACAAAGCACAGATCTTCTTGGTGGGTAACTTTGAGAGCAAGCGCTTCAATTTAGATGCTTTGGAAAAAGTAGCAACTGCATTGGATCTGACTGAAAATAACATCATTATTAAGACAAAGGAGAAAAATGATGCACACTTTGTAAAAGATTTGAGGAAAACAGTCAGTAATGTGGTTGAGAAATCAGAGCTGAAGATGAAAATAGAGAAGATGGTGGATGTTGCCCATGAACTGGGAATCCTGGTTGATGAAGATTTTTCAGAGTGCCAGACTGCAAAGAAAAATGCAAAAACCATCACCGCAGGAATTCAAGACATCCATAAATATAAAGAAGATCAGCTTCCCCGACAAGGACAAATATGGAAAACACTGACATGCTTAGAGAAGGAAGAGTTTCGACTTCGACATGTTGGGTCTAAAAATGTAGAAGATTACAAAAGTGATCTTCAGAAACAGAAAGAAGAACTGCGGAAAAAGCAAAACTCTTATGAGATGTCGACAGCTATGACAAACTTCATCACAGGGATATCAAGGTCAGGAACAGAGAGGTTTTATTTCCTGAAATGGATGAGAATGAGCCTCGATAATGTGTCTCGTATAAAACTGTGTGAACTCAGGGAGAAATATAAAGAAAAATGCAAGAAATCTGAGAACAAAGAGGAGATCAAAGAAATTGACAGACAAATTTCCAACAGCTCACTGGGGATTGAACACTTCTTCCGTGAAATGGGTCAGATCTATGAAGCTTCACTGTCTCTCCCCAAAACAGACACATCACGTCAACAATTGCAGCATCTGCCCAAACTGTGTGCAGAGTTGTTGCTTGATGGATTTCCTCTTGAGCTTGTAGATGGAGATGCATCCAACATCCCTCTCAGATGGGTGAGTGATGTTCTCTCTCAGCTCAATGACCTGGTGTCTGCAAAGAATAAAGGAAAGAAGAGGAAGATACGAGTAGTCACAGTTCTTGGAGTTCAGAGCACAGGAAAGTCCACTCTCCTTAACACCATGTTTGGAGTACAGTTTGCAGTCAGCAGTGGTCGATGTACTCGAGGTGCCTTTATGTTGCTCATCAAAATCAATGAAGACATGAAAAACGTCCTAAACTGTGACTTCTTGGTGATCATTGACACTGAGGGCTTAAAGTCACCAGAACTTGCACAACTGGACAACAGCTATGAGCACGACAATGAACTTGCAACACTTGTTGTGGGGCTGAGTGATGTGACCATAGTCAACATTGCAATGGAGAATTTAATTGAAATGAAGGATATCCTACAAATAGTTGTGCACGCTTTTCTCAGGATGAAGGAGGTGGGCAAAAAGCCTAAATGTCAGTTTGTTCACCAGAATGTGTCGGATGTTTCAGCCCATGATAAGAACTTACGAGACAGGAAACTGCTCCTGGATCAGTTGAATGAGATGACTCAGGCAGCAGCCAAAATGGAAAAGAAAGAGGGGAACAAGAGCTTCACTGATGTGATGGAGTACAGTCCAGACACTGGGAACTGGTACATTCCTGGACTCTGGAATGGAAACCCACCAATGGCACCAGTTAATGCAGGATACAGTGAGGCTGTATATGAGCTCAAGAAAAACATCATCCAACTACTGAGAAACTGTAAGTCATCTTCTAATAATATCATGGAGTTTAAAGAGTGGGTGAAAAGTCTGTGGAATGCAGTAAAGCATGAAAACTTCATCTTCAGCTTCAGAAACAGCCTCGTAGCTGATGCATACATGAAGCTCTGCACACAATTCAACATTTGGGAGTGGGAGTTCAGAAAAGAAATGTACACCTGGGTAAGAAATGCAGAAACTAAAATTCACAATTTTGGTACCATTGCAGCAAAATCTGAAACATCTGACATGAGAGAATTTCTCAGATCTTTGAAAAGTGAAGCCTCCACAGTGCTGTCTGCATGGGAGACAAAGATTCTGGACAATGTGACACAATATTTCGAGCAAACAGAGGGTCATGTGTATCTGGTTGAAGGATACAAAGAGGAGTTCTCAAACAGTGCAAAGGTCCTTCGTCGTGAAATAGAAACTGGTGCAATGTATCAGCTTGAAGCAGCAGCAGGAATCAGACAGGGAATGACAGAAATTGATAAAATCAAAGACAATCATACGAAAGAGATCGAAAAAGCAGTGTGTGCATTAATTGATAAATGTCAGGAAAAAAACATCCAAATGACAGACACAGAGTTGGACAAAGAGTTTGAGAAGATGTGGAAGGAAACTTTAGAAAAACTGTCTTTCTCTGAACAAAAAACCTCGAATGTCACAGACAGAGTGTCCTATTGTCTGAGAGAAAATCTGAAACACAGGGGGGGGCGTGCAAATGAGTTATTAAGTGAAAAGAGTCTGAAAAGTTGTGGAAACGAGTCATTCAAATATACAGCTGAAGGATGGTTCAACAAATTTAAACACACAGCAAACAAGTTACTTGCCCGTCAGGATCACATAAAAGATCTGGCTGACAGCATCATAGCAGCTTGTACTGACCTTGTGAATGAACAAGTGAAAAGAAGAAACGATTACCATGACACTTACATCCAGGAGATCCTCCGCATGACTGATGAGAAGCTAAAAAACAATCAAGATGTCAAGATAAATACTGAGTTTGAAGTTTCTCTAAAACAGCACATCTGTGGATTTGCAGCCAGAGAGTTTCAGAAAATGCACGAAGATTTCATAGAAGAAAATGATCCGTACAGATGTCTGATTAAAAACAAGGAAAAATTTCATGAGGACTTCAAAGATGTGTTTCATGAACGAGACCAGTGTCAGAAGAAGGCAAAAGAATTCACAAATCGATGTTTGAAGCCTGCTGTTGAAGACTTCATTAATCGCTCCCTGGGTCCTGATATCATTGATGAAATGAGGAAACTCAAGCAGTTCAGCACAAGAATGTCCTTCCAGTATTCAATTTTACTGGATTTACTCTCCAAGGAGGATTTTCAAAATTATGTGAGCTACATTCGCTCATATGAGAAGTATGTAAAGACATGGATACTCGAACAAATAAAGAAGCACTTCTCAAATGAGTCGACAGTTTTTGAGTTTGAGGACCGACATCTGCAGTCATGTATTGACAGCATAAATTCTGCCATTGAAAAGGCAAAAACCAGAAAGAGTGATGACTTCAAGGCTTTTGTTAAAGATATTTGCAAAGAACTTGGTGATAAACTGGTCATTTCCCAGGATGCTCTTGGTGCTTTCATGATACTGAACAATGCTGACAAGGAACAGTTTGCTGACTGTCTCACGGCCTCTGTGAATGACATGCCAGAAACTCTCAGAAAGAAGTTCAAAAAATCTACCTTTGAAATGAAACTACAACATCTCCATGTGAATCCACAGAATGAGCTTTTCAACAAATTGATTGGTTGTGGCAAACAGTGTCCATTCTGCAAAGCTCCCTGTGATGCAGGAGGAAAAGCCCATACTGAGCACTTTGTTTCACTGCATAGGCCGGAGGGATTGGGTAGATACAGGTGGGAGCGGACAGAGCGACTTGTCACTGACATATGCTCATCCTCAGTGATCAGTGACAACAGATTTCGTTGCAGTCATACAAACAATGAATGGCACCCTTATAAGAAATACAAGAAAATTTATAAGGACTGGGATATTCAGCCAGATAAGAGTCTCGAAGCATCAGACTACTGGAAATATGTAATGAAAAAATACAACAGGGAGTTTGCTGAAGAATATGAAGCAGAATGTGCTAACATCCCATTATTTTGGTATCTAATCAATAAAGATCAGGCAGAAAAAAGTCTTGATGAGGCATACAAGTAACTACTCGTATTGCTCCTCATTTCCTTCTGCTGTACAGAAGATATCGTAGATGTGGTTTTTGTAATATTAATGAAAATGTCTCAATATCTTCTGAGCCAAAAGTAAAATACTCTCAGTACACAGAAAATTTACCAGTGTGGAACTCTTCCCCTGAGTTCAATTTAACTGAATTAATGAAAAATAATCTGATATCAAATATATGTTTTGTATGTGTTGTTTTTCTTCTCTTTTTTTTTTGGTAATTGATATATTCACATTTCTATTAGGGATAAGTCAGTTTTCGTCTTTTTTTCAATAACAAAGTTAAAAACAAAAAAAGAGACTCAGACTTTATAAATAATTTGTGTTTCTTTGAGGAGTCTTATGTTGAATCTTTACACTTACACAAATAGAAAACAGTGGATCAAACTGTGTGTTATCTACAAAAAATAAATTGTAGTCTGTAATTCAATCCACCATCCCTCAGAGCCCACTTCAGTCTCACCATCTTTTCACAGCATGGTTCCCTGTGTACGATAGGTTTATACACAGGGAGAAGGTAGACCAGGTGGTGAATTGATCCTGATGAGCTATATGCCTTTTTTGTGTAAGCACAGAGTATATTCAGTGCTTTAATGTCTCTGGTTGGGTGTGTTATCAAAATGAGACTTTCTATTGTGTTTTATAAATTGCAGTGACATCAGATCAATAAATCTGGGGGAAAAAATAACATGTGTTTTTCTTGACATCTCGTATGTTTCATCATCTGTTTTATAAATTAGTTTCTTATTAAATAAGGAAAATTATGTGAAAATTCATCCTCCCTGTTCTCTAACAAAGGAAGTGGGGTAAACGGTGTCTTTCATGGGTTTGAGCTTTTCACAAAATTTTGGATATAGTCCATGTGACTGTCTCTGGAAGCAGCTTACATATTTTTAGTCTTAAAAAAAAGAGAGTTTTTACGTTATACTATTATCTGTTATTATGTAGTGTTTTTACGAGTCTGAATAATGCAACTTTTTAAAATAATCATATTTCATTATGTAACACCTGCTTAGTATAGTTAGGCTAGGCTTATAGACTAGATTTGAGAGGAGTAAAATTAATTTGAGAGAATTGAATGTTGAACAGCTGGCAGGTTTATTACAATGTTACAATGGTGCAATAAACCAATGTAAACAACAAAGAAAATTAACAGAGAAGATTAACTGAGAAAAGTGCTTTTTTGAAAATTAAAGCAAACATAAAATAAAATAAAATAAAATGAGTAGTCTCTTCAGACCTGACTCCTGATGAAGCGGATATTGTGAGTTTAATAGTTCCTCCAAAAACAATCCGTATGGAGTAATGGGCTTTGTTCTTGCTTATCTGAAATCCTGTGGTTTAAAGTAATTCAGTATGTAGATCTACTCCTGCATCCAGAACAGCTGGCCACACTGCTTTTGGATTCGCCAAGTTTTATTTTTTTTTTCTTCTTTTTTTTTTTTTTGGCCTGTCCCATTTGGTTCTTTAGCCATCAGAATTGTTGTCTGAAGACCAACAAGGATACCCAATGGATTTACTTTGCCAAATGGATCATCGTGGCATTTTTTGTTGCTTTAATTAATTTATTATTAACAATACTATAAAATTGTGCACAAAAGGAATTACTAACGTAAAAAAAAGTGGTTTTATTTATATATGTTTATATATAAATATAAAACACATTTCTAGCATGAACTGAACTTCCAAAGCAGAGCTACTAGATCACTTAAATTACACAATTGAAAGCATATGTGTGTTGTTTGTGTATTTATACACAGGCACTCATATATATTCAAATAATTTAAAAAAAAGTTCATTTACCTGTTATTACCACACACCAAATCCGGTCGTTGGTACTTGCTGGCTTGTGTAGCCACAAGATAACAAAAGCTCCACACTGCGCCCAGCATCCTGGAGCACTTCTGTTGTCTTTTGTACGTGTTTTGAATTTTTATGTGCTTCTGAGTTTTTACGTGTTTTGGAGTTTGTACGTGCTTCAGGGTTTGTATGTGCTTCAGAGTTTGTACGTGTTTTGGAGTTTGTCTGTAGGGGCCACCGTAAATATACTTTTATTTATTCACTCCACAAAAAATGTAATAAATAAATCATATAATACAAAAATCAACTATTCACATTTCAACTTTTAACTATTTAAATTTTCAGCTTTTTCCTTTTATAAATTTAAAGTGAAACAACACAAAACACTGCAAACCACAACACAATTAAATATAAATTATAATATGAAAACAAAAAGAACATGCATATTCTCTGTCATATGGGCCCGCATGAATAAACTTTCTGAATCCTTTATCATCTGCAACTGAAAATAGTTGTGGATGATTACTATACCTTTCTAATGTGACGTTGTTGTCCCTGGCTCTCTTTCTCTGTCTCTCCCTCTGGCTCTGTTCCTGTGCTACTGCGAGTGTAACTACCGCCCCTCCCCCCTCTGCCCAGCATAAAGCACAAGGCTCAGGTGCGAAGTGAAGCGGAAAAAAGGGCGAGAGAGAGGTTGAGAGAAAGAAAAGAGAAAAAAAAAACAAAAAAACAAAAACACGTCACGGCTCGCGATAAGGAGCCGGCTCGCGTCGTTCACTTCAAAGAGTCGGATCTAAGAGCCATTTCGTTCGCAAACGACCCATCACTAATTAATAGAACTACGTTTTACTAGCGGACCGAAAGTGTTACTGACGGGAATCTACAGCGTCTTGAGCTGAATTAAGACTTCAGAAGTCATTCGTCATGTCGAATGACCAGCGGATAAACTCTCAGGTTGGTAATAAATGTATTACATGTATAAGAACAAGCGTCATGTTAACAAATGATAGCCGTAAGGTAACTTTTATGCTTATTGTAGCTGTTAGCTCAAAACGCTAATTTAGCGTAGTTTGCCCTGAATTCAGCTTTGACAAACAAATATGATCGACTGTTTCTAGTAGAAACAGTAGAATTATTATGGTAGTTAATCACATATCATATCACTTCAAACAGAGGTGATCCAGTAATGCTGCACTAATGAATTAGACTAACTATTCACTTTAGCTAAAGTTATTAAATCCTTTAACGAGGATCCATTGGAGGGCAAGTCTGGTGCCAGCAGCCGCGGTAATTCCAGCTCCAATAGCGTATCTTAAAGTTGCTGCAGTTAAGTTAGCTAAAGAGTTGGGATGCTGTGTAAGACATAAATAATAGGGGTGCAACGATACTCGTATCGATATTGAACCGTTCGATACAGTGCTTTCGGTTCGGTACGCATATGTATCGAACAATACAAAATACATTTTTAATTTATTTTATCAACTTTCCTTCTGACGATGCTGTCTGTGTTGAGCGCTCAGTGGATCTGCGCTCGACAGTGCAGCCTAGGCGGAGTAGTCGAACGCAGATTCACTGAGCGCAGGGCAAGCTAGCGAGACAGAAGTTAAGCTCTCCTTGCAACATGGCAAATTGAACCTCCCCACCCTCATTCAGATCTGGCGTTTGGAACTATTTTGGTTTTCATGTGACGTATGACCCTGAAGGTAAGCGCATCATGGACTAAAGTAAAATAGTATGTTGGATGTGCCACGCAATGCTCAATTACATGGGTGGGAGCTAGTGTGTTAGCGCAGTTAGCTCGTGTTGGCCGTCCAGCCTCATGCACGGGCGATCCGCGGTAGCTCGTTAACTGAGATTTGCCGTGTTGTGGCATTAAGGTCATTTCAACGAGATTTACGCTGACAGCACTAGTGGGAACACAGCAAATATGACTGCACATTTACACCGACATCATCCTAGTGCAAAGACAAGTGGAAGCAGAAAACAACAAGCAGCATGCTACAAACTTTACCCGAGTCATTTAGACAGCCGTTAGCACATGATTCTCCTTATGGGGACCTGATATGTTTAATATGCTGCTGAGAATATAGCCCAGAAGAAGCGTATAGTATAGCTTTTATTTTGGAAAGAGCCATTTCTCTGTAATAAACTCTTTTCCAAAGATGAGTGATTCCTCAATCAGATACAGGGCTCGCAAAATTTTCCAGTCGGGCTACCAAAATCTATCTCTGCCCTGCCCGTCGGCCTATCGTAGGAAGGAAAAATATATGTCAATGCTTTTGCATTCTTTCGGAAATGTAGCTGGCTAATTATGTCATTGGCATCGGTGAGCCACTGTCAATATGTGACATATTGAAATCGCGTTTGAATTTGCGCTTGTTTTTTGCTTTCACTTTGCAATCGCGCACTGTGTATAGAGAGCAACAGCACTGATTGGTGAGTGATGATAATTTGCGCACAAATTCCTCTGACATCGTTTTATCAATCTTTAGCTTACTATGCAAACATGACAAGTGAAATCTCCCGCAGCAAGCTTAAACATGTGAGAGGTTGATCGCGCAGAGAATCGCTGAGCGTTATGTGAGTGCGTGTGTAAAAGCAGCAGGATATATATTGTAGCGGGTCAGGGCTGTTCGGGGTTCTGTTTGTACAGTTATGTTTTGTTTATGTTGCCATAGTGACGGGTGACGCCCTCTCGCTGCGACGGTGTGTCCTTCTGGGGTCAGAGGGCGCCCTGTGTGTTGTTGTTGTTGTTGCTGTGCTGTTGCCGCGCTGAGCAGTTAGCTAGCGGCAGTGTTCTTCTGCAGATGTCAATAAACGGCTGTGCTCCCTGGCTAGCTCACGGGAAGCAAGACCAAACGATACCTCCGTCTCCTCCTTGTCTGAGCTCGCCACATTGGTGTCAGAAGTGGGATGATGGTGGCACCCCATGTTCTGACCCGAGTGACTTTTCCCCCGCCGGTCGTGACCGGCCGGTGCGCCAAAAGAAGGCACCTGGACATTTGCAGGACTTTGTGTGGCGTAATGGGGTCGTCGGGGACGACTGACCCCTTAGGTGGGGGCTATGTAGCGGGTCAGGGCTGTTCGGGGTTCTGTTTGTACAGTTTTGTTTTGTTTATGTTGCCATAGTGACGGGTGACGCCCTCTCACTGCGACGGTGTGGTGTTGTTGTTGTTGCTGTGCTGTTGCCGCGCTGAGCAGTTAGCTAGCGGCAGTGTTCTTCTGCAGATGTCAATAAACGGCTGTGCTCCCTGGCTAGCTCACGGGAAGCAAGACCAAACGATACCTCCGTCTCCTCCTTGTCTGAGCTCGCCACAATATTTTAGTTCTGCTGAGCCAAATAAGACAGGTCAGGGTGAAGAAGTGACAGCCAAAGAAAAGCTTACCACAAAACGGAAAAGTTATGACAAATCAGACTATAAGGCAAAAAGAAAGCGCAGCTTTATGGTTTCATGGATAAAATAATTTCTGTGGCTGCAATATCACAAGCGAAATAACCAGGGCTGCACATAAGTGGTCCGCAGGTGCGCATTCGCTGTCAAAATAAAAAACGGGCACAAGATAAGAAGTTGCAACGCGTGTTTACATACATAAGATTTTCAGGAGGAGGACAGACATTTGTTTAGAACTCTTAAAGATGTCGAAGAAGCAAGCTCCTTTAAGCAATTACTGTGATGTTCCTCCACCTCCAAAGAAATGTCAGAAGGAGTCCGAACCACAAAAGAAGCATGTATTCTCGGAAAAGTAGTTGCAGGAGGTGAGCTGGCTTCAAACAAATGATGAACGCACAGAGATGTGGTGCGGAATGTGTCGTGAAAATTTAATAAATGACAAATTAAAAAGGCATGAACATTTTTTTTCGAACCGTGACACCAAAGTATCGAACCGAACCGAACCGTGAATTTTGTGTATTGTTGCACCCCTAATAAATAAAGCTAAAATACAAAGGTTTGGACATCGTTTTGCATGTTTCTCTACTGTAGGGGTCTCTGCAAGCATACAGAGCTCTGACAGGGTAGAAGTTGACAACTTTGGAATTCTACTAGAAACAGTCGATCATATTTGTTTGTCAAAGCTGAATCCAGGGCAAACTACGCTAAATTAGCATTTTGAGTTAACAGCTACAATAAGCATAAAAGTTACCGTACAGCTATCATTTGTTAACATGGCGCTTGTTCTTATGAAATTGAATTGTAGAACTGAAACTGAATGGTGAGAAGTGAATCTGAAATTATTCGAGAGCTAAATTTATAAAGGATAAAATGCGGGTTCAAAGAAAATTAATTCATTTTCAAAATATAAAATTCAATTTCAATTTAGTGATAATCATTTTCAAACCAATAAATTGAATTTCAAATTAGGATAATTCATATTCAGTTTTTAAAAGCATTTATTCAAGTTACAATTCAGATTCAATCCGAGCAATTCAAATTCAAATTTAACTTATTTCTGCCCATACTGAAAGCTTAATTTGGCCATTACTAGCAAAAACAAAATAAGACTCTAAATCTAATGGGTGTATTAAAAAATAATTTATATTTCACCAAAGATCCATCCTGCAGTGTTATTTTGCTTTGTCAGTATTGGTTATGTATATGTGTTTATTTATATATGTTTATTTTCTGTATTTATATTTTGGGAGCTTTTATTTTGTTTGTGTGACCTTTGACTTCCCACGAAGTCACTTCCTGTAGCTGCGTGGCCTAGAGGCATCGCTGAGGAGAGGTTAGCGTACGCTAGTATTCTCAGTTACAGAGCGAATAAACACAGTTAAAGTAACTAAAAGTAATTCAAACACTGCTCGTTCCCTTTGTGCATTTTGTCTCACAGTTCTGTTCGATGTTTTAGTGTGAATTATTGTTTCTCTGCCAAGTAGGGTTGCCAACCGTCCCTTAAAAAACGGAATCGTCCCGTATTTAGAAACAAAAGTACACGTCCCGTATTGAGCTAATAAGGGACGCACTTTGTCCCGTAATACAGTGAGAATCAAAAGTAGTCTATAATTTTTAATGGAATTAACACTTTGTTTGAAAACATAATTCCCAGCCCCTCTCCTGCTTTGTGACCAATGAGCTGACAGCACACTTATGACAATTCGAGTATGACAATTCAGATTACCGCTTATGTCATTGGTCGAGGAAAGGTCGCTTACGGAGAAAATACCGGAAGACAACAGATGATCACAACAAGAAGCATGGCCAACAGGGAAACAAACGCCGACACTGCGGTGCAAGTCTCGGACGTCAGTACACCTAAAGCTGGGCAGACACTGTGCGATTTTTGGCCCATTTTGAGCCGATTTTTGAGTCGTGCGACCGTTTTGGCGATCGGCCCGATTTTGGCCTTCATCGATTGACACCTCACGACCAGCTCCCGATCATCAATCGCTTGGTCGCGATTTCAAACAGCATAAAGCTGGGCAAATACTGTGCGATTTTTTTTCGGTCGCGTTATTCAGACCGAATAGGCCGGATGACCGTCCACGAGCCGGGCGGGAGGCGGGGGAACAGACAGCGGGCACAACGGACTGCAACACACCGGCTTGATCTGAGAGACGTGAAACGTCGGGTGGACGCGCCAGGAGGCCGGGAGCCTGAGACGGACCGCCGAGGGGCCGACGACAGCAGCGATCTCGTAGGGGCCAACATAGCGGGGAGCCAGCTTCCGAGAAAGCGACCGCAAGGGAATGTCCTTAGCACAAAGCCACACCCGTTGTCCAGGCCGATAAGCCGGGGCGACAGAGCGGCGACGATCCGCATAGTCCCGTTGCCGGTCGACAGTTGCAAGGAGAGCCCGGCGGACCCTCTGCCACACCCGCCGGCAGCGTCGAGGGTGGTGCTGGACTGAAGGAACAGCCAAATCCGTCTCATCTTCCGGGAACAACGGTGGCTGATAACCCAGCGAGGCTTCAAAGGGTGACAAACTTGTCGCCAAAGACGTGAGAGAATTATGGGCGTATTCCACCCAAGGCAACTGAGACGACCAGGCAGCCGGGTTCTGTGATGAGACGCAGCGAAGAGCGGATTCCAACTCCTGGTTCAAACGTTCAGTCTGGCCATTGGTCTGCGGATGGAAACCAGAACTCAAGTTGGCCTTGGCACCCAGGGCTGTACAGAAGGCCCTCCACACTCGGGAGACAAACTGAGGCCCCCTATCAGACACAATTTCCGAGGGTATGCCATGAAGTCGGAATACATGGTCCGTAAGGATCTGGGTGGTCTCAGCAGCCGTTGGCAGCTTGTCTAGGGCTACGAAATGAGCCGCTTTGGAAAACCGATCGACTATGGACAGAACCACCGTCTTCCCCGAAGAAGCCGGGAGGCCGGTAACAAAATCAAAGGCGATATGAGACCAAGGCCTATGCGGGGTACTCAGCGGTCGGAGTAAGCCAGACGGGGGGCGATTGGAGGACTTATTACGGGCACAAACGGAACAGGCAGCCACATAAGCTTCACATCCTTGTCCATGGAATGCCACCAGAAATACCTCTTCAACAGAGCCGTGGTCCTACTCACTCCCGGGTGGCAAGTAAACCGGGCTGTATGGACCCAATGGATTACAGCCGACCGGGCGGCAGAGGGTACAAAACGCCGACCGGGTGGGCCAGTTCCCGGATCGGTGTCTTCTCGTAGTCCTTGGCGTATGGCCTCCTCCACATCCCAGGTGAGGGAGCCAATTCTGCAGGTGGAAGGGAGAATGAGCTCAGGGTCCCGGGAGTCCAAGTCCGAGGAGTACTGGCGAGACAGAGCATCGGGTTCAAGATTCCTGGAACCCGGGCGATAGGAAATGTCAAAATTAAATCGGGCAAAGAAAAGGGACCACCGAGCCTGGCGGGAGTTCAGTCTTTTAGCCGATCTGAGATAAGTCAGATTCTTGTGATCTGTCCAGATGATAAACGGATGTTCCGTCCCCTCCAGCCAGTGGCGCCACTCCTCCAAAGCCAACTTAATGGCCAGGAGCTCCCTATCCCCAACGTCATAATTCCGTTCGGCAGGAGAAAGGCGCCGAGAAAAGTAGGCGCAGGGTTGGAGCTTGCCACGAGGACCAGAACGCTGAGACAGCACAGCCCCCACCCCCACGCTCGAAGCATCAACCTCCACCACGAACTGCTTACTTGTGTCAGGATGGACCAAAACAGGAGCCGAAGTAAAAAGCCGTTTGAGCGTGGCGAAGGCCGAGTGAGCCTCGGGAGACCAAACGAAGGGGACCCGGGAGGAAGTAAGGCGGGTGAGAGGCGCAGCCACCCGGCCGTAGTCCCTGACAAAGCGCCTGTAGAAATTCGCGAAGCCAAGGAACTGCTGCAGCTGTCTGCGTGAATCAGGAACGGGCCACTCCACTACTGCCTTAACCTTTACAGGGTCCGTCTTCACCTGCCCTTCCGCCAGTAGGTAGCCCAGAAATGAGATAGACGAGACATGAAAGTCACACTTCTCGGCCTTCACATAAAGGCGGTTCTCCAACAGTCGCTGCAGCACACTCCGGACATGCACCTGATGCTCTTCGAGGGATCGAGAAAAGATCAAAATATCATCCAGGTAAACAAACACGAAAACATTCAGGAAATCCCGGAGCACGTCATTCACTAGTGCCTGGAAGACTGCAGGGGCATTGGTGAGGCCAAACGGCATTACCAGGTATTCAAAATGCCCCAGAGGAGTGTTAAAAGCAGTCTTCCACTCGTCACCCTCCCTTATGCGGACAAGGTGGTATGCGTTCCTCAAGTCCAGCTTAGAGAAGACAGTGGCCCCGTGGAGGGGTTCGAAAGCCGAATTGATCAAAGGCAGGGGATACCTGTTCCTAATCGTGATCGCATTAAGGCCTCTGTAATCGATGCACGGCCGGAGCGATGTATCCTTTTTAGAAACAAAAAAGAAACCAGCGGCCACCGGTGAGGAAGAAGGACGAATGAGACCGGCCGCCAGCGAGTCCCGGATGTACTCCTCCATAGCCCCCCTCTCCGGACGGGACAGGTTATAGAGACGGCTGGAGGGCAGAGGGGCACCGGGGAGGAGATCAATGGCACAATCATAAGGTCGATGAGGAGGCAGCGACTGAGCCCTGTCCTTACTGAACACCTCTCGTAGATCATGATATTCAGGAGGGACAGAGGTAAGGTCAGGGGGGGAGACAACCAATGGAGGAGAAACAGAAGCCCCCGAGGGCAAGGCTGACTTTAAACAGTTGGCGAGACAAAACAGACTCCAACTCGCTACTCTCTTCCCTGTCCAGTCAATGTGTGGATTGTGCTTCTGCAACCACGGAAAACCAAGGATCACTGGCACGTCAAGGGAAGAGGTGGTAAAAAGAGTTATGTCCTCCTGATGGTTACCTGACGTGACTAACTTGACAGGCGCGGTCCGGTGAGTGATCATCGCGAATACCTCATTATTCAAAGCGGCGGCCGGGATCGGAGGCTCGAGCTGAATGAGGGGCAAATTCAACGATTTAGCAACCGCAGCGTCTATCAAATTTTGGTCCGACCCGGAGTCAACGAGAGCACGAAAAGAATGAGCCTTAGTACCGGACATCAACGAAACCGAAAGCAAAAAACGGGGTTTATCACTCTTAAAAACACTGCCCACCCGTAACCCCGGACTTACCGGCGGGCCACGCCTTTTGGCCCGACCGGGCAAACAGCGAGGCGATGGCCGCTTCCTCCGCAGTAGAAGCACTCTCCGGCTCGGAAACGTCGCTCCCGCTCCTCAGGAGTGAGCCGAGCGCGGCCGATCTGCATAGGCTCAGGGGAAGGAGAGCGAGGACGGACGGATGATGTCACCGGAAGTGACGGGGGTAACGCCGAAACGGCCGCGGGTCGAAACAGAGACGGAGAGGGCTTGGACCGCCTCTCAGCGTCTCTTTCCCTCAGTCGACTATCGATCCTGAGAGCAGGAGAGGCGAGCGCTTCGAACGTGGCCGGCTCGTCGTGCACAGCCAGCTGATCCTTCATCTGTTCGGAAAGGGACGCTAGGAAAATACCCCGCAGCGCGGCGTCCGGCCAACCCGCTTCTACAGCAGCGGTGCGGAACTCAATCGCGTATTCCGCAACGCTGCGTTTCCCCTGACGGAGTCCCAACAGCCTCTTAGCTGCAGTACCCTCAGAGATCGGGTGAGCGAACGTAGCCTTGAATTCCTTGAGGAAGTCCTCATAGGAACACGAGGCAATCGGGTGAGAAAACAAAAATGCCTCAGCCCACGCAAGCGCCTTACCCCTAAGCAACCCAACAAAATGGGAAATCTTAGCAGCATCATTAGGAAACGCGTGTGGCGTGCGATTGACGAACAATGACCACTGAAACAGGAAACCCCCACACTGCCCCAGCTCTCCGTGAAAAGGCTCCGGTGGAAGGGAAGAGATGCCCCGATAAGCCGATTCTATCACAGGATGCGCAACGGCGGGTGCAGGCAACGGTCCCGGCTGGCTAGGGAAAACGGGTGGATTAGACTCCCTGAGTTCCGAAAACCGGGTAAGTAACTCTTCCTGTTTTTCACTGATAGCATTACACTGGTCCATTAAGGACGTCAAGGTCTGTTCATGCCGTCCTAACACCGCGCCCTGTTTATTTATGGCGGCGCGAATTGGGTCCGCTGAGTCCATTAGTGGCCAGTTCGTTCTGTCACAAACAAGGATGCGGTGGACTCAAGAGCAGACTCAATTGCTTGAACTATGTATAATTTATTGGAAGGAACAAAAACGTGAACAGGACTAGGTTTAACAGAAACCATTCGCAGAAACTAAGGGAAATCCGTGGGCGGAGAAACAGGCATAGAGCACAGGGAGAACTCGAACGGGAACTTTCTGTAAACACAGGAGAAGGGTGTTACTGAGTGACAAACGAGTAAGGGACAGAGGTATGGAGTGCCAGTGGATAGTCTTGGGCTTACTTGGAGACCCTGGTTATTAGGCGGGGAAAAGGCTGCCGTGGGAGCATTCCAGAGAGGATCGAGAGTGTGGAGAGTCCGGTCCAGATTCCAAGGAGGTGGAGAGTACGGACTGAAGGGCAGGCTGAGGAGAAGTTGAGTATGTGGTCCTCGGGTTCCGAGCAGACGGAAAAACAGGATGGAGACAGAACCAGCACTACTGGTGAGTGCGACGGGTGGTGAATCTGAAGAATGCAGGAGACAGAGAACACATTAACCCATGATCCAGGTATACAGAGTCTGAGCACAGAGGAGGCCAAGTTTACCACAGATGGTAGCAGGACGAACTGGCGAGGAGTGGCAGGCAGTGCTGGCTTAAAAACCCTCTAGGTGGAGCCCCGGAGATTGAAAACAGGTGATGAGCTGGCCAACTCCACCCCAAGGGACGGATGACAGGAACCTGGACCACGCCCGACCAGACACTCCCACAGCATATGACAACCTGTCCTTTTATTAACTGCACAAGTAGTGCTGGTCATAGCTGCTGGCTACCTGGCTGTCATGGGTCTGTAGCTCTGTCCACCGTTTTAGGGAACATATTTAGTTTTAAAGTATTTAGAAACATATTTAGTTTTAAAGTAAGTTTCCGGGCTTTTCCTGCCTTTCTGGAGGGATTATATTTCACTAAAAAACGATCTAATATGCATGTCCACATAATTATGCATTATTATAATTATAATATATTAAAAACACACGCTGTATTTTAAAGAACATACATTAAGAAGCAGATTATATTAGATTTATATTTTAAATAAGACAAAATTTGGATTTTACAGCAGTAAAATGATTGTATCTCTACAGTTTAAACATGTAATAAGCTTTGCCCCTGCACAGAGTGGATAGTGAAACTAATGGAATCATCATAATGACATTATTTCATATTTATTACTTCCCCCTCCTCATTGCTTTATTATTGTAGCTCTAGTAATAAATAATAATGTAAGGATTCTGGATCATCACCATGATGCCCATAGTATATACAGTATTCTGAAGAAGGTCTAAAATGTCACTGTGTGCGTGCATGTGTGTGTTTTATTTAGATGGATTTTTAAAAAAAATATTACTCATGATATAACATTGTCCAGACATGCCTGGTAAGGACATGAGGAGGAAACAGTAGGCGCTGTATGAGGCTACTAAAGGCAGTGCTATAACATTTTTCTGTCATCATTTTATTATAGATTAAGTGCAAGAGTTGTTAGGTGTGGATAATTAGATTATAGTTTATTGCAATAGCAAGTTGTGCCTTGTTCTCACATAGCAAGTGGAGAGTGATATATGAAATGATGGGATGGAAGGAAGAAGAGAAGCAAATCAGAATCAGAATCAGAATACTTTATTGATCCCTGGGGGAAATTATTTTTTGTTACAGTGCTCCATTATAAACCAACATTAAGACAAGACAGACAATACACTAACTAAGAATAGTACAATATATACATATATATACATACATACATACATAAGTCACTCATAAATAAATAGTTGGAAAAGAAACATGTGTAGTTGTAGCAGCAAACAGTGTGTTAAGTGGATGCGTTGTACAGGGAGATGGCCACAGGCAGGAATGATTTCCTGTGTCGTTCAGTGGTGCTTTTCGGTAATCTCAGTCTCTCACTGAACGTGCTCCTGTGACTGACCAGCATGTCATGGAATGGGTGGGAGGTGTTATCCAACATTGTCTTTATCTTGGACAGCATCCGCCTCTCCGACACCACCTTGAGGGAGTCCAGCTCCATCCCCACAACATTGCTGGCCTTACGGATTAGTTTATTAAGTCTGTTGGCATCTGCGACCCTCAGCCTGCTCCCCCAGCATGCAACAGCATAGAGGATCGCACTGGCCACAACAGACTCGTAGAAAATCCTCAGCATTTTTTGGCATATGTTGAAGGACCTCAGTCGCCTCAAAAAATAGAGACGACTCTGGCCCTTCCTGTAAAGTGCTGTGGTGTTTTTAGCCCAGTCCAGTTTATTGTCAATGTGTACTCCAAGGTATTTATAGTCCTCCACAATGTCAACACTGACCCCCTGGATTGAAACAGGGGTCAAGTGTTTCCTGGTCTTCCTGAAGTCCACGATCAGTTCCTTGGTCTTTGCCACGTTGAGCTGCAGATGATTCTGCTCACACCACGTGACAAAGGAGTCGACCACATCCCGGTACTCTGTCTCATCATCCCTGCTGATGCATCCAACCACCGCAGAGTCATCAGAAAACTTCTGAAGATGGCAGGTCTCTGTGCAGTGGCTGAAGTCTGTGGTGTAGAGGGTGAAGAGGAAGGGGGAGAGGACAGTCCCCTGTGGTGCCCCTGTGTTGCTGATCACCTTGTCAGACAGAGTGATTCACAGGCAGAGCCTAAATTAATTCTCATAGTTTTTTGTTGCCTTATGGTTCCAAGCGCTGTCACCAATCTTTGCATTTTGTTATTATCTCATGACACTTGTTTAATCAGCTACCATCTCTCCTGTGGACTTTTTAATGTCTACAGTCTCAGATCAACACAGCCCTGCCCTTCCCATATTAGATTCTTGATGAATGTGTGTTGTTGTTATTCAGCATGGTTCAATGTGCCCCTTTTTAACTTTGAGCACCCGCCCCTTTAAACCTCTCTGCACGGCCCTGCACTATACAGCCCGATGCTCTCATGCGACCTGAGAGCTCACCCTGTGCGTCCATAAAATTAAGATTATAGCAGAAAATCTGTCGCTCGCTCTCTCTCTCTGTCTTTCACTCACACAGACACACCACCATCAACTTTGCTAAATTGCTAATGAAAAACATTGATCAGGCAGCTGTGATTGAGCAGCAGTGTAAATCCAACTATTTTCACGGTTGTTGTGGTCGTGATAATTTTGTGAGGCCACGTCGAAAAGGCTCGGATGAGCTTTCCAAAGTTCTACAAGTTGTGCCTCCATCGCTTGTGGATAGTGCACATGCGGCACTGCTGTGCTGCTCCGTCTTTTTCACCGACGTTTACGTGTTTGCGCGTGAGCAGTGTGAGCGGCTGCGGTGACACCCTCACGACCAAGCGATTGATGATCGGGAGCTGGTCGTGAGGTGTTAATCACTTCTCTTTACCCCACGTATACTACACGACGCACGATGAAGGCCAAAATCGGTCCGATCACCAAAACGGTCGCACGACTCAAAAATCGGCTCAAAATGGGCCTAAAACCACACAGTGTGAGCCCAGCATTAGAGCAGCAATGTTTGTTCCCCTCAGAGAAAGGGAAGAATGGGAAAAGGAAAACACCTGGCTGGAAAAAGTTAATATGGGCATGTGCAGTGAATATCAGCGCTATGTGGCCAGAAGTGTGATAATATAATTTATTTTGTGTAATAAACAACTGCAAGGATAGATGATTACAACAAATAGATGACTAATACATAAAAGTAATACATAGATGAATAATGATGATGAGTTATGATGCGTAATCATGGGAACAAGTGGGTTTACAAACGGGAGCAGCTGATTAGCATTAGAAAAGCGGAAATAATACCTCAACTGAAGCCAATTGTACTAAACGCACTATATGTGCACAGTTACAAGGATGTTTTTCTTTCTATTGTTTTCTATTATTTTAAGTTAAGCAGGACAGAGTTCTTTTAAAGAAAGATTTACTTATATTCTCAAAAGTTAAGCATGACAGGCTTCTGTTTAAGAAAGAGACCTGTTTTACTGTGTTAATGTTGTCATTTTGAGCTAAAAATAAATGGCTAAATGATCATTTGTTTCACATGTGTTCATATCACAAAGAATAGAATATGCATCTACTTAAATCAACTTCAAGTCAAATGGTTAAAAAAATAATTTCACACACAAAAAAAGAGCTAGAAAATTCACCACACTGGGAAGGGTGAAGACAACTGGGTCGCCCGGCCCTGGCCACGAGGTGTCCCTTATTTATTTTTCAGGGAGTTGGCAACCCTACTACCAAGTACAGCACTTTATTGTAACATGCTAGTTAGCCATTCTCAGATGAGAGCATAGGAGCATGCAGGTGGCTTCTCATGTGGTCCGCTATCCTTCTCTCTTCCTTGAAGGTGTTCATGCAGAAGTCCAGTAAAATGAAGTCGTTGTACTGTTTTGTTTTTATTTTAACCAGGTATGTGAGCTCCCTCTTTTATTTTTGTGTCATGTGAACAGCCTGGCTGGGGGGCTCCTTTGCCTCCCTCCTGCTGTGTGCCCAGCCTGGAGGCTGCGGTCTGTGACCGGCTCCCGGTGCAGACGGCTCCCTGTTATAGTGTTTCCTCACTTGGCTCATGCGAGCCCAGCCCAATTTTTACTCTTTAAGTGTGCGCGCGTGTGTATGTGTGTGTGTGTGGGGGGATATATGTGTATTGAGAGTGTGGGGAGTGAGTTGGAGGGTGGGGTGGGCTGCTTTTAACTATGTAAAGCACTTTGTGCTACATTTTTTATGTATGAAAAGTGCTTTATAAATAAAGATTGATTGATTGATTGATTATATCTTTTGTTTGTTTGTGATTCATGTTCACTGTTTCAACTTACTGTTAGATATATGTAACTAAAAAATATGTAAAATTGCCACTGGAAAATGAAGTCTCCCTAAAGTCTAATTTTGTTGATGAGGTAATTGTCACTATATGTTCACGATGCAGTGCGTTTTCATTTGTTATATATGTGTATAAATACATTTTAGTATTTTAGCAGTTTTATTTGTTAATTAGATTTTATTGTGATGTTGCACCTCAGTCGCCTAGAGGCCCCGCTGAGGAGAGGTGTTCATGCAGAAGTCCAGTAAAGTGAAGTTGCTGTACTGTTTTGTTTTTATTTTAAACAGTTCTGGGAGAATAAATCCACCCAGCTGGCAAAGTGAGAGCTGACTCCTCTGGTCATTTGCACAACACAACACAGAGAACTAACGGCAATCAGAGTTTAAGGCCAGACCGGCTACATAAACAGAGGTGCTGGAGGACTGGCCATAACAAACACACAGCAAGTTGAGGGTACGACACGACAGAGAGCACAGGAAAACGCAGGGCTTATATACACAGGGGAGTAATCAGGGAATGAGCAACAGGAGGGAGACACAGCTGGGAGAAATTAGGCTAACGGAAGAGGTAAAACTGAACACACTAGCTGTGTCCCAAAATGTCGGCTGCATCCTCCAGAGGCCGCATTTGAAGGCCGATTACGTCACAGCCAGGCGACGAAGGCTGTCCCAATTCGTCGACTCCTTCAAATGTGGCCGACAAATGCGTCCTTCATTTCCCCGAAATTGAAGGATGGGTCGGGTGTGTCCTTTGTGGCCCACTATACCCCAGAATTCATAGCGCGGCCCAGCCAAACTCCAATTTCCAACAATGGCGGCCGCTACTAAGTTTTAAAATTACTCTTATTAATCTTTCTGGGTGACAAAATAAACTTTTAACATATTTTCAGGCGAGAAAGTAGCTGTGTAAATTACAAATATCTGCTTGGTTTATCAAGACTTCGCATTTTTGCAAAAGTGTGCCGACGTTTTCGGAGATGTCTATTACCCACCAGCTCGATAGCAAGCCGTGGGGTTCAATGGTCACTCCAGCCGGCGAGAGCAGCGGACTCCCGGCTTCATCGTTTTCAGATCCCCGCTCTTTCGCTACTCAGCTTAAACATGATATATAAGTCACTCGGATAACTTAAAAATGTAATTGTTTGCCTTTTTTCGGTGTTTTATTTGTTCCGGAGTAAATCGGTTTGGCTGAGATCAAAGTTATTAGATTATTAGATTATATAAAACTTTATTAATCCATCGGGTGGGTTCCTCCGGGATTTTCACACAGCTGAATAAACGTTAAACAGAAAACTGATTAAACCGAAGCGTGAGACGGTTGACAATTTACGCCAGTGTCCTGTTATATTTTAGATAGCAAGGAGCAGACGGCCAAGTTTATTAAACTCCACCGAGACAGCGGTGACGCAAATCTGAAGGCTAGACTGTCCCAGCCTCGCACTTCTGGCCTTCTCGGTCTTCGAAGGACCCCGCCCACGTAGACCACGAAGACCGGGTCCTCCGAAGGATGCAGCCGACGTTTTGGGACACAGCTATAGACATGAGACATGAACTTTCAAAGTAAAACAGGAAATAAGAAACAATTCACAAAAACGCGAACTTGACACTGAGAGAAACAGGAAGAATATGACACAAAACAGAGACAGTGACTTAAACTAAAGGCCAGAACACCAAATAAAGTAATGAGAAGAAAACCAAGAATAACCCCTAATACAAAATCAAACCAGCACAACTCAAAAACCCAAACAAAGCATATATTTAGAAAAACAAAACAGAAACAGAAAAAGCTGGGTCAAAATTGACCCAGAACCATGATAATTAAAACATCTTCACAAGAAAAAGCAGCTGAATTAAATCTTAAGCACAGTGTGACATGGTTAACTGTATGTGTCTACAGCAGGATTTAATATCCATGAAAAATAAAGGTGGTCTAATGGAAAACTTTGAACATTGAGGCAACCAAGTGATTTCTGAGAAATGTTCATCTGATAGTGTTGCCAACTGTTGAACTTGTCTGTTTGGCTAAACCGGACATGGCAGAAGTTTCCCTCTCTGTAATCAATCCTTTCATTACTAACATGCTAAACAAGTTCTGAAAAGTTTCATACATAGTTTCAAACAGTGGCTTATCAAGTCTAGACGCTGTTAACAAGACATGGATACGCCCATGAGAATGCCTACCCCAAACAGAAACTAATGTAAATGAGTAGGAAAATCATCCTCAGCTTTTTCTCTCCAATTTCAGTCATTTGGTTTTTATAGCTTATGTTTATGAAAGTGCTCAAATTAGTTAAAGGCTTGGCTCTCATTACTTTCAGAGAGAAACATACCAAATAACCCAGAGCAACTGTAGGAGTCAATACCAACAACGGAGGTAAAATATATGAAAAAAAAAATGTCCTCACTACATACTGTGTTTGCAATAATAGATTTTTATGTGTGTTTCTGTTATTCTCTAAGTCCAATCAGGCTCCTGAAGACACGAAGAACAAAAGCAAAAGTCAGTCTGCTGTTAACCCTACACACAAAAAAGTAGGTAAAAATGAACATGAATTCCAAAACAATTAGGATGCTTGGGAAACGATTGGGAGACCCATGGGCTCAGGCAACATGAGAGTATCCGAGTTGGATATTGGATATGTTGTGCGGGATCTTCAGAAATCTCAAGTTCCGGCTCAAGCAGTGCAGCACCCTTGGGCTCATGAGAGAGATCCACAGGCTCAGTGGAAGAGCTGGCTGGTTGTAGTGAGGATGCATTCTGAGGAATCAAATGAGTGGGGAAGCTCTTATCTGAATTTCTTCAAGCGCCCTTTACATAGTTAAATGTGTGAAATTATTGGGGACTGATGCAGTTGAGGGTGTTTGTTAGCAATTTCCCTTATGGTGGAGAGTCCCACTGATAGTATGTTAATATCCTCAGTCATAATTCTTTTTCAAACTCTTTGAGATTCTTAGAAACTCTAATCTCAGTGTCTCATCTAGAATTTGTGTCTAGTGTTGGTGTGATGAAGCCCTGTGAATGTGGCAAACTTTTCTGGTTTATTCTGGCCAACCTTTCCAGACAATTTTCATCAAAAAGCAGGCCACTTGCTTGGTATCTTCCTTGTGGAAACACAAACATTGATATTTTCAGTCAGCCAGTGGCTGTAGCTAACCTTCGTGGAGACATTGCTTCATTTGAAACACAATACTCCTTTTTGTGTCAGACATCGGCAGCAGTTTTTGTCACACACACACACTACTATTAGAAAATACTATTCATGATAAAAATCCATATTTTTCCTGACCATAGTTTTTGAATTATTGAAAATAAAGTTATGAAGTTATGAAATAACAATTGTATTAATATCCTAAGTCATAAATCACATAAATCATTTTTACACAAGGGATTTAATATCCCTCTGTCCGTGTGCTGTTCATTCTGGGCTTTCTGTAAGAGCTTTTGGGCTGGAAATTTGTACGAGTAGTATAAAGGCTCTTGGGGGTCATTGTGTGGTGTTTTTGTATTTGTTGGTTTGTGTTTATTTTGTTTTATTTCACGAGCTAGTTATTAGATGCCACCCAGCCCCTCTCTTTCCAGTGCAGCAAGCAGCAGGTGCACCTCACAAATGGAAGGCGTCCATACTCCCTACAAATGGGCAGTAGAAAACCAATCGGTGCCTATGCAATCCCCAGAATGCACTGGCATGATGTTGAGACAACATGGGTGCAAGCAATGTTCCCTCTAAGTGCAATTGTGCACTGCTGGCACGGTCTCTGCGCACAGAAAATCTGTGTTGTGCACAAAAAAAAATCTAACCTGAATTGAAATAAAATTAAAACTTTAACAATTCTGTTTTGCAGTGTTAGTCAGTAAGTGACTGGCTGCTCCCGTATGGGATTAGAACGATGCCACCTTATCCCATAGTCCAGCCAATCACGCGATTTACATTCGTATATACGCCCCTAATCAACGTCGTTGACAGGCCATGACAGCGTCCTACTCACGGTACCGGCCGGAGTACCGGGAGTAGTTTGGAAAAACAAGAAGACGCAGAGACTGTTCTAGGTTGTCATCCCAAACCAACTCAAAGGTTTATTCATCATACAACAGTTTATATAGAGGAAAAAAAGGTTCGTGTGTCAGCAGGTTCTCAGTTCAAACCGGTACAGACCAAATAAGGAAACGTCTTCCTGCCTTCTGAACAAAGAAGTATCCTTTGTGTAGTTTATCAGTTCAGCTACAATTTATGATCATCCCAGCAAAATACACTCCTAGACATAGAATACAGAGTTCTTTCATTAGTGAATTCTGAAACAAACCACCTGGCCTTTAACAAGCTCTTTTCTAAAAGATAAGGAAGGGAGGATGGGAGTAAGGAAGTGGTCTCGTCTCTGTGGTATTTTCGACCTTGGGGTACCAGCCTGTGAGTCTTACACATCAATTCTTGGGTCAGAGAGAAAGAGAAAAACAACTAGTAAATGGGCCTTATTGAGTAACAGTTCTCCTGTATAATATCACTACAAAACAATATCCTGTAAATGCTAACCGTAGTGCTAAAATTCCCAACAATGTCGACCTATCAAAAAATGATATGGCAACGTGGCATTTAGATGTTTAGGAAAGGGGGAAGTTTTAGGAGTGACAGCGGTGTTTTGAGATGTGAGAGATTTGCGACGTTTAGCCAAATCTTGTGTAGTTAGTGTGTAGTGTAGTCAGTAGTTTTGTTGTGTGTGGCAGAACAATGAGGCAACTGCTGAATGTTACAGGTGTTACAGCAGTGATACAACTCCTGCTGTCAGGCCTGCAGGTATCAGGCTGTTGTTCTCCTTTATTTCATAGTGGACAGAAATTATTTTTTGGAGTGACACAAATAATTTGTGTGGCATCAGATTTGATGGAGCCTTGGCTCCATTTTTAGGTAAACAGCTGCAAAAAACTTTGTTGTTTGCATAACTCAGTTACTTTTTTGAAGAAGTTACTATATAATTCATTGCCCAACATTTGTCATTATATACTGTATTTTGCAGACAGAGAGTAACAGGACTCTCTCCCAGACCACAGACTCATAATACAAGTCAGCTTTATAAAAAACAAAGAAAGAAAGTTGTGTTTTCAAAATTGGAGTTCAAGTTACTTTTACTTCGAATAGTGTTACTACACAGGTCATGAACAAGATTTTTTTTAAATTTTCATTGTAAGTGGGCTAAAGCAGTTAATTAAAAGTAACATGTAAATGCTGTAATTTGATTATTTTAATAAACCATGTAACTTGGATGGTTTCGAATTGTCTAATGTTGCACACAGTGGTCCAACTCCCTGAGCACACAGTGCTCAGGGAGTTGGACCAGAGTTTGTGTTTGCTCAGACACATGAAAAATTAGAGGGAACATTGGGTGCAAGCAACTTTTTTGCCAATGCCCATGATGCCACCCCCACCATGACACTACGGCCCATGTCGCCCATATCAAAAACTGCCACTAACCACCACCACTTTTTTTTTTTTTTTGCACAGTCGAGGAGCCTATCAGGCCACATTTCACTGCATGTTATACCCGTATAACCATGCACGTGACAAATAAAGAATCTTGAATCTAACTACACTGCCTTACAAAATGAAAGTAAGTGAGGCACCTCACCCCTTTACGAGAAATCACAGGATCCTGAGTGAAAATGAAAGTGTTCATTTAACAGTATAAAAGTGGTGGTCAGAATACTGGCTGCACTACACTGTCTGAAGAATTCAAAAGAAGCGACTTGTCTACAGAAACAGGAAAACAATTGTGCTGCCACTAGTGCAGAAGCAGACTAAGTTAGACGACAAATCTCTTCCATTACGGTAGGTTGTTTAATACTTTTATTTCTTTTTCATAGGGATGTTTCTGTTATGTGGATGATAAGGAAGACCAGATGTTAACTAGTGAATTCACCAAGCTGCTTTTTTCAATGCAATAGTCTAGTCTGCAATAAGCAAAAGATTTCTCAAGAAAGGCTTTCATTCTTTGTAGACTTACAGTCTGATTATTGGGTTAAGAAAAAGTATGCTTCGGCACACATTAGTCTAACACACTGTGCTGACTAAATTGCATTATGTGCATTTTGGGGTTGGTATAGAATAATAACAGGTCACAAGTCAGATAAAATTGGATAGAAAACTATCCAAATCAGACAGGATGCATATACAGGGTGGGCCATTTATATGGATACAGGAAGAGGGCCATGTGACCCATCAAACTTATTTGTAATGTCACAAGAAAAACAATGGTGTGCTTGGTTTCAATGTAACTTTATTCTTTCATGAGTTATTTACAAGTTTCTGACCACTTTTAAAATGTGTTCAATGTGCTGCCCATTGTGTTGGATTGTCAATGCAACCCTCTTCTCCCACTCTTCACACACTGATAGCAACACCGCAGGAGAAATGCCAGCACAGGCATCCAGTATCCATAGTTTCAGGTGCTGCACATCTCGTATTTTCACACCATAGACAATTGCCTTCAGATGACCCCAAAGATAAAAGTCTAAGGGGTTCAGATCGGGAGACCTTGGGGGCCATTCAACTGGCCCACGATGACCAATCCACTTTCCAGGAAACTGTTCATCTAGGAATGCTCGGACCTGGCACCATAATGTGGTGGTGCACCATCTTGCTGGAAAAATCTCAGGGAACATGCCAGCTTCAGTGCATAAAGAGGGAAACACATCATCATGAAGCAATTTCAAATATCCAGTGGCCTTAAGGTTTCCATTGATGAAGAATGGACCCACTATCGTTGTACCCCATATACCACACCAAACCATCACTTTTGTTGTTCCAACAGTCTTGGAGGATCCATCCAATGTGGGTTAGTGTCAGACCAATAGCGGTGATTTTGTTTGTTAACTTCACCATTCACATAAAAGTTTGCCTCATCACTGAACAAAATCTTCTGCATGAACTGAGGGTCCTGTTCCAATTTTTGTTTTGCCCATTCTGCAAATTCTGTGCGCCGATCTGGGTCATCCTCGTTGAGATGCTGCAGTAGCTGGAGTTTGTAAGGGTGCCATTTGTGAGTAGCTAATATCCGCCGAAGGGATGTTCGACTAATGCCACTCTCCAGTGACATGCGGAGAGTGCTACGCTGTGGGCTCTTGCTGAATGAAGCTAGGACAGCCACTGATGTTTCTTCATTAGTGACAGTTTTCTTGCGTCCACATTTTGGCAAATCCAACACTGAACCAGTTTCACGAAACTTAGCAAGTAGTTTGATAACTGTAGCATGGGAGATGGGTGGTCTCATAGTGTGTCTTGCATTGAAATCTGCTGCAATGACCCGGTTACTGCGTTCACCAGATATCAACACAATTTCGATCCGCTCCTCACGTGTTAACCTCTTTGACATGTCAATGGCGGTGAACAAAGTGAAACTTGTAAATAACTCATGAAAGAATAACGTTACATTGAAACCTAGCACACCATTGTTTTTCTTGTAACATTACCAATAAGTTTGATGTGTCACATGGCCCTCTTCCTATTGAAAAAAAAAAAGTTGTATCCAAGATGGCCGACTTCTAAATGGCCACCATGGTCACCACCCATCTTGAGTTTGCCCCCTCACATATACTAATGTGCCACAAACAGGACTTTAATATCACCAACCATTCCCATTTTATTATGGTGTATCCATGTAAATGGCCCACCCTGTACTTAATAAGAGAATGATAAGATAAGGAGAAGAGAGTTTTGCTTGAAAGAACTGTTTAACAAACACTTTGAAGAGCAGAGCAGAGCTGTCATGTGCAGGCCTACTTTAAATTAAAACATATGTGAAATGATCCACATCATTTCCAACCAAGCTTTACAAATGTATACAATGATTTCTATGTAACCTTTGAAGACTCACACATGCATGCTTCAATTCCCACACAATTACTAAAGAACACATGTAAAAGCATTTCACGAATGCATACATCCAAACCTGAATAAATATTGATAATTTACGCACAATTTGTTAAGTTCAGCTTTCACAAATCTGATCGTTTTGACTTTCAAAAACTTGTCTGTATGTAAAAATGTCTAAAATAACACATAACATGTCTCTTGCTCACCCACAAAAGCTTAAATACGCTTAAATGCGCCCAATAGATACAGATCTCCAGAAAAAATCTCCAGATCCACAGCTCTGAACCGCATAACAACAGTTTTTTAAAAAGTAGGTTTTGACAATTTTCTTAGTTGAATATTTTTTCACATATAGTTTTAGTTTTTTAGGTTTAGTTTATTTAGTTAAGTGTGTGACCTAAGGTCCACTACACTGCTTTACAGAATGAGAGGAAAGGAGGCACTATACACCTTTACAAGAAATCACATGATCCTGAGTGAAATGGAATGTGTTCATCTAACAGTGTAAGAGGAGTTGTCAGAATCCCTGCTGCACTACACTGCCTGAGGAATTGAAAGGAAGTGACTTATGCACAGCAATAGTACAACAATTTTATTGTCAATAGTGCAGAAGCAGAAAAAAGTTGTTTTATTTACTGGCCGAGCCACATTCTGACAGCTCAGCTCAGCTTTTCAATCAAGCGTGCAGAATATATAGCCACAGATCCGATGATATGATGACAAAATTGATCATCAACCTGTGACCTAGTTTGTCCTGGTGCCAAGTGCACTTATGGACAATGTATGAACATGGTGTTTGTTAATGTTACTTGCCCTGAAGTCTAATAATAGAACATCACTTGGTTGCAGGCAGGCTGTTAACCCCACGCTTTTAAATTCATACTGTATTAAGGGACAAAAATAGTTAAAAACCACAATTCAAAACCCTTATTAACACAAAACAATGGTTTTGTGAACCACATATTTTAGGGCACAGGGCTGCAAACGAGTATGAAAATCATGGTCAGGGTTTTACTCATTTGCCTATGTTATTAAAAGTACTCAAATTGTTTGTGAGATGATTGGGAGAAACGGAGATATTGTTCTCTTGATATGTGTTTGCAATAATGTATTTCAATGTTTTTTCTCTTTTTATCGTCATTTGTAAAAAAGGAAAACAATGATGAAGATTTAGTTGTTGAACTATACTGTGAGGATGACCTCCATCGGCACCATGTTCTACCTGCAGGGATGACTGTCAGCAGATTGTTACAGGAGGTAAAAGTCATCTTTATGCTTTTTATTGCCACAGCAGAAGGACATGACATGATGTGACTTCTGTAAATAAAAACCATTAATATATTAATATTATAAGTATTACTATTATTATCCCTACAGTTACTAGTTGTCAAGACAATACTGTTTAATATCAACAGTGAGTTAGTGTCTCAGCATTTGGACACGCCTGCTGGTGAAAGTGAGAATTACACAGTGATTACATGCAGACAGGAGGAAAAGAGTTGACAGACATGGACAGCTCAGAGCCAGACAACCTGAAACCAGAGGAACAAAAGTCCAGCCAGACTCCTGAAGACATGAAGGATGAAAGCAAAGGTCAGTCCATTGTTACCTACACACAGACACACACACAAGTAAAAGTTAACACCAATTACAAAACCAGATGACATACTGGTTAAGTTGTAAATAAAAGCAGGATGCAATAACTTTTAAATCTCACATCCACAGTGAAACACCTGGAGAACTTATTGGAAGAGCTGGACTTGACGCAGTGCTACACAAAGAAGCTATCACTCAGCAGAATACTTGAGATTGATTTGAAGAACATCACTGATGAACCTGCCAGGCGTAAATCTGACCTTCCATGGTATTTTCTAAAGAAAGTAATGATGCTTAATGTGAAATGTACATCAGAGTGTGAGTCAAACAGTGATGATGAAACAGGGAGTGCATACTTAGATCTTGATAATATGATCAACCATTCAAACACAGAGGACATGGTGAACCCCCTCGACATAATCACTGCTCTCTTTCTGTGTTCTGATGGTTTTCTACAGCAGGAAATGGCACTAAAAATGTCCATGTGTCAGTTCTCTGTCCCTCTGCTGCTTCCTAATTGTGACACAGAACAGTGCACACTCATGCTGTGGGCCATGAGAGACATTGTTAAAAAGTACAGACCTCAGTCTCTTTCACAGTCAAAGGGCTTCATTGAAGAAAGAATTGTTCTCTCTGAACTTCCAATGGTCTCTTTTGTCAGACTGGGTGAGTGCTCCTTGTCCAAGTCAGAGATTCTCAATAAGCTTCTGAGCAATGATCAGCAATACCACAACACCTTTGTTCACCACAACATGGAGTGTGGTGACAGTTCAAGAAGAATTTCCAACGGACTGACTGAAATTACTTGGTATCTTCCTGGTGGAAACACAAACATTGATATTTTCAGTCAGCCAGTGGCTGTAGCCAACCTTCGCGGAGACATTGCTTCATTTGAAACACAATACTCCTTTTTGTGTCAGACATCTGCAGCAGTTTTTGTTTTCTTTGATCATTTGGATTCTGAGTCTGACTCTGTGATCAGTCTACTTAAAAGCCAGAACAAAAAAGCACAGATCTTCTTGGTTGGTAACTGTGAGAGCAAGCGCTTCAATTTGGATACTGTGAAAAACCTGGCAACCAAGTTGTGCTTCAGCAATAACAACATTATTTTTAAGACAAAGCAGAAAAATGAAGCACACTTTGTAAAAGATTTGAGGAAGACAGTCAGAAATGTGATTGAGAAATCAGAGCTGAAGATGAAAATAGAGAAGATGGTGGATGTTGCCCATGAACTGGGAATCCTGGTTGATGAAGATTTTTCAGAGTGCCAGACTGCAAAGAAAAATGCAGACGCCATCACTGCAGGAAATCAAGACATCCATAAATACAAAGAAGATCAGCTTCCCAGACAAGGACAAATATGGAAAAAACTGACCTCGTTACAGAAGGAAGAGTTTCGACTTCGAAATGTTGGGTCTAAAAATATAGAACATTACAAAAGTGATCTTCAGAAACAGAAAACAGAACTGCGGAAAAAGCAAAACTCTTATGAGATGTCGACAGCTATGACAAACTTCATCACAGGGATATCAAGCCCAGGAACAGAGAGGTTTTATTTCCTGAAGTGGATGAGAATGAACCTCGATAATGTGTCTCATGTAAAACTGTCTGAACTCCGAGAGAAATATAAAGAAAAATGCAAGAACTCTGAGAACAAAGAGGAGATCAAAGAAATTGACAGAAAGATTTCCAACAGCTCACTGGGGACTGAACACTTCTTCCGTGAAATGGGTCAGATCTATGAAGCTTCACTGTCTCTTCCAGAAACAGACAGATCACGTCAACAATTGCAGCATCTGCCCAAACTGTGTGCAGAGTTGTTGCTTGATGGATTTCCTCTTGAGCTCGTAGATGGAGATGCATCCAACATCCCTCTCAGATGGGTGAGTGATGTTCTCTCTCAGCTCAGTGACCTGGTGTCTCCAAACAGAAAGATACGAGTAGTCACAGTTCTTGGAGTTCAGAGCACAGGAAAGTCCACCCTCCTTAACACCATGTTTGGAGTACAGTTTGCAGTCAGCAGTGGTCGATGTACTCGAGGTGCCTTTATGTTGCTCATCAAAATCAATGAAGACATGAAAAACGTCCTAAACTGTGACTTCTTGGTGATCATTGACACTGAGGGCTTAAAGTCACCAGAACTTGCACAACTGGACAACAGCTATGAGCACGACAATGAGCTTGCAACACTTGTTGTGGGGCTGAGTGATGTCACCATAGTCAACATTGCAATGGAGAATTCAACAGAAATGAAGGATATCCTACAAATAGTTGTGCACGCTTTTCTCAGGATGAAGGAGGTGGGCAAAAAGCCTAAATGTCAGTTTGTTCACCAGAATGTGTCGGATGTTTCAGCCCATGATAAGAACTTACGAGACAGGAAACTGCTCCTGGATCAGTTGAATGAGATGACTCAGGCAGCAGCCAAAATGGAAAAGAAAGAGGAGAACAAGAACTTCACTGATGTGATGGAGTACAGTCCAGACACTGGGAACTGGTACATTCCTGGACTGTGGAATGGAAACCCACCAATGGCACCAGTTAATGCAGGATACAGTGAGGCTGTATATGAACTCAAGAAAAACATCATCCAACTACTGGGAAACTGTGAGTCATCTGCTAATAATGTCATGGAGTTTAAAGAGTGGGTGAAAAGCCTGTGGAATGCAGTAAAGCATGAAAACTTCATCTTCAGCTTCAGAAACAGCCTCGTAGCTGATGCATACATGAAGCTCTGCACACAGTTCAACAAATGGGAGTGGGAGTTCAGAAAAGAAATGTACACCTGGGTAAAAGATGCAGAAACGATAATTTCAAATTTTGGTACCATTGCAACCATATCTGAAACATCTGACATGAGAGAATTTCTCGGATTTTTGAAAAGTGAAGCCTCCACAGTGCTGTCTGCATGGGAGACAAAGATTCTGGACAATCTGACACAATATTTCAAGCAAACAGAGGGTCATGTGGATCTGGTTGAAGGATACAAAGAGGAATTCTCAAACAGTGCAAAAATCCTTCGTCTTGAAATAGAAAGTGGTGTAAAGTATCAGCTTGAAGCAGCAGCAGAAATCAGACATGGAATGACAGAAATTATTAAAATCAAAGAAAGTCACAGAAAAGAGATTGAAAAAGCAGTGTGTGCATTAATTGATAAATGTCGAAAGAAAAAAGTCAAAATGACAAACAGAGAGTTGGACGAAGAGTTTGAGAAGATGTGGAGGGAAACTTTAGAAAAACTGTCTTTCTCTGAACAAAAAATTGTAAATGTTACAGACAGCGTGTCCCGCTACCTCAGAGAAAATCTGAAACACAGGGGGAGCCGTGCACAACAATTATTAACTGAAAATAATCTGCAAGATTTTGGAAACGAGTCTTTCAAACATACAGCTGAAAGATGGTTAAGCAAATTTAAACACACAACAAACAAAGTTTTTACTGGTCAGGATCACATAAAAGGTCTGTCTGACAGCATCATAGCTGCTTGCAAACACTCTGTGAATAAACAAGTGAAAAAAAAAATCAATTACCATGACAATTACATCCAGGAGATCCTCCGCATGATTGATGAGAAGCTGAAAAACCATCAAGATGTCAAGATAAACATTGAGTTTGAAGTTTCGCTAAAACAGCACATCTGTGGATTTGCAGCCAGAAAGTTTCAGAAAATGCACGAAGATTTCATAGAAGAAAATGATCCGTACAGATGTCTGACTAAAAACAAGGAAAAGTTTCATGAGGACTTCAAAGATGTGTTTCATGAACGAGACCAGTGTCAGAAGAAGGCAGAAGAATTCACAAAACAATGTTTGAAGCCTGCTGTTGAAGACTTTGTTAATCGCTCCCTGGGTCCTGATATCATTGGTGAAATGAGGAAACTCGAGCAGTTCAGCACAAGAATGTCCTTCCAGTATTCAATTTTACTGGATTCGCTCTCCAAGGAGGATTTTCAAAGCTATCTGAGCTACATTCGCTCATATGAGAAGTATGTAAAAACATGGATACTTGAACAGATAAAGAAGCACTTCTCAAATGAGTCGACAGTTTTTGAGTTTGAGGAGCGACATCTGCAGTCATGTATTGACAGCATAAATTCTGCCATCAACAAGGCAAAAACCAGAAAGAGTGATGGCTTCAAGGCTTTTATTAAAGATATTTGTAAAGAACTTGGTGATAAACTGGTCATTTCCCAGGATGCTCTTGGTGCTTTCATGATACTGAACAATGCTGACAAGGAACAGTTTGCTGACTGGCTCACAACATCTGTGAATGACATGACAGAAACTCTCAGAAATGAGTTTAAAGAATCTACATTTGAAAAGAAACTACAACATCTCTGTGTAGAGCCTCAGGATGAGCTTTTCAAGCAGCTGATTGGTTGTGGCAAACAGTGTCCATTCTGTGCAGCTCCCTGTGACGCAGGAGGAAAAGCCCATACTGAGCACTTTGTTTCACTGCACAGGCCACAGGGTCTGGGTGAATACAGGAAATTCTCAACAGGTATACTTCTCACTGACTTATGCTCTTCCAATGTGAAAAGTCACAAAAAATTTTGCTGCATTGAAACACAATATAAACCACACCCTTATAAGAATTACAAGGAAATTCTCAAAGACTGGAAAATTCAACCAGACGAGAGCCTGGAGGCATCAGACTACTGGAAATATGTAATGACAAAATACAACAGTAACTTTGCTCAAGAATATGAAGCAGTACCTGCTGTCATTCCAGAAGCTTGGAAAAAAATAAACAAAGAACAGGCAGAAAAAAGTTTGAAAGAATCATTTTACATCTAGTAACTTTCCAATTCATGGTGCGCGGTTGACTGGAGCCTTACAGGAGAAAATATCACAATAATTGTTTTTGTGATACTGAAGAAAAATTTCTAAATTAAGATATTGTTACTACGCAGAAACATAACTACTGTGGCTTACAATGAAATTTAAAAAACAACCCACAATGCTGGCTGATCACTTTCATCAAGTTCATGAAAAATACTCTAATTCAGCGGTGCCCAACCCCCGGGCCACGGACCGATACTGGTCCGTGAGTCGTTTGGTACCAATCCACAAGAGTTGAGGCTCGGATTTGAAATGTATGGTTTTTCAGGGTTTTTATCATTACTTTTTTCATTGTTTTAATCGTTAACTCTGCTTCCCTGGGCCTTTTCCTGTCTGTTATGAATAAATCTTCTTGGTTTGGTACTGATACTGGTTTTATCTTGTTGTATTCATCCGCGAAACCTTACAGTCAGTGAAAAAATTGTTGGACATTCGCGGCAGTACAATAAAGACTGAGAATATGCATGTAGTCACTGATTAGTTATCTTATTTTAACTTTTAAATACATATGATATGTGACATGTAATTGATTCCTTTTGAGTTTTGTTAAACTTTTGTTTCAAATGACTTAAATTTAAAAAAATCAGTATATAGTTTTTGTTTCTATGAGGATTATTGAGTCAAGTATTTACATGTTTAGTATTTTAAAAGATCATCTGAGTACAAACTGTTTTTTATTCACTTGACTATGTGATTTTGTTTGATTTGCTTTCATAGAAATTATCATAAGCTTTTCTTTCACTGACATGTTTGATCTTCCACCCAGTTTTTAAAGGATTTACAGGATTCATTTTCTTTCTGGTGAGATCCACAATTTGAGTTAATTATATTCAGTCACTCAGTTGTAATCCTAAATGACCTCAGTTATGTCTGTTTGTCACAGTTGTTGAGTCTTTGCCATTGTAAAGTGTTAAGTGATGTGACACAGGATCGCAGTGATGTGTTATTTTGATTTGTATCAGTTTTTATGTGTTGGAGTTAAACAAACTATATTCAGCCCCAAATATATGACCATAATGCTTCAACCGTGTGTGTCCACATACATCTGGACTATTAAACACTGGTCACAGTTCAGGCAAGAACCTTCCCTCACAGGTCGACAAACAACTGAATGGTGAAATACCCCCAGCAACAAATCCATGTCTTCTTTAACAATTCATTGAAAGACGTAAAGTTAGAACAAAAATGTGGTTAAGGAATTGTGAAAGAGTAAAGGAGGTGTACATGAATGGAAAGTACACTGAGATAATCTGGTCACCAGTTTATACTTAATGAGTGTACTCCCTAAAGGAAGTGTATGGACTCATGATGGAATGAGTGATGCATTTTCTCACTGAAAGTCATACAAGCAACATTTTTTTTAAAGTTTTCTCGGATTTGCAAATTTGCAATTGCTGGGTTTTTGAAAATGTTTAACATTGAAAAAAAATCCCTTTGATCCAGACAGTTAGCTATATCATGTATTAACTCAGTAACTAAAACCTCAGTATTTTAAATGTAAGCTTACCTTGTTCAGAAATCAGATTTAACACGCTGTTCTAAGAATCCGTCAGACACAGTAATGCCAAATAATACATTTTTCTGCCAAAAAATGTGTATTTGATGCAAAAAACTGCTAGCTTGTTCGTTTTTCAAAAAGTGTTCATGTGAGTGTAAAAAGTTCAAATGTAGTTTTCAATAAAGTTTTTTTAATCCACTCAAGCATTTGCATCATGGTTTTATGAACAAAAAGTGAATGAAGTAAAAAAAAAAAGACTACACTCATTACAAATTTACAAATTTGATTAAATACAATAAGAAGAGTTTTTAAACAGAACTTTATTGAACAAGTGAACACACAAAGCTAAAAGTCATTTGAAAAAGACATTTTTCAGCAGTAATACAATAACAGAATATCTCAGAAACCATAGCAGCACAAACTCTAATTTTACCTGCACAAATCAGCACAAACGTAGCACTAAAAAAGTAGACCATTTTGGTCTGTTTTGGAGCAGTCTTGGGGGATGGTGACCTTTGAATGACCTATAAAATAAAGTTTAATATCTCAAAAACCGTAGCAGCACAAACGCTCATTTTACCTGCACAAATCAGCACAAACGTAACACTAACCGCTCCACCTATTTGCCTTTACGTTTCAAGTGGGTGGGGGGTCAGTTTCACTCTGCTCTCTGGTAGCAAGAAAATGCACGTGCTCTTCGCGAGCTCGTTCCCGGCTCATAACCAGGGCGCTCTGCCGTCAAGGGCGATCATTGATTAATGGGTAGTCATGTGACTGATGCAAGTCAGATCTTTTTATTTAGCAAAACTGTGATTAATAGTTAAATATTATTGTTAAGTAACACAGACAGGACTCCGCACTCATTTTTTTTTTTTATTACAATTTTTTTTTAATTGCCTGAAGAAAAGGGCACTTTGGGCACCCATCAGGAAAGGGGCAGGTGCTCAGCCCAAGCCCAAGTGTGTAATGAAATGCATATTCACTTCAGTGAATATTTCTCCAAAGAAGACAGGGAGGCTCATTCTAAGCTGTGGCCAATGGTTCAGGAGGCCAGGAAGAAGGGAAAAAGAGCGTTTCTGAAGGAAGGTTACGCACTGATTGATAACAGTCAGGTGGATCCTGTTTGAACATCCTGTGTAACATTGTTCCATTTCAGGTACTGTGACTAGTTTACCAGTTCTACGAATGTTCAGACACCTTAAGGGTTGCTGCAATAAATGCTAATGTTGAATTTTGTTGGGAACACATTAGCTGCTCATTACTGCGCACCACTCTCTTCGTGCACTCTTATTATTTAGCGAATGTTATCCATTTTTTCTTTGAATGTTGGGGGTTTAAAGAACAATGCAAAGCGTAAAGCAACTTTTCTTTTTTGCAAAGAGCAGAAGAGCAACATTATTTTTTAAGAGACTCATTTGGGGGAGGCAGATAAAAATTTCTGGAAACAACAATAGGGAGATTATGTTTTCTTCAGCCATGGGACTTCACATTCAGCTGGAGTGACGATCCTGTTCAACAGGTTTTCGGGAATTGTAATTAGCCACAGTAGCAGTAGCGGTTTTAGATACGGGCGACACGGGCGGTTGCCCGGGGCGGCATCGAGGTGGGGGGCGGCATCACGGGCATCGGCAAAAAAAAAAAAATGCTCCTATTCATGCTGCCCCGACGTCAGCCAGGGAATGGCACAGGTACCGATCGGTTTTCTATCGCCCATTTGCTGGGAGTAAGGGCGCCCTCCGTTTGCGAGGTGCGCCTGCTGCTTGCGGCACAGGGAGGAGAGGGCGGGGCGGCGGGGGAGTCTCTGGCTGGCTGGAGCAGCATCTAATAACCAACTCGCAAAATAAAACAAAATAAAAACAAACCAACAAACACGAAAACACCAGACATCATGATAGAGACTTATAATTTGCACCGATGTTTTTTTTGAAATTCTACACGCGAAAAGTAGCGCAAGAGCCCTCGGTGCGCCTGCTCGCTGCTGAAGTCAAAGTAAACTTTATTGTCATCTCCGCTACATACAGTGCAGTATATAGAGAGACGAGACGACGAGGCTCCAGTTACAGCAGTGCAAGTAAACAAACAATATATATAAGAATCCATCCATCCATCCATCCATCTTCATCCGCTTTATCCGAGGCCGGGTCGCGGGGGCAGCAGCCTAAGCAGAGAGGCCCAGACCTCCCTCTCCCCAGCCACCTCCTCCAGCTTATCTGGGGGAACACCAAGGCGTTCCCAGGCCAGCCGAGAGATATAATCTCTCCAGCGTGTCCTGGGTCTGCCCCGGGGCCTCCTCCCGGTGGGACATGCCCGGAACACCTCACCTAGGAGGCGCCCAGGAGGCATCCTTGTCAGATGCCCGAACCACCTCAGCTGGCTCCTTTCGATGTGGAGCAGCAGCGGCTCTACTCTGAGCCCCTCCCGGATGGCCGAACTTCTCACCCTATCTCTAAGGGAGAGGCCAGCCACCCTTCGGAGGAAGCTCATTTCTGCCGCTTGTATCCGCGATCTCGTTCTTTCAGTCACTACCCACAGCTCGTGGCCATAGGTGAGGGTAGGGACGTAGATCGACCGGTAAATTGAGAGCTTCGCTTTTACACTCAGCTCCCTCTTCACCACGACGGACCGGTGCAGCGTCCGCATTACTGCAGCTGCAGCCCCAATCCGTCTGTCGATCTCCGGCTCCCTTCTCCCATCACTCGCGAACAAGACCCCGAGATACTTGAACTCCTCCACTTGGGGCAGGAACTTATCCCCGTCCCGGAGTGGGCACTCCACCCTTTTCTGGCTGAGAACCATGGCCTCAGATTTGGAGGTGCTGATCCTCATTCCCGCTGCTTCACACTCGGCTGCGAACCGTTCCAGTGCGAGCTGGAGGCCCTCACCCGATGAAGCCAACAGAACCACATCATCCGCAAAAAGCAGAGATGAGATTCTGAGGCCACCAAAGCGAAAGCCCTCCGCCACTTGGCTGCGCCTAGAAATCCTGTTCATAAAAATTATGAACAGAACCGGAGACAAAGGGCAGCCCTGGCGGAGCCCATCACCCACCGGGAACGAGTCCGACTTATTGCCGGCAATGTGAACCAAGCTCTTGCAACGGTTGTATAGGGATCAAATGGCCCGTAGCAATGGGCCAAACACCCCATACTCCCGCAACACCTCCCACAGGACACCCCGAGGGACACGGTCGAATGCCTTCTCCAAGTCCACAAAACACATGTAGACTGGTTGGGCAAACTCCCATGCACCCTCAAGTATCCTCGAGAGGATGAAGAGCTGGTCCAGTGTTCCGCGACCAGGACGAAAACCGCATTGTTCCTCCTGTATCCGAGGTTCGACTAGCGGACAAACTCTCCTTTCCAGCACCCTGGCATAGACTTTCCCCGGGAGGCTGAGGAGTGTGATCCCCCTGTAGTTGGAACACACCCTCCGGTCTCCCTTCTTAAAGATGGGGACCACCATGTGAAGGAGTCAGACTCAAACGTCAAGGAAGGTGGTAGGGAAGCAGACTATGCAGACATTTCAGGTTTCCAAGGTGAGCAATTTATTTACAGTGAACTTAATTTAATGTAACTTAACAAAACTTCCTCCCCAAATAAACTCTATTAACAAAACTCAACATAGCATGGATCTGGTAACACAGCTCACCTCTCCTCTCTCCTGCATCTGGTAGAGACTGGCTTTAAATAGGGCCATCAATTTCCCTCCAATTGCCCAGCCAGTACCACTCACTCAGCTGAGGGATCTAAAACTGTACACAGATTATCTAAAAACACAAAACCTCTACACACTTCTAACACGCACATTTACACAACTAAATGGCAGTATTAACGAAAGGAAAAACATTCAACAAATCCCTTTAAACCTTAACACAAACAAAAGGAAGCATCTCTATTGAAAAAGAAACCCCTTCACTTGGTTTGACCTGCTGATGTCATGTGTGACATCATCAGGATTTTAAAATGAGGAAATGCTAGGTGGGTGTTTCCCCACACCTGACCTTCATGAAGACTGAAAAGACAAACAAAGTAAGTAAGAACAAATGACTTAATCTGTAACATAATAAAGTATAAAGAAACATAACTTAGTATTTGTCTTAATTTGCAGAATGTTTGATTTGCCGGCAACAGAACGCTTACACAAACAAACCCGGGATAGTGAGTGAAGCAATGTTACTTGACTTGAAATAGCAAATCATAGCAAATACATAGAAACAGACTGTGTACAATGTGCAAAAAAAAAGTAAACACATATGGGACAAATGGAGAGCATTACAACTGCTCCTCCACTTTGTCACACACCACCCCCGGTCTGCCAGTCCAGGGGTACTGCCCCTGATCTCCACGCAACATTGTAGAGGCGTGTCAACCAGGACAGCCCTACAATGTCCAGAGCCTTCAGGAACTCGGGGCGGACCTCATCAACACCAGGGGCTCTGCCACCAAGGAGTTGTTTAACTGCCTCAGTGACCTCGCCCCCGGAAACTGCGGGTCATTCCCCTCATCCCCAGACTCTGCTTCCTCCTCGGAAGACGTGTCAGTAGGATTAAGGAGGTCCTTGAAGTATTCCTTCCACCGCCTGACAATTTTCTCAGTCGACGTCAGCAGCGCTCCGCCAGCACTATACACAGTGCAGGTAGAGCACTGTTTTCCCCTCCTGAGACGCCTGACGGTTTGCCAGAATCTCTTCGAGGCAGTCCGAAAGTCTTTTTCCATGGCCTCTCCGAACTCCTCCCACACCCGAGTTTTTGCTTCAGCCACTGCCCGAGCCGCATTCCGCTTGGCCTGTCGATACCTGTCGGCTGCCTCCGGAGTCCCACAGGCTAACCAAGCCCGATAGGACTCCTTCTTCAGCCTGGTGGCTCCCTTCACCTCTGGTGTCCACCATTTGGTTCGGGGATTACCACCACGGCAGGCACCAACCACCTTGCGGCCGCAGCTCAATGCAGCAGCTTCGGCAATGGAGACGCTCAACATGGTCCATTCGGACTCAATGTCCCCAGTCTCCCTCGGAATGCTGTTGAAGCTCTGCCAGAGGTGTGCGTTGAAGATCTCGTGGACTGGGGCCTCTGCTAGACGTTCCCAGCACACCCTCACTATGCGTTTAGGTGCACCGGGTCTGTCCAGCGTCCTCCCCCGCCACCTGATCCAACTCACCACCAGGTGGTGATCAGCTGACAGCTCAGCCCCTCTCTTTACACGAGTGTCCAGAACATATGGTCGCAGGTCTGGTGATACGATTACAAAATCGATCATCGACCTACGGCCTAGAGCGTCCTGGTGCCACGTGCACTTATGGACACTCTTATCTTCAAACAAGGTGCTCGTTATGGCCAAACTGTGATTTGCACAGAAGTCCAATAACAAAGCACCGCTCGGGTTCAGATCAGGGAGGCCGTTCCTCCCAATCACGCCCCTCCAGGTCTCGCTGTCGTTACCCACGTGAGCATTGAAGTCTCCCAGCAGGACAACAGAGTCTCCAGGTGGAGCACCTTCCAGGAATGACTCCTGGATTCAACATCAGAATCAGAATCAGAATCAGAATACTTTATTGATCCCTGGGGGAAATTATTTTTTGTTACAGTGCTCCATTTTAAACCAACATTAAGACAAGACAGACAATACGCTAACTAAGAATAGTACAATATATACATATACATACATACATACATACATACATACATACATACATACATACATACATACATACATACATACATACATACATACATACATACATACATACATACATACATACATACATACATACATACATACATACATAAGTCACTTATAAATAAATATTTGGAAAAGAAAAGAAACATGCAACAAGGAATCCGACAAGGATGCCCTATTTCCCCAAAGCTTTTTATATTGGCAACTCAATTCTTAACACTATTAATCAAAAATTCTAACGACATACAAGGAATATCAATTTTTAAAAAAGAGTTCAAAGTCAGTTTGCAGATGATACATCTATCTTTTTGAAAGATAAATCAATTGTAGATAAAACTTCAAGTATTATCTCAATCTTCTCTAAAGCTTCCGGTTCATCTGTTAATATCAAAAAATGTGAACTCCCGATTCATACAAGCTTGTACTGTTGTACTGTTCCAAATTTTCATTTGTATTACCTGTGTTATCCTCTTTGAAAGTTTGTATTTTGCAATTGCTCAATTAAAAAAAGAAATCTAGGTAGCTAGTGGCCAGCTGTTTGCCACACACAACCTTTTGCAGCTGGCAGGTGGTGGGCAGCCCTCTTCCAAAAAAGCAAAGACTGCTTTCTTTCTTATGGGGAAATGGGTCGTTCACAAGTAAATTTACTAACCTAGAACATATTTAGAAAACAACAAGGGGAATAACTGAGTGTACGCTTAGGGATCACTTTTGAATACATAAACTTATTCCTGGGGCTTTAATTACTGTTGTTTTTCCAGAGCCATTCACATAGATCAGACAGTACCCGCCCACAACATGTGTCTTTTGTTATTACTGCATATTGTTGTAAACACCGACAGTATAAAACATGAATGTTCATTTTCTGGATTGGAAAACTGAAGCCAAAGTGTCTTAAACCTGCATTCTGTCTGAAGACCACCAGATGCTAATTGCTGTAGTTTCAAAAACACTTCAGGTCGTATAAATGTCTATGGAAAAGCCTCTGTAAAAAAACTTTCCTGCTGAGTTTATATAGTCTTAGTCACTCATAAATAATATGGAAAACTCTAATGTTAAGGCATTAAAATGGGATTTCATAAAGGAATGAATTCGCCATAGAGTGTAAATAGACAGATTCTTTATTGATCACGCAAGGGAAATTGCCGTCTTGCAGCAACACCATAAGAAGTAAAAATAAAAATTGTATAATGTTACAATAATGTAATAATGTAACAATGTAATTTAAGGTCCACACAGTAATTGGTCCATACTGAAGGCCTAGTAATGTGAGGTAGCCCAAAATTTCACATACTACAGTGATTAAAAGAAAAATAATACCATAATGAAGTCACACTTTATTTTATTCATTTCTATACAGGCAATCGCGTAAACCAGCCCTGTACGTCTTTCCTGGGTCCCTCGCAGCAACACCCTTCCAAGATGGCAGCCAACGGTAGCAGCACGGGTAGCAAATCCAGCAACAGCGGCGGTGGGAAACAGTCCGGCCCGTCAGCTGAACAGGTACCCTCCCCTCCACCTCAGGCTGCTTCACCGGTGCAGTCGTTGATATTGTTGTCGTTGGGCCGTGTGCGGTGGAGTTACAGCCACCAGTTTGAGTCCCGGATAGCTAAAGCTAACGTTAGCTTCCCATCATCGTCATGGTCTGCTCTCTAACAAGCAGCTGGTGTTAAACATGAACATTTAAGCGTTCATATAATGAGCTGGGGTCAGGTGTGCGCTTCTAGAGCGCGGTTTATGGCTGTTAGACGTATTTAAATGTGTGTAAGGAGATGGTGTGGCTGTGTGAATAGAAGATGCTATTTTTATAACTGAAGACCACCCAGCCCGACTCAATCAACGTGAAGCCACATTACTCAGATATTCATAAAGTACCTGTAACGATGAACTGAGTCTGCCGTAAAAGTCCTGCAGTGTAGCTGCTCTCAACAAAAGTATGTGGAAAGCGATTAATGTGATCAATGCAGTGGTTTCATGTGGTGCTCCTGCAGGCTGTCCATCATGGATCAGTTTGCGTTTGTTGGTGTCAGCTGCCCTCTGCTGTCCCAGCGCAGCACAGAACAGCATAGAGTACGGCAGTGACCATCACAGACTCATGCTGAGCGGATATTAAAATCCCTCAGTCATCTCATAAAATAGTGATGGCTGTGTGTGTTGTTGTAGAGAACTTATGTGTTTTTTAGTGAAGTCTGGTTAATTGTTAATGTGAACAATCCCTGACAGTTTCCACACAGCCCCCACTGGTAGAAACAGGGCTCACTGGTTTTGATCACCAGGAGGTGTTTAAGTTACTCAAAATTAAAATGCCATTATTTTTATGATATAGCCAAAAAATGACTGAAAATGTGTGAATTTCTGTTAAGTGAGGTTACATAGACTTTTACACCTTAACTATGTGTGGATCAGACATGCTTACATGTCCAGTCTCTGCTGGTCCATGATGGTGCTCACTGTGGTTTTGTGTGGCAGGTGGTGGCAACATTTCAGAGGATGCGTCAGGAACAGCGCAGTATGGCTTCTAAAGCTGCAGAGTTGGAGATGGACATCAACGAGCACAGGTCGGTACAAACCTTCTGATCCGCTCTAAACAGTTTACATTTACAAAGAAGTTTCATGCAGCAGTTCAAGAAAGAGAGAACTGAACATGATTTATTGATATACAGAATTCAGTTATGCTATTTGACGACTCCGATGCTACGACAGCAGAATGAAATCCTAGTGGCGATAGACGTTATCTAGGTATCAAGGGTCATGCCTTGACTCTAGGTCCTCGTCAAATTCTAGCTCAGGTTCTAGCTCCAGTGCCCCTCCAGCTCATCGAGGATCTCAGAGCAGAAGTCCAAGATGGTGGAGTTTAATCCATCGGACCATGGCTTGCAACACGCACTGGGAAGCAGCTAAATTATTTTATGGTTTTACTGCGTGCCTTCTCAAATGTGTGCGCACACACGTGAACACAGAAAAAGCAGACAGATGATAGAGAACACACACAGCAAGTGTTTATTAGGAAACGTTTGCATGTTTGCAAACAGTACTGATTGCCAACAGTTCATTGGCACAACCAGAACAGGTGGCTGGTTTGCAGCAGTTACTTTGGTAACTGAGTTTAAGTAACTGATCTTAAAATGGTTAAATATAAAAATAAATAAATGCTTAAATGAGGTGTCAGATATACTTGTATGGGTATTAATATACTTGGTGGAAGACCTGATGGCTGAGTCGTTATTCCTGTTATATTTCTTTTAAGTTCACCTCCCAGAGTGCATGTGTGGTCAGTGCATGGTGAAATAAAGTCTCCGTGGATAAGTCCTCGTAGACACATGGACCCTCACACTCACTGTCTGATGATGAAATTTATGATCCTAGTGGACTTGTGGATGTTAATTGCGACTCATGGCCTGACATTAAAAGCATCTAAATACGTAATAAGCTCTAGGGCAGACCAGGTGGTGCATGTGAATGTAACACTGAATGCATGTTCTTAGCTGCAAATATTTCACAGTCTGGGGAATCACAATGTCAGCTACTAGCTGAGGCATTCCTGTGTTACCTTTTGAGTTGAATAAGTTTTCTTTTTAACATTTCTGTTTTTCTATTCAGCTTAGTAGTAGACACATTGAAGGAGGTGGATCCATCGAGGAAATGCTTTCGTCTAATAGGAGGAGTGTTGGTGGAGAGGACAGTAAAAGAAGTTCTACCTGCCTTGGAAAACAACAAAGAACAGGTGATGGAAGAGGAAATGAGAGCATTTTACAATTTTTCTTTAAACACCGAGTGCTCTGGCGTTTAATAGCGTCCTATATTGTACTCAGACACTTATTTAACTCAAAATTTAATTTTCTTCCTCCTTCTGTCCTCACAGATCTCCAAAATAATCGAGTCCATCAACTCACAGATGCAGACGAAGGGGCGGGAGCTCACAGAGTACAGGGAACGCTACAACATACGTTTGGTGGGAGAGGGCGAAGGAGAGGAAAAGGGCCAGTCAGCCGCTCCCTCCAGGGACAGCGAAGGAGGCGGATCCAAAAGCGGAGCTGGTGTTTTAGTTTCATAGGTAGTGAGCATGGACAGTGACAGCAGGGCCCTTTGATTTCTGCAGTGCTGAACACGTAGATGGAGTCACACAGTTTAGGTGGAAAACAAACTCTTTGCAGGATAACTCTGGATTTGAAGTTTACTGAAATCTCTGCTTAATCTAACGCACTTGTTAATTTGCAGCAGGTGTATTCAGCTTCCTTATGTTCAGTGTGAAAGTTAAAGCTGTCTTATGTTTGCCTTTTTTAATGCTGAAATACTGTGACACCAGTTCACTGACTGAATTCAACCCCCTGAATATTTACCCGCACTCACACAGGAGCAGCTAAAAACATGATTTTGCTGTTTTAAGATTATAGAAAGTGGGTTTTTTTTCACACAAGATACAACTGCTAACGTGTTAGGCCAAAATTAAAGATTAATTTTGAAAACTAAGAACAAATGGGACGCCTAAACATCCAGTAAAATATGTAACAAAGAGATCATTTTGAAAGCTGTGCAAAAATTTGACTTCATGTAGAGTATTAGCTCTGAATGAGGTCAGTTTGTGTTCAGGGGTGATGAACCTGGAAGTGTAACTGTCACACCTTAATAATAAAAACCCACCATAACTGAGGAAATGCCTCCTAGGACCCCATGAGCACTGTCCACACGGTTAATGTGTTGTAAGGCCTTTGTTTTTGTTAATGATGATGAATAAAAAAATGTCACAGTTGTGTTTTCTTGTTGCTCTCAGTTCATCTCATCACTTCCATTAGGAGTGGAGCCAACAAGAGTTTTAAACAAGAGACGAGGTTCAACAGAAGTGCATCATAAATTGTTCTCACACACGAATGGTGAAGGAAAAAGGACTAGTTTAAAGAGTCCCTCTCATAGCATGGTTTGTATATTTGCCTGTATGTGCAGCACCTGCTTTCAAAGGATAAACCTCTATCGTTTATTATAGCTCTATCAAGTCATGACGTTCAGAAATTGAGACATCCTTCAGCATGGTGATCTAAGACTGATTTCAAGATGGGGAAAGTCTTTTGTATGGAGTTTTTATAAAAAGACCTCTGGGGGTTTTCTGGGAGAGTGAAAAGTTTGCCACTCACCAAAGGTTTTGGACACAGTGAAAGGAAGATAACTTTGTTTACTCAAGTACAGAAAATGCCTAAGATGTATCAACAGGAAAATACACGTCAGTTAACGTAAGATATAATACCTTTAAGGTACGTTTTGGTGTCCAAGTTTTGGATTGCTCCTAATTTGTCTGCAAGGCAATTATAAATAACAAACTTAGTGTGGGGAACTGAAAGGACTTTAACTGAAACACCACACTTTAAAGAAAAATGGAAAGGATGTTGATTGTTTACAAAACTAAACCAAAAAATAAAAAATGTCTTTAGTTGTAATTTTTGTAAGTTTAGTTTTGTCAAACATAAAAAGACTGGAGCTTATGTTTAGTTGAGACGAGTATGTGGTAGAGAGCCGTGTGCTTGCGAACTTATTATCTTACCTATGACAAATAACCACCAAAAACAAAACCAACAGCAACAAAAATAACTATAGAATGATAACTAGAATGAACCACACCAAAAACTCTTAGGCAAACAAAATAAACCTTAAAATATCAGATTAACTCTGGAAACTAAAGTAAACTGAGACAGGGGAAAAGAAAAGCTAACAAAAACAATAAAAAATGCGAGATGATATTTTCTCTGGGCGTCTGTGTGCACTGTCATATCTGCACGTATCTATATTTATCTCTCTCTATATATATAGCTACACTTTATAGTATTGATTCTGGGTTTTATATGGGAATGAGGCAGATTGATTGAAGCTCCTTCATTTGTAATTTAAACCTCATGGTCCGTTTGGACTAACGTGAGCAAGTGATACTGAGCAACTGAGATTATTTTTAAACATATGGCGTTACGTAACTGACAAAACACGTGATTCAGGATTAAGTGGGAAAAAGTGAAAAGCTACCGACGAGGATGGGATTCGAACCCACGCGTGCAGAGCACAATGGATTAGCAGTCCATCGCCTTAACCACTCGGCCACCTCGTCTGAATGTCTCTACCGCAACAGCAAATTGTATTCAACGGGAACCTATAAGAATAGTGTCCATATTTATGTGGCTTATTTCTAAAGACTTCGTTCTCACGTAACGTGGCACCGTATTTAGAACATCCACGGGTTCACACATTGGCCTTTAGGACAAATTAAAAACAAGCGCAAACACTTCTCCAGGAGTAAATTCAGCGGCGCCTTTACTTCCGTCATTACGGTTATAACACATCGGTGTGCGCCGCTGTCGCAGCAGCAGCAGCAGACTGCTGACAACTGTGCTGTGCTTTGATGGAGATCACAGAAACTGGATGATCGCTATATTTGTTCTTTTGTGAGTCGTGTGGAAATCTAGGTCAGCGCTGCCAATAACCGGGAAAACATGCGATCGAGTATTTGTTACATTTCCAGCCGAGGAGGCTGCAGTTAGAACTGAGGCGCCAGTGTCGGTGACGCTAGCTGGGACAGAAATAGAGCAGTAAGAGGCATCCAGCTGTGGTTTTCGGACCTCTTTGTGTCCTGCAGCCTGTCTGGGATGCATCTCTCCAAGAAATGTTCCGCCTTCAAAGTAGTGCTGAGCGCCCTGCTGATAGTGGCGCTGCTGCAGCTCATCTACCTGTCCTTCCTGTCCAAGTTTCACGGAAAGCAGCAGCGGTACCGATACTCGGAGCTCTTCGGAGGCTCCGGGGCCAAGAAAAATGCCCACCCGGAGAAAAACTCGCGGAAGGAGCGCCTGAGGTACTCACTGTCCACCGGCGGGATCTTTGACAACAGCGGGCAGTACCGAGTGTACAAGAACTTGATCAAAAGTGACTTCACCACGAATGAGAAGCCGGGATCTGACCCCAGCTCCAACATCCTGGCTCTAGCTACACACACCACTATCAACAACCTGCACTACCTGGAGTCCTTGCTGGAGAGGTGGCAGAACCCCATCTCTGTGGCCATATTCGCTCACGGCCAAGATGTGAAGTTTGCCACAGCTCTGGTGTACGCTCTCAGCTTCTTCTGCCCTCACATTCAAGCCCTGGTGGACTTCCACTTGGTTTGCCTCTCTGGAGAGATGGCCAGCTTCCCGGAGCAGGACCGTGAGCATTTTGCAGGTCTTGAGGACTGTGCCTCAGTGTTCTCCAGACTGGAGACTCACGGGGAGAAGTACAAGAACTATGCTATGAGCGGAAACATCTCCTACCCCAACAACCTTCTTCGTAACATCGCCAGAGGGGGCACGGAGTCCTCCTACATCTTGGTCATTGACATGGACATGCTGCCAAGCGCCGACCTGCATGAGCAGTTCATGGCCATGATCAGCAAGCGTGAGCCAGCGAGTGACGAGGTCTTCGTCCTACCAGCTTTCGAGATCCGCCACGCTAGGAAGATGCCAGCCACCAAGGCAGAGCTGGTTCAGCTCTACCAGGTCGGTGAAGTCCGGCCCTTTTACGAAGAGCTGTGTCCTCGTTGTCAGGCCCCCACCAACTACTCACAGTGGGTAAACGGCCACGTCAGAGAGACGGGAACCCTGGAAGTTGCCTACACGCTCACCTGGGTGGACCCCTGGGAGCCCTTTTATATCGGGCACCGCTCTGTGCCTCTCTACGATGAGAACTTCAAGCAGTATGGCTTCAATCGTATCAGCCAGGTTGGTATGAGAAAGGTGGTCATGATTTCAAGAAGATCTGCCTGTTAGCTGAAGCCCATGAGGTGTTTGAATACAAAACCACAACAATCACTGAACATACAGGAGAGAGCTACCACACACTGTCAGCATCAGTATCGCTCTTAGACTAAAGGAGTAAAGCAGCAGCTTGTTCCAGGTGTTTGGTGGCTGGAACGATCAGCCTTCTAAAATTAAAAGCCCAGGTCCCAGTAAACCAAAGTCAGCAGTATTTATACTTTGCTGTATTTTTAAAAAACTGGAAAGTGGTCGACAACTTTGCCGACCTCTGCATTTAAATCTCTTAATTTGACTGTAAGTTGTGTATATTTTCATTTTAGGAAGAAGTACTTGGTGCACTACTACTCTATACGATCTGCAAACACAGTTTGACACAAGTCTGCAGTTTATTCACTCTTTACTCACATGGAGGCTTTTTCTTCACTTTTTCTATCATCGAGGACTTTCTTTATTATTTCTGTTTGCACTAAAAGATTCAGGTTTTTTTCCAGGTCCAAAACTCTGTAGATGAATTGCTTAAATTAAATTGTAGACTAAATTCAAAAGCAAGTGCACAAATATATGCTACCAGTCATTTTTCTGCCTTTAAAGAAACTTTACACTATCAATAAATATCACTATTGCTCCGACTCCCTCCTGCAGATACATGCAGGTTAATTGGTGATTCAAGCCAATTAACCTGCATCTCTAAGTTCAAGTTTAGAGATTACCCCCTACTGATAATCAATTCTAATAATAGCATCGCCATTGCTGGAGATCCCCCAGACCAACAGTATCTAATGTCTTTGTTTTAAACTTCTGTTAAGCGCCACCGTGGCTGCAGCTGAAAGCATAAAAACTGTCTTTTAAACATTATTTTAATTTAAATACTCTCCCATATCTTAGTGATAGAGCTGTGCTATTGACAAGTCTGTTATCTCACACGCTTATTATTTAAGTTGCTTCTACTTCCTGCCTTCAAATTGGCTGAACTTTATCATTATAGCAGATCATTTAACATAAACACTATAAACAGTTTGGAAAATGAATGGAAGTTACTAAAAGTAACACAAAAGAGTAAAGAGGTCATGGAGATGGACAAGAGATTAGGAGTCATCACAAATGAAGTTTAATGAGTCACAGCAGTGGGAGAGGACGTGACCCAGAGCGGGATGAAATCCCATAAAATCTCTCTTTTTTTTTTTTTATAATCCTGGACTTTTCAGACTAAAACTGGGTCAGCAGCTTTTTTTATGGAGTTTTAAGCTTCCTAAAACTTCAGATGAGGATGTAAATGCAGTAAGAGGTACACATTTTAACACTAAAACACATGATTGTGGACACACCTGTACTGAGGACGAGAAGTCACAGGACGTCTGCCTCTGGTGCATCAGCTTTGACCTCTCACAGGTTCCTCAACTTTAGGAAAGTACTATATTAAAGGTGTGAAGGCTCCTTTAAATTAAATTAATCTGCTCGACACAAATCGTTTTTGGTTGTAGTCTCTTCTAAACCTCATGGCCTTCTTTTTCTAAGCTTCTCCTTTCCCCTGTGGAAATGTCTCCACACCTTTGTCGGTTTCATCGCTCCACGCAGCCTCTCCCTGACACCTCGTACCTGAAGAAGACATTTCATCTCTCCTTCCTCATGTCCGCTCGCTCACCTTTGTTCTCACGCCTTCTGCCCTCGATACCAAAACCGTCTCCTGTGTCATTATCTTCTCTCACCTCCCCCCGTTCGCTCTCATCACTTCCCACCTCCACGTCTGTCTTTTCATGCTGTTGTTTAATCTCCCTCCAGGCCTGTGAGCTCCACGTGGCCGGATACAGGTTCTCCGTGCTGAGCACTGCCTTTGTGGTGCACCGCGGCTTCAAGATCCAGGGGGAGTTCCACGCTAGGAAAGACGAGGAGAACAAACGCAACCGGGTTCTGTTTCGCAACTTCAAAGAGGGCCTGAAGACCAAATATCCGTCCTCCGCCCGGCGCTGCTGAAAAAAAGACGAGGACATCGGCCGCCGATGAAGTCGCTGTCGAGCTGAAACGACGGACGCTTTCTTCTTGTATCCAGATTTAGCTTCCTGTAAAACCCTTTCTGCCCAACTTTCATAGTCAGCACATCAATTTCCTAGTTTCTCTCTGATTTTTCTTTTTTTTTTGTGATGGTGGCACAGTAGGCGTTTATTTCAAATTTTGTGAAAATGAGCATCAGGGAAATGCTGCCTGGGGATTTCTGAGTGTTCGCTTGGATGGGAGAAAAAGAAATGATCATTCAACAGTGAGAAACAGGGCAGAAAATCTGGAGTTCACTGCGATTTCACTCAAATGCACATCCAGAAAGCATTTAGGGTCATTTTAAAGCACATAAGGATCCATGCATCCTATATTTGGAAATCATTTTACACTCGTCCAGATTGAAAAATGGAGCAGAGTCCTAGATTTCACTGCGAGTAACATGAAGTTTAACCTCTTACATTTCAGACATTGTGTTTAAAGTTAACATGCATGGTGGTGTTTGACAGCAGCTGGCAGAAAAATGAATTCGTTGATACATCAGGGACCAACAGTAAGGACCTGCTGCTTAATGTGGAGCTCCTGACCAGCTTATTCTCCTGCAGACTGACGGAGCAGCTTCATTTTTAGGAAGGTGGTGGAGCATCACAAAGGTCTACTGGTCTACAAGGAGACATCAGCAGGAAGGCAGCGGCGTTGTTTTGTAGAGCGATGCTGAAGATGCTTTAATCAGGCTTTCTGTACAGAAACAAGTTCTCCATCTACATATATACAAACACTAGCAGCCCTCTGACTGGAAGAGAAGCTAAAAATGCTACATTTCTTCCTTTTGGGGACTTGAAGGGTCTGATTATTATATTTCCTCCAAGGGCAAAAACACTAGTTTAAAGATAAAGCTGCTCCTTTATTCTGACAAGGTCGTCACAGCAGATGGATCTGCATCTTTTGATTTGACACAGATTTCTGTGGCTAAAAAAACCCTCCTCACACTATTTAACTTCACTTGTTTGGCCTGGTTTCAGACATTTATGTCAGCTATTCAAGAAAAAAAATGATGAAGTAGTCTGATTGTTGCTCTGCAGACCTGCAATCATGGGAGTAAAGCCTGTCTTATAGTGCGCTCTGACCACAAGGTGGCAACAGTCGCTCGAGCGTCCCGGTTGTGGTTTGTTTTCAGCCTGTGGTAAAAACAGCAGAGCGCTCGCACATCAGCGGCGCTGTTTGGTGCTCAGGACGCGAAGCAGCTCCGCAGCACGGCCGTTAGCACATTTGGCTGCGAGTGCTTATCAGACTGAAAGGGTTCATCTCATGAGAACAAAGCTGTGGGAGCCTGTGTACAGAGATTATGCACAACACTAGATTTTTGCATACACTGTGGAGAACTGCTGTATTTATAACACTGGGGATCTGACACTGGCAGCTCTCTACATTTATCAAGAGATTTTTGTTGTTGTTTTTACCTCTTCAGCTGGAGTGTGTGTTGGGAGCAGGCAGCTACAGGCACTAATGTAGCACACATATGAAGCATAATCAAAGTGTGAACCACAAACAGGAGCAGCCTGTGGTGTTAAAGGATTGCTTCTCTTGCTACTATTGGAGTAAAAGACAGCAAATGTTTGATCTTAGGCTTTATTCTGTAACTACGGTACATACAGACAGTATTAACCTCGACTACCACTCTTCTTCTTTGTTTGTAGTGAATGCATATACACTTCAGATATGTTTGACTCACATGTTTAAGTGTTTAATTTAAATGTAATTCTCGATTCGAGACGGACTGACGTGTTTTTTCTTCCTCACTCGTCATGTTTGTGATATATTTATTGTAAAAACTCTTGTTAACAGGAATAGTTTTTTATGACCTCGAGCCACAAAGAATAACCTGTAGCACCAAATTTAAATGGAACATTGTGATTTTTTTTTTAAACCACTATGAAATAATTTATTTAGTGTTTTTGGAGCAGATTCAGTTTGAACACGTTACCTTATGTGATTATGTGGTGCAGTGCTTTTTCCTGGTGCAGTGTTTCTTCTTTATTTGGAAATTTATTGGGTTTTTTTTATTTATTTATTTTTTCTCTATGATGCCTGATTTGTATTGTTGAAATTTCTAATAAACCTGGATTATTTACATTTGACCCGTGACTGTGATTGACTCTAACTCAAGAATAGAGTAAGTTAGTGAAATCACACCTGATTATATCACAAACTCAGAGTATGCAAATGAAAGAATGAGCCAGCTGTGGCTCAGGTGGTAGACCAGGTCGTCTTCTAGTCAGAAGGTCAGTGGCTTGATCCCTGGATCATCCAGCCCACATGGCTTAGGAAAGATACTGAACCCCGAGCTGCCTCCAGTGCATCTGTGTCTGTTTGTTAGAAAGCACTTAATGCGCTGCATGAAGATGTCAAGTGACTGTTATTGTCATTTCAAACATGTACAGTGGTTCAGTACAGAGTGAAACGAGACAACATTCCTGGTGCTACATATGACAGACAAACACAGGACTATGTAAAATGCAATGTGCAAAAAAACAAGACAAGACAGTGTAATGGAAGTGTGCAAAACACTTAATATTGTAATTTCTTCATTTCATATATTGCCCTTAATCCTGTGCAGTCTATTTACCAACATTAGCAAACATACTACACGTAGAAACTTCAGAAATCCTTTGGCCATTCAGTCAGTTTTCAATTCAACAAAAGTCCATCCATCCATCCATCCATCTTCATCCGCTTTATCCGGGGCCGGGTCGCGGGGGCAGCAGCCTAAGCAAAGAGGCCCAGACCACCCTCTCCCCAGCCACCTCCTCCAGCTTATCCGGGGGAATACCAAGGCGTTCCCAGGCCAGCTGAGAGATATAATCTCTCCAGCGTGTCCTGGGTCTGCCCCGGGGCCTCCTCCCGGTGGGACATGCCTGGAACACCTCACCCAGGAGGCGCCCAGGGGGCATCCTTGTCAGATGCCCGAACCACCTCAGCTGGCTCCTTTCGATGTGGAGCAGCAGCTGCTCTACTCTGAGCCCCTCCCGGATGGCCGAACTTCTCACCCTATCTCTAAGGGAGAGGCCAGCCACCCTTCGGAGGAAGCTCATTTCTGCCGCTTGTATCCGCGATCTCGTTCTTTCGGTCACTACCCACAGCTCGTGGCCATAGGTGAGGGTAGGGACGTAGATCGACCGGTAAATTGAGAGCTTCGCTTTTACACTCAGCTCCCTCTTCACCACGACGGACCGGTGCAGCGTCCGCATTACTGCAGCTGCAGCCCCAATCCGTCTGTCGATCTCCGGCTCCCTTCTCCCATCACTCGCGAACAAGACCCCGAGATACTTGAACTCCTCCACTTGGGGCAGGAACTCGTCCCTGACCCGGAGTGGGCACAACAAAAGTCGAGAGGCTTATAAATATTGAAGGTTGTTGATTGATAAAGGGGAGAAATACAAATATAACATCTCCAAGAGGTATTTGGGAAAAATTGGGAAAGGATCTGTGCTAATGGCTCTAATTTATTGAGACTTACGGGTAAGACTGATATCACTTAAAATATCAAATTTTTTCTATTGAACCTACAGTAGGTTCAGACTGGACTTCATTAAATCAAAGGAAATGTAACAGCATCCACATTGTGAACATGCTTAAAATTCAGCTTTACTGGACAAAAATAATAATTATTTAGATGTAACTGAGATGTAGTGAGCCCTGTGACAGACTGGCACCTGTCCACAGAGTGCCCTGCCTCTCGCCTCTAACCCCTGTCTTAGCCCCCCCACCACCCCCCGAGACCCTGACAATTTTTTAAATATTGTAAAGCATTCAGTCAAACTTTATCACGCACTGAAAGATTAGACAACAATCGCAATAATGACTGGATATTAGACTCTTTTTTTTTTTTTTTAAAATGAAAGAATTCAGGAAATGCTCCTTTAATGAGTCGCTTTACAAATCAGGGAAGGTCACTGATATGAAATAATGTATAAAATACTTCAAAATTAAACATGTATATATATTATCATTTATGCATAAGTAAAGTGGGAGGATGAGGAAATGTATTTGTCTTTTATTTTATTAAACTGAAATGCTTATTTGGCATAAAAAATGGGTCCAAATTATTCTGTTATAAGACGAGTAAAGACTCCCTTGGGCTGAATTTTTAAAAATGCATTCACTCACCCTACAAAACTGTAAAATAAATAACTTCACTGTATGTGTTTTTATACCACCATTTTTTATAAATAGTAATTAAATATTATTACATTTTTTTCTTGTATTGTTTGTGTACACGTTTCCAATGAAAAGTAATTTGAAAACAAATTGTAAGTAAGAAAACAAACATCCTCAGTCATGCGAAGGTTCTTTGAACACTTGGAATTGCTCAAATCCAATCAATTAACTTCACCAGAGGGATTTGCAATGACATCTAATGTCAACAGAGTTTCCAGAAACATCATTTGAAAACAACTGCAACACTTCATGTCCAAGTAAAGCGTTTCAAACACAGCAGGCTTCGCCCGTCTGAACACAGAGCGTGCGTGACGTTATGTAAAACCTTTATATGTGTCGCTCAAAGTGAGAAAACTGCGAGTTATCAGGGGAGTATCATTCTCCAAAACACTTGACCTAGTTGACTCTAACCTGTGGTGTAACGGGGTTTAAGATGGGGAGGCTTTAAAGCACCAACAGCATGTGACAGGTGATTACAAGGTGAGCTGGGACAGAATCCAATTAAAAGTTCCTTCTTAGTAATTAAGATCTCTGTTACACTGGAGTTTAATGAGTTCTCTGTATGACTTCTGCTTCATATGGACTGAATTCCCTCTGCAATGACGCCCATGGCCAGTGAGGATCCCAGGAGAGCCTTCATTATATCCTGATAAATAAATAAAAAGAAAGGTGATGAAGAAAATAAAACACGTCAGTATCATTGTGCTCAGCTTCAACCTCGCTCGAGCGTTGATGGTTTAACTGGCCATCTGTTGGTTGATAAAGTGGAGCACGTGTGACATTCAGCACTCGGCAACTGTGCGAGGGGCCGTGGCATTTTGTGGCTAAGCCTTCATTATTGGGTCCAGGCACACGAGGGCAAGTGGCACGCAACACCATGCTATGACTTTAGATCAGCTTTCATTGGACGCACACTTGGTCATCACCAGCTTTATTAAGTAAGGCTTTGTTTTTGCCTTCCACTCACTTCATCGCGACTTCCCTATTACTCATGTACAACAGCAAGGCCTTACCAATGTAGCAAAAATCTTTGAGTTAGAGTACTCATGCATTTAAGTTATTCATTTATTTTTCATACATACTATATATAATTGGTATATGCTTAGTCATCTTTTTTAAACTTTAAAACCCATGATGTACATTTCTTCTCCCCCTGCTCAGGGTGTTAATAACGTAGCAGAAGGCGCGGAAAGGTTAGGAGGGGGATGGTGGATCAGGAGAGGCAGGTTTGGTGAGGTAAAGTGGGGTTTATCTCAGCAGCTTTGGGGAGTGAAGGCTTATCTGGGTCAGAGAGCTTTATGACATAAGCAATTAGGGTTTCCTTCTCTTGTGTATGCTTGCAGGAGGGAGGCCTCCCGCTATCTAGATTAGCCATCCTACTCATGCCAGGAGAGCTCGGCGGCTTCTGGACAGTGGAGGGAACCAGCTGGAGGGCGAGATGAGCAGGCGGCAGGGGGTTCCTCGATGGGGAAGGGGGGGAGGGAGGGCAACAAGAGCAATGGGTCAACAAACATATCTTGTAGACATGTAGGACAAGCAGCACGGGTCAGCGGAGGAGCAAGAGCAGAAAGACGGAGTCAGTGACCCACACTGATGAAAGGAATTCACAGAATGAAATGTGGGGGGATGAAGAGGGCGTTTGTTCACTGTAGCATGTTTAACAAGAGTGTGGAGAGAAAACGACCACAAAGGATGTTTATGGTTACTCAGCTTAATGTCATCGATTTCTTCTCATGAGCCACTTGACTGGAAGGATTTACAAGTGATTAGGACAATTGGTTTAGAGAAATGGTTTAAAAGATCTCTGCATATGCTCAGCTTGTGACTCAAGGCATCTGACAATGTGTGAAAATATGAAATATGGATTTTGTTTCACAAGAACTGCACAAAAAAGTAAAACTTTGTGACTGTAATTCATCATTTTCACATTAAGCTATTCCAGTGAAGTGAAGCAAAAACAGCCATGCAAGCTGAATGCTGCTATAAGAATTATATTTTATGTGTTGTAAACAATACTTATGATTATTTGTTAACCTCTAATGCCAAACAACCATAAAAAAAAAGATTTCTTCTTAATTCCAACCTGACCAAAAACACATAATTTTATAAAACAACATAACAGAAATGGTTACATTAGAGCTGCTGGAGACATCTATACTTAATGATTGATCATTTAATGTTTTGTTGCTTGAAATTTCTTTCTCCAGCACAGAGTCAAACATCTCTAAAAAAAAAAAGGCAGCATGATCGTTCACATAACCACATAACAGAAAAAGGAGCAAACTGTCACGTTTATCAGGGACCATGATATCTTTCACTTCAAAAACTACTTGGATGTCTCTGACTGGTCAGAATTTTTTCCATTAATTTTCTGCAAGACAGCTTGTTTTAGATTTATTACAGCGGTGCTTTTTTTTTTTTTTCCTTATATTTTTCTTCTAAGGATGCAGATTTTCTTAGCAATAATTCTCGAAGCTTTCTGGAGCTCTATCGACTGTTCTTCAGTCCTTGCACCTGTCCATTTTCAAAGAATTGGAGATTATGTATCGGACTTTCAGGAGCATTAAAACATGCCTCCAAACATGCTCCTTCCGGTTGTCATCTATGTAGGTTCCCCCAGTTTTGCAAGCCGATCATTCTCGTTTACGTGCCCCACCCTCCCTCCCTGCTTCCTTGTTCTCCATTCTTTAACTTCTTCACCTCTATTTAGTACGTGGGGATCTGCCAGGCCCGGGAACCATCGCCATTCCCCTTCGAGGCCTTCCCCAAACCGCAGCTCAATTCATGTCAAAGCATTTACCTACTCAAACACTGTTAAACCTAAAATGAGGACGTGGGCCCAGCTAGTGAAATGATTTTCTGTTTGTTAGACCACCGACCTAACACTTGTTCCAAATTCTTTAGTTGAATCTGTGAAAAAAAGCAAAGGTAACATAGTTTGACAGATGTAAAGTCAAGGTGATTCCCAAAGAGCTATTAGCTGAAAACCTGGCATATCTCAGCATGATGTGCAGAGTCAGGCTATCTACAACAGATTCACAGTATCTGAGAGTCATACTCTTAACAAAGAGGAAACAATCCTGACACAAGGTGAGAGAGACATTTGGTCCTTCAGTTGATCTATCCCTTGTTTACTAAAGCCTCATCAGAAATTGTCACAGTGGAAGGGTGGCTGTAAAAAAAGCCATTCTTACAGAAGGGAAAGTATGTCAGGTAAGCTGAGATTTGGCAAATTACACAAGAACTGACATGAAATTCAGTGGAACAGGTCTGATGGAGTCATGAATCAAAATGTGAAATGTTCAGGCCAAATCATCATCGATATGGCAGCAGCTTCATTTTCATAATAAAGGTGGTGACTTGTTAGAATAGTACAAGTTCTATCTATCTATCTATCTATCTATCTATCTATCTATCTATCTGCCTCCACCCTTCTCCTTTTCATTCTTGTAATGGTGCCTGTTAATAAGATTCAGGTCTCAATCACAAACACAAAAACACTCTTGTTTTGATCAACGATCCCAACAACAGATTGTAACCACACGCTGGGCATGTCGATCTCTGTGATGCATGCATCCGTTTCACTTAAACAAGCGACGGCTTAGCTGCCATCCGCGCCAGCTTTCGGAGAAGTTTACCTGTCTACTTACTGAAGAAAGCCTCTCAGGCAAAAGGCACACATATCACTCTACCTCTAAACCTGGTGTTCCTGGACTGCCTGCATTTTAAATGCATCCCACTAAAGCCAGACTATCCAGGCTGGAGGACAGAAGTAATGAGACGTGACACTGCCCAAGGGAAGGAAAAGGAGGCCTAACAGATATAGGTAATCCTTCTCACCAAGCTAACGCCTCTTAGCCTCTCGCCCCGGCTGTCACATGAACCCAGCAGGAAAAGATCCAGGAGCCATACGCATATAGACAAATGCAGACACACTAGCAGCGTAATCATTAGAAGCTGTCAGCTTTGCATTCATACATGTGTTGTTTGAAGAGAACACATGTGTTCAGTCACAGCACTAAAACCTCTGACAAGTAAAATTAATATTGATCATCTCATTACAATGCAGCGTTCAGCAGGGAAACCTCATTTTGCTGTTACTTTGACACTCACCACCAACTTAAACATTGTTTAAGCAGCCGCTTAAGCTAGCCCCCCCACAAGGACAACACGCACCACCAAACTGCCAAAACTGCTAAAGAACAGCTTGAGGAGGCCGACCCCAGAGGCCTGGACATGTTAGAGGTAGCTTGTAAGCACAAAATAAGGCAGGTGGTTTCAAAAAAAAGGGGAAACATATGGTCTGCACCAGCCACACACACTCACACACACTTACAATAGCTTCTGCATCGATCGATGTGCTAATGCAAGGCTCATTTATCACCATAATTCACTAACAGATGTTGGGCGCTATGATACCATTACCCCAGTGTTTGCACAACACAACCCGGGTGTATGACAACAATGTCTCAGAGAAGACCTGACTGATATTATCTGCATCGATAGAGAACGTGATGGATTGTTGTGTACTTGTAAAAGGTTTATGAAGTGTAGCACTGATGGCTGAGTAGAAGCACTTCTGCTAAGCAGTTACAGACGTTAATATACTTGATGTAGCGGTTGTGGAACAAGAGATTAGGTTGGATTTATTTGACAGATTAAACTTTAGTTGAACTGTCAGCCACTGTATCAAAGGATCACACAACATGGCTTTAATGGAAATCAATATAAGCCACGAGTGAGCGCGACTATTTGTTTTCACTATTTATTTCATTGTTGTGAATTTTGTTGCGCTCATGACGCCAGAGGTTGTATCGAATGTTTGGAGGTGCAACAAAAAAACATTTATTACAGTAACAGAGACTGAAAAAGGACTATGATACTGATATAAATGAAGCTTTTTCACATGTTTACTGTTTGCTGGAGCTGAACTTTAAAGATTGGTTTTGGTTGAAAAATGCAGCATAGTGCCCTTCAGACCCTGTGCGCTGTACTATTTATTTAAATACACCTAATAAATGATCAATAAACTAGTAATTAGGTCATATTATTTCAGCTCACATGAACACATTTTGATACGGTTAATTAATTGCATAATTGCAAATTTCAATAATCCACACAAACAATTAATAATTCTAAATGAGATTTGAGAACATTATTTATCATTACAGCTTAGTACAGCATGAAGAGGGCTGAAGGCTGAATGACCGCAGGCATGTGGCTCCTGGTTAATGGATCATGTCAGTGTGTAAGTGTCCACATCAGCTCTGATTGCAGAAAGATAAAAGTGAGGATAAGTGAGTAATAAGTTTGGTAAAAACTGATTTAAACCTTTATTTTTGTGTTGATTAACTAAAATTGTATTCAAAGTTAACTTTCTCCACTCAGTTCATTGGGTACACGCTGCTAGTACTGGTTTTTCTTCAGAACTGCTTTAATTCTTCATGGCTCAGATTCAACAAGATGCTAAAATATTCCTGACGTGACAGCATCACACAGTTGCAGCAGATTTTCCGCCTGCACATCCATCATGAGAATCTCCCATTGCACCACATCATAAAGGTGCTCTGTTGGACTATGCTTTCATGTTGCTAATGCGAAACTGTGACCTGACCATCTGAATTTTGCAGCAGAAATTAAAACTCATCAGACCAGCTTCCAGTGTGGTCTTCTGCTGCTGTAGCCCTTCTGCTTTGAGGTTCTACATTCAGAGATGCTTTTTTTTTTTTTTTACATACCTTGTGTAACCGGTGTGTTCGTGCATTGTGTCTGACAATGAAAGTAAATAACAAGAGAAAGTAAATAACTTGCTCGCTCCAGCTCCTCCCCCACAGGGGAATTGTAGAAAAGGGCGCTGTATTTATTTTTACATTAAACATAAAGTACAAACTTACATGCAACATATTTCACACAGATCAGAAAGAAAACACCCACCAGGGTGGATAAAGATATAATTACTGTTCTAAAAGAAATGACACGAGCTCCCACAGGGGAATTGTAGAAAAGGGAGAGGCCGAAGGGCTACCCCAAATTTATAGGGCTGCACCAAAGAAGAAGAAGAAAAGGATGAGGAGGGGCTCTAACTGATAATGAAGATAACTTCAGGCTTGGAGGTCCTAAAAGTCAAGTATACCAGGAACAGTTTTGTGTAATTGTAACAATATATATTTTATGCATTCATTTATTTGAGGGACTGTTGCCTTTCTATGAGCTCGAAGCACTATGCCCATTCTCTGACCTCTGACATCACCAAAGCATTTCCAGCCAGAGATCTGCTCACTGGATATTTTCTCTTTTTTTGAACCCTACAGATTCAGATCTACAGATCAGCAGTTTCTGAAACAGTCAGAAGAGTCTGTCTGACAACAACCATACCACATTCAATGTCACTTAAATCCCCTTTCCCCCCATTCTCACAGATATTTACACACAGTGTATTATTTACTAAATTACCAGAGTAAAAGAGTAAATTGCCAGTTAAGTGCAGCATGTTTTGAGATGTCCTGTTTTGGCGCGAACAATTCTCTTCATATGATTTAGTGCAGCTTGGAGGAGACACATGTTGACAGGTGTCACAATAAAGTGGGGTTCCCTCCATATGATCCTAATGTTTTCAGACATGAGCCTATAGAAAGAGACAAACTAAAAGTTAATTAGTGCCGTTGACCTGGTGGTTATAAAGCAGTAAAACTTGTCCTACTCTGGAAGAAGTTCATACTGAAGCTCAGAAGTTCAGAACAGCAGCAAACATAATTGGTATGTAATGTGCATTTATTTAAATTAAGTTCTGCTTACATTTACTAATGTATATTTTAAGGTGTACCAAAAACACAGCAAACTAGCTGCAGAATCATTAAAGTCAAAGTATGAACATCCAGTTAATTTACTTTTTTGTGGGTTTGTCTCATATTTATCCCATTTGACATCAATACAATCTAAAGAAAAAACACACCACATTTCAGGTCATAGGCCACAAAGTTTGCTTATATTTACGACACATAAATGTCAGACATGTAGACATCTATCTTTCAGTGCTGTATTATCCTCCTCGTCGAGGCCCTGACAGCGTCAGCAGCACAGAGGGCGAGGCTAGGCTGGGCAGGGCCGGGCGGTCCAGAGAGGATCAGGGGAGGTAAGTCACCAAAGCAGGAATTAATGAGCATTATAGTATTAGGTAAAAATAAGTCCCACCTTAAATCCCTTAGGATTCCTAAACAACCACCAGCACCTGTTACATATGAAGAAGAGGATCACAGAGGAAGACCAGGCTCCTGTGACAAGACAGATAACTGAAAAAAGTCTACGCTGTTGGTGTAGCTGATCTAAAATCAAAGCTCGTGAAATGATATCAGTGCACACTGATGTTTACTGAATATTTCAGCTGTACATATCTACTTTTTATACTGGCTGCTGTGCTGTTATGTTTTTATTATTCATTAAAAATATTTGACTTCTTCCAACATAAAGAAATGCATAAATTCGGGGAGTCGGCTTTAAACCCTTAAAACTGAGACAGCAGTCTGCGTGGTTGATTTTTAATTGCTGTGTCTTAAAAAAACCCAGAAAATATGTCTTTAAAAGTCACACATGAAAAAAAAGAGACAAAGATGATGAAAATTTGAAATCCTCTTAAATTTAATAATGCTAAAAAATCACAAGAAATCCAATCCTCCACATTTCTGTGACCTCATTGGGTTTCTGGGTGTTATCTTTTACCTTTGTTCCCCACGTAGGCAGGTCTATACAAAGCTCTGTGACCACAATTAGCAAAGAAAAGAAACAATCCAGTGCAAGCAGTGATTTGCTGGGCTATTTTTTCTTTGGCTTAAATTAGAGTTTGCCAGCTAACCGTGAGCTTGTGGTAAGCTGATCCCACAAACAGGGAACATGATACTGTCTGGAGGTGGTTCATTGTGCTGGAGGGAACAACAACCCAACCCACCTGTTAGTGATACCTGGAAAGCACAAATGTTACAAATAATAGGGCTGAATTTTCTTTTAAAGACCCTGTTGCTTTGAGCCACTAATTAATTCACAGAGTTCAGATTTCCCTTGGAAATGCTGTAATGTCAAGAAACCAGGCACTACAAGGAACAGCACATGCCTCAAGATTACTGATCTTTAAGAGCTTCCTTCAGGGTTCTGGAAATTAAATCTTCTAAATTTGCAATTGTGAGTGCTTTAACTGTGGTTGAATCTCATAACCAGGGTTATTACATTATAAGTTATTATAAGTAAAACAAAATAAATCAAAGGATAGTTAACTGAAATGAAAAATAAAAGCTAAATAACTGAAACCTGAGACCTACAACACTCTGTATGAAGAAACCTTCGCAGGTTTGGTCTAATTTGGTCACATTTGTCATGTTTACTAAGATTTTGATGTCTACATGACTGCGAGTGAAGGGTTTGCATTAGAATATCTGCTATAAAAGGCTTAAATTTGCAGCTGACAAATACGACCTGAAATTAAGACAAAAACTGAAACTAATTCAAAAACTAAACCAAAATGAGCAAACCCTGTAAATGAAAAGAAAAATGTAAAAATAAGTAAAAGTAAAACCTGTAAATTGTGTAATTAACCAGTTAGTCATTGGCTTTGATGAACTGTTCCTAACACTGCCTAGTCTGAACTTATCAATACAGTGGTTTAAAAACTAAGTTCCCTCATGATTACACAGTTTAGCTGCAATAACTTGAAGCAAAATCCTTTTCTGTGTGATGTATCAGTCTCTCACATTATTGTGGAGGAATATTACCCCACACACCCCTCACACAGACACATTTGACTCTAGAATATTTTGGTATACAGAGGAGGTCATGGCTGACTCAGTGACTGCGAGGTGTTCAGGTCCTGTGGATGTAAAACAAGCCCAAATAATGACCCCTCCATCACTGTGCTAACAGGTCGCATGAGGTGTTTGTGCTGATATGTTGTTTTTGTTTTTTACCATGGTGATGTGCAGTATGACCTAAAGTCTCCACTTTGGTCTTTTCTTTCCAAAGTACTTTTTTTTTTTTTAACTTTTGTTTTGTAAGGATACAGTTTTGCAAACTGAAGCTGTGCAGCCATGTCCTTTTTTACAGAGACAAGGTATTCTCCTCCCAAACAGTTCATTCTTGTTCAGTGTTTTTCTAATCGTACTGACAAATTATGTTTAACAGACTAGCTAAAGTTTCTAGGGTCTGACAGACTCTTCTGATTTTGCCGTTTCTCTGAGTATTGGTCTGAGCTCGGTTGAACGTCCACTCCTGTCTTGAGTTTTAATGCACACCTGAATGCTCCAGACCAGCGATCTTTCAAAACCTCTCCTTTTATGGAGATGCTCAAACTTGCTTATGATCAGTTCATTGAATCAAGCAGCAGTAGTCTCACCTGGCTGTTACTACTGCTGCTTGGTTCCTATAAAAGCATTGAGGGTGTCCTTAGTTTTTCACAGGATTGCATCTAAATAAAGATTTTGTTTAGAGGCCACAACATTTCTCAAAGAGTTTGTTCAGTGAGGCATCTTCAGTTATACCAAAACCAATTACATATTTTAGATCACACCTGTACAAAGGTATGACTTTTCCCTTATTTATTCTTTGTATTCACCAATAACCCACCGAATGTTGTTACTGTTATCTCCTATCAGTATTTTCCATCCATGCTGACTTTATATCACCTGTGTCTATATAATCAAGAGATCTTCTCTCTTCTCTTTACACCCCACAGCAACAGATGAGGAAGTCACTTTTGTCGTTTGTTTGCTGAGAGCTCCCGGCTTGAGCTGAGAGGTAAAGCTAACATGCAGGAGTTTTGGGGGTGAAGGGAGGGGAGGATGCAGAGGGGGTGGACCTGTCTGAGAGGAGACTGCATAGAGTTGTAAATGAGCTTGTAATTAGCTCTTACACATTTGCCTGGAGGGAATTAGTGTGTGCGTGCTTGCATGTGTGTGTGTGTGTGTGTGTGTGTGTGTGTGTGTCATTGTGTGTTTTTTAACCCCTTTTCCTTAGAATAGGGGTTGACGGCAATAAGCAGATAATACTAATTACTTCTCCTCCCCATTGCTTGTTAATTGTGCTTGGTGTGGATTTATACAGCGTGGTAATACTCCCCATTCCTCACACACACACACACACACACACACACACAAAACAGATGCATGCCCCCTGCTTTGTTGGCGAAATCAACAGGTCATTTTTTTAATCAGGATATTTCTGTTTAAGTCGCTGATTAATTATGCCAGTTTGGTGCTTCATCATATATTAGTCCAGCCAATGAAGCAGTGTGTGTGTCTGTGTGTCTGCTTGTTTTAATATATTCATGGAGGTTAAATACCTGGGGCCTGACAGCTTTGGGGTCAGACCTCAACAGTATATGGAAATGAAAATGCTGTGAAGAGTAATAAATGGATTAAACCTGATTTTATTGTTAGAGGGTGTCTCACATACATGACTGACTCGGGCCAGGGGTTGGCATAGTCCTCTTTTGTTAAATAACACGTTACAGTAAAACTTGAAGGACAAATGTCAGCCTTCCTGTCTCCATTTCAGCTCTAAATTAAGTTTCTTCACTGCTTTTCTTTTCTTTTTTTTATGATTAGAATCACACCAACCTTGGAACCCAGTGACTATCATATGATAACTATGAGATCCAGGTTTGTCTTTCTGTAAACAAATCAGGCAAAAAAAAAAAAAAAAAGCTAAAGAAAAATCAGCAAGTTGAGCAACTGGATCTACTTCTGCTCTCCTGAAAAGTGATCGATCACTACGAACATAAACCAGAGGATTTCCTCCAACTTACTGTTGTTAAGAATCAGCATATCGTGTTTAGAAGATGAAACTTAACCCAGTGTGTATTGGGAAAAAGTCAAGGTATACTCTAGACAGACTGGCAGTCTGTCACCTTGTTAACACCCATAAGCTGTGTCCCAATTCAGGGACCGGAGTGTGTATTTAAGACCAGGTACATCACGATGGGCAAACGACACTCGGTGTGAAAACTCTGCTTCATCAGGGGATTTCGAGCCACAAACATACAGAAAATGCAGATGATGTTTTTTTTAAGGAAAAATGTGGAAATCAGTAAACTGGACAATATTCTTTGCATATATACATAAATAATATTAGAGTATTGTAGATGTTACAGAACTATTTGTAGAGGCGCCACTTGAGTAATTGAGCAAATTTAAGCACAACAGCAAACATAACAATCAGGAAAACAGAATTACAAAACAATAAGATGACATAGTTAAAATATGATTAAAATAAAAACCTATGCTGTTCACAGAAAGACGCAGTTAGTTTCTAGTTGAGATTTAAAATCTGTTTTGTGAGGCCGACAGCCTGAACTGTAGGAGGAGGCTGCTCCAGAGCTCTGGAGCTGCGTTTGCTGCAGCTGACGTCAAGAGAAAAAAAAACAGTCACAAATACCTTATAATGGCTCAGAATACTTTAATTGTTATGATATTTCAGCTTTTGTTTTTTTAAACTAAAACCTAGATCGTCCCTAAAATTCTAGTTCTGCCTTTTCATAACAGGGAAGTGAATATAGAGTCATGAAAATCAATTATTTAAATGATTTTAGGAAAAGGCCGCATCATAAAAAAGTAGTAAAAGAACACGACAGGGACTGAATGTGCTGTAACTGAGGACATGCCAATAAGCTAGTCATCTATGACTGTACAATTTTTTTCTGCAGTAACTGTGATTAGGTTGAGATCAGGTGATTGACTCAGACACTGATGAATATCTCATTTCTTGGCCTTGAGAAACTCTTGGGTTGCTCTCACAGTTTTCTTTGGGCCATTATCTCATTGCACAGTGAAGCCCTGTCTGATTAGCTTTGCAGCTTTTGGCTGAATCTGAGCAGAGAGTACAGCCCTGTACACTTCATGCCACCTCCGCCGTGTTAGACAGTTTTTGTTCTCCAGATTTCTTCTTGTTCTTGAGTGTAATATGTGGTTTTCACCTTGTTGTAAATTTCCCTTCATGAAAGCATCTCTTGACTGTGGCGTTTGACAGTGACACTCCTACCGTACCACCACAAGAGTTGCTTGACTTGTTTAGATGTGGTGAAGCTGATTTGATTAACTATGGAAATAATTCTGTGATCATTCACTTTAGTTTTCTCTCAGATCTTTTGGTGTCTCTGAGCTGGTCAGGATATTCACTCTTTATAAGCAATACCCAGATTATTGATGTGGCCTCTGCTAAAGTTTTTGCTGTCTCTCTGATATATAGTTTATATTGTTTTTTCACCCCACAAAGGCCAAAGGCCTCCCTTACATCAACAAGTCGGACCTCCTGTTGAAGCTCCAATAATAAGATTTTTTTAAAGTGTTTCCTAAATCACCATTAATGTACACATGGTTCAGTTGGATATAATTAAAATAAAAGTTGAGCTGGAAGCATTTTATTAAGAAAAATTACAAAACAATAACTGCACTTCTGATTTCACATGTACTGTTGGGATTAAATAATTTGCAGTGCCTCAATAATGCAGGAATCAAAAGAACTCGGTGAAGTGTTGGTACAGCACTAATTACTTTGTGAGTTATTTTTATGATACAGGCCTTAGTTTTGTTTAGAGGCAACATTTTGTGATCCCTTTTTTAGTATCTACAGTAAAAAAAAAAAAGAGTCACGGTGAGTGATTTTCTATTTTAAGACTATATAAAATGAACCCTCTGAGCCTCCCACTGCCTCCTCCCCTCCACAAACACATGCATAATCTTTTTATTCCTCCATCTTATTATTCATTCTGCTCTAACGGCTTGGGAGTACTTAAGCAGATTTTGGTTCAGTCTGCCCTCAAAGTGTTAAACAGATTGGGTAGGGGGGTATTTATTTTAATGAAGGTGAATGTGTGTGTGGGGTGGGTGGTCAGTGGTCAAATGTCTGAAACTTGGACGGGTTAGATTAACTATGAGCATGATCTTCACTGAGCTCATTTCCCCCTTTCTGTGACAATGAGTGTGCCTGACGCGCGCGCACACACACACACACACACACACACACACACACACACACACACACACACACACACACACAGCTAACCACCTTTCCATTAGCTCACCAATCCCACCTGGTATTTTAATCTAGATTTAGGCTCTAACACGTATCAAATGATGGCCTTCTGCTTACAAAGTAATTCTACACCCTTTCTATACCCTAAACTCTCGTAAACAGCATCTGAGGAACAGATCTGGAAAACCTCTAAAAGATTAATCAACTACTTATTAAAGGAAAATCAGCTAAAGACATTTTAATAAACTGGATCTTTGTCTCCATTCAGAATATTGGGAATAAAGTATCCAAATACACATTTAGGTGTTTATTTTAACACACTTTGTTTATTTGACATTTATGCAAATTGGTGTGTGATTAATGAGATACCTCATTTGCACATTTTAACAACTTGCCTTTAGAAAAATAACTTTTATAATGTAGTAACAAGCTGGAGAAACTTCATGGTGATATCTGTTACTTTAAAGAATCAGTTTTCCAATTAAAAATGTATGATCGGTTCATCCTGCATTTACATTTTTGCTCTGGACAAGTTTGGAAAAAGATGTAATTTTTAGATACATAACAGATATATAATGCCACTTTTGAATTCTGAATTTTTCTTTTTTTTTTCTTTAACAAGGGAATAAACATCAGAATAGGGAGAAACATGTAGGGGAAAAACAGAATTAGATAATCCAAAATGTCCAAAATGTTTTAGAAATTACATCTTTGACCCGTGTTGTGACTTTTGACCACCTGGCTCATAACTGTCTGTAGATGTGCTTCAGTTCTTAAGTCAGGAATTATTGTTTGTCTTTTACCATATCCAGTCTCCATCCTTGGCGGATCAGATTTTATCCTTTTCCCTGTAAGAGCTGTTTTTCATGCAATAGTCAAAATTTTGAAGAGGTAGATATCCTCTCTTCTAATCATTCCACTGCTGATCCCAGAAAATCTGTAGAGGTCCCACAATCTAATGAGATCTCATAGATGATGATTGCTGTGTCTTACACGTGGAGTGCTAATCAGTACTCAGTTTTTTCCCTCTTACCTCACTTGAAGTTTTAAACACAACATTTCTGAATACTTGTAATATCAAAATATAACTCGTTATGTAAGTAAACAACTGAGGAAAGAAAAAAGTTTTACTTTGTTTTCCTTAATTTATTTGACCAGTTGCTGGTTGCAGGTTACTGGGTTAAAATCATTACTTAAGTACCTTATCAAGGCAAAATAATCATTTTTTAAAAGATATAAAACATTTGCTCTTTTGCAGCCGTGGGTCCTGAATATGCAAGCCTTGAATCCAAAACTGTTGGCACAGAGTTTTGGAAATAAAAACAGAACGCAATACCTTACAAATGTCATAAAACAACATTTTATTTGCAATAGAACACTGGGAACATCAATAACAAATGTTTAAACTGAGAAATTTACCTTTTTTTAAAATAAAAAAATTACATTTTACAGTGTCCCAACTTTTTGACAATTGCAGTTGTGAATTGTGGAAAAAATATTCAACCTTTGTGAGTAAAGGCTTTAAACTTAGTTTTTGTTTGTTTTTTTGTTTTGTAAAAAAGGTGTTCAAAGCTAATTTTCATGTTAATCTCATGGTTGTGCACTTTGTGTGCACATTTGATGTGCACACAAAGGTAATTATGTGTCAGCCTGACCGTCTGTGTTTCACATGAACACAAGGTTAAGACTCCAGATGTTCATAGCTCAGCCTTTGATGTCTGCTGGGCTCATATCTCTATTCTAGACAGAGTTCGAGACAAAAATTTAAGCTCCTTCTACTTATTTTAAAGCAGATGATCCTTCACCTGACTGCAACCTTTATGCAAAGTTAAAATCACTCTAGGGAGTAATCGGTGTCTGTCTGCGGAGGAACTTTTTGCAGACCCTAACTCCACATCTATATAACAGCCTAACTTTTTCCTCAATGTTGTGCTTTGTGCAGATAAAGTTTATGTTTGCATTGCAGCTGACAGATGCTTTCAGGGTCCTTAACCTGATTAATAACAGAATTGCCCTCAGACTGATTAATGAGCTGCTGAGATCAGAAGGATTGAACCGGGCAGCGGATCATTAATTCCATGTCCTGGAGTCACTCTGCTGCACGTCGATGTCCAGGGGCGTTTTCATTATGTCTCGGCCTGACGAGAGGTCGCAGAGGATAGCCGATGTGCAACCATGTCTGCTTTAATTACAGGGGTATTAGCTGGTGGGGAGATCCCTACAGCTTTGTGTCCGACATTCCCTCTGGGCCAAATGTCCAGGCAAATGTGACATTTTTTTTTATATCATGGGACATCCGGGTTTCATTGTGGCATCCAAGTGTGTGGCAGAAATACTGTCAGATATCAGACTATCACTGGTGACATAAAGGCAGAACAGCTTTAACAGAAAACCTCCCAAAAAAATTGTATTTATTTTGCATTTTTTGAGTCTTGATTGGCCTCCTCTTCAGACACTGAGCCATTTTGTGGCCTGCACCCTTTCTTGCCCAGGTTTCCTCCAGCCCATCATCCAGCAGGGCTCCAACTCCACTGGTCCATCTCCACCGATTAACCAACCTAACCTCACTTGTTTGCTCACTGCAGTCATTCTGGCAGTCAATGTATCCTCAGGCTAAGCCAAACAAGCTGATCAGCCAGCCACCTCTGTACACAGTACCCCCCACTAAGAGGCTAATGGCCGGGATGTATAATCCTTCTCAAAACAACCACAGAGATGCTAATTGTATCCCGCTATAAATACTGGCCGACTCCTTGTCCTCTTTCTTCATTTACCTATGCTCGTCTAAACCTGGAACAGCCTACGCCCTTCACACCGGCTTCCCCGAAGCAATTTGCACAGATACCAGGAAAAACTCCGTTACATAAGACAGGCTCTAGATAATCGAGACAAGTGTCAATAAACCTGCAGCATCTGAAAAAAGGAGAGCGGCAGAGAGCGCGCGGGGCTTTACGCACGGATACAGCATTTCATGCGTCTTTTGGCCACTTCTTCACTTCTTCTCTGAGCTGCTGCGAAGCAACAGGTCGAGATGTTCCCCCTGCCGATGTTCACACCGGACCAGGTAGCTCGGGTGTGCGAGAACCTGGAGGAGACCGGGGATATCGAGCGCCTCGGTCGGTTCCTCTGGTCCCTGCCAGCCGCCGTCCCTGGTTCCGCCGGGGAAGCGCTCAATCGACACGAGTCCATAATGCGAGCCAGAGCGCTGGTCGCGTTTCATGGAGGGAACTTCGAGGCTCTTTACCAAATCCTGCAGAGTCACCGTTTCACGCGCGAGTCTCACGCCAAGCTGCAAGACCTGTGGCTGGACGGGCATTACCGAGAGGCAGAGAGGCTCCGTGGGAGACCCCTGGGCCCGGTGGAGAAGTACCGCATCCGCAAGAAGTTCCCGCTGCCCCGCACCATCTGGGACGGCGAGCAGAAGACGCACTGCTTCAAGGTAGGGTTGTGGTTTCACTCTCGTGGCTTTTGGTGACAGAGGGGAAACACGGACTCTGCAGTGCCATCAGAGGCTGCTACAACAAGCATAAACATTTCTGCAAACTACACATTAACTAATAAATCAGGGCTTTTTAACATGACTGTTGTATTCGTGCTGGCTGGTCTTTGAGCTGTTAAAATGATGACGGTCAGAGTCATGGGTTTCCCCTCAGATCAGAAATTTCTGAGACTTTCCTACTTTAAAAAAAAAACAAAGTTGAATAATTTCATTATAAACTGTTTTTGTGCAGATATGACAAAACTAATCTAAGCTTATCTGTATGATGCAGCTGCGTGTGTGTTTAAAAGGAAAGTTCCTCTGTGGATCTGTGTTAAAATTGTGGTTTCAGCAAAATTCCTCTTCTTGTTCTGTAGCCATGTTTAAGAGAACAGTTTCCAATGCACACCTTGCAGACTGCTGGTTTGCACAGCAAGACTTCTTCTGTTAGATTTATAAAACCTTTTTCTTGTGACACATTAACAATGCTTTCCAGATGTGCAGAGAAGCTCAACTCAAAAGAAAGAAAGAAAGAAAGAAAGAAAGAAAGAAAGAAAGAAAGAAAATGTTACATTTTGATGCCATGAGATTTGTTGCAGTTCCCCAGGAGGCAATTTGGCGACATTTTTGGCTTTTAAAGTGCAGTTTATAAATCACAAATCGGTAAAAGTATACAAAGTACAGCTTTAAATATACAAAATAGTATGTTTGGGGGAAGTAAAAATGCACTTTTCCTCTTGGAAGTGTGTGTCTGAAAGTGTGAGCACCCTCTAGTGGCACGGTGGTGAAGTATCATTCAGAGTTAATCTTTAATTCCAACCCTCAGGAGGGGTAGCTTCTCCAGCAGCTTATTAAACCACTTAGCATGATCCAATTTAGTGGATAAACATTGTTATGTGTGCTTCTAATGTAGATTGTGTTTATCTATTTATAAATCCAGACTAATGTGATTATACCAGGTATCATATAAGAGTGATTATTGCGGTTTAATAGGATGATATTAAAATAACACTAACCACTTTATTGTCGTCACCTTCGGTTGATCCGTCATATGAGACACGTAGAGTCTTTAATGATCCACATCATTTTAATTCTTACCCAGGAAAGAACTCGCAGTTTGCTACGAGAGTGGTATCTCCAAGATCCGTATCCTAATCCGTCCAGGAAACGCCACCTGGCCCAGGCCACCGGGCTCACACCTACGCAAGTCGGGAACTGGTTCAAGAACCGCCGGCAAAGAGACAGAGCTGCCTCAGCAAAGAACAGGTATCTCAGAAATTCCACATTTTATACAAGTTATGACTCAGAAAGAGAGAGAAACCCTGTTTAGTCAAGTTAAAGAGACTAATTAGGTGAAGTGGCTGTACTTGTCTGAAGATCAGCTCCGACACTCGCACTCTTAAAAACAAGACTTCTCACTCTTCTTCTCTTTTCTGTCCCCTGATGCAGGCTGCAGCAGGATCCTTCCCTCCTGCCCTCTGAAAGCTCTCCCAACGGCTCCCTCCAGGGACACCACCATCACCCCCGCCTGCTGCCCGCCTCCCCTCGCCACCCGGGCAGCCCCGAGGCCAGCGACTGCAGCACAGAGCCCGAGCCCAGAGGAACCGGGGCCTCCACCCCGGAGATCTCCGTCAGCAGCGACAGCGAGTTTGAGTCTTGAGACGAGGGACTCTCTGTCGCAGACGGGCAGACTCTTACTACTGTCTGTGATCAGACCCAGACACACTTACAAAGACACTTGAACTTTCAGCGTGACTGCGGACACATTAGAGCTGTTCTCGGTGGGAGGAGGGCAAGATGAGACCACTTGTCGTGGATGTGAGTGGACAAAGTAAAGATATGCACTTAAAAAAAAGCACCATGGCACATGACTCTGACTGTTATGTATTAGTTTAATGTGACTCAGTGCTGTAAAAAGATAAACATCCAGTTGAGTTTCAAACTCTCAGGCGAAGTATTTGTAGAGATCATGCCTATGAGCTTTAGAAGAGATGTGAATATTAATATTTTAAGGTTGAATGCTATTTTGGTAGAGAAAAATTTCTCAGTTTTTATGGAAGCTACAAAAAGAAAAATGCCTTGTGCAGGCTGTTACTGTATGTCAGTATGTTAACACGCACATTGTTTCATTTGATTATCTTCAGATAAGAACCAAAAACAAACTGTGAAAATCCCCTAGAACTGGCAGAGACGTCCCCACACAGTGTTACAGTTTTATCACTCCTGAAAAATTACATTCAAAAAATGCACAGCTGCCAGTGGTGGCACACTTAATGATGATAAAGGCAAATTTATTAAAATTAAAAACAGCCAGTAAATGTACAAAATCTGTCTTGCTGCGCTGCAGTTTGCATGTTAACATAGGGACGTACCAACTCAACACATTTCACTGCCTTAAAATGGAACTAAGGGCATCACTGTTTTGCAATGCAATAACAAGCAACGCGTTTAGAGAGACTGAACTGTAACTCATCACCCGTGCACACATGCTGCTTAAAATACAAACCATGTCATTGTGGGCTGTTTTACCTTTTTCGCTGATCGAAATCTGCTGGAAATGCTCCTGAGCTGCTCTGATGATGACGAATTCCTGCAGGAGCCAAAGCAGAGGTGAAAGAGGAATCAGAGAGAATAAAACACACTCGTCGGTCTTAACTCAATGTGCCTATTACATCTGAGAACAGTGAGACCTAATCAGGCATGAGACTGTCCTCATGACAACGACACACGCAAAGGCCTACTGTTTGCCGTCTTTCTTAACGACCATCATTTCTCATAAAGTATCGTTTCAATGATAAATGTGTATTTTGTAATGTTTTGTGTAAATAAATGAACCTATTTTTATCCAAAGCGATGCAGTCTCTTTTTAGCTATGATCAGTATGAATACACTGTTTGTCTTTCTTTAAATCACCTTCAATATCAAAAGGCTTGAGCTTTTTTCACCAAACAAAATCAGCATGAAGCCACAGATTTACTCAAGGCTTACAAAGAATCAGATATAGCCTGTTGAATACGCCTTTAAGTATCATATTAATATAAGGTGTAAAAATTTAGAGTTTTTTAAACTACTCTGCAGTGGGTTATAGTTACAATTGCAATACCAGGACTTATGTAGTTATGTTAATAATAACTTGAAGCAATCATTTTCTGTGTGACTTATCAGTCTCTCGCATCACTGTGGAGAAATTCTAGCCCACTCATCTTTACAACACGGCATCGGTTCAGTCATTTATGCACAGCTCTCTGTCTCACCACAGTATTTCAATCAGGTTGAGGTCTGGACTTTGGACCATTGCAGCCATTTGATTCTTTTATTTTTTCAGACTATTTGTTGTAGATTTGCTTCTCTGTTTGACATCATTGTCCTGTTGCATGACACAGTTTCAGCCAAGCTTTAGCTGTTGGACAGATGACCTCACATTTGACTCTAGAATACTTTAATAAACAGAGGAATTTGACTCGGTGACTGCGACGTGTTCAGGTGCTGTGGCTGCAAAGCCTAAACCATCACCCCTCCATCACTGTGCATGAGGTGTTTGAGCTGATATGCTGTGTTTGGTTTCGATTTGTGGTGCCGTGCATCACAGCCAAACATCTGCACTTTGGTCTCATCTGATTTGTTCACATGCAATTTTGCAAACTTAACCTGTGCTGCCATGATTTTCCAAACAGCCCATTCTTATCAAAAGTTTGTCTAATTGAACATTTAAAATGCTAACTGAGACCTGCAGACTCTGAGATGTAGCTGTAGGTCGTTTTAAAATAACTGTGAGCATTGTAGTGGCTTTTTGCTGGGAAGATAAAGGTATTATGTTACACACATGTATGCTGCAGCCCAACAAAATGCCAAAACTTCTGCTTTTAGAGAGGAGCTCACAAATGCTCTTGATCAATTAGTCAAATGCAATTGATCTGCAGTACGTGGCTGATACCAGCCCTCTAAATTCCCATGAAAGCAGTGAGGGGGTACTGTGGAAATGGTCTTTTTCACATGACAGTTTATACAGCCATCTGTGATAGATAGATAGATAGATAGATAGATAGATAGATAGATAGATAGATAGATAGATAGATAGATAGATAGATAGATAGATAGATAGATAGTTCTAGCTATCTCTTATAAGCTATAAGAGTTAGCTAGATAGTACTAGCTAACTCTTATACTAACAGACACCATGCTAGCATAGGTTTCTGAAGAGAAAGGCACAATTCACAAATGTCTGCAGCTTCCATAAAAAATATATATGTTGAAATGTTGTTTGGAGAGACTTACCTGACTTACCAGGAACAAATGCTGTCTGTCTTTCACAAAAAAGACTTGCTCCTCTGTAGATGAGGTTCTCAAACTAAACAAAGATGGCGGCCGGAAATAGACGTTTTTTTTTACCCTAAACCTATAAGAAGTTGAAAGTAGAAGCTAAGCAAGCTGCATGACGAGCAGAAAGGAGCCATGTCATTACAGGGATTACAAAACAAACAAAAAAAGGTAAAATATTAAAACAGGTTTCTTCTGGCACTCACCCATAATTTGGATTCACGCTAAATGTTGTGAAATTGCTGAAATTTGGGAAATTACAAATGATTTACTGTTTTTATCTTGTTATTAAAGATAACAACACAAATAGTCATTTAAACTATACCTTTTAATCATATGTTGCTCTGTAATTTCAGTTTAAAACTATGTCAGCACTGACAGAAAACATGCTGCTGCCATTCAAAAAGTTCTGCACCGTCAGGCTGTTATAGGTTAAAACTACTCAGATATTGGATGTGTAACTTTAAAAAAATGAACGAATGGTATATAGTACAACTTAATAAATATCAGACCTCCAACATATTGTATAGTATTATGCTACAAAGCAACAAAAACAAACAAACAACAAACAAACAGTTCTTTACCAACCTCGAAGTGAACATATACAGAAACGTTTCCTCAGCTGTGACTAAAGGACATTTAGAGGTAAGTGAAATGCAAAATGTGCAAAATGTCAGTCACATGTTTGTGTAAATTCCTCTTTTCTTATCTCATAACAACACAGTGTAGAATAGTTCTTCTTCCTGCCTGACCACAAAAATGGGTGTTGTCACGCTCAGTAATCCCACCCACACCAGAAGGAGCAGCAAAACAGACCTGTCACTTTTTAGCCACTGCTACACTTATGTGCAATCTTAGGGCTGCACATAACACACAATCGGCTGTGTGTCAGTGAGGTTCCTGTGCAGACGGGTGGGGGTATTTTGATTTTTGCAATATTAATTAAGAATGGACAGCCAGGGGAGGAAAGTGGTGGTCAGTGACAATGGGACAGGGGTAAGTCAAACAGTCATATTACCACATAGTCAGATATCCTGTTAACAGTGCTGGATGTTGTCTTTTATTTTTCTTTCCATTAGCATTTAGTTTTAGCGTGAAAAATATTACTAATCATGTTAACTGCATGTCTTTTTAAGATATCTTGATGCAAAGTAACCTTTTGCATCAAAATATCTTATTTGTTTTATTGTCAATCATCTGGATCATTTAATGGCAAATATGTGAAGAAGTCCTGGGTGTGAGACAAAGTGCACTGCTGTGTGATTCCACATCTGTCTGGACTTGTCACTCCTGCCTTCAGAATGCGCACACCACCATAAATGGCTGTGGTGCTTTGAAGTGAGCAGACATTGGACAAAAACCAGGAAGAGAGACTTATCAGAGGAGATAAAATCACAGAAGTGGCACTCAGTGGTTGATTTCCGGAGGAAGATGCGCATTGACAGACTTTACCTGCTGCAACCAGAAACAGTCATGTTTTTACCCCTGTTAGGAATGCATTGCATCCCTCCAGGCTAAGGAATGTGTGTCTGTGCCCACATGGACAAGTTAAGACAGTGTAGTAGGAGTAGTTATAGCAGTTAGGAAAGCATGGGAAATTTGGTAAATCTATTGCTGTTTAAAGGCTGCGTAAAAAAAATAAAAATTATATATGTGTATATATATATATATATATATACACACACACACACATACATTTGGAAAGCAATGTGTGTGTGCTTTCCAAATGAGTGCCAGTAAACGTGATGAAATTGCTCTCGCCACTGTCTGTTAAATAAGAAACAATTTGTTAAATGCATTACAGTAATACACTCTAGGTCAGGTCCTTGGAGGCAGATTAATCCCAGCATCAGATTAAAAGGAACAAACCTGATTTATGAATGGAATTTTACCTGCACAAAAGGCTTTTAGTGCAAGAGTACAATTAATACGTTTAACCCTAATGCAGGGCTACACAAACACAAACTGGCTCTCAGTTTCATTTTCACATCCCTGTGCAGTTTGTCAAGTGTGGTTTTGCCGGCTCCAACTTCCCAAAGCACATCTTCCCGGCCCTGGTGGGCCGGCCAATCATACGATCATCCGCCAGAGTGGGCAACATCGAGATAAAGGTAAGATTGATGTAAATGAAAGGACTACACATGGGTCTTTCAGTTAACCTAAAGTCAGAATGGAGCATTAAAAAAAGATGAAATAAAGGGAAATGGGGAAATTACATCTACTGTGTGCAGAGTTCTATTAAAAGCAAACAGCATTAAAACCAGGTGAGTCATCCTGTTACAGTTTAGTGCTCTATTGAGAAACCTGGTGTCGAAGCATTACAGCATTCCCAAGAAGGATAAGGGGCCCTGCAACACTACAAAAACTACTACTAAGAACATAATAAATAGCCAAAACATAGACTACAACCACAATGGTCCCACCCAGTAACCCACAGGACTCTCAAGGTCCACGTCTAGAAAAGTCAGAGCTTTTCTGGCAGCAATACAGGGACCTGCACTATATTACTCAGGTGGTTTTAATGTTCGAGATGGCACAGTGGTGTCTGGAGCCTCTGAATGTGGAGTGTTTGTTACCCCAGTGCCAGATTGGTGGCATATCCAGGGTGTACCCTGTGTCCCACCATGTGACAACTAAGATAGGCTCCAGCGACCTTTGACTCGATAAATGAAAGAAATTGTATGGTTTTAATGCTGCAGCTGATTGGTGTAGCCATCTATAAGATCTAGATACACATCCTGAGACTTGATCATCTGTATCTCTGGTTCTCATCAACTTCCTGTGTCTCAGCTTAAAGCGTCTTAGAAGTGCACACCTGCTAGCTTCCTAAGATGCTGAGACTGTTGAGTTCATAGACTCGTGTAACCTGAGATCATTCAGACCTTTTAACCTGATAATCCCTGCAGGATCGGAGCAGAGAAAGCATGAAAAGGTCATTGGTACAAATAAATAAGTAAACAAATTAAGGCAAGCTGTTGTGTAATAAACATCACATTTTCATAGATTTTTTATTTAGTGTTCACTTGAAACACCAGGTTTCCCAGGATAGCTGTCTTATATTTGTACTTGTGTATGGATGTGCATGTTTGTAACTTAATATTTTATACAGTATATTTAAAACGTTTCAACAGAAGCAACAAAAATCAAACTGATGCTTTTTTATTATTATTTATTAAACCTATACTTTGTTGTAGGTCAGACAAAGAAGAGCAAAAACAAAACCATTAACATTTCCTGTCCCTGTCATCTTTTCCACCAGGACCTAATGGTGGGAGAAGAGGCCAGTGAGTGTCGCTCCATGCTAGAGATGTCCTACCCCATGGAGAATGGCATGGTGCGCTGCTGGGAGGACATGCTCCACCTGTGGGACTACACCTTTGGCTCAGAATGCCTGGACATCAACCCAAAAGAATGCAAGGTATGAACCCGTGTAAGACAGACAAAGACGGAAATGAATGGAAAAAAAAACTGTACAAGGACTAGATTATTATTGAGTTTGTGTATGTTTTCTATCCAAGATCCTACTGACTGAGCCGCCCATGAACCCGACCAAAAACCGCGAGAAAATCGCTGAAATCATGTTTGAGAAGTACCAGTTCTACGGCATCTACGTGGCCATCCAGGCCGTGCTCACTCTGTACGCTCAGGGTGAGAGGGCGCGACACGCTGCACAAAAATAAAGGGTTTAAATCCTGACCTGCTGTTAACGGTGCAATTGACTGGATATTTGGTCAGTTTTAACTCCCGCTTTGTTAAATGACTCTGTCCACAGGTTTGCTTACCGGTGTTGTAGTTGACTCAGGAGACGGCGTCACCCACATCTGTCCAGTGTACGAGGGCTTCTCTTTGCCCCACCTTACACGCAGGCTGGACATCGCAGGACGTGATGTCACACGCTACCTCATTAAGGTGAGCTGGAAAGATCAGTGATCGGGCAAAGAGTTGGGTTTTTTTTAGTGTAAGGAAAGTATATGTACAATTTCACAGCAAACATATGTGTGAAAAAAATGTTCTTCCCATCAGCTCCTGCTACTTCGCGGCTACGCCTTCAACCACACTGCTGACTTTGAGACCGTGCGCATGCTGAAGGAGAAGCTCTGCTATGTGGCATACAACATTGAGCAAGAGCAGCATTTGGCCACAGAGACCACTTACCTGGTGGAGACATTCACAGTACGTTGGAGCAAGCTTTAATTTATTCTGCCTCCTAAAGTCGAGAAACGGCAGAAAAAATAACCGATTCCTCTCATTTGTGCAGCTTCCTGATGGCAGGCAGGTGAAGGTGGGCGGAGAACGATTCGGGGCTCCTGAAGCTCTTTTCCAGCCTCATCTCATCAACGTGGAGGGAGCTGGAGTAGCCGAGCTGCTGTTTAACACCATCCAGGCTGCAGACATTGACCTCAGGTCCAATCCTCCTCCCTCCCTTTTTTCTAATTAATGAAGCTGAACTACTGCAAACACGCCTTGATCAGGTCCGTCTCTCGTCTGCTTTCCCATCCAGGGCCGACTTCTATAAGCACATTGTTCTGTCCGGGGGGACCACCATGTACCCGGGCCTCCCATCCAGGCTCGAGAGGGAGATCAAGCAGCTCTACCTGGAAAGAGTGCTCAAGGGAGACACTGAGAAACTATCAGTAAGAGCTTTCATATTAATGTCAGTAGAGAATGGATTCGATTAAGAGCCTGTAAGGCGTTCTTCAGTGCATTTGCATAAATATAATGTTACTGATGATCAGTGTCATCTGTATCATGAGCTGACGAAATGTTTATAGAATACATTTTCCAGTTATTTAATAAATGTCACCAGGCATTCATATAGATGCTCTGTTTTATTCACTGAACCTGAGGGCTACTTGCATGCAGGTTTTTCCACAGCAGGTCCAGTTTGGCTGTGATATTAACTCTCTGAATTTAAATATCTTTATGAGTTAAAAGTTTAGAAAAAGCTCAGTTTGAATTCCACATTTGACGCTCTGCAACATTTAAGGTTATGTTATCTCTTTTTCTTTGTATTAAAAATAAGTTTGGGCTATTTTATTACAAATACCAAAATGCATTTACTTTTTGTTGTTTTAAAGCCAAACCAATAAAGTGTGACATTTGTCATATTAATTAAATACATATCTAGAAATTGAAAGTTTATTTTGTTAACCTCATTACTGAGGTCGTTTCTCTTTTAGCAGTTTTCTTCGTAGCAGCACAGAATATAAAAAAAGGCTTAAAGGAAAGAATTGTTGTACTTATATATCAGGGCTCTGTGTTTTAATGACCTCTCCTGACTTTTCTCTTCACCCTTGCAGAAGTTCAAGATCCGAATCGAGGACCCTCCCAGGAGAAAACACATGGTGTTCATGGGCGGTGCTGTGCTGGCTAACATCATGAAAGACAAAGAATCCTTCTGGATGACTAGACAAGAATACCAGGAGAAAGGCCTGGGAGTGCTGCAGAAGCTGGGAGGTGGAGTCAGATAAAATAAAACTGAGTTAAACAGAATTTTAAAAACACAAATTAAAAATGAGGAAAATATGAACTAGGTTTTGTACTTTTAAATATTAACTCCGTACCTCTCACAGTCTCATCTCTATTCAAAACAGTTTTAACTGAGCAAAATTACAAGTTTTATCATTAAAAACACAATTTAGGTTTTTTCAGCTTCTACATACTGTTCTAAATATAACAGTTTTTTGGACGGTGTAGGTGCTCGCTTATCCAGGTCATGTTCTTTGGACCGTTTGATGAAACTTTGATGACTAAAGTTAAAAAATTTCAGGAATTTATTTGTTGCATTAATAGCAAGTTTATGTTTTATTTAACCTTTTTAAAACTAATAGATCTGTGCTTCAGTACTGTGCAAAAGTTTTGAGTCACCCTTCATTTTTTTATATGTTACTGAAAAAATGGAAATAGATCCAGCAATGTATTGAAACATGTGCAAATGTATATACAAACTCAGAAAAGGAGGCCAAAACAAAGTATTAAAGTTCTATAAGGCTTGAAAGTCAACATTTGGTGTGACCACCTTTATTCTTCAGCACAGTCTGAACATGCCAGTCACATGCCTCCCTGAAAGGAAGTCTTTGAAAAACCTTTAGAAAGTCTGGAGGACTATTGTTGAAGACCATTTTAAAAAATACAGAAAAAAACTTAACATTTTATCTTAACTGAGACCTAATTTATTCTTGTGCAATACTCACAAGGCTATTATAACACAAAAACATGAATATTTGGATAAAAATGACGTAAATGTAAAGCCGAAATTAAATGATTTTGTTAAACTCTATTACTAATTCATTTTGGGACTCCACATTATGCCAACCAAACAGTAACCTGTTTGCTACTGTTTCTTAGAAATATTTGTCAGTAAAGTTTACTCGCTAAACTTGATTTAATCAAAAATAGATTACAGTCAAAGATCTTCCTCAAACACAAAACTTGCCTAGTTTTTACTTTGGCTAGCTTGGCATCTAATCACAGGGATCCTCTTTTCTTTACTCTGTTTATATGGTTGGTGGTGTTAGCTTATTGTTATTATCAAAAGTTTAACTTTTATTATTGGCTCATATAAACTATTAGTTTAGGTCTTTTGTGCTTTTTTCCCTGCACTTTAATCTTAGTTTTGGTTGATGTATATTATTATTATTATTAGTGGCAGCCTCCCGAGGGTTCCTGGTTGTTCCTCCCTTTGTGTTTCCTTACTCCTGACTTGTTCAGTGTGTATGCGGGTCTGTGTAGGTCTCTGGGGTTATTTTTATCTGTTTAACTGTGAATGTTAGTATAGTTTCCAGTCTGCCCTCCCCAAAGCCCCGACTGTGACTGATTGTGTGTTACTCTCACCTGCATCTCGTTCCTCACCTGTTTGTCACTTCTCAGTGTATTTATAGTTTGGCCTTTGTTATAACACCTGTGTTTCCGCCCTTTGGTGCTGCTCATTTTGCCTCGGTCCCAGTTTGATTCCTGATTTGTTGCTCCTCCCGTTCTGAGAGATTCTTCTTATTATCTGTAAAAATAAATGTTCAATGGACTGGCAAATACAGGCTGAACATTTGAATGTTCTGAGTGGAAAAAAAACCCTGTAAAGAATTTATCTGTGGGTTTGTTTGTTTTTTTTGTTTTTTAATAAATGTCAAACAGAATTGTTTTTTATTGTACATATTCCTTGCTGTAAGCAATGAAAAATGATGCAAAATGTGACCTGTTACTTCTCTCATATATATAATATTGGGTACATACACTGTCTTAACTGGGTACACCAGTTCAGCTGCTCATTGCTGCAAGTAACTAATCAGCCAATCAAATAGCAGCAAGCTAATGCATTCAGCTATATAGACATGATGAAGACAACCTGCAAAACTTCAAACTGAGCATCAGAATGAGGAAGAAATGTGACTTAAGTGGCTTTGAATGTGTCATGGTTGTTGGTCTGAGTATTTCAGAAACTGGTGATTTATTAGGATTTTCCCACAAAAACATCTCTGTGGTTTAAAGAGTACAGTCTGAAAAAAAAAGGAAAATATCCGGTGCGCAGCAGATCTCTGCGTAAAAATGTCTTGTTCAGGCCTGAAGTCAGAGAGGAATAGGCCAGATTGCTTAGTAAGTAAGTAAGTAAGGTATGCAGAAGCGCATCTCTGAATCCACAACACACTGGCCTTGGAAGCAGATGTGCTACATCAGCAGAAGGCCACACCGGGTGCCACTCCTGTCTGCTAAGAACACAAAACTGAGGCTACAATTCAAACTGGACAACAGATGATGAGAAATGTGTTACCTAGTCTGATGTGTATCAAGCTCTGCTCTGACTTTTGGAAAGGAGGGTCAGAATTTGGAACAAACGTGGATTCATTAATGTTTCAGGCTCGAGGTGCATTAATGTGGGGGAACATTTTGTTGGCACACTTTGGGCTCCTTAGTACAAACTAAGCATCATTTAAACCCCACAGCCTGATGTTGACCATGTCCATCCCTTTATGGCCACAGTGCAGCATCTCCTTATTGCTGCTACACACCATGTCCCAAAGCTCAGATGAAACCGGTTTCTTGAACATGACAATGGGTCCACTGAACTCAAATGACCTCCACAGCCACGAGATCTCAGGCCGACAGAGCACTTTTGGGATGTGGATGAAGAGGAGATTCTCATCATGGATGAGCACCAACTGTGTGATGCTGTCATGTCAACATGGACCGACATTCCCGAGGAATCTGTGCCATGAAGTATTAAAGCAGCTCTGAAGGAAAACAGGGCTCCAACCTGGTACTAGTGACCAATGAGTGCAGATGTTAGTGCCTTTCATTTAAAAAATATAATTTAATCTTTTTTTCCATGAGACCTTTTAAATAACATGATAATAAATCCAAAAGCAGGACTTGGCTTAATGGGTTAATTAATGGATTAATACATGAATTACTAAATAGTCAATGATAAGTCTCAACACTCAAAGTCAGTAAGAAATTAATGTGAAGGTGTGAAATGACAGTGTTAGTATTTGCTGCCATCTGGTGGTTAAATCTGCACCCGTCAACACTCCCAACCCCACTCCAGCACTTCACTCACCGTAACCACACGGCGAACGGATATTGCAATTTTTTTTATTGCGATACTGAGTTACCTGACAAAATACAGTCATGTGTTTTTACACTGAAAAGAAATAGTGAGCTCTCACAATGAACACATGCTTCACGCACACATACACGCACACGTACACGCACACATACGCGCACGCCACATTCGCAGAACCTTCGCGTTAAAATGAAAAAAGCATGCAATAATGTTCAAAACACATCTCAAAACTGAACCTCCTCCCCTCCCCCGACTCGGCTGATCCAAAAACTCCAGAAATGTTGGAATGTCCACATGTTTAGGTTCGATATCTACCCAACAAATTCAACTATTCAAAGTTTTAAATACACACAATAATGATCATCGATAACGACACTGAGTCGAACAGTGAGTCGATAGTGATGACTTGCAGCAGGAAGTCACCAAGAGGCTGGCGACGTGCACATTTACATTCTACCAGTCGCCGCGAGGCTCCCGGTTTTATTGGTCAGACTGTCCTCTCAGTCCGCTTATAACAAAAAGAAAGAAAAACAGGCTCGGCCAACAGTAGAACTCAAAAGCGGTGAATCGAAACATGAAACGGATGCAGTTCTGAAAAGGAATAAACACTGAGAGAGATTTTAAATACATTCGCGAGTCATTCAGTAAAATCTGTTGTCCTGGTGTGTGGATGTGATGCGCTTCCGTCTTTTTTCTTCCCTCACTTGGTTTAAAAACAGAGAGAGATGATGCCTTTCTATCACTTCCCTCCTACTTGCCCATTACTCCACCTGCCAAAACCATTAAATAGAATACGCAAGCTGGGAGAAGAGCTTCTTCTTCTTCTTTGCTTTCCTTTTTTTTTCTCTTCAGGAAGTAAAAATAAAATAGTCTTTGTGGGGGAGCCTAAAAATAAACAGCTGATTTAAAGCTTCCCTCATGATTTCTTTCAAAGCAAACAGCTGTTGTGTCACAAGATGGCCTTTCTTTTATCTTCTTTTTTCGTCCCTTTGGTATTGAGGTTTGGTCGTGGCTATCACACATCTCCCCTTTTTTGTCACTGGGGTGGGGGGAAGGGAGGGAGGGGGGCACAGAAAGCCTCGTACCCCCACTTTTTAACAGCATAGTTCCATCCAGCAATCAATCTGCAGACATTTACACATAAAAGGAGCAAAACCCCCCCAAAAAAGTAATAAAATATCCAATTTTCACCCAGAACTATACAGTGGAAGGGTTACATCACCGCGGTGGACTATTTGCCTTCTTGCGGCGCGCGCTCGCAGGAAGTGATTAGTTTCCAGGCAACAGTAGTCTCACAGAATTTGTCTTTGGATTCGAGCCTCTTCACATGTTTTTTTTTGTTTTGTTTTTAATGATGTAATCACTTCGTGGTATAACTCTGGGTTCATGTTTCAAATAACAACCAAAATCCATTTATTACACATTTTCCATTGTCACAAGCAGCACACTCCTTTACACTAGCAGCCACACTGAGTGGTACATGGTACAACTTTTTGGCAACACTCCCCTACGTTGGTCCTGCTCTGTTCTGCACGTCGGTCCATTTAGGGAAGAGTTTACCATTTGTTTGTTTGTTTGTTTGTTTTAAAGCTCTGCTCCTGGTCTGGAGAAGGGCTGCAGTTTGTCACGAAAAAGTCCCGACCCACGACGAGACACAACACACCGTCGGAGAGAGAAAAGAGACAGAACAAGAGAGAGAAAGAGAGAGAGAAAGCAAGAGCCACCATCCATCTCCTCCTCCTCCTTCCTTTCCTTCCTTCCTTCCTTCCTTCCTCCTCCTTCCTCCTCTATGCCTCCCACTCACTCCTCACACACCGACTCGCTCAGGTCCACGGCGCCACCCCTGGTGAGCCGCCGCATCTTGCTGAAGTCGTGGTCGGTCCTCAGGTAGGAGAGCGAGGGGCCTCCCTCGCTGTGGCTGGCCAGGTCCTGGGGCTGGGCCTGGGGCGGCAGGGCCCTCATCTCGCCGCCGCTGCGCCAGTACAGGGTGTATTGCTGCGGGTCGGACACTCCGAAGGTGGCGGCACACAGCTGCGCCAGGGCCTGGCTCGTCTCCCCGGCTCTCCACTGCAACGTCCGCACGGCGCTCCGCTCCCCGTCCTGGAACAGTATCCGAACGCACCTCTGGAGGCAGCGAGGGAGGGAGGAAGAGAGAAAGAGAGGGAGAGAGAGAAAAGGAGTGAATATATATACTGTATTTATGCAAAACACAGGTCAAGAGGCTTATGGAGTGAGGGCAAACGAGGGGGAGGAGAGAGATGGAGTCAGAGGAGGAGTGAGGACTGTATAAGCACGGGCTGATACGCTGCCACAATAAATGAGCCAAAAAAAAACCAAAAATCAGAAAAAGGACGTTCATGAAAGAAAAATGCCTCTTAAACAAAGCTCCTGCTTCCCACACACAGCCGGCAGGTCCGAGAGCTTCACGCGAAAGCCATCTTCATGAAACTGCTCTGTTTTCCCCTGCTCTGCTTCATGTTACAGCTTCACTGACAAACTCCCGGCATAAATCCACTCGAGCGAGTCCACTTCCAAACTCAAATATCATCCATTAAACTCGCTCTGCTCTGGTGCTCTGCTGAAGTCCCCCCCCCTCTCCTCCACCACCGCCACCACTCAGCAGACACAAACTTTTTTCACATTTTCCACAGAGCAAAAAGCGAGCAAACCCAAAACTAACAGGTCTATCGCAACAATCGCTGCTCTTCAGGCACTTGAGCCATTACATAATGTCAGATTCGACCACCTACAGACGCCCTCACAACTCTCTGTAAAGCACACACACACACACACTGTGAAAACATGCTGGACATAATCCTTTTTACCAAACATCCAACCTTGAGAAACCAGGGAGAATCCTCTTCCCTGTCGCTCACGGAAACACACAAACAGACAAACCATCCAGCCTGCCTCCCTCAACACACACACACACCACAGACGAATAAGTGGCTTTTAAAAGAAGCAGAAAAAAAGAAAGAAAAAGCAGTCAGTAGCAAATATAATCAACAGGTCAGCCATTATCAGAACTTACAGAGTCACTGAGCTCCTCGCTGTCCGTGTGCATATTGTGTTTGCCTGCTTCGATGGGTAGATGCAGCTCAATAAATTTCATGTTATCTGACCGCCCACTTCTTCATAGCACTTGGCTCACTGATCCCCGCCTGTGTCAGTGGAAAATCTGGCTGCCGGGTGAGTTAGATCGGCTATTTGAAGCCAGGAGAGGAACCACGTGACGAGACAGAAACGTTGTGGATGACAATGCCTGTTTTCCATGGCATCTGGTGGACCGTTACACAAACGTGGGGCCAGCAGGATGATAATAGGAGAGTGTAGGTAAAAAGTCAGCGTGCGTGTGTGTTAGTGTGTGTGTGAGCGCGCATTAGTGCACGACCGGTCGTAAGCCAGCGGCCCCAGATCAGAGGATTACCTCTAAAAATGTCTAAAAACTAATCCCCCCAAATGAATTTGAAACGTGTTTGCACTCAGAAAACCAAAACAGGGAAATCCAGGTGTGCTCTTTCACCTCTGATTTAAAAACCGGCTTTCCAAAAACTCCAGCTCTGTCCCCGACTTCATCAAGAAGCTTCAGCGGTGATGCCCGAAATCAACTTTGAGTCAAATGTGGATCACTGCTCCTTTTTTTTCTACCCCACCTGCCAGAGTCACAGATAGAGGACAGTGTGATGTTGCTCAACACTGTGTTGCCATCAGTGTAATTAATGTGCTGTAATATCTGACCTCTTTGGATGGATTAGCACCTCTTTTTCGATGTCGCTTGCTTCTTTCGTGCAATTTTTATGTGCCAAAGCGCACTGTGACAGTTCTAAGCAGATGCTGGCCGCTCCAAGCTGCAAAGACCACACGTTTGATACGAGAGAGACTTTGATTGTTCTGCCAGAAGAAAAGAGATTTTAACTGGTGCCATCAAGCGATGATTTGCTTTGTTATTCTCTGACAGTCAAAGACGAAGCCAGGGTAGCCTGCTTCTGAGTGCAGCTTTGTGTTTAATCCATAAACGTGCAGAAAATGGTTAAAGCTATACTGCTGTCCAACACCAGCACTAGTCAAAGCAGCATGCAGAAGCTTTGCAGCTGCATGGAAACACTTGTCTTGGCCCTTGTATGAGATAAGCTAGAGTAGATCCAGAAAGTATTCACATTTACTAAACAAGCTATTTCTAGTAACTCTGTAATTATGCTGAAACTGCCAAACTGATAAATCAAACACACAGTTTCTTGGTGAAGGGGTGAAATCAAAACCCCAAAGTAGACTCCTCTGCAAATAGAACAAAACCTGCAGATTGAGAACATCTGAGTAAAAGATGTTCTGGTCTGATAGGCGGCATGGTGGAGTGGTGATTAGCACTGTTGCCTCACTGGGTTCGACCCCACCTGTGTGGCGTTTGCATGTTCTCTCCGGGTACTCTGGCTTCCTCCCACAGTCCAAAGAGATGCAGTTAGTGGGGTTAACGTAACTGATGATTCTAAGTTGCCCATAGGTGTGAATGTGAATAGCTGTCTGTCTCTCTGTGTTAGCCCTGCAGTCCGAGCATCCTGAACTGGAACCTTGATGGATAGATATTCTGTTCTGATGAGCCTTATAACCCCAAAAACATTTAGAGTAAAAGATTGGGACAGGAGATAGTTGTCCTCCGATGTCTTCTTAAACCTGGAAATAGCAGCAGGACTGAGCGTGCAGGATGCAGGACATAAAATGTCCACATCCTTGCTGCGAATTAGACTTTTCCGTTCCTCTTCACCATCTACACTGCAGACTTCTCCCACAATTCCACCCAGTGCTTCCTGCAGAAGTTCTCTGATGACTCTGCAATAGTCGGCCTCATCACTGATGGGGACGACAAGGAGTACAGAGGACTGACTCAAGACTTTGTGGACTGGTGCCAGCTGAACTACCTCCAGATCAACGCCAGTAAAACCAAGGAACTGGTGGTAGACTTCCGCAGGCACAAGCATTCTCCACTGCAACCACTGAACATCCAAGGTATGGACATTGAGGCTGTGGACAGCTACAGGTACCTTGGTGTTCATCTGAACAATAGACTGGACTGGACTCATAACTCAGACGCCCTCTACAGGAAAGGGCAGAGCAGGCTGTACCTGCTGCGGAGACTCAGGTCGTTTGGAGTGGAGGGCCCACTCCTGAAGACCTTCTATGACTCTGTGGTGGCTTCTGCTATCTTTTATGGCGTGGTCTGCTGGGGCGGCAGCATCTCTGCTGGGGACAGGAAGAGACTGAACAGGGTGATCCGAAGGGCCAGCTCTGTTCTAGGATGCCCTCTGGACCCAGTGGAGGTGGTGAGTGACAGGAGAACGGCGGCTAAGCTGTCATCCCTGTTGGACAACATCTCCCACCCCATGCAGCAGACTGTGACAGCACTGAGCAGCTCCTTCAGTGGGAGACTGCGGCACCCACGGTGTGGGACGGAGAGATTTCGCAGGTCTTTCCTCCCCACTGCTGTCAGACTCCATAATAAAGACTTTAACTGATCAAGCACACACATCCATACATATGCAATAATACTAAGTGCAATAATCCTTTCTGTCATCGTTGTATTTTTACTCAGTTGTATATAGTATTTGTATTTGTATTCTATTTTTATCTTATTGTATATTTATTTTATTTTATTCTACTGTATATAGTATTTTATTTTATTCTATTCTGTACAGCTGTGTACTGTATTTATTCTTATTGTATTCTAATTTTTGCCTCATAACTTTTGCACTGTCCACTTCCTGCTGTGACAAAACAAATTTCCCACGTGTGGGACTAATAAAGGTTATCTTATCTTATCTTACTTCAAGCAGCTCCTACAATTACTTCCTCTTTCTTACAATCTAAGATGTGCTGGTGAGCGCGCAGGGGATAGACTGTTTAATACCCAAGTCTGATGCTTTGCTTCTTACACTGGGCAGCTGTAGCTCAGGTGTTACAGCAGGTCCAATCAGAAGGTCAATGGGTTAATCTCTGACTGCTCCAGGCCACATGTCTAAGTATCCTTGGTTAAGATACCAAACCCCGTGCTGACACCCCTAAAACCCCCTTGAATCCATCCGTTGGAGTGTCAGCATGTGTGAAATGGTGGATGTCCAGGAAACGCCAGGCACTGCTTGGAAATAGCATCAATCTGAGGGAAAGGCAGACTGATCAGAGCAGAGAGACGGAGATAAACCACCTGACAAACAGGCGACGGTTCACCTTTTTAGCATGACAGTGACTTGAAGCTAATAACCAAACAGCCACTCTGGAGTGGCCTCAAAGCAGCTCTCTGCCTGTCGCTAAGTGACCCCATCAAATCCCAGACTTAAACGCCACAAAACATCAGTCGAGAGGTCTGAATAGGCGCCTTGCATCCCATCAGGCTGAGAAAATCTGCCAAGAAGTATAGAATAAAATAAAAGCTTACTTTGGCTGCTCCCTAATTCCCAACAGGGTGCCACAGCAGGGTAGCTCTGCGTGTTTAATTTGGCACATTTTCTTTATGCCAGATGCCCCTACTGATTCAACCTCAAAGGGATTTGCATCTCCTCCTGGGATCAAACCAGAGATCTTCTGCTTGTTGGGCAAACGTGCAAACCACTACATTATGGAGCCAGTCCAAGAAAAATGGAATAAAAGCCACACTTTTACAGGCTTGACCAGAGTTATCCAAGAAAGCTCAAAACTGTAAGGAGATTTCTGCAAAGCTACTGATTAGCATTAGTTTCTTTATCCATATTATCAGTTTAATCCAATTCCCTGCGTTTGTAATAACCTTCATGTAGAAAAACAGATTAAAGAAAGAAAAAAATAAGACATCCGCCTCACATGTGTTTGTTTTTCTTTTGATCGTCATTCATCCACCTGTAAGATTTAGTTTCGTGTCTTTAAACCGTTTCTGTCGTTAAGTCGTCCACACGGGCCAAAATATCCCATTAGAGTTGTCTCACTGCATAATAAGCAGCTGTCCACACATAAATCACCATTTCACACAAGAGAGGTTTGTGTGAAGGCTGTATACTACATTACTCCACAACAAACCCACATGTAATGCTACTAGGGCTTGTGCACTGCTACAATCGAAGCAGGCGGCGCCTACTTGGCTCTGCTGATTCTCTTTCTGTCTCTGGGCCTCTCGGCTCCGTCTGCAGCTCCACTCTTTCAGCGCTTCTTGGACCTCTGGCGTCAGGCAGCCCGAGAACGGCTGCTCCTTGTCCAGGCTCTGGATCAGATGCAGGCTGGCGTACACGCTGGTCAGGTAGTAGCCACCTGTAGGCGAAAAAGGTGTAGGAGGGAAAAAGAGTGTAAAAACAGGACTAAATCTTGCATCACATAGTACTTCCTCCTACTCTGTCCTTAAAAAGATTGTCTTAAACTTCACTGCCATGTTCTGCTTTCAAGAGATTTTTTTTTTATTTACTTCCTAAATTCACTTCCTACACTCTTCCTGTGTAAGTCAGAGGTACGAATTAATAATAGAGGATAATAATATAATAATAATGTAGTAATAGCTACCAAAATACAAATAAGACAGAGTAGATTATGAACAGTCAGTGCAATTTTAAGACAAAAAGCGAGTAAAATGTGAATCATCAAACGCAGATTTGTGGTAATATCTGAAAATGTGTATTTTTGAAACCAGGAAAAAAAAATTAACTAGCTGTCATAAACCTTCATAATATCTGTTCTTTTTATTTTGCTGTTACCTGTGTTCCTTCTCTCTGTCTTTTGTTAGTTTTTCATCTTTAACTTCCTGTTTTAGATTGAAAGGTTAGCTTTTTGTGTGTGTCTCTTCTGGTTTTAATTCCTGTTTGTCTTCCTTTGCCGTTTTCACACTTGTGTCCTCTCTCCTGCATCCCTGACGATTTTTGATTATCAAATACATCCAAGTATCTACAAAAGTTTTGCATCAGTGTTTTATTTCTACTAATCGAATTTATTCATTAAAGTCACTTTTCTTTATATGGGACTAGGTATGTAGTATTAGTAGAAGTTCAACAGCACAGTGTTCGTTAGAGTAATTTGCATTGCCACCATATAAACATAAAAACACATAAGAAAAGCTTCACACAACAAAAAAACACCAAATCACTTGTGAATGACCTTTTTAAAAACAGTTTAAGGTTGCACTTAAAAATATTCCAGTCTGGATACAATTTGATTTCTTCTTCCTCTTTCAGCTGCTTCCTTTACGAGATGCTGCGGCGGGTCATCTGCCTCCATCTCACCCTATCCTCCTCCGTCACACCAACACTCCTCATTCACTACACCCATGAATCTCCTCTGTGCTCTTCCTCTTCTCCTCCTGCCTGGCAGCTCCACCTTCAACATCCTTTGTCAAATATATCCACTCTTCCTCCTCTGCACATGTCCAAACCCTCTGACCCTTGTTTCTCTAACTTTCTCTCCAAACTGCTCAACCTGCGCCGTCGCTCTGATCTACTCATTTCATCTCCAGCTCGGTCTCCTGTCTTTTTTGTCAGTACCACCGTCTCCAAAACATACATCACAGCAGATCTCACTCCCATTTTGTAAAACTTCACTCATGCTGCCATCCTTCTGTCATAAATCACCCCTGAGACTTGTCTCCATCCCCGCCACCCTACCGACACTCTCTTTTTTATCTCTCTCGTGCATTGTTTATTGCTTTGGATGGTTGACCCCCAAACTCAGAGGAATCAAAAGCACCTGAGAAGTAATTTGGTCCTATTTGGCCTTTGGCCCATAAATTACTTTTGATTATTATATCATCAAATGTTTATGTTGTCTGGCTATTACAGACGGTGATTAAAAATAACCTAACTCAGTTATGCACTGTGCTGTCCCAAAACAAAGACAGCAAATGTAACAAAACTATTGTGATAGCTGCTCCTGCGCTGCACAGTAACAGAGGTTTAATGATGGCTGTTGTACCAAAGATATCCTGGGACGACCTGATACAGTGTTGCGGTGCGACCGATGCCACAGTTTAGGACCTACCCTCTCCTCCGAGCCACGAGGGCTCCAGCAGCTCCATCATGTACTCCACCTCTATGAGGATGTGAGGCTTGTTACACTCCACGATCACATAAGACAACGACGGCAGGAAGTCGTCCCAGCTAACTTCCTGTCCTGCATATATATTAAGAGAAGGAAAGGAAAAGAAGAGGCTGTCATCGTTCTTTCTGACAGCTTGAAATGAACATTGTACCAAATAAACAAGTGTACAAAAGCAAGCAGGTTGTGCTGCTGCCCACACAGATACAGTTTGAAATGTGAAGGTTTTGACAGTGAAGAATGGCTCTGCAGAGACGCCTGACCTTCATTTTTTCGTCTTTCTTTTTTTTTTTTTTTACAGCCAGGATCACAAGCAGCAGCGACAAAGCCCTTTATCTGTAAACGCTACAGAAAGTGAAAAGTCTCCAGTCTCAAACCTGATCTTTAACTAAAAACATCACAAATCCACATAAAACTCCAGCTGAAGTGACTCCATCTCTGGCTACCTGTGTTTCTGTCTGTGCAGCATCCAGCAGTCTCACCGTGTAAGGACCCCATGGCCTTGTGCACACACTTGCACACTTGGAGCAGCAGCAGCACCTTGTCGATGGGCGAGTGCGTCCGCTGCATCAGGACCAGTTTCTGCTTCACCCTCTCCACTTCTCGGCTGTCTGGAACGCCCGTCCGAACACCGAGCCTTTCCATGGTGGCGTCCCCTTTCAGCCGGAGCAGGTTCTGGGTGAGACGCTGGGTGGAGCCGTCCTGATTGTGCAAAGCGACCAGGGCTTTCTCGAGGTGGGACCTCAGAGGCCTGAGCACACAGGAGAACATGGAGCGCTCCAACGCCAGGTCTGCGAAAAAGGGGAGGGGCTTGTTATTCGGGAAAACCAGCATTTATTCTGACAAACTGATGCACAAGGAAGGAAGAGAACTAATTTTTGTGTTTTGTGCAACTGGGAAATACTGACACAGAAAGGTCTGCAGCAACACTTTTCATAATGCATGAAATTCCTTTTAAATTAAGAAAAAGCAGAAGAAAAGCTTTTTTTCCAGTTTTTATTCTGTCCTGCATTTTGAGAAGCACCCATGGAAATTAAAACAAAGGTACGTCTCTAGAAGAGGATCTTGGGGCCGCACCTTCTTCCAAATGACGTAATCACCTTTTTGGGTGAGGAACAGTGTTGTTCCACTGTGCATCACTGTAAATATAACTATAAATATAACAACAACCCCTCAAAATTCTTCAGGTAATTTTATATTTAAACAATAAAAATACAATTAAAAAATTGGCTCCCCCTCCTATATTGTGGTTTGGTCTTCTGCAGAGGCGTGTCTAGAAGGTGGGCATGGGTGGGCACCAGCCCACCCTCAAAATGTGATTCCCCCACCACCAAAGCAGCACCTTCAAACCAGAGGAATGTTAATCTTGTAGTTCCTGATACCACTGGATGAGAGCACAGATAGGACTAGTAGGAATGTAACTGAGTACATTTACTCAAGTACTTCACATAGATTTAATGTACTTGTACTACATTTAAATATTTCCATGTATTCTATACTTGGAATGCAATTATTCCACTTCATACGCCATTTGTTTTTAAAGCTTTCGTTACTTCTTATTTTGCAAATTAAAGAGATTCACACATCAGTAAATCAATAATTATAACCCCAAAACATCATTAGTACATTTACTTTAGGTACTTTACATATATTTGAACTATTAAGCTAGTTAAATGGGATTATAACTGTTACTTAGGTTAAATATCTAAATTCTTTTTTCCACTTTGCAAAACAACTATTCATCACAAGACTGTGTTTAAATTCTCATGCAGTTTCACTTTTCACACAATAAATCTGCAAAGGCAGGGCTGTATATGAGCTTTAAATGTTATAATTTATTCAATTTAATATTTCTAGATAAATGCCAATGTCAGTTGTTTTCTATGGCACATTTAAAAGCAACAAGGTTAAAAGTAAATGTACTTTGCACAACAAGCAAGATAAAACCACAGTTCAGTAAAATAAACGTTGCAAAAGTGAACTTAAAAGAAAGCATATTTGAGACACTGTTCCTTGTGCTCACTAGTCAATAGAAGAACTTTTTTTACTTCACACCTGAGTCTTGTGCTTCAGTGCTGCCTCCCTGTACGGTATCAACACCCATGCTGCAGCGCAGTAACAATCCTGATGCTAATGGATTAATGAAATCAATTAAAATAATGACCTCATTAACCTTGCTGAAATTTTAACCAATTTTCAAGTGGTTCGGTTTAGTATTTGTTCCTGATTTCCCATGAGACCCCACGGCTGGCTCTGCATCCCAGCCCACTGCCACTCCATTTACAAAATCCTGGAAATGTCTAAGTGGGGGGCGGGGGACCATTAGGGACCGTAACATTTTATCTACATTTATTTTAACGATTACTGCTCTCAAATACTCAGCCATCATCCAGTGACCTGCGATAAAGTGCACATAAAGTAAAATTACCTTCAGAAAACAGACAAATATATGAAAATACATAAAAAAAATTCCAACAAATAACATTGGCTTGATTTTTTTTAATGATCTCGCCCACGCCGTGTCAAGTCCCATTGTCTGGTTTCAAATTAATATTTAGATTATTTATTTAGAACCTTCATTTAGAGGAAAATAATAATTCAGATAGCAATGGATCTGACAAAGTACGCTTAATGGAGCGATCCACAGAAACACAAATTACAGCCTTAAAAGGTTTAACTACTAACACACATTACTTACAGAGCGTACTGTACTTGACTGTGTGCTTTCTGTTTTGCCTCACATCATATAAAATCAGATGTGCTTTGGATTCGGGAGATTATTGCTGAGCGAAATGTTGTTCAAACTCTTCTGCTGTAGTGCAGAGTGAGTGTTTGTAGAAACAGCTCCTATTTTGCATGGTCACATTAACCTGAAAGCGACCCTCCCTGCAGTTCACCTCCCGGCACAGTTTTTCCATTAACCCTTTTCTCAGAGCACAAACCTTTGCAGAGACACAGGAATCGTTTCAAGGTAACACAAATCAAAGTGATCAGCAGTCCTCCTCTGGCTGCAGACTGAGACTGGGATTTGTGCCTGCTATTCTTAGTCAAGACATAGTTACAGCAGCACATAACTGCTCCAAGAAAAAAATGTCTAGACTGTCATTTCGATCATCTCTCATCGCTTTGGGCGTGTTAAAGCCTGGGAAGACTGAAGGTGGTGAGATACCGTGTAAAAAAGATTAAACAAACAAAAGGCGATCTACAACCTTCTGACAATTTATTGTGAACGCTTATTTCCATCATTGAAAGTTACAAATTATTAGCAGGTAGAGCTAAATCAAAATTTTTTAGTTATTATCTCAAAATTGAAACTTCAGTTTTAGTCGAATTTTTGAGTCTTTTTAGTGGCAGAAACAAGTTTCCACAATTTATGGCAAACATCCTGGCAGTTTTGATTGCATAGTATCATTATAATTAATAATAATACCTTCTTCAAAATGATGTCCGCCCACCCATCGCAGCTATAACAGTTTCAGCTCTTCTGGGAAGTCTTTCCACATGGTTTAGGAGTGTTTGTGGGAATTTTTAAACATTCTTCCAGAAGAACATTTGTGAGGTCAGACACTGATGTTGGACGAGAAGGCCTGGCTCTCAGTCTCCAATCTAATTCATCCCAAAGGTGTTTTTTGGGGCTGAGGTCAGGACTCTGTGCAAGTCAGTCAAGTTCTGTCAAAGCACACTCATTCATTCATGTCTTTATGGACCTTGTTTTGTGTACTGGCGCAAAGTAATGTTGGAACAGGAAGGGGACATCCCCAAACTGCTGCCAAGGTTGGGGACATTTAATTGTCCAAAATGTTGGACATGTTGATGTGCTGAAGCATTACGCGTTCCTGTGCGACTGAACCTTTGACTACTACTTCATGGCTCAGTTGCTGTCGTTCCCAATCGCTTCCACTTATAATACCACTAACAGCAGTGAGGAAATTTATTAACTGGACTGGTTGCACAGGCGACGTCCTATCACGGCTTGTAGAAGCAGTCTGCAGGCCTAGGTGTTCGATTTTAAACACCTGTGGTCATGGATTTAATTTGAACAATGATTTGGATGGGTGAATGAATACTTCTGGCAATACTGTGTATTCATTACATAAACTAGGGATCCCAGAAACTACAATAGTGGCTCTAACTAGCAGCAGGCATAAGCTATACTTTCTCATCTTTGTTAGTTTTTCTGGGAACTCCTTTGTATCTCCCAGCCAATTTTCCACCTCGCTTGCACAAACCTGGCTCCCTCCTCGCTCTAGTCTCGCCTGCTTACCCACAATTCTTAGAGAAGTGCTTCACAGATGTCACAGAACTGAAATAAGGGTAAACCTTAGCTTTCTGTTCAGCAGGTCCTCACTTACATTCCCCTAAAGATAAAACACGCTTTAAAACCTGCCTCCAATGAAGAAACGAGCATATTTCTGCAAATGTTAAACGACCCGTTTAAACCTCCCTGATCATGTAATCAGAAATGACATTTTCTCATCCTCTGAAAAGCTCAGGAGTGTGTTTATTTTTTTGTTTTGTTTTGTTTTTCATTTTGTTTTGGGGTGAGAACAGTGAACTCGTGTACATGTAACGGTTCACATGCGAGCCTTCCCTTACACGTGTAAAAAACACACACTCGGTGGTTCTCCTGCAGTCAGTGGGCAGTCCTGACTAAGTGGGTAACAATTCTCCAGTGCACACTGTTTTTCCACTCATCATCAATATCCTCCACTCCCTCCTCTCCATGCTTCATGTTTCCCTGCTGCATAATCCTTGAACATCTCCCCCATCTACCTCACTATAGCACTCCCCCTTGTGATCAATCATTCCCACCCTCTAGTCTCTGTTTATCCACCTCCCTCTCTGCGCCATCTCTCTCTCTCTCACACACACAGCTCTGGAGAGTAATAGATTACATGTAATGTGATTACAACCCAGGTACAGAAAAAAAGCTGACTTTTTCTTTTCTCTCTTTTTTCCCTTTTATTTTTTGAGTTGTTACTCACAGTTCAGTAACTGATTACATTTTCAAAGTAACCTGCCTATTTCGATCTCTCCCTCCCACCCTCCTCTGAATCGTGCTGCTCTTCAAGTGAGCGTGGGACTGTGATATCTTTTTATGATAAACGAGGGGGAGAAAAAAAAATGCAAATGCCTCCCACCGACGCAAAGCGAGATAAATCAAAATCGCAGCGCAGGAAGGAAGGAAAGGGAGGACGGAAGGCAACGGCCGACCGCTCTCCCCTGAAGCCTCTGAAGCCAGGCAACCATCCGTCATCACACATTTACACACAAGCACACGCACCTGCGAGCGCAGACGCTCGGCCACACACAAAGCAGTCCAAACACGACCAAACCTACGCAGAGGAGCGTGTCAAAAGATCTAACTAGAATGCTTCCAGAGTAACACCCTGCGATGTCTTTACAATAATGAGACGAGTCCCGCTTTGAATGCTATGGATGTGAGTGCAGACGCGTCGGGCCGGGCTTTCCTAATGCTATTTTCTAAATACCAGAGACAATATGAGCTCCACTGAATGAGACTCTACCCCCCCAACCGCCCCCTACGCAAACTACTTTGTGTTGACAGTGCCTTTCACTGGAGCCCGAGCAGCCCACCATTTATCAGAAAAGGCTGTCTGTTTCCACAGACCTGCATCCTCTGGCACAGTGTCTATTGAATCACTGTTTTCTAATAGTACAGTTTGTTGGTTTTTTTGCTTTGTTTTACACATTTCTATCTCTCCTCGGTCCCTCGGTGCACTCACCATCGCCTCCTTTTTTAAATGTGATAAACCAATCAAGCATTCATATGAGAAAGGGTGGTGAGGATATTGTGCTCAGACTGTGATCCAGCACAGTCAGCTAAATTTGATCGAATCCTTCCCTCGGCGAAGCAAACTTACTTTGAGCTCCTCTGTGGCTCAAACTGAAAGATACTGAATGTCGTACAATCATGTTTAACTGTTTAGTTTTGCTTTGAGGTGTGAAGCGCTTTTGAAGATACATGTTAAGGAAGTGAAAGGATTGAAGTCCTATCAGAGCGGGGCTGCCAGGGGGGAGGGGTGGGGAGGATCATCCACACCAATCAGATTATTGACAAAATGACCGCACTATAGAAGCAGAGGACCAGCAGTGCAGTACCAACTACAGCACTGAAAAGACTCACAGTTGAATGGATAACACTGATCATCTCACTAAAAGGAAATTTAGCCTTTATATGGATGTTTTGTGAGTTTTTGAGGCCCTCTTCTAATCAGGGTGTGTGGCTTTATCTCCACATGGGGGATCATCATGTATGAAATCACAGCCAATCAGTTCTCTGGAAAATAGCATCACCGTTCCTGGAAGATCCTTCAGACCTCTGTTTGTGGACAGTTGGAGGGTCTAAAGTTTTTTAATAGAGCGTGAAGTCTCTGTGTTTCAGTAACTGATACAGATTCTTAGACTCTTTCTTTTAAAACTGACTACAATTTTTCATCAATTTTATTGCTCTATAAGCATCAAGATATGATTCTGAAATGGGAAACGGATGTATACTTGTGGACTTTATATCAAATTCATGCCGCATTTTTTCTTTACTTGCTCAGAGAACATTAAACCCCTTTGGAGCAGCAGGTGATAAAGTTGTGATATTGAGAAGTCTGTTAACCCACGCAGACGGGCTCTCCTTCGTGTCTTTAAATAGATTAAACTTTGTGAACTACCGTACAGAGTTTGTCCTCTATCTCTCTCACACACACACACACATGGCTGATTTGTCTGTAGCAGCTGTGTCACTTTCAGCCCATATTGTGTGTGTAACCTCTTCATATGTTTTTTTGTAATATTGTAGTTTTATCTTCCTTCGTAAAAATCCTCCACTCTGCTGCCTGCACTGTTATCCATGATTATGATCAGCAGGATGCTGCCAACACCAACCCGTTCCTGTGAACACACTTGTAGCTAGATTGATAAAGCCTGGTTTAACTCATTGAGCTGATAACGACCTTCGTGTGATTGCTTATCCTGATCGCCAGTGTAAGAATAAGTGAATCCAGATAATAGAAAAAAATGGCACAGGTCTAGCAGACTAGGAATGGATGATCTGATATCGTCGTTTTGGTGTTGTTCCTGGAACAACATTTACTATTTTGTTCCAGGATCAACATTGCAAGTGACCAATCACATTGTTGTGACGTTATTCTTTGGCGCGCCAAGCCATTCGTGCATTTATGAAATTCCAATGTTGCAAGGACAATATCAATTCTGCTTACTGTTTATTAAAGGGTCAGGGTCAAGGTCCGTTGATCGGCGGACAGAGGCGGTTTCTCGCAGCTTAAGTACAGTTTTTTGTTTTACGGCAGTTTTTCCCGAAGTCGCAAAAGTATGATGTCACAACATTCTGATTGGTCACTTGCAATGTTGATCCTGGAACAACATTTACTATGTTGATCTGGGAACAACACCAACATGACGATATCAGATCGTGCGACTAGGAATACCCCACCATGGTAAGAGCAAGTCCAGCAGGACAATGCTCACGTCTTCAGCTCGAACTATGAGAACTGACTTCACCTCAAATTCTCTACAACAACATTCAATCTGTGCAATGAGCTCAAAACAATTCGGATCCACAGAGGCCACTCAAAGCAACCATCAGGACACCACAAAACACCCTCAGGAGGAAACTGAACTAAAAAATACTTCATGTTGAATTCCAGTTATTTTAATTTGTGTAACAAAGTAAAAACTAAATGTTCCTCAATGGAATAAGATTCTGCTAATAAACCTGCTCCAGCTCCAGCTTAGAGAAATTTCAAAAACACAGATCAAACTATGTTTTAAATGCACCGTGTTTCATATCAGAGTGTATTTGCATGTTAATTATGTTTGCATTTGCTTACCCTTCTCGTTCTCTGGCACCAGGGTTTCAATGGGAGGCTCCAGCTCTCCGCTGTCCAGCAGGCAACACTTTGCCTGGGACAGAAAGAGGCGCAGACCCTGCAGGAGCTGCACGGAGGTCACGCGTGATGAGGACGATGCCGAAGGCGAAGACGTCAGGGATTTGAGCACCTCTCTCTGCTCTAGGAGGAAGTCCTGAATGATACCCCCGAAGATTGAGCGCCTGTCTCTGGACAGCTCTTCCACCAGCCGGGTGAGCCGCTTGTCTGGTGCAAAGAAGCACACAAATGCCTCGCTCATGCGGTGCAGCCCGCCGCGACCTCGAGAGCGCAAGAGTGGCGGGCGATGGTAGGCGTGCATTTGGGTTTGGGACATGCTTTCAGGTTCCGTGTCTGAGTCATGGTCCTCATCCATACTGCTGAAGGAACTGCTGCTGTCGAGCTCAGCCAAAGATGGAGCCGGGCGGCGCTCCATGGCCAGAAGTGCCACCTCGATGCCTGGCTCCTCAGCTGGGCCAGACGGCTGGGGCTTCGGAGGCTCCTCCACCTTGGGAGATGTCTTGAAGAGAGGAGAAGTTATTGCATGATGTGAAAAGCGACATATTTACTATAAATCAAGACAGAAAGGAGGTGTGCTCACATATCCGTATCAGTATAAGCATGCTTTGATGTGCAAATAAAGATCCTGACTCTTATTACTTGTGGCACATAGACAGACATCAGGTCATCCTCCTCAGCAGATCCAGGTGAAACAGCAGGAGTTCTCCTCAGGACGCCTGCACCGGCGTGAACTCTCCTCTGTGGGTTGTCGTTGGTCTTGTTCAGCCTTTCTGACCCACCAGGTTGCTCAACTGAAAGGGGAGGTGAGTAGGAACCAACCCCCTCGAGGGACAGATTCATGGAGGACTCAGAGAGCCGGAGCCGCATGCTGCGCTTGAAGCGGTGCCGTTTATTGGAGGCACTGTGGTTTGTGAGCTGTTGCTGCTGTAAAAAGGGAGGAAATGGATTCAAGGGTAGATTGATGAACTGTTTATTTTTCTATAAGTGATTATCTGTAAGAGTAAAGTGCAGGGTGTAGTTATTTATCAGTTGCAGGGACGCTTCGATTTAGAGCACTTGTAGAGGCCAGAAAAGCACCAACGGGTGTCCTTGAAAGGTCTCAGAGAAAGCTTCTAAGCAACTAACCTTGCAAACCTCCAGCTGCAGAAAGAGCGGGTTAATGAAGCACAGTTTGCCTTGTGTGCCCCTTGACAGCAGGGGACATCGGTCCTGGACCCCAGTCTGGGCCTGACTGGTGGATGCAACTGGCTCCATCGGTCCATTTTGGATGTCTGAAGCACTCGGTGAACTCCAGAAGTCTAATTGAAAAACCAGGAGAGGGGAGATAACTTAAATATTTGAGTAAGTCTTTATTGTACTTTATTTTACAAGTGTTTAAACAGCGTTCCCATTTTTTAATGTTTCACCTGCTTGAAAACTAAAACAATACACAGCACAACACACAACATTAACCTGTGTTTTTTTACTGCAAGCTGATCCAGAAGCAGACTGATTTTGGAGAAGCATGATGAGAAAGAGTCTGGTTATCACTTTTCGCAATGAAGTCACACCCCACTGCACTACAGAAGCATGCCGCGCATTTAAAAATAGACGCAAGCTGGCAGCCACCACTTTAGTCAGCTATTACTTTACTCTCTCATTCTCTCAAACTTTGGTTTTCTGTCAGCGATCTCGTCCTGAACACATCTTTAAAGTCCTTAAATCTCATTTAGGTTCAGTGTTAAAGGGGGAAAAAACCCTCAACAGCCCCACCCCCACCTCTGGTTAGTGAATTATGAGAGAGTAGGACAAATAGGAAATACCTTATGGTAGCAGCTCTGTTGGGCTGAAGTATTTAGGCAATTTAGACAATTAGACAGGCTGACCCAAAAATGCTGATCTACGTTAAGTAACACTTATTATTTGGAGCAAGCGAATGTACCTGCTGCTGCAGTTTATTTTTTAAAGAGGCCACCAGTGACCGACCTTGTCCCATGTGTGAGATGGCCTCCAGCTGCCTGTGTGTTGACGCTCTAACGATGGCATCAGGTAGCTGCAGAGGCAAAGGCAACACATCCCTGCAGATCAAAGAAAAAGAAAAGTTCAAGTTTGAAGATATGTGAGATCAGAAAGTTAAAACTAGATACAGTCAATTTTATTACATGCAAGGAAGTCTGTGGACAGCTAAAAATTACGGGAATAAAACTGGTTTTAAAAACCAGTGGGCATCAAGATGCAGAAGAAGATTTAGGACCCAGCGTGCAAAGACTTTGCTCCCATTTAGGTGCAAAGGCATTAGGGGAGATCTGCCACTTCTCTTAAGAAGATTTGGGCATTCGGCCATCCATAGTGAAGTGAGGACTCTGCATAGGCCAGTGAGGTTGAATGTTAGCAAGAAGAATGATTGAGATTTATTATCAGTTATAATATTATTACCTGCTGATACAGTAGAAGGCCACCAGTCGACACAAGTCAGGGAAGCTGAGTGCTGAGCTCTCCAAGGCGAACGCTGGTTATACACAGACAGAGTTTGATTGACAGCTAATGGGAGCAGTGGGACACTTGTTCAGCTTTAACAGGAAATGTGCCAGTTGCAAAAAAAAATCTGGAGGACCCATCCTCTCCGGTCCACATCACTTCACCGAGAGAGTGTCTGAGCTGCACTGCGCCACAAACGCTGACTGGGTTGTCAACTCTCACACTTTTGACATGAGACACCTGTTTTCAGTCTGTCTCACACTCTCATGCTGTCAAAACAAATCTCGCTCCAATTAAGAGGAAGCCACGAAAAGAAGCCTTTATGAAAAGTAATCCATGTTAAACAGGCTTTCTCTCGACAGTCTGAACACCAACATCACAGAAAGCACCAGACTGCAGTTTAGTTCGTTTAGTTAGTGGATGCACACTTCGCCAAACTTCACCAACATCACAGATCGACTTTCGTGGATGTTGAGTTTTGCCTCGTTTACTCGACTCTACATTTTTCATCTATTACACATTGAAATTCCTACAAGAGAGCAGAAAATCACTGTGATGAGTTTGTAGCAGGTTTGACCTTCACCAGTAATACATGTAATCCATTTCTGACAAGCCTTTAACAGAAACTAAAGTTTACTTTGTTTTATTGATTTATTTGATTATTGGATTTATTTAATGAACTTTTCCCTGAGTTTATTGAATATCTGCTGCATTCAACAGCAGCATGATCCATTCGAGCATCTCAGAGAGCAGTGCAGCCATCCTCTGTAAAGCCATTTGTTTTGCTCTTTTTAACAGATTGATGTGTAAAGTAAAAAGTTTTCTCTTTTATTGCTTTTTGAAGTTTGAAGTTTTTGAAGTAGCAATGATTTGTATCATTGTACCACCTTTCTGCTCCATTACGGGTCCCTACTTCAATTTTTTTTTAGCTCCATCTCACCCTAACCCAATATTCTGTCACACCAACTTCAAACATGTCCTTCTTCACTATAGCCATGAACCTCCTCTGAGGTCTTCCTCTTTTCCTCCTGTCCAGCAGCTCTATATTCAACATTGTACACTATCCTTCTTCAGCACACATCCAAACCGTCTCGTGCTTGTCTATCTTAACATTTTCAACTCTGCTTCCTGTGCTTTTGTCAGTGCCACTGTCTCCAAACCATACATCTTGTTGTAAACCTTCCCTCTTACTCTTGCTGCTATCCTTCTGTCACAAATCACCAAGACACTCGTCTCCCTCCACCCCTCCCTTCACTCTCCTATTGCTTTTTCTGTTGCTTTGGGTATATTTAAACTCCTCCATCTTTACGTCCTCTGCTCCTTGCATGTTCACGTTTCCACCTGTCTCCCTCTGTATTCTCTCTTGTTTTTTAGTCTTTCATTCCCCTTCTTTCCAGTGCATACCTCCACCTGCCCCAGGCCCTCACAACAGATCATTATGTTTTATAAAAAGGCTAATTTTGAATATTACATGTGATATGATGAAATAATTATCAGTTAATTTTGTTTGTGCACATCTAAAAAGACGTAAAAACAAGCCTGACATGGTCTTTTTTTTAGAGGTACAAAGATGACAACTTAGTGGCTGTGTAGGTAATTTCTAAAAAATAAGAGTCCAACCCTGCTGTACTCCAACACAAGCCCTCTCCCCCACATCCCCTCGCCCCTGATCTCACTCAGCCTGACTCTTGGCAGCTGTGGATGTGTTGAGTGTTATGTGTATTGCTTCAACTGCAGTTGGCTGATAATTTAGCTTGTTTTATACTCACTGGAGTCCTCCTCACAGATGAAGCACTCCTTAACAGAGGAGGCACTTCTGTCCGCTGTCACCCTCAAACACAGCACCTTCCTCTGGGTAGAGCTGCATTTGCGCACTAGAAATGTCTGTAAGCACAAAAAAAAATCACCGAAAATAAGAACAGAACATTTTTTTTAGTTTTCTCAGGTCTAGGAGCTGATGTCCACTTCATGATTAAGGTTAATTTTCATGGTTTTCAATCAAACACATTTCATTTTAATTAGTGGAGAATTGCAGTTGGCATGAATAGGTTGATTGGTGGTACTTAGATGATGATGTTAATTAGATGAGGACATTTAGACCACCCTCAGTAAATATGAAGCTAAAGCAGGGAGAGCCAGGAATCATATCCACGTAAGATTTTACAAAATCCTGCTTTTTTAGTTACATATGTAACCATCCAGTTCATTGGTATGCACAAAAGATTATTCATTATTGTTTTACCTGATTAAATAGTATGAGTAATATGATTGATAGTTCCTCACCCCGACAGGTTCTCTGAGCAGGATGTAGAGGGCAGCTTCTTGGTTGAGTGACAGCTGCAGCCACACAGGATGTGTGAGCAGCAAACGATCCAGGACGCTGAAGGCCCGCTGAGAGCCTCGCTGGGAACTGCCCACCTCCTGCATCTGCAAGACAGATGCAACCAGAGAAAAAAAACAAATCAGACAAGCTGTTCCTGTCAAATATTTCAAATTTCAAACTTCAAATCATGATTTTTTTTTTAAGGACAGAAGTTTAAAGAAGCAGATTGTGATACAGCAGCACAGTACCAAGGAGGTTAGCACTGTTTCCACACAGCGGGGATGTCCTGGGATCAAATTCATCATGTGGCCAGATCCTTTCTGTGTGGAGGTAGTAGTTAGGGTGGTTAGGTTAATTAATTAACAAATTGTTCATAAATAATCTGTCTTTCACAGTCCAGTGACAGACTGGAAACCTGTCCAGTGTATACCTCTTCTAGACAGGCTAGACTCCAACCCCTGTGACCCTGATAAAGGTAGGAGGATGGATGTATGTGTTTACTCTCTGCCCCCGTAAAAAGTGATTAGGTTTCATATTTTAATTGCTGTTGTTAGCATTTTGTACCAAGGGAAAAGCTTTGAAATGTCTTTACTTTAGTTTTATTAAATAGTCATGAACCATTTTAGCCTCTATTAAGAAAAGTAAACACATGTTAGACTACTACTGATAATAATGATAACAATAATCTATTTGCTTATGAAGTCCCACAACATCAAGAATCAACCAAATTTGGCACACAGGCACATCTTAGGCCACCAAGTTTTTATCCATATCAGATATTATGATATCATCATGTTGCCTAGCAACAGGCAAAATGACCTATTAGTGGCATTTAAGGATCTAGTACGTTTTAGAAAGGTTTGATATCACGTTAATTACACAGCATTAATGTAATATTTATACCCACAACAGTTGAATTACACATAATATATTATGATGTCACTACACTGCCTGGCAACAAACGAATAAATGACCAGTTTTTAGCTTTTATGTACCTAACATGTTTTTAATGAGGTGTGGTATCGTTTTTATTCCACAATAAAAACATCTCACATATGTCCACAAAAACTGAATTGTTCATGATGAATTATAAACAGCATCATGTTACCTAGCAACCACCTACCAATGGGCTAAAACAACCTATTGTTAGCATTTATGCACCTACCACACCTTATAAAAGCATTTTATCATTCCAGTTTCATGAACAGGCCAAACAATACTGTCGCATGGGCATACAATAACAATAATAATAACAAGTTATTCACATGGTGTGGCCCTTCCCCACCAAAAGCTAGCATGACTCAAGAATCATCTGTGTGGTCCAGCTGCTAGCTTAGCATTAAGCTAGGCTCCAACACTGCTGATGGGACACTTTTAATGTAACACCAGACAAACTATAACACTTCACTTGAGTAGAACAGACTAAGTTGTTAATTATAGTTCAGAAGAATATATTATGAATATATAAAATAGTGTTAAATGTCAATAACTGCATGGTGTTAGAGTGGTGTTAGCTTTTATACCCAAGTCCTCCAAAACCTAATCAGTGTCAGTATGTTTACACTGTTGTCAGTTGTACTTCCTGTCTAATGGTTTGCCCTCATTAGTGTGACCTGTGTTTAGTCTGCAACACCTGTTTCCAATTAGTCATCAGCTTCCGTGGAGTATATAAGCCTCTAGCTGTTTGCTTGCCACCTGTTAGATTATTAATGATTTCTGTTGAAATATGGCTTGACTTTTGCCTGCCCCTCATTTGGATTGTTTGTCGCACAAACTGATTTCCTGTGTATGACCATCGTGTGTTTTCTGGATTGAAGACTTTTATTTCGCCCCAACCCCTCCGCCAGCCCCCTCGCAAGAGTTGTATTAGATTTGTCAGAAAGCCCACATAAAGTCTCAGCAAAGTGTTATTTATGTCGTGCTGTGTGTGTGATTTATGCAGAGTGCATACATTTTTATTTTTTGCATATTTTATAGTGTGCTGTAAAGCTGTACTTGCTTGAGATAGATAGAATTATTAAACAAGAGAAAGTCAAGAGATTGAAGTGGTGAGCCAATTTTTTTCTTGATAAATTATTCATGGTCTCAATTAGAACATATTAGCAATCCATTCCTGAGCTTTGTGGAAGAAACACCACCAGTTTCCTGCCATGTTTTTTTTTAAACTCAATGGCCCTAGCGATGACACTGCAGCTCCTTTAGGCCCGCACCACACTCTGACTTTTACCTGCTGCCTGCCTGTGAGCGGCTTTAACCATCCTCATCCTTTACCAAACTTCACAAATCCTGAACATTTAAAGCAGCTTTACATCCTTCTGTTCCTTCTATAATCTGCCAAAGTCTGCTGTGTTTCACATGCTGCACACCTCTCCTCCTTCTGTCACCACTATAGCAGCATTCCTAAAGAATTTATTGCACTTACACTTTCTAAACAGATTCACCTTTACGTGGACGTGAAGTGAAACTAATTCACTGTTTTTTGGGATTTTTTTGTGTTTGCTTATTTTTGGCTCTTTAATGTAAGCTTTCAGTCACAGTGTTACTTTCTCTGTAAGACTGGCTTGCTGCTGGATGTCACACTGTGTGGGCTGCCGGCGAACGCTTGCGAGCGTAGCAGCAGATGGTTGCTATGGCAACCTGGGCCTACACATCCTACCAGGCATTCCCACTCAGTGAAACACCCTTTCTCTAACAAGTTGGAGATGCGCGCACACACACACACACACACTGTTGGCTGACGGGTGACAGGTTTTTCCGGGGTGCAGAGGTGTTTTATTTCTAGGACGTACTTCTTTCCTTTATTCTTAAGGAAAGTGAAGAAATGATGTTGTTAATGATCACTATATTTCCAGTTCCTCCTTTTCCTTACATCAGACCGCCGAAGCACAGCTCACACACGATCTGTTTCAACGATATTAGTAAAAGCATTATGAATATTGTTTTCCTTTCAGTATCACATTTGAAATTTTCACATTTTTCATCACCTCCTGTCACCTATTACATAACCCTCCCCTCCTCCAGGAGAAACAAGTTCCCAGTCTGCACCCTGCAGGACCATTAACTGTAGATAGCACAGGAAAGGTTAGGAAACAAGTGCAGCACATATCAGTCACATTAGGGTCTGTGTTTTATGATAATAGCCACCTATATAAGATGCTTTCTCTATGTAAGAGGACAGTTTTAAGTGTGTTGTTGTTCTTCTTTAGCCTTTTAAACCCAGAATGCTAGTTTTCCAACACCTGTTAGTATTACTTAGTTGAGTTGTTATTGTAGGGTTACAAATTTAATTTAAATAAAGAAAGCCACTTGTTGCAGAGGTCAGATCCAAGAGTTGAGCTGCTGACCATAAAATCAAAGAAAACATGCTTTATTATCTCAACTATCTTAAAAATACAGACTTCTTTCATTCTGTGTGGGTAATTTTAAAAGACCTTTCCACATATATTGCGTCCATGTGTCTTTAAAAGTGGTGCGCTTTAATCAAAAATCTTTTTCACCATGTTTCATGTTTGTTAATGTTAAAAAAAACGGCTTACCAAATATTTGATGTGGCAGCAGCACCTCAGCTGTCCTGTCTCATAAAGAAGATGGTGGGAATGCAACAGATTAAAGTACTGCATTTAAGTACTAAAAGTCTTGACTCTTTTTTACTTTTTAAATGATCATTTACTGGTCATTTTAAATGTAGATACCAGTAAGAAAATTAAAGCCGAGTGCCTTAAAGCTCGTGAGTCGTGGAAAACATCAGCCAAAATCCCCAATAGACTCAATGAGGCCCAACATCGATGGCTAAGACGGATCTTGCAGGTCTCTTACCAAGACCATGTCACGAATTAAGACGTCCACCACTGGACTGCCACACGTCCCCTCTGTGACATTGTGACTGAGCAATGTATGCACTTTGGACGTCACATTTTACGCCAACTCCCGCGCTAACTGCCCAAGACTGCCCAAGCAAACCAGACCGCCCCCGTACAACATGGCGAAGGACTTTCGTTGATGATTTACACACCTAAGACATAGCATGGGGTGAGGCCGAAGGAGCTGTAGCTGATCGATTACGCTGGCGGAGATCTGCCACCCAATACGGCGAACAGCGCGGGAGGGTAAAAAGCCTTAAACTTGGATTCCTCTTATTTGTTAAAGGAGGCCAAAATACCTGTGACTACAAACAGTTCTGGCTCCATAGAAGTGAAAACCGACCTCAGACCTGACTGCTTTAAGCACTTCCCTGATGACTTAATGCTCTTAATTGCTTATTTGGGTCTTATAGAATAATATACATGAAATCAATTTTGGAAAATTTGGCCACAAGTTTCAGAAAGGAGGATTATCCAGGATGTCCTCATACATATGGTTTCACAGTAGGATCCGCCCCTCATTTATCACATCCAAAATACCAATATAGGGATGGCAACATCAGCTTGAATCAGACAAAACACAATAAATAGTAATAACATTGTCTTTTGCAACCAGAGGTGTTGCCCCTTGTGGGTGTTGGGAAAATGCAGGTGTAAGTACCTCCACTGTTTACTTTACTCCTCAAACCCCTGGTCTATGTCCTTCTGCAGTCTATGCCCTATAACATAGCCTGATCTTAAGGTTTGAGCTAGCTTCCCATCATTAGCCAAAGCTGAAGTTAATAAAATCTGCTATTTCTTGATATTCCCTGTTTCATCGAGCCGTGGTCGGCCATCGGCCATGGCTAAATGTCCACTGTCATAAATTTCAAACCTAATTTCAATCAAGAAAATCCCTTCTTGTTGGCTTGAAATACAAAGACTGCTTTTGTTTACTTCGAGTAGCTATTGTTTCAGAAAATACTGAATTGTGAAGCTGCAAATCTGCCACTGTTATCCTGGCAAGCCTGACGACAGGCAGTTTTAAATGAATAAAACAAAGGATGAATCTTTATCCTTCAAAAAAATAAAAAAAACTCAGACACACTTTACATGTGCGTCACAAGTCAACAAGCAGCATCACTGTAAAAGTACAAGTCATATATCAAGCTGCTTAATGAATAATTACAATTTAAAATACGTGTTTTGTGTGTATATGTGCGTGTTTTTACGACTCTGAGTGGGCTTGGAGAGTCACATCATTGTGTATCTGGAGTCAACCACAGTCCGATGACCCGAACACACACACACACACACACACACACACACACACACACACACACACACACACACACACACACACACACAAGGCCACAAGACAAGCAGAGAGAGAATGAGAGAGCAAGACACAAATGTTTTGCTAGCCATCTCCAGGTCCACCTTACATAAAATGCAGTGCTGCCCACACACACACACACACACACACACACACACACACACACACACACACACACACACACACACAGAAAGTCTTATGTAATTCCCTCAGAGAAACAGAGAGGGAGAAACACAAAAGAAAGATAAAAGATAAAACGATGAAAAGAGAAGAGAGAAAAGTCGGCACTGCAAATTAAAGCTTGGATAAGGAAATCACAACATCGGTGGGCCCGCAGCGCTGCGAGCTGGCAGACTGGAAATGTAATAAGCAGAAGGAGACGACGCACGCTGTATATCTAACAAGGTGTTTTTGCACCTGAGGGCAGCAGCTGCAGCATAAGCAGCAGCAGTGGGAGCCCAGCGGGGTAGAGCATAAAGTCTGATGCTGCTGATCGCACTCAGCACTTAACAAGAAGTAGATGAAGAGACAGTTAGGGCAAGGTTTGACTGAAGCGGGATGGGGAGAGGAGGAGGAGGAGGGAAGGAGTGCTGAGCCCAGTAGTGCGATTCAGTGGGGAGTTGTTGAGGATTTTTAGAGAACCTTAAATTATGTTCCTCTTCTGGGAAAAAGGTAGAGGGGAGAAGAGCTTGTACAGTCAAAACTGGAGTGAGTGCTACAGAGGGGGGAAAAGGAGAAGCAGCAGGCTGTTGGTGGGTAATTTGAGCAGGAAACATCAGATTTTATTGTGCAAATAATGACTGACTGCTGGAGAAAACCTGGCTACACCTTTTGGAGAGGAGATGAGAAATTTTGAAAGAAATCCGAGCATGAGCGCGATGCTGCACAGAAGGACTGCGAGCGATGACGGGCTGACGGAGTGACTCAAACCCTGACAAAGGACAATTTTACAACAGATGTGAGAAAACACAGCAGGTGCAATAGGTATCAGTGTTTTGTTTAGATTTTATAGGCAGTGGTGCATCATAAATGGTGTACAGAGATTACATCACCACCTGTCTGTCACTGGACAACAACTCAGGACTCGAGAGAAAAACGGCTTTTAGGGCTGAATGTGAGTAAGTCACATTGTGGGGGATGAAAGAGATTGCTAACAGTGACCAGCTGCTATGCTAGAAGCTCAGCTTCATGCAGATGGTCAACATCATGGCGTCCAGATTTGCAGGATTCAGTTTGTCCGCCTCCACAGCAGCGTCCACTCAGGATGCACAGAAGCACAGTGGCGCCCCCAAGGGATCGAGCTTATTTGAAGACTTCACAGACAATGAACCCAAAAAGCTCTGCTGTGTCATGCATGTGAGGAAGAAGAGTATTGTCAGGTGTGCAAGGCAACTACTGGTTCTACAGCCATGAAATATGATTGGTCTTCTGGAGCCTCTACCCGCCCACCCCCACCCCTCACCAACACCACTGGTCTAGAGTACAGCTGATCTGCAGATGAACAGCGCCATTGGATCTAAGAGTGGCTAGGGCTGTGCATAACACATTTACTCAATGTGAATGGACTCATTACCCTTTAAACATGTCATACAACTATTGTTTTACACCATTATTAGATATTGAAAACAAATCTACATTTCATCTAGATTCATGTTCATTTGAAATATAAATCTGAAAATAAAATAATCCCACATCATCAACAGTTCAGGCTGCTGGTGGTAGAGGTGGTGCAAGGTGTAGGGGATGTTATCTTGATATACTTTAGTGCAAATAAGAATCCTGCCTCAGTAACACCACAGCCTGCCTGAGTATTGCTGCTGACCACATCCATCTGTTTATGACCACAGTGTGTCATCCAGCAGGATAACACACCATGTTACAAAGCTCAAAATATCTCTTGAGCTACCAACCTCCTGAACCACATCCACGTGACGTGGCACATCTATAGTCGCATTAGTGGTGAATAGCGAGTTTGTGTTGCAGTTCACTGCAGAAAAAACATCCAGTGCTCTGCTTTTTTTAAATCGTTTTTAGCGTTATCGTCGGTGTCCCTGGGTCTTTTCCCGAGTGTTATGAATAAATCTTCTTTTTTTAGGTACCGGTTTTATTTTGTTGTATTTATCCGCGACACCTTAAAGGCCAGTCCATGAAAATATTGTCAGACATAAACTGGTCTGTGGCGCAAAAAAGGTTGGAGACCGCTGACATATTTGATTAACTAAAACTTGTGCATCCTTTCTTGCAGCAAACCCCAAGTGTTTGCTTTGACAAATTACCTTCGGTTCCAGTACGGATGAACTTTAGACCTACCTGAGACACAACAAGTAATCCATCAAAGAAAGCCTAGTGTTTTGCAGTCACAAGGAGGGAGAAGATTTAAAAATAAATAACAGAATGTGCGATAAAAACTTAATGTAATGTAACATAAGTAATAACCAAAAAAAGCCCTCCTGAAATGTGAAATCAGGCTGTCCCAGATTGTTGCATGCTGCCCCTTTATTCTCCCTCCTGCTTCACACTCCTGCATTTCCCAGCATTCATTTCAGCAGCCTCCAGAGAACACTCATAAACTTGTTTTCAGCTGAGTTTTATGTGTAGGTGGATGTAGCCATATAATGACAGAGGCAGTAATAGCAAAGCAGCGCAGGCGTCCAGTTAAGCAGAAACCTTCACGATTTACACATCTGCAAGCTGTGATCTGCAAGCCTGATCAGTTATCCCAAATAATGAGATGGGAAATGCTGCTGGTGATTGATGCACTGTCAAAAACGTCAAAGAAAATTCTAAATCATCCGTACAGTACTTCGCATTTTGCCAGCTACTCACAGGGGAAAAAACAAACCCTAATGCAATAAGTCCAGGGAAAGTTAGAGAGGCTCCTGAGACGGCAGCAGAGGAGGAACGAGGCGGAAACTTAAATCTCAACAACCCACCCACTTTTCACTGAGCTGATGCAGCTTCAGCTTCTGCCACACCGAGTGAAATCCACCGAGTTCTCACAAATGTAAACCCCAGCCAATAAACATGCAGTGATAGTAATGCTGAAAGCAGATAGCAGTGCCGTGCACTTTGCTCATTGTTACATCCTACATACGGTGTTTCCATCTGGAGTCTTTGATAAGCAGGCGCTGGAAATTCACTTTTAAAAAAAAATCATCTTCTACAGATTTTACATTTGGCAGGGACATAACATTTCATGGATATACGCTGATGTTGCAGCTCTGAGAAATCCACAGGATGCACAGATTTCTGCACATTTATAGCAGCTTACCATCGACAAATTAACATGACTAATAATAAGAATTAACAGGTTATTGTGCACATTTATTAATCACATACAGAAAATGTATTTTTCCCAAGTTCTGTTAAACAGAGCAAGGAACTTTTAACACAGCTTTTCCAAACATCCTAGTTTTATTATAGATACTTACATTACTTTACGTTCCCCATTTGACCTCCCTGATGCTGAAAGTCAGTTGTGTGTTGTTTTTGCTGGATAACAGCCTGCAGTCGTTTGTTGTAGTTTTCAGTAAGTATCACTTATGTCTCCTCAGCAATCCCAGGCCATTCTTGTTTCATGGGTTTTTCTTTCTGAAGCTTCACATATCCTTCTTTCATCATGATTCCTTCCATCTTGACAAGATTCCTGGTACCAGATCTTCTGAAGCATCCCCACAACATAATACTCCACCATGTTTCACTGTGGAGTTGTTTTCCTCTCTCTTCTTTCGCCAAACATAAGCAGCATCTCTGTGGCCAAAGAGACCTAGTTTTTGGGTCATCTGAAATCTTGTGCCACACTTCCAGTGTACATAATGTCTCCAGGTGGTCCTTTAATCAGACAGTAGTCAATCGTTTTCTTTCCAGAGTCTTTGAAATCTTTGTCTTCCCACCTCTGCCAGGTTTAAACTGTCTAAACTGACTTCTTTTGCTTTTGACATGATGCGTTTTCAAGAAATAGCTCAAACCCATGCTGGAGTTTTTATACTGTGTGTTAAATAAAAGATAAGCCTTACTTTTAGTTTGATTTTACAAAGTTAAACCACATCATTGCACAGTAGAGGTTTGTGCTATGGCTCAATAAACTAGAGATGGACCGATCCGATATTACGTATCGGTATCGGTCCGATACTGACCTAAATTACTGGATCGGATATCGGAGAAAAATAAAAAATGTAATCCGATCCATTAAATATCACGAAAGCACCTCACAAAACTTGCAACACGCCGTAACTCGCCTCAGAACGTCGGAGCAGTATGCATCACGTGATAGAGCAGCTGTGGCATGCGGGACCTGTCGGTGGTCTGGATAGCATTTGGAGCTTCGCTAGCAACCTGGCATTTCATCTCCGACAAAGTTATCCCCGAGAGAAGTAAAGCAAGTGTGTAAGTCCATCTCTGAATGTTTGTAAAGCATTCCCACGTTAAGCTTAACGAGCGACTGCCTCTCCGGCTGCTACTTCAATCGTGAAACTGCTAATGATCAGCTGATCGGCTTTTCTGTCGTGAGTCTCTCTTGTTTGTTTTTGGCCCACTTTGCGCCAGAAAGAGGAAACCAGCGGCTGAACAACAGCAGAACGTTTAAGCTTGATAAGCTGTTGTTACAATTTATTTAATATTACTTTCTACACCAGGATCTTTTTCTACGTAGCTGACGCTGGTAACTGTGCAGGGGCGGATCTAGCAAAGTTTAGCCAGGGGGGCCGATAGGGCATTAACTGGGAAAAGGGGGCACAAAGACAGACTTTTCTTTCTTATTCTCATTTAAAATGTCGAGCTTTTAATAAATAATTATCTGACACCCAAAGTTTTAATTTGATGTAAAATGAATAGAAGTCAATTACTGTATATAGTGACTATTAAGTCTAATATATATACCCTAGTAAGCTATAGTACATTTTCCTTTGGGAAGGTACCATCTGTGCAGTCTGCAATTTTGTTGAAGAAAGATGTTGAATCTATTTAATATTTCTTGAAAAATAATTGATTTCTGTGCATTTTTTTTCACACTGCATCAAATTAAGGTTGATTACGTTGATTAAGCATCATGAGGTGGAGCGTGAGGGGTGGTTCCCTATTTTTTATTTATTTATTTTTGTTGTTGCTGGGAGTTGGAACCCTATTAGTTAGGTTGCTTAATATTTACGCTAAGTACTCTTTAAAATACCAGAATAGGGAGGATGGTGTAGGTCTAAGTTTATTAGATTGATCAGTATTGCTGAACTATGAAATATTTTTTTTGTATACAGGTATAACAGAAAAGCTTTAGTGTAGTTGTTGTTTTAAACTTGAGTATGAACTTGCAGACTTGCAAAATGCAGCAAGATATTTTAAAAAACAGTTTTGTTGATTAAAAAACACTATATCGGATTCATATCGGTATCGGCAGATATCCAAATTTATGATATCGGTATCGGTATCGGACATAAAAAAGTGGTATCGTGCCATCTCTACAATAAACCTCTCATTTTTTCTGTAATTGTGTAGAAAAAAATATTCATTCATTCTTTGAAATGCTTAAAGAAAAGTAGAATGTTTAGAAATACTATGTCGACCATCCCTTAACTGTTAAAAATGACTTTTGACAAAAACTTTAAAATTCATAGGCCTAATAGCTGTTCTCACCTGTATAGCATTCACTCCAGCAAGTCAGGCTCAAATGCACGCTCAGCAGATCAGCTGATCTCAGTGCTAACCCAAATCAGCTGTAGGTTCAGCTGATATGCATTGTGCAGTTGGCAAATGTAGCGTAGAACATGCTATTTGAGTCTTTTTAGCTCACATCAGTTGCTGCCTATTGCAAGCCTCTTTGCAACCCACTGTCACCACAACACATCTTCTCTTGTCATTTCAGACAATGTGTCTTGCTGCTGCAGCAGAAAAGTTTTTCCTACTCTGAAGAGGATGGTGGCAGGAAAAATGTGTACAGGCATTAATATATTGCGATGAATTTATATTTGTTATTTCTGATCAATATGGCGGCCACATTGCTGGATTTATGAACAGTGGCCAGTGGTCTATCTACTTGAATGTAACTACACACTGTTATATACACAGTATACGCCAGCTCTAACTTCATAATAGTTGAAGCCTTAACATGTCAAGCAGAGGTAGTTCTAAACTCAAACAGAAATCAGACTAACAACTGTGTACTTAAGGTTCAGCATAAATTCTTGCTTTGACGCCAGCCACTCTCTCATCAGTCTGTAAAATCTCTCATTTGCATAAGAGTGACCATGACAGTGGATAAGTATAGCCAGCAGCCCATCACTGCATGCGTAGGATGACTAATGGAACAACATAATTGCAGTGGGCTATAAGTATCCACAGGGGGCAACAGTGGGCACGGGGGCCTGCTGACTGATGACAGGTGTCCGTTTTGATGCCTGCTGCATAAGCGGCATAGCAAAGGCACTCAGGGCCAGTGACAAGGAAGTGAGAGCAGTGTTGTGTGTATGTGTATGTGTGTGTGCATGACGAAGTAGTACAAAGGCATTAGTATGAGTCAGAAGCAACACTTGGGCTGTAGGAGAGAAGAAGGACTGTTAGCATAACTGTGAATTTTCATAATTTTAGAAGCATATCGGTTAACTGATGTGGTGATTCAGAAGGAGCATTATCACAAATAGTTCTGTCAGACCAGAGATGCGTGTCTGTGTGTGTGTGTAATGAGAGAAAAGCTAAATGTGATCCATTATGATGTCAAATCATTTAACTGTTCCATTTTTGCTCCATAGTGTGACACAGAGGTCAGCCTGCAACCTATAATCATTCAGCTTTTGTTAATGGCAGCTTTAGGTATATAATGCATGTTAAAATCTTATGATTATTTGAATTCAGGATAATTTGGCGTGAATAATTGCGTGTTTAGCACTGAAAAGAGCAAATATGAGGTGTGGAGACTGCAGTTATTATGAGGTGTAAATCTAATATAGGATATTTTTAGATTTGATACGGATCCCAAATCAGATAAGTATGCCCATTCAGACAGAGAAATAAAGTGAACCGTGATTTAAACATAAGAAATGAAAAAAATAATCCACAGTATTGAAGTCCTCCTATTAAAACTATCTATAAAAGCACATTTAGACTGAAAAAACATTAGGAGTATAATTATAGTACAAATTTACTGCAGTCATTAACCCTGAAAAAGAAAAAACTCTGAAAAGCACGTACTGAATACGAAACAGCAGCTTGCTGATGAACATCTTGCGCGGGTTAGCAGCTAAAGATACAGATATTTTCTCAGGAGTGACTAAAAGCAGAGCTGAAAGTATGTGAATGTTAGCGCTAAATTCAGCAGGTGAACAGAAACACCAGCTGAATGATAGAGCTGCCTGTTGAATGGAATGATGGACGTGTTAGCTAAACTATTAGCTATCCAGTCGTTAAGTCTGACGTCACTAGCCGTGTCTGGGCCTAAACTCTGCTGCAGGTCCATATATCAAACGATCACTATGGCATTACTGAGAGTTGAAAAACTGTCTAAAGTCTTTCATCTTTAATAAAATGATCAGCGTTCTGCTCTACCAGGTGTAACAATTGAGTTTAACATCCAGGCATCCATGAAAACGGAATTTATGACATTTAACGGGAAGTTAGCAGGAAGTTAGCTCGCTAGCTTTTATCTAAATTAGAGATGGACCGATCCGATATTACGTATCGGTATCGGTCCGATACTGACCTAAATTACTGGATCGGATATCGGAGAAAAATAAAAAATGTAATCCGATCCATTAAATATCACGAAAGCACCTCACAAAACTTGCAACACGCCGTAACTCGCCTCAGAACGTCGGAGCAGTATGCATCACGTGATAGAGCAGCTGTGGCATGCGGGACCTGTCGGTGGTCTGGATAGCATTTGGAGCTTCGCTAGCAACCTGGCATTTCATCTCCGACAAAGTTATCCCCGAGAGAAGTAAAGCAAGTGTGTAAGTCCATCTCTGAATGTTTGTAAAGCATTCCCACGTTAAGCTTAACGAGCGACTGCCTCTCCGGCTGCTACTTCAATCGTGAAACTGCTAATGATCAGCTGATCGGCTTTTCTGTCGTGAGTCTCTCTTGTTTGTTTTTGGCCCACTTTGCGCCAGAAAGAGGAAACCAGCGGCTGAACAACAGCAGAACGTTTAAGCTTGATAAGCTGTTGTTACAATTTATTTAATATTACTTTCTACACCAGGATCTTTTTCTACGTAGCTGACGCTGGTAACTGTGCAGGGGCGGATCTAGCAAAGTTTAGCCAGGGGGGCCGATAGGGCATTAACTGGGAAAAGGGGGCACAAAGACAGACTTTTCTTTCTTATTCTCATTTAAAATGTCGAGCTTTTAATAAATAATTATCTGACACCCAAAGTTTTAATTTGATGTAAAATGAATAGAAGTCAATTACTGTATATAGTGACTATTAAGTCTAATATATATACCCTAGTAAGCTATAGTACATTTTCCTTTGGGAAGGTACCATCTGTGCAGTCTGCAATTTTGTTGAAGAAAGATGTTGAATCTATTTAATATTTCTTGAAAAATAATTGATTTCTGTGCATTTTTTTTCACACTGCATCAAATTAAGGTTGATTACGTTGATTAAGCATCATGAGGTGGAGCGTGAGGGGTGGTTCCCTATTTTTTATTTATTTATTTTTGTTGTTGCTGGGAGTTGGAACCCTATTAGTTAGGTTGCTTAATATTTACGCTAAGTACTCTTTAAAATACCAGAATAGGGAGGATGGTGTAGGTCTAAGTTTATTAGATTGATCAGTATTGCTGAACTATGAAATATTTTTTTTGTATACAGGTATAACAGAAAAGCTTTAGTGTAGTTGTTGTTTTAAACTTGAGTATGAACTTGCAGACTTGCAAAATGCAGCAAGATATTTTAAAAAACAGTTTTGTTGATTAAAAAACACTATATCGGATTCATATCGGTATCGGCAGATATCCAAATTTATGATATCGGTATCGGTATCGGACATAAAAAAGTGGTATCGTGCCATCTCTACAATAAACCTCTCATTTTTTCTGTAATTGTGTAGAAAAAAATATTCATTCATTCTTTGAAATGCTTAAAGAAAAGTAGAATGTTTAGAAATACTATGTCGACCATCCCTTAACTGTTAAAAATGACTTTTGACAAAAACTTTAAAATTCATAGGCCTAATAGCTGTTCTCACCTGTATAGCATTCACTCCAGCAAGTCAGGCTCAAATGCACGCTCAGCAGATCAGCTGATCTCAGTGCTAACCCAAATCAGCTGTAGGTTCAGCTGATATGCATTGTGCAGTTGGCAAATGTAGCGTAGAACATGCTATTTGAGTCTTTTTAGCTCACATCAGTTGCTGCCTATTGCAAGCCTCTTTGCAACCCACTGTCACCACAACACATCTTCTCTTGTCATTTCAGACAATGTGTCTTGCTGCTGCAGCAGAAAAGTTTTTCCTACTCTGAAGAGGATGGTGGCAGGAAAAATGTGTACAGGCATTAATATATTGCGACATATACATGTCTTGCAACATAAATGAAGACAGAAAACTAAACAGCAGTGACGTTTGTAGGGTTACTGAAGTTGGGCTAGCTGGTATATAATGATGTGCTACGTGACCGCTAGCGACACAGCTATGTTAGCATAATATAAACAAGCTAACTTTTTTTCCACTCGATAAAAGTTAACGTGAGTGTTCTCGGTGGTCAGGAACAAATGTAATCGCATGGCAGGATGCTGTAAAAGGACCAAACTTCAGCCAGGAGAACAACTGAGATAATCCATCCACAATACGAGGTTAGTCATTCATATACTGCTGCATGGGCTGGGCTGTAGTTACATCCTAAGGTTTTAAAAACTGAGCTTAAATAAATGATTAGTGGTAATAAAAGCCGAGGGAGATCAACAGTGATCACTGACTGTTTTAAGAGCTTTTTGAGATCAAATAGAAGAAAATACAAAACATTAAACATGTTAACAACACAAAAGCCAGACTAGACACGCAGACTACTTTAGACCCGGAAGTAGGATTCGTCACGTCATCACTTAACAACCGGATAGTAACTCGCACAGTAGTGCCAAGCAGCAGCTGCTGGGGCAGAAAAATAAAGCCAGTGTGGACATGCCAAAACTTGAGTTCACTTTGAGAGCAAATGTTTCCCTCTATATCAACTGTACAAGGAGTCATGTTTGTTTGAAAGGCTGAAAGTTATCATTATTAGAGAGGTGGAGGCTAACACAGGGGGCTGTCATGCTAGCTCTCTGCTAGGCTCTCACCTATGTTATTTTAAGTCGGTGAAATTCACATATTTTTGGTGTTGGTGCCTTTAAGAATATTCCCATTACATTTTTCAGTAACACGTTTTCAATTCAATAATCACATTACAGTTAGATTTACTCATTACTGCATTTTCACAGACAGCATATGTGCTCATTAGGATAACCGTTTGTGTTGGTGTGCGGGATAGTGGCCCCAGGTTTATATTGTTAACTGGTTTTTATGTGATGACGCATTTAAGCCATGTTACAGAGTAACGTGAAAACTAATTAGCAAGTAATGTAACAAATTACTTTTTTTCTGTGGAATAGTTAAGTAATGTACTGCATTACTTTCAAGAAAAGCAGTGACTAATGTGAAATACATAACCTTTACTGAATAACAACCCCAACACTGCTTGCTAATAAGGGAGCAGCTGAAAGACAACATAGCACTAATTAGCAGCTATCTGTGTCGGTGGGTACACACATGGGATAAAGTGGGCCAGTGTTCCAGCACCTTCAGCTAATGAGTATTTAAATCTTACAGTTTACGATACAAAAATACTTTCAAGTAAGCATTTTTGTTCTGTGCAGTTTGACACAATGTGTCTACTAGCTAAAGGTACAGATACTGTATTTCACAGGGACAGAAAAACAGAAACAACATGTTAATGTGTAAAACTGTCGGAGGTGGAAAAAGATGTGGAAGTGTGGGAGAAGAGGACAGGAAAGTAAGAAGAAACATTTAAATAGGAAATTTAAAGCTTACATAATGTGATGTGCTGCTGGAGTTGAGTTTTTTTCATATTGTATACAATATTGTGGTACATTTTATAGTGATTGATGTTAAACGGCTGCAGGGCAGGTTGTGGTATCCTTGGTAACTGGCAGGTTAGTTCCTGGCTACTATGAGAGACATTGAAAGAAACAGAAACAGCACTAAAATAATTTGGAATAAAATTTTGTGTGAGAATTTTGCAACAGGAGGGATGCCTTGAAAGTTCAAATAATTAAAACCACTACAAGCATGTAGTACACAATGGTACTATATGTGTATTCTGGCCACAAATAAAGAACAAAAACGACCAAACAATAAAGTACATCCGTTTCCCAGGTGACCAATCTATTTTGCATGTGTCACCAGAGGGCACCAAAGGCCCATAGAAAGCATTTTCTAAATACAAATAAACTTTAACCTAAAGTAATCCTAAATGTTTATTTCGTAACTACAATATTCTAATATGTTATTTGAATGCTTGTGCACATGTAAACAGTATTTATAGACTATTTACATATAAATAATATAAATGTTCTTCAGAAATGTGCACATTAATTTGACTGACCAAGCGGTGGTTAGCATACCACCCAGACTAGCAAGTTTAGACATTAGCAATTTAAGAAAAAATATACACAACAAATAAAGCTATTGATATCTAGTACTCTCTAATATTGATTATAAATAACAAATGAATAAACTTACGTGAGTGCATTTACGCATCCTCAGAACAGACTTTAGCTACTGTCAATCCACTAAGTGTTGACCACGCTGCATAATGCTGTAGAAGAACAGCTATTGGCCAATAAACCCAAGAAGGACCAATCAAAGAGCTCAAAACTAAACCAATAAAATCGAACCTTTACTGAAAGCATTTTTATCAGTAGCGGTTAAGCTTAAAGAGGAAAAACCTCCTAAAGTCTTATTTGTGGTAAAAGTAAGCAAACTTTTAAAAGATGTTTTTAATCAGATATGAGTGAATCTGTGCATTTTTTAATATCCTGGTTTAAATTTAAAGTTTAATTTAATAATACTTTAAAATTTGTTTTAAATTTGTTTAAAAGTAACAGGACCTGCTTCCAGAAGAACTTTGGTAGGAGTCATCAATGTGAATTTTAGCTGATATTTCACCCTTTTGCTGTCTTTTTAATAGTTAGGATTTGGAAAGCATTCATGATGCCTCATATAACATCTACTCATATAGTGTAGGATGCAGCTGGGTGAATCCAGGAAGAGGAGGAAACCTCAGAGCCAGCAGTCAGCTGACTTCAGCTGGTCCACAAAGAAAACGTGCTGGAGCCCACATTAGACATGTATGCTGCTTTTTTCTGAGTGACTCATGAGCTATCCATGCACCTTGCTAACTAAGCTTGATAGTATTAGCAGGTAAATTCATATTCAAACCACTCATCCAAATATGTGACGCAGCACGGGAAAAGCCAGTCAGAGATGCCAACCAACAATCCTGGCTGTGCACAAAAACAAACAAAACACAAAAGAAAAAAATCACGAACAAGGAGACATTCCAATATTTCTGTTTGCTATCTTAACTTCAGTGTCTGCAAATATGTCTCAAAACTGTCAGAATTTTTGTAAAATGTAAAAAAAAAAAGTAAAAAAAAATAAAATTCTGTCTTCAGAATGTTAGCTTCTAGTCCCCCAGAAAACGTATTTTTCTTCACAAGGCAGTAGGTGGCGTCACAGTGGCCTCATCTATTTTTAAATACAGTCTGTGGTCCCACAACAAAACAAAGTAAGTGGTCGTCATCAGCTTTGAGAAAGTCTAAAAATGTGGACTATTTGTGAGCAGTGACTATTATTATTTATATACAAATAATCAGTGGATAAAGTTTTGACTGAGGTTTTAATTTACTGCAAATCTTATTTACTGTGTCTTTTTCCCACCGTGTTTTGGAGCTTATCTGGAAAGCCTGTACTCGATTTGGAGTGCCAAAGTTGTCCATCTGAACAGGTCACTGAATCTTGCATTTTCCTCATAATAAGAGCTGGAAAAGTTGCCAAGATAACAGCCCGGCCACATTCACTTGTCTCCCACGAAAACTGGAAACCAACTTTCTTCAAGATGCTGTCACTTTGCCGTTGTCACTTCTCAAAAACACATAACAACTGGAATCTCACCACGCGACTGCCAGATTTTCTCACACCGCTTTCAGCAAAAACAAGGCGAAACACCTCTCCTCTCCTTCTTAATCTCTCTTTATCCCGACTGCGGTTAAAGCTGTGATCCAAAATGTGCTTGGAAACAATAGGATCCATACCCTTAACAAAAGTCTTTTCAGCATCGCAGTTCCTTCTTTTTTCTGGTGTTGCTTGACCTCTGCATGACTGCATGATTCACAGTGTAACTAATGACGCATGAGGAGCTCTTCATACAAAATGGTATTTTTGTAAAGGACTGTTAGGTAATGTCAGAGGTTTTTCCATAAGCGGGAGTGAATAATATCTCTAAAAGTTGAGTTTTGTCAGGGGTCTTTGGAGAAGATATTGATTGAGTAGATATAGCATCTCGTAGACTTTGTGCTAATATCAGTTTTAGCAGCTTTTTAAGACTTTGATTAGGAACTTTAAAGTTTAGTTTTATTCTATCAAACACTTTCCTCCAAAGAAACCTCAAACTAGACGATCATGTTAGAGTTAGGACTAAAAATGTTTCCTAAACTACTAGTTTGCTGATAAGACTTTAGTGCGTGTATATGCGTCCATACATTTGGTTAGTATTTAAATTCCCCGGCTTTCCTGCGATATCTACCGTGGATTTAATCTCACGAGCGCGGACTTGACAACGACAAAGAGGGATCACTTTCATCTTTCATTTTCAGATTGTGTTAGAGTGACCACAAGAGGACAAAAGCCTGCATTAATACTGTAATCTCTCTGAAGAAGCCAGGGAAGGAGGACGACAAACCAGATCTGTTGGTTTTCAAGTTCTGCTCTATTAAACAACCCCTACTGATTTTTTTTTAAAGTGCTGTCACAATAAACGTAAAAATAAAACAGTCAACTATATGTTTTTTGACATATTTAAGGAGTCAGATTTAGCAAACTCGCCGTCTTTAATCCGTAAACCAAATTCAAATCTTTTACTTTGTGATGTTTTGTTGAGTCAGTGTACGTAAGCCGTAAACCTCTCGTCTTGAACATCTACCTTGGAGCATTTATCCACCAGACGTGCTCAAACATGAGGGAAAAAGCTGTCAGGTTGCCTAAGAAACACACCTATATTAGGACTATAACAACACACTTCCTAATTTAATTACACTGCATGAAACAGTAACCAAACGATATCCTCCAAATCCTGCTGTTTTACATCCACTCCATAAGTGCTGTGGTGCATGCGGTACCCTAACAGTGAGGAGACAGGGTGGGATCTGTGGTCTTAACCAGGAGGTAATGAATATGAGGCAGTGCAGAGCTTCTGATCACATCATGTCTTATCGATTTTGGAGTATTTGTACTTCGAACGCAGAGTGTTGTTTTTCAGAGCTCCATCTGTCAATAACTTGTTGAGTTGGAACTGATTAATTTCAACCTTAAAATCAATAGAGGTGGTAATTTGGGGATATATCTTTTATCATACAAAAGGCACTCTGTAATTTGTGACGTGTCCGTGACCTTTTACTTGTTAATACTACATATTAGCTTGCGAGTTAGAGGAGTGCACATGTGCAGTACGACAAAAGTGATCACTTCTGTGATGGTTTCTTTCAAGTGGTTATGTAGGTGTGTTATTTTCTGCTGCCTCTTTAGATGCAGGCGAAGCTTTACCATAACGTTACGAATGCAGCAATCATTCTTAACTGATAAAGACAACATCTGGGGACCTCCCCTCTACCCTTAATGAGAAGTACTGACACCGATAAAGATCAATGACATCATTAAAGACGTGTTTCGACCACCGACCACTCTCACTTGAAGTTTGTTTCTGCCGCTGACAAACTAAAACACTTTTTGGGATCTGTAAGTCATAATTTAAGGTTATTATCTAATTTCAAGTTTTTTACTCAGACGTTTTGTGTTAGCAAGTCAAAGTTTTGAGATAATACCTGGAAATTGGGACTCAAGCTTCTGAGAAGATCCGTTGAAACTTCGAGCTTATGGATGCAAAAAAAGAGGTTTTTTCTAGAAATGATTGGCACTAATTATTAAGAAGAGATTGGAAGCTGTGTTCTTGTTTGTGTGTCTGTTTATTGTTATTGTGGTTAATATGAAGCTATAAACAGAGAGCTATACCAGCAACCATACCAGGGAGATATTATCATAAACATCTGCTGTTTCCATACCAAAATGATCATAGTTGTGCTTTAAGTTCTCTCTGTTAAGACCTGAGGGTGTTGGGGTGGCGACCTATTCATGGTGATACCTCACCTCTCCAATAAAAACAACAGCTCCAGCAGCACCGTCACGACCGTGGTTGGATAAGAAGGAGTATGTATTTTCCCCATTTTGCATATATTTACAAAAAATGCAATTTTTTTACTCGTATCACATTGTATGAAGCATTGGTAGCTACTGACAATTTGTTTTCCTGTAAAGTGCTGCCCTGCCCTACTGTGCATTTAAATTAATCTGACTTAAGCTGACTGGAGAAGGCGTTCGCATTGGAAAGCGAGCGTCTTACATCCTAAGTTAGTGCAGCTTAACTTGATTATACTGCTGGGACACACTGATGGGAAATGGTTGTTATCTAAAAAAAACAAAAAACTAATTACATCTTTAATAAAGTTTTGATTCGGTGCCCAAAATAGCCTCTAACTGAAGAGTAAGAAACTGCTCTCAGTGGAGAAACTGTCTCCTGTGCCAGCAATCCTTATATATCTGCCAGACTTTTCAAAATGGTGGACGTTTGCTTTAGGAGTGAGCACTTTTTTTCTGTTTTTTCTCTCTTGTGTTTCAAGGTGATGCCACAATTTCTTAGCAGTGAAGAGGGGAAGCCTGCCATATACATGAGTCAGGTTACTGTAATGTGTCTGTCTGCGCACCGTTTCCAGCACAGAGGACAGGCTGCTCAGCAAAGGACTGAACTCTGTCCAACAGCTCTGAGCGTCATGCCTGGGCACTCTGCGATCGCACTCCTCCTACACAACACAGGGCAGAAAGCAGCCCCCCTCCCCCTACACACACATAAATATATACGCACACATTTGGTCAAAATCAACATGTCAGTCCACCATTCAGCAATCACAGACTTCTTGTAGGTAGGACGGCATAATCACAGCAACGACTCGCAAAGCAATCAGTAATGCTCGTGGCCTCATCTGCATCTGCATTTAAAAGAAGGGTGGGGGGTCTTAAAAAATAAATAAATAAAAACTATATTTTTTTTAAAAAAAAACAGCAGTCATGTAAAGTCACAAAACGCCACTTACAGTAATGCGCCTCTCAGAATTAACGAGCAAAACAACAGCGAGGAAGTGGGAACATCACATCTACTCCTACGCAGGCAGGATGGCACTTCAGTTTTAAAGTTATGTAACAGTCCATTGGTGTGAGATTACATTCACTTTGCCCTCTGAGGGGAGACAGGAGATCAAGATACTTCAAAAATAAAAGTCTGAGTGGCTAATTGAACACTGGCATGCCTCGTGAAGGTGCAGTTCAACCAAAAAAAAGAAAGAAAAGAAAAGAAAGCCAGGCGGATGGATGGGTGGATGGATGGTCATTAGTTCACCTCCAAAACCTGCAGAGATGAAAATTTGCATTACTTCTCGTGGGTGGCTGGTTTGATTAGGTGCTGGAGGAAATCTGGGGGAAAAAAAACGCCCTGAACTTCTGCTTGTCTGAGGTAATATGGTAATTTGAAATCTTCAGGCTGTACACAGACAAATCTGCAGCACAACCACTGAGAGACAGAAGGAAAAACCATCAGTAAAGTTGAAGGAGGAACAGCCCAAGTACACAGTGCAGACCTGTGGCTGAGAATAATGAACACCTACACCCAAACTGTTATTATCATGTAAAAAACATCCATATTAATTTCATGAAACCTCCACTTTGAGCTTTGGGTCGTGCGTCAGCCTCACTCCCACCCGCCCCCCTGCACCAACGCTTTCCGACCGTCCTAATCGCTAATTGATTAATTGGCACAAACTTTAATGTCGAGGGGACGCACACGCGTGAATCACCGAGCTGCATTGTTTACCGAGACGTCCCCTGCTGACCGGAAACTACGTTAAACAACAAACGCCGACGCGCTTTGAACTTGAGAAGAGAAAGGGGACCTTCAAAAGGGAGGAGAAAATATTAATACAGCTACTGGAGCCTGGAGCTGTGCTGCATGTGCCAACTCTCCAGGAACTACCTCTTCCTTTTTTTTCCCAACTTCGCGCAGGCTTATTTTTATTTATTTATTTTTATGCATCTTCACAGCCAGTCACACCTGTCTCCCTTTTTCTTTTTTCTTTTTAACGCAAATTTCGATTCCAAAAAAAACAAAAACAAACTTACCTTCTATCTGAAGGTGGGAACAGGTGCTGCGGGGCGCTGTGCGCAGTCTGCTGTCTTAATTAAGCGTCCGCGAGAGTTTAATGGTTATGTACGAAGAGGGTGCCGAGCCTCCGAGTCCGAGCACCATGCTGTGGGAACACGGGCTTGTCAAGAAAATGCGCACAACACCGGCGACAAGGCGGAGGAGCGCATTTTTAATTCTGTCTGAGCATCTGAAGTGATACACAGTCACAGCAGAGACACACTGTGTGCCCCCCCGCCTCCCTGACTCTGACACTCACTCACTCACACCAATCCAAATCACACCATGCCAGGGAAAATATTCTGCTTGTAAATCCACTTTTTTTTTTTTCCTTTTTTTTTTTTTTGACATAGTGGACACGATATTTAATAGAGGGCGTTTCCCGTGTAATAATGCAGGAGCCTCACAAAACTTTAAGCCTTTTGTAATGTTCTCATGAGGTTGATGGACTCCAAGAAGGAGACAGCACCAGTGCAAACTATAAAAGACGAAATCATTTGTCTTTTAGGGGACACAAGGCACGTTTTTAAATCTGTGATATAACCAAGAAAATAACGTAGAAATATTATAAACAGACTTTTTACTGCAGAAAGGCAGCGAATCGTCCCACTTCTGTTCCCCTAATGAAGCCCCTGAGTATATAACGCGCTGTTCAGGTGGAAGAGAAAGCGCACAAAGGTCCTGAAAATGCTAATTGAAACAATTTGCATTTTCCCACAGAGACTAAACGATCAGAAATAACACCGCTCTTTATAAAACTGCGTGTGTGTGACCATGGGAGAAGCTGTGAGAAGCGTCACATAACCGGAACTGGACTTTTACGCACTGTGCGCTTTTTTGTGAGAGCTATTTCTGGACTGCTGCATCAATCTTTTTTTCTTTTTTTTCTTCTTACAGGTGAAGGTGTGTGGTTCTGCTAATGGCCGCCAGGTGACGCCAGAGTCCGCGCTTTATGTCGCCGACATGGCCAAAAAGCTCCAGAAGTTTTCTGAAACAGGTGAACATTTGGTTCTGGTTCTTTATGTGTGACTTTGAACAACATTTACCTTCCTCTGTATCTAATGAATGATGTAATATTTTACATATGTGAAGCAATAAAATAATAATAATAATAAACATGTTTAACTTACTAAACTGACATTTGACAACTTGAACTGTGTTTAAACTGAATGTAGAACTTATATCACATCACTAACTAACTATAACTGTGTCTTTATGTGGCCATAGGAAACTAACTAACTATCTGGATACCTATAACTACCTAACTATAAGAACTATTACTTGATATGCTCAGTATGTGGATTGGGGGGGTGACAAAGCATCTGGCATGTTGCCAGATTTTCCCTGTTGTAATACAATAAAGTATTAGCCTACATTATTTTGACATTGATAATAAACCAGGCAAAAAAAAAAAATGGAAAGAGCTTGATTAAATGCTAATAAAATTTTAGTAAGTCACCAGTCTGACACAGGGTTAATGGAAAGAGACATGTCAGGCAACCACACAGGATCACGTCTACACCTACGACCACTTTAGAATCACCTATTAACCTAACAAGCAAAGTGGACTGTGGGAGGAAGCAGGGGTGCCCAGAGGAAGCCCACACAGGGACAGGGATAACAAGCAAAGTCCACACAGGCAGACCTGGGTCGAACAGAAGGTTTCAACCACATACCGTCCTGTGGCGAGGCAAGGTGGCTAACCATTGCACCATTGTGCCACAAAACTCTTGTCCTGAATTTTAATTATATATGCTTTGATACTGTTGGTCATATACGCTTTTTTTAAGCCCAATTTTTATTTTGTTTACATATGCTGTACCATCCATCCATCCATCCATCCATTCATTATCTTTAACTTATCCTTATCAGGGTCCCAGGAGAGGGGAAGCAGCTACCATAGTGCAAGAGGCGGGGTACACCCCTGACAGTTTGTCAGTCTAAGGCAGGGCTAACACAGACAAAACAACCACTCACACCTATGGGTAATTTAGAATCACTAATGAAACTACCTGCACTAACTGACATTGTGTTAATGTAGCATTGGCATATTAACACACAATGCTACAATCCTCCCAGGAGACTAGATGTCACAGCAAATTCACCCCAACGTCAGACCGTGTAAAAAAAACTCTCCATCACAGAGTCAACAGGCCTCAGTTATCTATAAAAGTCATGACAGTACAGATGTTTGTTTCACACCACTAAATTTAGAGGAAACCAAACACCTCATATCAGCTGTAGGCACAATGTTGGAGAGGTGATGTTTTGGGCTTGTTTTGCAGCCACAGGACCTGGACATCACCCACTAACAGAGTCAGCCATGAACTCCTCTGTATACCAAAATATTCTAGAGTCAAATGTGAGGTCATCAGTCTGACAGCTAAAGAGCTGCTACTGCTACGCTTGGCTGAAACTGGGTCATGCAACAGGACGATGACCCCAAACACAGTCGAGGTCCAGACTGCTGTGGTGGGACCTTAAGAGAGCTGTGCATGAATGAATCACTGCAAACGTCAATACAACGAAAGCACACTGTAAAAAAGACTGGGCCAAAATCCCAGCACAACAATGTGAGAGACTCATAAAGGCATGCAGGAAATGATTATGTCAGGTTATTGCTGCTAAATGAGGTTCTACAAGCTACTAAATCACAAGGTGTACTCATTTTTTCACATGTCTGTAGTTGCTTCAGTCCCTTCTGTTATCCACGTAAACTCTCACGTTGTTATGGAACTAAGCCATGATTAATGTTATGACTTATATCTTTGCTTTCACTGCCAGATTTGCAGACATAATAAGCTGCTGTGAACAAACTTCCTGTGGGTGCAGAACACGCTGCTTATATGAAATAGAACTGGACCTCAGTTTTGCTCATGTGGTTAATGAGAGGCTGATTTATTAGAATAGGGAGTCGAGATTCAATGGTCATGTCGCTGAGATGTTTGTCTGTCCACGTATTTCTCTGCGGTGCTTCAGGAGCAGGTCAGCTCTAGGTGTTTTTACCCTAACCTCATGCCTCTCTCTATATTGTTTCTCAGATCAGCTCTAACATGATAATGTGCCTGCCTGCCCACACTCCTCATTATTTATCCTTCTGAATGCTTGGTTTGCTGGTGCTCTGCCAGCTCCAGATGTTATTTGAAGTCTGGCATCACATCATTATTCTCTGGGCCTCTGCCATGCGTCCTGTGTTCACATTCATTCCTCTGCACACTCTTTAGTCTATTTAGGATTGTTTTCTTGTTTCTTGCAGTCGGACTTGTTTTCTTGTCATTTTCATGCCTCCCTGGACCCGTCCTTGACGAGTGTAACTGTGAAGCTCAGCCATTTTTAAAATGATGACAATGACATTTACAAAATGATGTCTGGCATGTGGGACTTTCTTCTTCTTCTGCTACTCTTTATTTGGCCTAAAAAGAACATTGTTTTAGTATAGGTGCATTTTAATACTGTCATTCAGGGCTGTTGGAAAGATTTTAGCAATACTGGCTTTATTTTTTTTTAATTGCTTACCTTTTTATTTAATGCATTTATTTATTCACAATTGATTTTATGCAAGTGGAAGCAGTTCTCTTGGGAAGATTTCTGCTGATATCAGCCGATGCATATTCTGTCAGCTCCATGTGCCAAACTTAACTCTGAATAACTGCATCATTGTCGGTTTTCCTCGAAATAGCACCAGTGTTACATAAATGTGGCCGGAAAACTTTCCAAGAAGTGACTGACCCATGAAATGAAGTGTGAGACGCTGATAAAATGGGCTGTGAGATGCAGTTCAGAGATCAAGCAGAAGCTACTGAGTGGACCATGTGTTTGAGTTATTTCCTCACACATGCAGAATTACTGGAGCAGTACTTCCCTTCAAAGGCTCAGCTGTGCTGCCAGGAATAAAGCCCCGGTGGAGAAATACTGAATTCTATATTTTCTCATTTGGTCTCTGTAGAAACTGCAGCGAGAGCTTTGTCTGCATCGCCGGCAATAAGTTGGACTCTTTCCCGGTGGATGCTGGACTTTGCCAGGGCTGCCCTTTGTCTCTGATTCTGTTCATCATTTTATGGACAGCATTTCTCAGGGCCACTCAGAGACCTCTCTACTGTTTGTGGATGATGTGGTTCTGTTGGTTTCATCAGGCACTGGCCTCCAGCTTACACTGAAGCAGTTTACAGGTAAGCGAAAATAAGAACCAGGAAAGAGAATTTGCACCTCCAAGTTAAAGACTGTGGTTCTCAACCCAAAAATGGTGGAGTGCCCGCTCTGGGCCAGGGATGAGTTGCTGCCCCAAGTGGAGGAGCTTAAGTTATCTTGGGGTCTTGTGAGGTAAGAGGGGAGCAAGAGCTTGACAGATGGATTAGAGCTGCATCTTCAGTAGCGTGGACCAGTGTGGTGAACAGAGAGCTGAGTGTAAAGGCACTGGTGAGATCTGTGTTCCTACTCTCCCCTATGGCCACAAGCTTTGGCTCATGACAGAAAGACTGAGATTGTGGATATAAGTGGCACATATGAGCTTCGACCAAAGGGTGGCTGGACTCTCCCTTAGAGATCGGATGAGAAGTTCAGTCATTCGGGATCAGAGATGGGCAGTAATGCGTTACTGTAATCCAATACTTTTTTCAGGTAATGAGTAAGGGATTACTATTGCAAAAACAGTAATTAGATTACCGTTACTTTCCCGTAGGAACGCTGTCTTACTGCGTTACTAAAACCGTGATTTTTTTGCGAGAATGTCTCATGACAGTGACGTAAGCGAGTGCGACGTTCGTGACAACAGCTGTGTGCAGATCAACAATGGATCACATATCGATTGTGGGAGAGAGTATGAGCGTGCAGCGTTTAAAGCGTGGAAGTACTGACCTTACTTTGAGTTTGATTCCATAAAAAGTGACAAAAACATTAGCGTCCATCAGAAAACTTCTTTTTACAGCGAAAAAAACCCCTAAACTTCCAAGCAAGCACCGAGTGCGCAACGACGTAATGGGAAACTCACAGAGAAACTCGCGGATTCTTCCACTGACCGCCGCGGCACACCTGCACCAGGGAACGCCTCCACCACTCCTGCAACACAGGTGAAAATAGAGCAACAGGACCGTTGAGTCTTTGACTTTATTTATTTTCTGCTGTGTTTTACTTGCATCTATTTGAAAGAGTGAGTGTAAACAAAAAAATATTTTATTTTATGTGCTGGAATGTGCAGAAAATAGGTTTAAATGTTAAACAAATTTCTTCCAGTCAGAGAATGTTGCATATAATTTAATTTTTGCTTGATGCATAAAGTTAAAAGATTAAAACTGATAAAACAAGTTAAAAAAAGAGACTTTTCCATTTGATTACATTTTGTATGATGGATTATGCAGAAAAAGTAGAATTGGGCTGAAAGATCTATCGCTTTATCACCTCTTCAGGTTGTAAATCGTGTTTTTAAAAAGTAACTAAGTAACTAAGGAATTAATTACTTTTGAAAATAAGTAATCAGTAAAGTAACAGGATTACTTTTTTGGGGAAGTAATCAGTAATTAGTTACTGATTACATTTTTCAAGTAACTTGACCAACACTGTTCGGGATGGACGGTCAAGCTGCTCGTCCTCCACATCGAAAGGAGGCAGCTGAGGTAGCATCTGACTCGGATGCCTCTGGGCACTTCCTAGGTGAGGTCTTCCCGTGGGCTTGTCCTACGTAGATACGAAGATGGATGGATGATGGACAGATGGATGGAAATTATAAATAGCTTCATTCACCTCCTGCTCATTTTAAAAACCAAACGATGCAACAGTAAGAAAACTAAATCTCAAGGCTTTAAAAAACGGGTGTTCAGAAAGGATTTTTACATTTTATAAATGTGACGTTAACATGAAGGTCGAAGAGATTTCTAGTGCCCATTTGAGTTGCTTCATTTTGGGCACCTCTGTCGGTTTTGCTTTGTTGTCAGTCTTGTAGGTTTTTATTTGGGAAGCTGAGAGATAAATTATACAGCTGCCAGTTTAAGAACACAGCAACATCTGCTATTATAGAAATGTGGCTTAACTGATATATCAAGTCTTTAACCACTCATGTTGATACATAGCTAGTTACATTTTCTGTGCAGACTTCTTGTGAATAACTTAATCCAACCAAACTGGCACATGAAACTGTATTATTCCAAGGTCAGGGTGTGTGTGTGTGTGTGTGTGTGTGTGTGTGTGTGTGTGTGTGTGTGTGCATGTTTTTAATGCCGCATTTTATCAAGCTGCGGTCTGCTGAACGCCTTCAGGGGGGAATCTATGCTTCCGATGTTGTGTAGCTCTCGGTGTTTCACTGCTTGGTGTTTGCCTTGTTCGGACATCCTCGTCTTTCCAGCAGCTTTCACACGCCAGATCACTGTGGGCCAGTTCCTCCATCCACTGAGTGGAAAACTCTCCAGTGTGGCAATCTGCAGCCGCTCGGAAACCAACAGCGCCCCGCTAATGCTAATTAATTGCAACACACGTGCACATGCACGTGCACATAAGTCCTCTCCCTTTCCTTTCTGCCCTCTTGCTCTCTCTCCCTGCACAAACACACACTCATGCCGCCCACAGCCCTTCAGAGTGTGAACTAAAATGGAAGTGATGTGTTGTGGTCTCAACGCTGCAAAAAAGCATCTCTGACTCACCAAGAGATAAATGAGCAGGGACACGGGCACTGGTCATATGAGATACTGTCAGTGTGTGTGTGTGTGCGTTACATGTTAGAGTCATGGCAAATATTGTGTGTAGCCTCATATCCAATGCTGTTGGGTGATCATGCTGGCAGACAGATGCGATGCTGTTCGGGCCTCTTCGTGTCAGTTCGAGAGCTCTTCAGGGAAAATAACATGATAGACAGAAGACAAGTAGCTGCATTGTAATAAGTAGCAGTTTATACAGCTCAGGAAAGTTGTGTTTTTTCATTCTGTCATTAGAAACACTGAAAGCAAGTGTGTGTTCAATTTATATGTAATTTCCACACTAAGGCTTATGTGGTGAAATGTAGTTACACCCGTTCAGCTGTTCAGTTCCTCAAACATCTGACACATCATCTGATCACATGACAGCAGCTCAATGCATTTAGTCATGCAGACGACCTGCTGAAATTCAAACTGAGCGTCAGAATGAGGAAGAAAGGTTAAATTTGAACGTGTCATGGTTGTTGTTGCCAGGCCAGGCTGGGATTTTCCCACACAGCCATCTCGATGCTCTACTACTAATGCTCTGAAAAACTGAAAATATCCACAGAGCGGCAGCTCTCTCTATGAAAATGCTTGTTGATGTCAGAAGAATGGCAAGACTGCTTTGAGCCGATAGGAAGGCAACAATACTTTAAAAACCATTCATTACAACCAAGTTCTGCAAAACAGCCACACACATCCAACCCTGAAGCAGATGTGCCACAGCTGCAGGGGACCACATAAGGTGCCGTTCCTGTCAGCTAAGAACAGGAAGCTGAGGCTACAGTTCACACAGGCTCACCAAAAGTGATCACAATGCTGCCTGAACAGTCTTGATTTCTGCTGCAAAATTCAGATAGCATTGTAAGGGCGATGTTGTAATGTAATGTGTAATTGTGTGGGAAATATTTTCTTTGCACATTCTGGGCCCCTCGGTACCAAGTGAGGATAATTTAAACACCACAGACTACCTGAGTATTGTTGCTGACCATGTCCATCCGTTTATAACCACAGTGCACCATCTTCTTATGGCTGCTTCCAGCAGGATAACACACCATGTCACAGCTCAGATTATCTCAAACTGGTTTCTTGACCATGACGGTGATTTGACTGAACTCAAATGACCTCTGCAGTCACCAGATCTCAATCCAATAAAGCACCTTTGGGATGTGGTGAAACAGGAGATTCACATCATGGATGTGCAGCGACCGTGTGATGCTGTCATCATGATGTGATGAGAATGTTTTCAGGATCTTCTTGAATCTGTGCCATGAAGAGTTAAAGCAGCTCTGAAGAAAAAAAGGGTCCAATCTGGTACTAGCAAGGTGTACCTAATCAAGTGTCCTGTGAGTATACATTACCTTCTACAGTCAGAAGGTGAAAGTGTTGTTTCATACTTTCAAAATAAAATGCTTTCTAATTTTTACTGAGCTTTTATAAACTGGCAGCACAGTTAAGATTTTATAAGTTTTATATATGAAAGATGCTCCAATTAAAATTTCAATGAATTAAATTTACATCAATCAGTTTTAAAAAGTACTAATACGAGACCGTATCCACACAGAGACGTGCAAAAACGCACGTGCCAGTGCACTCACATGCACCCGTGTGCTGCTGGGCTCACACTGCCTCCGGGCCTTGCAGCATACGACAGCAGGCAGAAGAGTTGACTTGGTTTTATACGTCCCCTGTATCCTGTCTGTTTCCCTGCCTTCATCACGGATCAGTGCTCCACCACACAGCTCAGTGACACCTTGTTCACATCTCCTGGACTCCAGAATCTGACAAGTGAGTTAACGACTCGGGATCCTGTGGCCTGATAATGACTGCAGAGGCCAAGAAACAAGGCAGAGGGATGGTCTGTATTGCATGGGTATTACTCAGTGAAACCAGCATGCATCTGCTTTTCACAGGGAGGGCCAGTTGGACAGGACGCACGAAGACTGTGACCTAAATTGGTGGACTGTAAAGAATGTGGAGCAGATGTATTTTCCTCAGTTGTCATGAAGATAAACCTTCAAGCTCTGCAGCTTTCACTTGGTAAACCTGCACTAAAAAAAAGTGACATTAGTCTGTACTCTCTGCTCAGAACAGCAAAGCAGCGTTTCCTGATTGATGCGTGTTGCCACTGTTTCATAAGGTTTAAGCCAAGTTGCAACCTTCAGAGCTGAAAACGAAGCCAACCTGAAGTAGTTTCCTAAGGCTGTCTCCAAAAGTGAGTCCAGCTTAGCTACAGAAATAACCCAGCAATTTAAATCACATTACGGATTAGAGTTATGCTTTAGAAGGCGATGGGCTGCTTTGAGTAAGAGGTGGCTGCTTTTTGTTCATGTTTAGTGTTGAGTGTGCACCAACAGATACTCTAAAGAAGTTCTTCGTTTAGTTTCTTAGCATGTGTCCAACTAAGTATGTCAGACACTTGCTGCAGTATCTTCATAGCTAAGCGAGCTGGTTGGTGTTAGCTGAAGAGTACCCTCTGGCCCACACACAGTCACCTCCACCTTCAAAATAAGATGAAGGTTTAATAACAACGAGAGACTGTAATTTCTGGACAAACTGCAGTTGGATTGTTGCTGCGATACAAAGAAAGGATCTAAATATATACATATGTAGGGATATATTTTTAAATTATAGAGATATTTAATCATCGTAGACAAAACTCTCAGCAGGCAGAGCTACCGCTAGACTCAGAGGTGCTTTTGTGGTTGTGGTCTGTAGAAGCGGATGAGGATCCTGCCCTCTGGTTTGATGATCCTCTTCACTTCCAGCACAAATTAAGTCATCAAACTCCAGCTTGTGCAGCCAGAAGGTGAAAGTGTTTTTTCATCATGCAGCGTGTAAACCATTGACACGGGGTGACCATCGAGGCAGTTTGCAACAACATGCACATAGACAAGACCTGACGTAGTTTGAAGGAAAGATTGTTTACTGTTATTATGCATCTGTTGCTATGCAACAGGAATGCGGGCGGAGCCTAGCTCTCCTCTCTAACTCCTATCCGATTGTTCAGTCTGACGTCACTAGCCGTGTCTGGGTCTAAACTCCGCTGCAGGTCCATATATCAAACGATCACTATGGCATTCCTGAGAGTTGAAAAACTGTCTAAAGTCTTTCATCTTTAATAAAATGATCAGCGTTCTGCTCTACCAGGTGTAACAATTGAGTTTAACATCCAGGCATCCATGAAAACGGAATTTATGACATTTAACGGAGTTAGAAGTTAGCAGGAAGTTAGCTCGCTAGCTTCTATCTAAATACAATATAGCATGTCCTGACTGTGGGGTTTTGGAAACAAATTAAAACGTACAGCTCTGCTATCACTTCCAGCATAAATGAAGACAGAAAACTAAACAGCAGTGACGTTTGTAGGGTTACTGAAGTTGGGCTAGCTGGTATATAATGATGTGCTACGTGACCGCTAGCGACACAGCTATGTTAGCATAATATAAACAAGCTAACTTTTTTTTCCACTCGATAAAAGTTAACGTGAGTGTTCTCGGTGGTCAGGAACAAATGTAATTGCATGGCAGGATGCTGTAAAAGGACCAAACTTCAGCCAGGAGAACAACTGAGATAATCCATCCACATATGAGGTTAGTCATTCATATACTGCTGCATGGGCTGGGCTGTAGTTACATCCTAAGGTTTTAAAAGCTGAGCTTAAATAAATGATTAGTGGTAATAAAAGCCGAGGGAGGTCAACAGTGATCACTGACTGTTTTAGGAGCTTTTTGAGATCAAATAGAAGAAAATACAAAACATTAAACATGTTAACAACACAAAAGCCAGACTAGACACGCAGACTACTTTAGACCCGGAAGTAGGATTCGTCGCGTCATCACTGAACAACCGGATAGTACAACGGCCACCAAAAGATATGTATCGTTCTGAGATTTGAGCGGTGCTTCTATGACAGATGTTGCAGGACTAGTTGGATGTGAAAGTTCTGGAAGATTAAAATATAACATGATTTTTTCTTGTTTTAAAATATACAATATATACATATACAATTATAAAATACACCATGAAGACTAGAATACAGTCAAAAAGGAAATGCTAACTTATCTGGCTAAACCACGACAGTCTTAGTGTGTAGCTCACATTTTTCTATGAAGTCTATGTACGTGTGTGAAATGTCAAAGACCAACAGCACCTCGTTCCAATTATATTATCCAGGCAGAAGACAAACTCCAAGCTTTTTTATTGGAGATTATGTATCGGAATTTCAGGAGCGGGACCACGCCTCCAAACACGCTCCTTCTGGTTGTCATCTATATAGGTTCCCCCCAGTTCTGCAAACTTTTCAGTCTCGTTAACATGCCACACCGTCCCTCCCTCCTTGTTCTCAATTCTTTAACTTCTTCACTCCTGTTTAGTACACGGGGATCTGCCAGGCCCGGGAGCCGTCGCCAGCTTCGAGGCCTTCCCCAAACCGCAGCTCAATTCATGTCCAAGCATTCACCTTTACCTACTAAAATACCGCAAACCCTAAAATGAGGACGTGGGCCCAGCTAGTGAAGTTTTAAGATGAGTCTACAAAGTTCAGCAATGACTTTGTTCTCTGTGTGCTTCATGGCATTGAAGAAAATAGAGAAAATTGATTTAATGGAATCACTTCCTTACGTTTGGTTGTGTCACGGCTGCCGAGGCGAGCCGTGTGGATTTAGAAGGAGGACCCAAGATGCAGGCAGTGGATGAGATACCGGTGGTTTTATTTACAGAGGTGTAGTGGCAAACAAACAGTGGGGCATAACAAACAACTAAAGACACCTAAACTGGGAGAACTAAAAATAACAGACCTGGGAGCATATGACAACGGATGATGAATAGCAGAGAGACGCAGACGAGGAACAGGACACCGTGGAACACAGGGTAACAGACTGACACGGAGGAACACAGACAAACCGGCAACAGGCAGGAGAACACACAGGGCTTAAATACACACACCAGTAATCAGGGGATGAGAGACAGGAGGGCAACACAGCTGGGAGGAATCTGGGCTGACGGGACAGGGGAAACGTAAACTGATCACACTCACATATGACACGGACCTTCACAATAAAACAGGAAACTCAGATACATGGAACCAGACAAGACATTGAACTAAACAGACAGATTCACAAACAGATGGGGGAACACCATAGACAGACAGATACAGACGCAGACTCAGAGGCAGATCGAAAATAACACAGAACTTAAACAATCATCATCTAGAAAATGATAACAAACTAAAAGCGCTGGGTCACCGAGCCAGGACCATGACAGGTTGTTGCACTTTCAGATAGAGACCTACTATAATTAAATTCAGTGTAGTCCATGACCACAAACTGAAATGTTAGAAAAATAATAGACAAATGCAGGTTTCAAGGAAATGTTAATCAGTGTTCACTGTACATTTAAGGCTATTCATTCTCTCTCTCCACCATACCTCTCTGATTTAGTACAGATGAACTTCCCATCCCGGTGCCTCAGATCTTCATCTTCTCTTTCTCTCTCAGGGCTTTTAGTTGCTCTGCCCCTCGGCTTTGGAATTCCTTACCCCCTGACCTCAGAAATATTAGTTCATTCCCTCTTTTTAAGTCCACCCTCAAAACTCATCTGTTTAAAATTGCTTATGTGTAAACCTCTGTATGCTCTTAACTTTTATCTGTTATTCTTATTATTGTGTATATTTCCAGTTTTTGTGTTTTTATCTGTTGTACAGTGTCCTTGGGTGCTTTGAAAGGCGCTATTTTTAAATAAAATGTATTATTATTATTATTATTATTATTATATTACAAGCAGAAGTTTTTTTTTTTTATCATTTTAATAATTGCAATGAAAAATAGCCCTACTACTGAGACGCATATTTTTCTCTAGTGTAGCTGGAGCGTTTCCATCCTTGGTTTGATTCCTGGAGGAAACATGAATCGCTTGTGGATTGTGCCACGAAGGGCATCCAAGCATGTGGAGCTGCCTGCTGTGGCAACCCCTCGTGATAAGGGAGGAGCTGAAAGTAAGTTTTATTTCTGTGTAGCATGGCAGTATAATCGACAGGATTACACCTCAGGTGTGTCAAGTGTTGCACTTTGTATACGGGGCCTACACACTCCTGTTACAACCAGCTGCACATGGACAGCGTTTTCACTCAGCCAAGGTTGAATGATGACTAGTTTCATGAAAACAAGCTTGTAGTTTATTTCCTGCACTAATGATGTAAGAAAGAGGTGCTGCTGGTCTTCTAATAACACTCCATGTAAGTTATTGATCCCAGGAGCTCAAACGTGCAAATGTCTTTATAAATGAACCTTGAAGAGTGGCCCTGACACGCCATCGCTGTCGCACTGTTTGTTTTACATATAACTAACGCTGCTATGGTCTAAATGAAGTACTTCCCTTCAATGAACATAAATGAACATGAATATTTCTTAATAATGAATGTAATAAATTAGATTTGTATAGTGCCAAGAACGTTTTACAAAAGAGTATCATAAAGAAAAAGGGTAGAGGTTGAAGTTCTGAATCAGAGCTGGCATTGTATTCTTTGTGTGTGTGTTTGTTTTGTTGTACTCTGTAATAATTTCATCCTCACCATTATATGTCCTAAAGCAGTTTGAATTGACTGGCTGTTGAATGATGCTGTCACTCTAAACCAAACTGAGAGCCTGGAAAATGATTTGCAGTCACCCAACACCCAGCGTTGATGAGATGCATTCGCTTGCTTCTGTGCTGTAAGCATGTATAACATTTTCGTGCATAACCAGCACATAAAGAACTTGCAGCCAGGCCACATTTTTGTCACATTTCACTCATTCATTTCATTCAAATGTCCAATGCCAGCCTCAATAAGCCCACACTATTGAGTATCTCTTGCTCAGAGGACCTTGTTGGGTGTTGCAGAGTAGCAAAGAAATTGCTGCAATGAAAAGTATAGACACTTAGTTTAATTCAATACCAGTAGGGGCTGGACGAGTGTTTGTGCTGTGTGCTGTTGAGTGTGTCTTAAAGAAAGAGAGAATGAAAAGGAGTAGAAAGGGACTGAGAAAAGTCCCAGATCAGAGCCCATCCACTGGAACGGACACTTCATAAAAATGTTTTGACACCAACATCTGTTAGAGATGCCTCACGTCAGCTGACATCGCCTGATCTCCTGCAGCTGTTCTTTCTCCCGCTACCGTCATCACAGAGTTTCACTGCGTTTGAGGTGAAATCACACAATAATAAAAAAACCTCTCCCTGTACCAGAGAAATCTGCGATGGTGTCAGAACCACTGCTCATCAATCTGAGTATGTGTGTGCAAAGAATGAATGCACTGTCCACAATTAAAAGGAAAGTCACTCAGGCTTTTTTCTCTTTATGACGTCTGAACGAGCAGTACTTCACAAGCTAGCTGCTAACTGTATCTGTGTGCTGTTTGATGCCGCTCAGGTGATGTAACTACAACCTTCAGTCCCCCTTTAGCTTGTTCAACATGCAGCGCAGTCTGAGTGATTTCAAATGGCCAGAATTTGGGGTTTATAATAAGGGTTACCATTAAGGCTGCTATACCCTTGTAATTAAATGTTGTCACAAGGTGCATTTCACACAGTGACAACCATCTTTGATTCGCACTGAGAGAGACGTTTTAGGAAACATCAGTAAACACTTTCCCCATCTCACAGAGTACTGACAGCTTGACAGACCGGCTGTAGTATTTGGTGATGTGTAGTCCAGGAGCTCCACAGGGGAGTGTGCTGTTTCCATTCCTGTTCACCTCGTGCACCTCAGACTTTCAGTACAAGTCCAGGTCATGCCACCTATAGAAATACTCTGTTCAGCAGTGGTTGGATGTATTAGTGATGGGCAGGAGGAGGACAGAGCACGAGTGGATGATTGTTTGAAGTGGTCTGGACAGAATCGTCTAATCCTGAATGTGAATGAGAAAATTTACCGGAGAAGAGGAAGGGTTCATGACCCATGTATATTCTGTGGAGTAGGAGTGTAAGTACCTGGATGTTCACCCGATCCTTCAACATGTGCAGCCAAATGATGGAGACTTTGTACCAGTCAGTTGTGGTGAGTGCTGTGAACTTCGCTGTGGTCTGCTGGAGGAGAAGCATCAGAGCCTGTGACACCAACAGGCTGAATAAACCGACCAGGAAGGCTGGCTCTGTGATTGGCTGCAAATTGGATACTTCTGAAGCTGCAGTGGAGAGGAGGTCGCTGAACAAGCTGTTATCCAGTTACTGTGATTTACTGCCACAAGGACAGATACAAGAAAACCTTTATACCCACACTCTATCTCCTTCTATAATACAGTCTATCTGGCAGAACATCATCTGCTCTTTAATTTGATCATTTTAACACTTTTAAAAAATCAGTTCTGCTTCATTTATCTTGTAATATTTTGTTTTCCTTGATATGAGCAGTATCACAAGCAGTTGAAGTCATTTCTCCAAGAATAAAGTAATCACATTACTCCTAAAGGTAATTCATCATGTTACTTAATTACTCAGTGGAGAAAATCACACTAATGCACTACATTATTCACACACCAACACAAATCCCTCTCCTAATGAGGATACACATACGAGTTTTCTTTTTAGTGTTTAAGTTTGAACACAAAGTTGAAAACCAGCGCAAAAATGTAATCACAGTGATTCTGCTGTACAAATATGAACGAAGCCTCCAGTGCTGCAAGCCTCACTGCTCATCACGCACAAAGTTGTGTGATGCAGTTGTTTCCATCTAAGGCTACATCCACAGTACACGGGTATTTTTGAAAACGCAGATTTGTCTATGCGTTCGGGCCTTTCGTCCACATGTAAACAGCGTTTTGGGTCACTGGAAACTGAGATTAAAAAAAAAAAACTTGAGATTTTGGAAAACTTTTTTTTTTCTTTTGGAAAAGAAAACGGAAAATCCCTGTTTTCAAAAATACTCGTGTACGTGTGGACGTAGCCTAAAAGTACAAGTATGCACTGCAGTACTTGCACATCCTTAACATCTGCACATCCCTTACAGTGAAAATAACTGTCAGTGTGATAAGACATCATCTCAGTATCAACATAATATTTCGTTTCTGTAATATATTGGAGAAAATTTTTATGTTAGAGTTATTTGTAATATATTTTATCATTTAATATTAGTACTTTAACTTGTTTGCTACTGTCTTACTGTCCTGGAGTAACTGTGAACACATACTTTCCTCTGGGATTAATAAAGTTTTTGGATTCTGACCTGGATACAGTTTTGTTTGAAAAAGTCACGTTAGGTGTTTCAGGTAACTGAAGAACCGTGTTGTACAGTGTACAGTGCAGTGTTGTAATTGTACTGATTGGCTAGATAATGTTTACTTTGGTGAGTGATGGCACGTACCGTATGGGAATTTCCAGGTGGCTCAGCAGTACTGAGGGTAGTGGGCATTTTACTGGGAGGTGCTTAGGTAACAAAAGGCCATGCACCAGGTGTTGTAGCCCTGCTCAGTGAACAGGGTGGATTCAACACAGTCCTCTAAGCCACAACCAGCGACTGTACTTTCGGCTAGATGAGTCACTTCAGCTGATTAACTGATAAGTGTGTGTGTGTGAATGGGTGAATGACTGAATGTAGTGTGAAGCACTTTGGGGTCCTTAGGGACTAGGAAAGCGCTATAGAAATGCAGGCCATTTACCATTTACCATAAGTTGGGAGCTGGGTTTCCTTTAGATCTTTTAGACAGATGTTAAAGCACCGCCTCAAGAATCTTAACCTACAGCTTTCTGAACTGTGTGGATTTATGTGTTTGTCAAACAGTGATTATTATCTGCTGGAGTTTTTAAACTGTTTCTATTTTTTACTTTTTGTTTTCTTCACATCATTTTAGATAAAACGTTAGTAATTGTAATCCTGGACCTGCTGTCATCGTTATGGTTTCCTGGCAGAAGCCAGTGTGTTCACTTGGAGCAGTCAAGTTTATGGTGGAACCTGGCGAGGTGATGGTCATTTTAACAATGTTCCACACTGTGATGACACCTCCGTCTGTCCCCTTGTTTCTTTATTTGAGTTACATTTTCAATAAAGCAATAAAGCCGCTTGTAACAGTGCTTGAACTGGAGACGAGGTAACAGAGATGGACACAGGTGCAGAAACCAACCCGGAAGCGAGACGGTAAGAGAACAAAGGATTTATTCCTCCCCACAAGTAAACACAAGCGAAAGCAAAACGACGCCACCACACTAGTGGCTCGTAGGATAACCTAAGGTAACTAAGTGTGACCTAGACAACTCTAGGAGGCAGCTGAACAGCAGAGGCAGCGGGGAGGTGGAAACTGGACTATGAAGGGGCCGGGGCACTGTAATGAGAGGAGATCACAGTCAGTGGGATCCAGCAGACAATCAACGATCCTCCACAGTTAAACTGAGTTGCCTTACTTGGTTTCAGGTGGAGGGGACAGGTAGGGCGGAAGGCCCGGATGCGGTCGAGACGTGGGGAGGCAGGCAACGTCGTATCAGCAGCAGGCGGCCCAGGTCCAGGAAAGCGGGGAGGAGGAAGACAAGACCTCCACTCCAGGAGCTACCTCTGAGAACAAGAAGAACAGGTAAGTCGTCACACGGGTTCTGGACAGAGCAATCACACTCCACTTGACTAACATGGGGATAGCAGATACTCAGGCGATGAACGGTTGAGTGCGCAGGTCTGATAAACTGCCGGAATAATTGCCCACAGGTGGTCAGCCAGGGAGGAGCAACCGAACTCCGCCTAAAGGAGGAGGAGCCGCTGTTGGAGACCTGCAGGTAGCCACCCAGACCATGACACATATTAAGACGTATGTGTGACGTATTAACTTTATTCAAGGAAGGTTAAAAAAAAATGCTTAGAAATGCTTAAGCTACGTTAATGTGTTTTGCCCAAGTGTCTGGCTGCCTGCATGTTTTGAAATTCTTATGTTTGCTTTCACAATCTTGCCCCGCCTTACCTCTATAACCTTCTTCCTTCCCCCACACCCCGTCAGGTCACCCGGCCAGCTGCTCCTGCAAGTACCAAGATCCGGGAGGAAACTCAGAGGGGACATGGCTTTTTCTTCTGTTACTCCTTAATTATGGAATAACTTGCCCAGTACATTAGAAAGGCCCCTTTGCTATCCAGTTTTAAAACATGTCTTGAAATTCGTTTTTATTTTTTCCCTTTCTGCCCCAATGAGACATTTTTCTTTTAGTTTTTCAGTTTTTCTTTTAATTATTTGACTTTTTTAAAATGTGATTTTATTGATATCTTATGTATTTTTATAATTTAGTTCCAGTGTGCAGCACTTTGTGTCAGCTGTGGTTGTTCGTAAGTGTTTTTTATAAATAAAGATGAATGGCTGTGTTAGGTCAAGATCTACATATTACCAGAACAATACCGATTGTAGCAATAATTTGTTAGATGTCATATTTTAAACAATGTAATTATGTAAATTAACGACTATATTCAAGTGTTATAGAGTAACACTAAAGATAAAGTAAATATATAGATGAAAACTTTGCACTGACTGTTAAAATATGCAGCATAACAAACACAGAACATGCACAAAAACTACACAAACTTAGCATGCGCACACAACATCAGCAAACGTGCACACATTGAACACAGTCGTAAGGTTGGTGTATTTGTATATCCCAATTCTTTGGGGTGAAGGAAGAACAACACTCTGTGTTTAATGATCAGTCCACAATCTCTTTATTCCATACAACACTTTGAGCATTACGTCCGGACGGGAGATGTGCACGGGAGGGTGTCCGGCAAAATCTTGAAGTGTCTGAGCGTTTCTCACATTCTTATAGCTTCGGCCCCCCTCCAAACTAACACAGTGGTCAGCAGCACAGGAGCACCACAGGGAACTGTGCTGTCCCCTCTTCTCTTCACCCTGTACACCTCTGACTTCTGCTACAACTCTGAATTATGCCACATTCAGAAGTTTGCAGACGACACAGCCATCATGGGGTGTATCTGGGATGATCAGGAAGAGGAGTACAGAAGTCTGGTGAGGAACTTTGTCGCATGGAGTCACACAAACCACCTGCAACTCAACACCTCAAAGACTAAGGAACTGGTTGTGGACTTCGGGAGGTCTAGAGCAGGTCCACTGCCGGTTCAGATAGAGGGGGAGGAGGTGGAGGTGGTCAACAAGTACAAGTACCTCGGGCTGTGGGTGGACAATAAACTGGACTGGTCATGCAACACAGAGTACCTGTATAAAAAAGCCCAAAGCCGACTGTACTTCCTCAGGAGGCTGAGGTCTTTTAACATCTGCAGGAAGCTCCTGAGGATGTTTTACCAGTCGGTGGTTGCTGGAGTACTTTTCTATGCTGTGGTGTGCTGGGGGAGCAGCACAGCAAAGAAGGACTCATCCAGGCTGGAGAAACTGATCAGGAGGGCTAGCTCTGTGGTCGGCATGAAGCTGGACACTCTGGTGACAGTGGCAGAGAAAAGGACACTAAAAAAACTGCTGGACATTATGGACAATGCTGGGCATCCTCTGCACACGGCCATTAACAACCAGAAGAGTCTGTTCAGTGACAGGTTGCTTCTCCCAAAGACAAGAACTAACAGACTTAAAAACTCCTTTGTCCCACACGCCATCAGACTGTTTAACTCCTCTCTGGAGGGGAGAGGGAGGGGAAACAGGAGGACAAAGGAGGGAACAACTAAGCTGTAGTGCCTCTTCACCTCACTGTGCAATACCTTTTGTGCAATACTTTTGTAAATAGTCAACGGTGCAATAGACTCAATACTTGAAATGTGCAATTCACTTGTATTTTTATTTTTATTCCTATTTATTCTATTTATCCCCTTCGTATATTTTATTTATATTGTCTCTGTATTTATATATATGTGTGTGTGTATAACTCTGTAACTTCTGTCGGTGCTGTGCTTTTTTGGAAATCGAATTTCCCAGAGGAACCCACCCGAGGGATTAATAAAGTTCTATCTTATCTTAAACTAAGCATTCACGTTCTTTCTCTCTCAGTGAGCCTAAGGTACGACCTTGGCTTCTTGTGCAGTATGTTTTGTTCTTTCTACAATCAGAAAAACAAGGCCATGATTCTCTGCAAACAGTATTCTCTTTATAAATCAGCAGAATAATGCAATACAAATCAGTCTAATAAATCTAATAATTTCACCTTCTTCTAACTCAGGAGTGTAATGCAACCTAAAACAATATAATGATTTCACAATCTTTAATCAATGTGGCCCATAGCCATAAAATGATTCAACAATTCTTTGATTGGAGGTATAATGTAACATAAGACAGTGTAATAACCTCACAGCACCACATAGATGTCGGCACTAACGGTGCCCTTGGTAATATTCATCCAAAGCTTCATCATGATTGGTCCAGTCGTCTAGACAGGGAACATGCAAAGACATACATGCGCTACAGTCATCATAGCATGACGACTACTGTCTGTGCTGCTATTATTATTATTGCTTCTTCAACTATTATTGCTAATTTACTGTTTTTGTAGTTTTCCCAATTAAGCGTTAAATACATATAAATGTCTTTGGGTTCAAATAAAGATAACGACTTTATCATCAAGTAGGCCCCTCGAAAAGAAAAGTAAAGAAAAGTCACAATCGAGTGTGTAAAAATAGCGGTCCCAGATAGGACTCCAAACCCCAGCCTTCTGTTTCCAAATTGTGCCACCTGTTACCCCGCCTGCCTCCTGACTGTATATGTGGGCATCTGTCAGATATTATTTTTCCTAAAATTCCTTAAAGTGACATGCCTACAGGTCCTGACTGAATCAGAGTGTGAGAAGCTGATAAGGATGTGTTGATGATAACAGTAACAATGAACTAAAGCAGCAGTCGCAGGCTAAAAAGCCAGAACACGCTTAAGGCTCCATAACACGCTTAAGGCTCCATAACAAACAATAGTCAGATGTAGGGACGGGGATCAAGAACCAGTTCTTGCAGAAAACCGATTCCCAGTAGTCCAATTCCTTGGAATCGTTAGTCTGCCTGCCTGTCGATGCTACTTATCGGTTCTTGCACTCGCACTACAATCAGCTGACTGATGCTTGCGTGTCAGAGGACGAAAATAGCGATGTAGTCTAGAGAATGGATATGGACATTTATTTTTATTGCACAACACAATGAGATAAACGGTGAAGCGGAAAACTGAATCCAGAGGCAGAAAAGGACATCCAGGACAGAAACAACCACATTATGCTGCTAACACAACTTCAGTTCTTTGCAAGGATCTGCATGCTAACGCTAAGCTAGCTAAGAACTCAGACCCTTAGTTTTAACAGGTAACAAGCAGATAAGCAGTCAGGCTGCAGCCTCCCGTTCTGCCTGTTCATGTTTCACTGTGGCGATCGCTTTTCTCTGCTGGTTTTCATCTTTGCTTTCCGCGGTCAGCTTTAGAGAAAAATCTTAGAGATGTGTTTAATCGTTCGGGATTCGTGTTTGTGTGCGAGGCTGGAGCCTCAGTTTTATATTGTTGAATGGTGATTATGAGACAGTGTGTTTCAGCTGTTTTACAGAGTAACATGAAAGTAATGTAATGAGTAGTATAACGAAAACGTTACTTTTAAGATAAGTTCTGTGTAATATGTAATAATGACTTTTTTGAGTAACGACTCCAACACCAATCACAAGAAAGAGAGGAAATACCTCAACAAGCATGCACAAACATAGCATGACCATAGCAATTCATTAGCGTGAATATTATTTATTTATTTCTGCTTAGAGATGGTGGTGACTCTAAAAACGGAGCCAATGACAATCAATAAGAGAATCGAAAAGGACTCGAATCAATAAGCGATACTGTAAATATCCCAGTATAAAAACTGTTAGTTTTTGAGATTTTTTTTGGTCTTTTTAGGTGTTAAATAGTAGTGAAATGGGAAGACACTGACTAAAAACAGATTTTACATTTGTTGGAGGAAAGTGAGGTTACATAAATGTATTTTCAAGTGACTGGTAATGATTTCCATTTACGGGTAACCACGTGTTATGTAACGATAAGAAAGTGTCTTCTAAATTGTTCTGCTCAGACACACAGTGCTGAAATAAAAGCATTTTTTCCCCCTGACTCATACAGCCTGTTGTTGTCAGTAGGTCACATTTTAGTCCAAAGCAGAGACAGGATATAAAAATGATCCACAGTTATCCACTCACACACTAACACCCCACACACAGTGAAAAAAGCCCGTCAGTACATGCACATAAACGCACTCCACCTCCAGTCCTCTCCTCATTGTCTGTGTCACCAGAAGCTCTGACATGCATTGCATAAGCACGTCGTTGCTGGCACCATCGGGTCATCTTACAGAAAGCCTTCCAGACAGAGAAGCAGACAGGGGGAGTGATGGAGACATCAGATACACGTGTGTGTATGTGTGGAGGCGAGAGAAGGAAGGGAGAGAATTCTTTTTTATTGAGGGGGCGATGTGAAGCGAGGGATGTGTAAAGTGAGCGATGACAGGCGTGACGATCACACCTCTGGCTGACTTACCCCTCCTCTGCCACGAGCAAATTAATCTGTGAAACGATGAGAGGCCTGGATGATTGACAGGTGGATGCTGCGTGCTGCAAAAGGAAGATGAACGATAAGAAAAAACTGTACAAATCTGTATGTGTATCTATACTATGAACACATACATACTGTGAAATTGTGAAATGACATTTTAAGTGCAAATCATTAGCTTTTAGAAATCCCTTAAACGGTAATTCTTATCTTTTATTCATCAGCCGGTTGTAAACACATCAAAATCTAATCTGCAGTGCATTCATAATTGGTATTTGCTCTCTGCTCAGATGAAGTCAGGTTGTGGATCTCATTGCATGAGAAATTAAATGTCAGCGAGTGCTGCAACTTGTATTAATTTTCAGCATTAAAGCTTTTTTATTTATTTTTTTGGCCTCTTCCGGGCAGCTGTGAACACAACACTAACATATTGTGTTATACACAATTATAAAGTTGATTTAAGGACTAAATTCTCAGCGAGAGCCTCATTACAAGTTGCCCTGGTCACATTATTTGATCCATCCTCGCAGTGATTAGAGCACATTTAACATATCATACATCGTAACTGAAGTGTCATTAGTCAGCAAGGATACTGTCTTTGCAATCTGCAAAATGATTTGAAATTAGAAGAATTAATATGCATTGTGTGCAAAAAAACATGGCCGCTCCCACGGCTCCAAAATAGTTTTAAACAATCAAGATTTAATAAATAACAAAAAAATCGTATTTATTCTCAAGTATGTTTTTATGTAGTGGAGATCATTTGTAACATATTTAGAGTAACTTATCATAATAGTTCCTTTTAAAGTCTGTGATAAATGATAAGCTACTGTAACGGTTATCAGATATCAGTTAGCAAAGATTATTGATAAGGTTATCAGTTAGCATATTGGTGCATTGTAACATACTACTTAAGTAAAAGACATTTTCTTACCAAAACTGGAAAACAGGCTATGTACCAATACCACAAACATGGTTGAGAGGTCTAGTTTGTTGAACCAAATTAGCTAAGATGAAGCCTGGCAAGCAGCTAGCAAGCTAGCAATTCCTTGTTGCAGCAGTATCTGAAATACAGCATTTTAAGCATTAATACATTTAAACTGGTGACATATACAAAAATGTACCACCACTACAGCTGTCGTGAAGTAGGAATTTCGGTATATAGATCAACATTTTGTGTTCCAGGCACTTCACCCGTGTTTCTCTGGTATAGCGTTGGGTATTTTAACATGGGAAAGTGTGGAGAAAAAACTAACTTTTCAAACCAGCCTCAAGTGGCATTCTGAGCAGATTCACTTTAATCACTTTGATGTCACTTTAATGTCTTTTTGTGAGCCATAATTCATGCACAAATACAGTGTTAGCTCATGGAAGGAAAGCAGACCTGTACTGCCTTTCATCTTGTTTGGAAATATTGCTTCTTCCTAATAATATGGAGGACTTGAATAAACATTGTGATTGATGTGCTGAGAGAAACAAAGTGGAAGAAGAAACAGATGACAAGGTTTTTATATGAAGGAGACTGACATTTAGTTGTACTTATATTTATATATTATTTTACAGTTTGTTAACTCAGGACTTAGATTGTTGACTTAGCTTGACAGCTGTGTACTGTAAAAAGAGAAAGACAAATAGTTTAACTGAGGAAGGAAGAGATTCTTATCTGTGGGTATATAGATTTTACCATATTCAGCAGTGTGCAGTTTGTGAGTCAATTGTGAGTGTGTGCGTCTTTACAGGGCTTGCTAAAGACATTCTCCCAATTTACTGTCTTGTTACTTCTATGGTAATTATGCTGAGGTATTTATCCGAAAGAAACAGCAAGTGCAATAGCCTGGAGCCGATCTCCTGTCCTCCTGCCGAGCTCACCTGCACCTGCACGTTTGTGTGTGTGTGTGTGTGTGTGTGTGTGTGTGTGTGTGTGTGTGTGTGTGTGTGTGTGTGTGTGTGTGTGTATGAAGGTTGTTTTATAAAAGACTGCTCAACACATCTCTGTAGACATTGTGAAGCTTTGTCACCGAGCCCCCCCGAGAGAAGAATAGGGTCACAATGAGATTCAAGTTCACCACCATCAAGGACACATGCACAGCTGTGATCACACACACACACAGAGTATAGTACACACTTTGGAGGGAGTCTTCAGGGAGAGGCAACAGCAGCACATGAATATATTTGGACTTGTAATGAGGGCACAGCCCACCAATTAAGGAGGACTGGTGTGTGTGTGTGTGTGTGTGTGTGTGTGTGTGTGTGTGTGTGTGTGTGTGTGTGTGTGTGTGTGCAGACCACTAGTCCCGGCAGGGGATGGAGACGGAGCCCAGCGGAGGGGAACCGACCCCATTCAGAGCTGGTAATCCAATTCTGAAAGCTGTCTTTCAGAGGAGGAGCTGTGTGTGTGTGTGTGTGTGTGTGTGTGTGTGTGTGTGTGTGTGTGTGTGTGTGTGTGTGTGTTTGGGCTAGACTGGGTGTGGGGAGCTGAGGGGTGGTAGTAGTAGTAGCAGAGAGTAGTTCTTTAATGTGAATTAAACGCAGGGGAGAGGTCAGATTACTCCTCCTCTCTCTCCTCCTGTAAGTGTTCATTTGTTTTTTAAACCCATGACTCCTCCCTCAGAAGGACCACTGTGGACAGTTATGACCCCTCAACCTTCACCCCACCCATTAGGAGCTCTATGTCCTTCTGCCTGATAACTCAGCAACTAAGTCCTTTTATAAGAAGCTCAAGTTTCCTCCCCTCCCTCTTTGAGGATCTTTAACATGACAGGAGACAGATTGAAACGAGGAAAAAAAAGGGAGGGAAACATTTGGAGACTTCAGTCAAAAACAGTAAGCTCATTCTTTATTTTGTATTATGTTTATTCACAATGCGAAGTCAAGTTCTCTTACAGTCGCCCAGAAAACCATGCAGATGTTTCCACAGTGCATAAATGCTGTTCTGTCTGTCGTACCTGCCACCGTGCTGCTGTGAAGAAGTCATCAACACATAAAGATTTTAAAATAAGGAGCTCCTGGAAAAGAGGTGCAAATAATTCTATTAAATTATTATAAATGTGTAGCTGAGCAGCTGCCTTTACCAGATATATTGTGCCTTACAGGTGCAATAGATTTATACAACACAACAAACTTCAGATGCTTTAGTTTCCAGTATGTTAAAACAATCACCAAGTAACAGGACATCCACCCTTTTTGTTCTTTCTCATGTCAGTTATTCTTTGCTCACACTGAGGTTGCTTGCTTGTGGCCGACTTTAGCTTTAGCTACTTTGCCGTTCCTGTGCAGCTGGGTGAGGGTGGTTAAAGATTCTGATATTAGGTTTGTTGCAACAAACTTTTTCATGGTGACGCCTGCAGCTTATTTTGATTAACTCTGTGGAAGCTCACAGCAAGGAGCTAATGACATATTAGCATGCAGCTTTGAGTGTGTGTGCTACCGTGTGCCAGTCGATCGGTGCATCTTTGATTTCTTTCTAACAAAGTGTCCACTCGCTAACTCAGAAGACTGTTTAAAACCCTGGAAAAGAAAATCAAAGCCAAAGTCTAGTTAAATTATGCTGTTCTCAAAAACAAAAATCTGTATTTTACATTTAAAATCTATAAATCCCCAAAACATGGGGGGGGGGGGGGAGTGAAGTGTGAGTGAAGACCTGAGGAGTGAAGAGAAAACGGGTGAGGTGGAGAATGAGACACAGAGATAGCTGGGAAAATCACTGATTTAAAAGACAGAGTGGGCAGAAGAGGGGCTGATAATGAGGGGCCTCCCTCGTAAGGCCCACCGGGTCTCTGCAGACCTCTCAAAGAATGGAGCGTTGCAACAGAGTGGCCCTTATTTTCTTTGTGAGCCCAGGAAACCAGAGATGCTCCTCCACCCAGTTACTGAGTGACATCAGCCGCTTAGGGAGAAGACACACACATTGAAACATCCTGCAGAAGCACGCACACACACACACACACACACACACACACACACACACACACACACACACACACACACACACAGATCCTAAATCCTCTAAATGGCTAAATATTTGCATATACTGCTGTTCTAATTATCCTCCTGTCTTCCTCTTCTGCTCTTTTATTCGTGGGTGAAGACAAGTCCGTGTGAGGTTTAATGAAACAGGCCCTGTCATCTTCCTCGCACTGAACGCTGTCTTTTTTCTCATTACAATATTAGAGGGAAAAAAAGGGTGAAAAACAAAGATCTTAGGCGTGAGGCCAGAGGAGTAAAAACAGCGCACAATCGATAAAAGTACAATTTGCATATAAACTGCAAACAGGCTAAATCCACAACATGCAGACTTTGTCCATATGAGGAAACATTTCCAAGCACTGAATAATTATACCAGAGACAAAATGTAAAGGTGACGTTTTATTTTACGTAATAACAATACTTTAGTGGGTGAGAACAGTCCCAAAAAGTTGATTCTGCTCACTTTTGGGGATTTCCTTATCTGGACCAATAAGCACCCATCTAATGAGAACAGTGCTTCATTTTTTAAAATATATATTATTTTAATTCATTTCTTTTTTCATCAACAAATATGAAAACAAAAACATTTTGCAAAATGCGACGAATTATTAGTCTTATAAAAGGTTTCTCATAAATACTGTCTCAGTTTAAAGGGCCTTCAAACATGCACAAGGGTTTTTACTTATCTGGTTAGGCAAATCAGGCAAAAATAATGGATCATCCATCCATTTTCAGCTACTTCTCTGGGTCCAAGTTGCAGGGTTCTGTCCCAGGGGCTCATCTCCATAGAACTTGTCCAAAGCAGCTCACCTAGAAACCACCTCTATGCTGCCAACTTCTCCAGGATGCTGAGGCTTTCCCAAACCACCCAAGAGCCATAATTTCTTCATCATATCCTCAGTTTGCACTGGGTGAGGTATTTCGGACATGTCCTACCAGGAAGGAGCAAACCAAGGATATGGTGAAGAGACATAATCACCATCCCAAGGATATGGTGAAGAGATTATGTCTCTCCACCAAGGATATGATGGAGAGAAAAAACTTTGGACATATCCTTGGTTTGTTCTGGGGCTCCCTCTCCCTGGGGGTAGGACATGCCCGAAACACTTCACCCAGAGCAAACTGAGGATATGGTGGAGAGATTATGGCTCTGATGTCTGAACTACCTTGACTGACTTCCTCCTGTGTAACCAAGCTCATCTTACATCTAAAGAAGTGTCCAGGCACAATTTGGAGAAAGACCATTTCCACTTCTTGTTTGCAGGTCTCATTCTGTCACTAGACCACAGCCAGTGGCCATAGATGAGTGTTAGGAATGTAGATCACAAATCTGTGTGTCAAGCTGCACACCCCGCTGCATCAGAGTTATGTCATAACTTATGCCATAACAGGAACCTCATTTACATTTACATGACCTTTTACATGCACCTGCCAAGAAATTAAACAACACATTGCATTGACACATACCACAACAACTTCAATGTTGTGGAAGTTACTACATCAGTTAAGATAAAGAGCTTGAAAAGAAAAGCGTTTGGAGTTCTTTAGGTTTCTTGAAGATGTTTCAACTCTCGTCCAAGAAGCTTCTTCGGTTCTAAGAGCAAATGGTGGATTGCTCACCAGCTCTCATCTTCATGTGTAGCATGACCAGGACATGTCCCAACTGTGTCAGGAAGATCTGTCTCCAACACTCATTCTTTCACTGTGGAAAATTCTCCGCCCAGATGATGAAGTGTTTAAAATGACTGATGCTCTTGATACAGTGATAATAACTGAACAAACAATAACTGAATAAAATCTTCCATTTATTAAAACTGCATTGGTGCCTTTGACTGGGTTCCCTTGGGACCCCAAAACATTGTATTTTCAAAAAGCACAAATCAAAGCAGAAATAAAAAAACAACAAAAAATAGATAAAGTCATAAAAAATGGAATGTTATGCTAGAAAAACGTCTCATGCAGGAGATACCTGAAAGGCATCCTGGAGAGATGCCTGAACCACCTCACCTGGCTCCTTTTGATGTGCAGGAGTTGCTCTGAGTCCCTACTAAATATTTTATCTCTAAGTCCAAACACCCTTTGGAGGGAAGCTCATTTTCTCCTCCACTTTGGACAGCAAGTCCCGGAGCAAACACTCCACCCATTTCAGCCTGTGTCTTGGTCACAGACTTATACTTGTCTTCAAACTGGAAGTCACTGCCTCATAAAGCCAACAGCACCTCATCATCCACAAAACAGGATGAGGTGTAGCCGAAATCTGGCACTTGGCTGCACCTGGAAAGTTTTTCATCAAGGTTCTGAATACAATGGATGACGAAAGGAAGAGTGTAACACCCACCCATAATAGATCTCACTGGCTACCAGCAATTCCAACCAAGCTGTCCACTGTGGCTGTACAGGGACATTCTTTACCTTTTGTTAATACTTCTGATGCAAACCCCACACGATCTGCCAAGGGCGAATTTCCAATACTGATGGAAGATTACTCCTACTATGGAAATCAACAAGTTTTCTCATCTACTGACAGATGTGTAACAAGTTGTGCTGGCAGATTTTAGGAGGTAACCTTTGTAAACAGTGGCTGTTTTAACATCTATTCAAACAAGAGTTTGCCTGGTGAAGTCTGGCTGCCCATACAAACTGGTCTTTTCCTTAGTTTTTAACCAAGTAATTTTTTGACTAACACTAACCAAGCATTAAAAGAGCCTGTTGCGGAAAAGACAATAGATATTTGAAGTAAATGGGAATAATTCTCTGGAAACTGTACATGAAGTGTCATTTAATTTATTTATTTTTAATTAGGAAGATATTTGAGAAGTAAAGCAGACCGGCATATCTATATAGCCAGCAGAGTTGCTAAAAATGGAAAATGAGGAAACAAGGAAAACACCCACATTTAGCTGTTGTATTAAAGTTTAGATTTCCTTGCACAAAGACGAAAATCATCTCAGACTTGGGCATGAATGATGTGATTTTCTTAAACTGACAGCACTAATTAAGACTGATGAAGGTATAATTTGTCGCACGCCCATGAACAGGAAAATTAAGTAGATGTAAGTTCTTTCTGTTCACACCCACAGAGGGGGTCCAGTCAAGTGAGATAAGTGAAGACACCTGAGTGGGAGGCCAGCGCGCCTCCAGGCTATCTCTGAGCTGAGAGCTGACTTGCTATTATGCCATCTGCTGACAACTGTACACGATGGAACAAACATGACTCTGTTTGAAGCTGCCTTTATGAATTGTTTAGTAAGTTGTCGAGAAAGAAAACTTTTTAGACACAGCAGAAATACCCAGGAAACTGGGCTTCTTCTGGTGGATGTCTGCTCTCTCATTATTGAATTTTGCTGCTAGAAAGTAAAGAGGAGAGCAGCTTAAGTGTGTAGCTCAGTCAGCCAAGCGTTGGTTGAAAAAAAAATCCTTCATTAAAATCGAATCTCTAGATCTCTAGCATTCATAAAGACCAAACCAAAAACACATCTATGTCCTGTTTTGAGAACAGAACATTTTCTGTGTCTGTGGCTGAAATAGACAAACCTCAAACTAAACATGCCCACGGATGTTCAGGCATGTATTAAACTTGACACAATGCATATCTGCAATCTCTACCAAGAGTAAGGAGCACTATGGAATTACATCTGCCTAAACTTTAGATGGAAAGAAAAGAAACTTCAAAAGAAACCTCCAAACTTTAGTCTGTGGCATTTCTTATGCTCTTTGTTGCGCTGCACACCTACTCACTCTGTTTGCTGCTGTGGTCTTGCTCTTCCTTGCTTGATGTTTGGAGCTAATGAATGTTTATGGAGGAGTTTCCATAAACAAACCAATAATAGTGACACAGAATTCATGCAGGCATTCATATATACACAAAGTTTGCCTCAGAGATCAGCACTACAGACAAGACGTGCACACGCACACACAACCCTATTTGCATGCCAAACAAAGCAGAGAAACATACTACATGAATGCAGAGTGTGTAACCTGTACATATTCACATATGCATGAGTACATACACACATTTCCGTTAGCTGCTTTAAAGCCAGTGCAGCATTGACATATACCTGTGTTCACTGCTGCACACCTTGTACACCCAGGTTTGCCCAGTTGTAAAGAAACACTCGTTTTCCCTGGGAGGTTTCTGCTCTCCTAACCCGCTTCACTCTGCAGAAAACAAAGTGTTTGTTTTATTTTTTTATTACAGATCCTGTGTGGGCACGGGGGGTCAGAGAGCGGTATCTTCAGAGGGTATAAGAATGAGTCTTTATGAGTCTTTGTAAACAACTGGGAAGAAGGTGGAGGCTGTAGCTGGAGGCTTTAGGTCTGCAGTGGATTCAGGCACTGGAATCGCCCCTGGCTGGCAAACACGAAAATGTGTGTGCGTTTGATATTGTGCAGTTGTAGTCTGGGTAAAAAGTGCATACAGTACAAGCAGGGATGAAAAGGACTTGTTGGTAGGGGCGTGCGATCAGCAATCACCACAAACAAGCATCCGGCACAGCAATCAACATGATTTCTCAATGAGTTTCCTGCCATTTCGGATCTCTGTTTCCTGCACGTCATCAACTGAAATAATCAGTCTTTATCATTTTCAGCACTTTCAACCCTTTTATTCATTTGTAAAGCTTTAACAGCTCTCCAAAAGCTCAACTCATAAAGCACCTGTAGTCACTGAGATAATGAACCAGCAGTTAGCGCACAGACATTACACCTGCACCAGTCTTGTCACATACACTATACTATAATATGTAGGAAGTGGAAAGTGGAAGCGACTGGGAACAACTGCAACTCAGCCACAAAATAGTAGGCCCATATAAAATCACAGAGCAGGATATGCGGATGCTGATTCACATAGCAGAGAGCTTCATGAATGGGTTTCCACGGCCGAGCAGCTGCGTCAACGCTTTACATTACATAGTAGTGTCGGATACAGTGGTGTAAAGCACACCACCACTGGTCTCTAAAGCAGTGTAGATGTGTTCTCTGGACTCATCGTGCTTCTCTATCTGGCAATCTGATGGATGAGTCTTGGTTTGGCAGTGCTTCTCTGACTGCATTGTGCCAGTGCATTGTGGAGGGGGTATTATGGTGTGGAGGTGTTTTTCAGAAGTTGGGCTCAGTCACTTAGTTCCAGTTCCAAAGGAACTCTTAATGTTTCAGCACACCAAGATATTTTGGACAATTTCATGATCCCATCTTTGTGTGAATAGTTTGGGGATGTCCCCTTCGTGTTCCAGTATGACTGCACACCACTGCACAAAGCAAGGTCCGTAAAGACATGGATGAGCAGGTTTGGTGTAGAAGAACCGGACTTGCCTGCACAGAGTCCTGATCTCAACCTGACAGAACACCTTTGGGATGAAGTAAAGTGGAGACTGCAAGCCAGGTCTTCTTGTCAAATATCAGTGTCTGACCTCACAAATGTGTTTCTGGAGCAATCATAAAAAACTCCCATAAACACTCCTAAACCTTGTAGAAAGCTTTTCCAGAAGAGCTGAAGCTGTTATAGCTCCAAAGTGTGGACCGACATCATTATGGATTAAGAATGGGATGTCACACAAGCTCATTTCTGTGTGAAGGCAGACGAGGCAATTCATTTGGCAATATAGTGTACTTCTCTTCATGACAGCTAATAAACTTCCATCAATAAACTTTGCACATTTCCTCAAAGCCAGAGAGAGCTGAAAGCAGAAATACAACTTTCAGGTTTCTTTTTTCCACAAGTAAGAAAACTTCATTCATTCAAAAGCTCACTGACATTTCCAACTATTAACTTAAAATCCTGAGCTGCATGCCATGTGGCTTATTTAATATTTGAAGAATTTAATCTTGCATAGTTCTTGGCCTTTTGTGAATTTCCCAAAAAATTCTAGATATTCACTGGCTAAACATGAAACTGAAGAAAGGCACGTCCATAGATAAATGGAGACCACAGCAGGAGAAAGATCTCTGCCCGAACTTTCTACTTCATAAATTTCTGCACTCAGACACAAATCCACCCTCATAAGGTCACAATCTAACATCTCTGGATAGTCACATTAAGCAGTTCACTCGTTCATCTTTTTGAGGAAAATTGCTAAACTGAGAGGTGTTGTCACTAAAACGGCGCTGGAGATGGTTATTCATTCTTTTATTTCATCTTTTAATCGGCTTCAGACTGCTAAAAATCCTCCTTCGAGGCTTCTTAACTGAGGAGATCTCCCATTACTCCCATTCTATTTGCCCCTCATTGGCTCCAGAGTAAATTTAGAATAAATTTTAACATTTTAGCCTTTTAGAGCTGTGTATTGCAGACATATTCCACTTCTCGCTCTCTCTGGTCTTCAGGTCTGGTTCTTCCTCATACTCACATAAAGACTCATGGAGACTGTGCCTTCAAGTCGTAGCACTTTTCTGTAAAACATGCTATACACATAGGTTATTATTATAAATGAGAAAGTTGGGGTCGGGAACGGTATCTGGTAAATCTGCTCTTGTGGATGTTTTGTTTTCACAGCAAAAAAGATTAGTTGTGGAAAGGCAGAAGTACTACATACGCTATACTAGGAGGCAACTCCTATGGCTACAGAAAGAAGTCAGAGCATGCAGAAATAATTTAGAAAAAGGACCCTACTTCTCAATTGATTCATGGCCTCAGTAAACATTCCCTTGATGAGTTAAAACCAAGATGTAAACCATAAAGCCGGGGAGCTGGGATCGGTCTTCCAAAGACTCCAAACCAGCCCACTGGATGGCTTTGGAACATAATGGGTATAGATTTTGGACTTTTAACTGTATTTTTATAAGACCACCCTTTGATTACTACATCAAAGTAATTAAACAGCTAAATGATAGAAAAGTTCCTGTTGCTTGACTTTTAACTATAGAAATTGTTGTTCTTGTTTAAAAACAAAAAACAACAACAGCAAAACTAAAATTAATACATCAATTTTTTAACTAATTAATGAAAACTTTAAGGTTGTAATAACAGGAGAGTGTGGGCAATAAGCTATAAGAACCTTTTCTGTAATTTTACATTCTGGCAGATTTTTCATTTTATCATCTTTATCAGCAGCATTTTTCTATCATGTTGAAAAACTGAGGTATGCTGTTGAAATTGCAGTTGCACTTCTCTTTCTTATATTAATTGGGATTGTAGTTACATTTCTTTACACTGACTGAAAGGGAAGTTCCTCTGTTTGCTTGAGATCAAAGTGGACTGCACATCGCCCACGATGTAAAATTGAGTTTGACATCTCTGATTTAGACCGTCCACTGCTAATTCCAAGTCTTAATTTCAACAATGTTCATTTGGCACATTACGGTCTCTGCTGGAACAATATAGCAACCAAAGTATGGTACGTGTGCCAGTTTGTCTGTCCAGTTTAAAAAAAAAAGTAGAAGTAAAAATGAAAAAGCAAAAATGTCTGAAAACAAGACTCCACAAACAAATTAGTGACACTGTGGTGGCTGTGTCTGTTTTAAACTGAGTCTAAGCCCAGCAAACATGTTTCACAGTGACTCTGCTTCTCTGTAGCGAGATGATAAAAAGCAGCCAGCTGATCCTCACACCCCCCAGTGATGCTGTTTATGTTGCATTTGTGAATATGAATATCTGTGTCACTTTATATTAATGTGTTTGGGAAGCAGCTATTCTTCTCCCATGCATTTACAAGTGTGCAAAGTCCTGAAGTATTTCTTCGTGTTATGTTTATGCATAGCTGATTTCTCTTTTCCTTCCTAATTCCTCTGGCACGCCCACACATCTGAAGCACGCAGCTATCGTGCCTAACTATCTTTGTGGCGACTTTCCCTCACTTAATCACCAATGTCTACACACACACACACACACACACACACACACACACACACACACACACACACACACACACTGAGGAACGGGGAGGAATTAAGTCACAGAAAACACGACCCACTGCCCATCCTGGCTCATGCGAACATAAACAACAGCAAAAAATAACAAGAGCTGCTTGTCTGTCCGTCTGTGCCTCTGGCAAAAGTCTTGATCACAGCTCCGGCCATCTGCTGCGGGTGATGAGAGCCGACAACAGTCCGCTGCATGGAGAGTCAGGCTTTCCTCTGATCCCCGAGCCTCTTGTCTCTGCATCCCTTCTGCCTATCATCTGTCCACCTCCTGTCCAAACTCGCCGTCTCTGTGAAACACCGCAGACCATCCAGACAGAGGGAGAGGAAAATGAGGGTGTGCTGGTGAAACTATTATCATAGAGGATGAATACTAAATTTTCCAGTAGGGGAAACTGATCCAATGTTTTGGCCCAGATTTGCGTGACAGATGTCATTTTATGGGTATAAATTGTGTGGCTCTCTTTTTCCTCGACTGTAAGAAGGTTGCATGGCAGCACAGATCTTGCTCCTTTTAAGAGTCTGACATTTAGTGTTGTGGAAAGATGGCATTGCATGTAATGTTAGGTGTAACATGTTACACCCAACACTGCTGAACGCCAACTGAGGCCTCAGTGCTCTTCCTCTTACCGTCTACAGTTTCAAAACTCTGAAAAATCCCATTTTGTTGGCTTCATCAGGTGAGCTTTAACTTGCTCAGTTACATAATATCAGCCTGAGAGAAACACATGTTCAACTATAAATTCTTCCTCTGCAGAGGAGAGAGTAAAAGCGAGAACAAATGGTAGATTTGATGTCAGTGGTACCTCTGAGCCCAGAAGAGCGCTTATTCAGAGCAGGGATGAGCTCACATTATCACGGATAAGCTGCTCTAACAGCCCACCCAGCCAGCCTCCTGCACTCCTGCATTGTTCCAGCACGCTCTGACTCACAAAAGGCAAAAATACATAGAAACCTCTCTGCTGCGGTGCCTCCTTGCTCCCTGTGACTCACAAAGCCGGACTACATTTAGCCCGCAACATCTGCCGCCTTCGCAGCCTTGGTGAGCTGGAGTGATGCAAAGCCGAAATGTTAAGGCAGTGCTAATAGGAGGGGCTGACAACTGGGGCAGAAATTCAGACTTCAAGAAAAGCAGTGTGATTATGAAAAGACGCCTTTAAAATCACAGAATAGCAAAATTATAGCACCTATTTTTCTCTCATACTGTCACAGGGGTGGAGGCTCAAATTAATGAAGATAAAATTTTGAGTTTTGCCTTTGCTAGTCATAAGATCATCACATAATATACAGTTTTATCTGTGCTTAAGCTTGGTGAAATTGTTTACAGTATGACGGTGCTGATGACAAAAGAATGAATCATCATTGCTGGTCTTTGGCATGGCTGTCCTCAGCAAACGTAGCAGAGCAGCTCTGCATGATGTTTATAAGGCTCTATTTTACAGGGAGTGCAGAATTATTAGGCAAATGAGTATTTTGTCCACATCATCCTCTTCATGCATGTTGTCTTACTCCAAGCTGTATAGGCTCGAAAGCCTACTACCAATTAAGCATATTAGGTGATGTGCATCTCTGTAATGAGAAGGGGTGTGGTCTAATGACATCAACACCCTATATCAGGTGTGCATAATTATTAGGCAACGTCCTTTCCTTTGGCAAAATGGGTCAAAAGAAGGACTTGACAGGCTCAGAAAAGTCAAAAATAGTGAGATATCTTGCAGAGGGATGCAGCAGTCTCAAAATTGCAAAGCTTCTGAAGCGTGATCATCGAACAATCAAGCGTTTCATTCAAAATAGTCAACAGGGTCGCAAGAAGCGTGTGGAAAAACCAAGGCGCAAAATAACTGCCCATGAACTGAGAAAAGTCAAGCGTGCAGCTGCCAAGATGCCACTTGCCACCAGTTTGGCCATATTTCAGAGTTGCAACATCACTGGAGTGCCCAAAAGCACAAGGTGTGCAATACTCAGAGACATGGCCAAGGTAAGAAAGGCTGAAAGACGACCACCACTGAACAAGACACACAAGCTGAAACGTCAAGACTGGGCCAAGAAATATCTCAAGACTGGTTTTTCTAAGGTTTTATGGACTGATGAAATGAGAGTGAGTCTTGATGGGCCAGATGGATGGGCCCGTGGCTGGATTGGTAAAGGGCAGAGAGCTCCAGTCCGACTCAGACGCCAGCAAGGTGGAGGTGGAGTACTGGTTTGGGCTGGTATCATCAAAGGTGAGCTTGTGGGGCCTTTTCGGGTTGAGGATGGAGTCAAGCTCAACTCCCAGTCCTACTGCCAGTTTCTGGAAGACACCTTCTTCAAGCAGTGGTACAGGAAGAAGTCTGCATCCTTCAAGAAAAACATGATTTCCATGCAGGACAATGCTTCATCACACACGTCCAAGTACTCCACAGCGTGGCTGGCAAGAAAGGGTATAAATGAAGAAAAACTAATGACATGGCCACCTTGTTCACCTGATCTGAACCCCATTGAGAACCTGTGGTCCATCATCAAATGCGAGATTTACAAGGAGGGAAAACAGTACACCTCTCTGAACAGTGTCTGGGAGGCTGTGGTTGCTGCTGCACGCAATGTTGATGGTGAACAGATCAAAACACTGACAGAATCCATGGATGGCAGGCTTTTGAGTGTCCTTGCAAAGAAAGGTGGCTATATTGGTCGCTGATTTGTTTTTGTTTTGTTTTTGAATGTCAGAAATGTATATTTGTGAATGTGGAGATGTTATATTGGTTTCACTGGTAAAAATAAATAATTGAAATGGGTATATATTTGTTTTTTGTTAAGTTGCCTAATAATTATGCACAGTAATAGTCACCTGCACACACAGATATCCCCCTAAAATAGCTCAAACTAAAAACAAACTAAAAACTACTTCCAAAAACATTCAGCTTTGATATTAATGAGTTTTTTGGGTTCATTGAGAACATGGTTGTTGTTCAATAATAAAATTATTCCTCAAAAATACAACTTGCCTAATAATTCTGCACTCCCTGTAAACCTGACAGTTACCTCTGCTGCCCTGTTACATTTAAACACAATGCTACAGAACAGTTTAACACCACCTTTAAAACACTGAAGTTACTGGGGACTATGAAACTACATTCTCGGGTTCCAGTTCAACATTTCTTGACAACCTCTTGAGTTTTGAACATGTACAAAGTACTCAGGATTCTGTGCAGAAAGTATAAGTACTACCCATGATTCAGTAGCTTATTGAACCATATTCACATAAATTTGTATATGTTTATGTGGGACTCTAGATATGACCCTCTAATCCTTTGAGAAAAGTTGTTTTTGTAGATTCAAGTCGTGTCCCCAGTCCCGATCAGCGTTTCAGAATCAGTTTACAATGCTGTTAATTTGCCTCAAGTCCAGGAGGAGTTGTTTTCATGTTTAATTTTTGACTTTTGAATTTGTATCAAGTCCAGTTTTAAAGTTTGCAGTTCTGCTTTGTTGATGTTTATCACACGTCTTGAGAGACAATCTCAGCAAGTCGAAATCTAGTCTTCTGGCTCTCTGACTGAGGCTCCGCTGCCAATGTAAACACAGTCCTCAGAGTGTAAAATCCTTTGTAAATCTAGTTGCTGTGAGTGAAGCTGAATTCTCCACTCCACCGCTCTCCTTCTTGATATACTTACCACCGATAAGCAGCAGACATAAAGATGGAAACACAGCCAGGCGAAGCCTTCTTATGACGCAACGCGTCAACGAGCATTTGTATCGTAAACATTTTAATTCTGTTTCTTTCAAAGCTTTTACTTTTTCATACAATGACTACATCCACCCTGTGGCTACTACCAGAGTTTGTTCCTCTCTTGCTTTGCTCTTTGGATACGACTTGAGTTACACAGTTGCAATACTTGAGAGCTGAAAATGCACTTCAAACTTGATGATGATTAGGTGCCTGACATTTTAGACCCAATCACAGGGCAATCAAGGCAAAGCACTTGAGCTAAGCTATGACAATTCAGTGCCTGCAATTTACCCAGAATTCCACTTGTGCACTTTCAGATGAATAATTCCATAAACTGCTCCACTGAACAGCATGTGCGCAGCTCATAAATACGTGTTCGTCCCATCAAGGAAATCCAGCTCAGTGGTGGATTTGAATTCAATGCTTGAATTTTCCTCAGTTTGTCTTCATGTTTGTTGCTCTGCTGGCGTTTGAGGTCTAATTTTGGTTTTGTGTCACGAGGGAAATTGTTTTTTTTGTGTGTGTGTGTGTTTGATAGGCTCTTGTGTGCACTTGTAAAAGCCCATTTAGACATTAACAACAACATTTAATGGGCTTGAGTGCATGATGCACAGCACACAGCTGTATTTGTTACTGTGGGGTTAAATGTGATCTTGTGAGTATATGAAGCCTGGTCGCTCTAATGACGGCACTTTTTATCTCCCGCTCTATTACTCTCTCTGACACTCCTATTTACTGTTTGTAGATGCATCAAGGGTGTACGCTGGCTCTTTGCTCGCGTTCATATAGAGCAGGATGGACAGACACATCAACCATCCACCCCACAGTACAGCTCTGGTCAATTATTAATGAATGTAACACTCTGTAGGCATTTCAAATGTCGTTCTCTCTATGTATCCATCTCGTATTTGTCATGTTGAAGAACAGAGTAGGCTGTTTTACATGCATATTGCATACATGTATACAGGTGTGTTAACTCATATTTTGTAGCTGTGCTTAGCATGGTTTAATTAGTTTACGGTGCACATCTTATTAGTCCTGCTACATGTTATGGCCCTAAGGTTTCTTGAGTAGTGCTCTGTGTGTTGAGTTGCAGGAGTTTTCCATGTGGAGATTGCAGGAAAGGCAGAAATCTTGGCCAGTGTTCAGCAGGACTATTTAAATCCTGCCTTCCATGATTGGAGCCCTACTGCTGTCCTACTTTCCTCCTGTGACAGCCATGCCTTGGCACCACATTTGGTTGTTTTTATTTGCACACACCATAAACTTGACTACCCATCCACGCACTGTTTCACACCACCGATATAGACTTACACACATATATTACACACACCATTATTCACTCACCCATCCAAATCACTGAATTCAGGTGTTCAGATCGCGTCCATGGTCTCAGGTGGACAGAATTAAACACCTAGGCATGCAGACTGCTTCTTTTGGTATTCAGCTGCTTAATTCCAGATGAAAGCAATTTGTGTATCTGGATACAATATATCTGGTTTATTGTTGGGTTTAATAAATCTTGTTAATCCTTTCTTGGTTAATGGGGTAACTACTCGATGTTCCAGCCTTTGAACCGGTCATATGCTCTGGGCTTTCATCCATACAGTGTTGAGTATATGGGTGCATTCAAGCTGACAAGTAATGACATCAAGCGCACGATGAAGGACATGCGGATGTTGGTTGAAAAGCCCAGTGTGGGTCGGTTTACTCTTAACCTCCAGTAGTTACCATCTTGGCTACACAGTGGTCAGCTAGCAGTAACTTTAAGCTAGTAGTTGGAAGATACATTGCTGGTCTCCATGACAATACCAACATAGCTGGTTAATTAATAATACAGCTATATACCTATATAGCTTGAATACACTTGAATAGACTTGTAAATATAAACCTTATTTGTGTTGTTTGGTGTTTAACTTTATTGAATTGTCTTAATTTGTGTAGTAACTTAGTACCTCTGTGGTAACTCACTGATCTCATTGAGGTCAACACGCACACTGACATGTTGACAATCCTGTCTATACAAGCATTTCCTTTACATAATGTATGATATGAAGGTGCACTAACACGGGTTTATTCATTACTATTGAGAAAATGTGAAACAAAAATCCTGCCAGTCACTCTGTGAGGCTGATCTTTCATAATGTAGAAGAGAGCAAAGGCTGAGTCTTTGTCAGTTTCCTGAATTGACATTCATAGCCTTAAGCAGTAATCGGTGGGGGTGTAATTTGGTGGGCTTCTATTATTCGGCACACTAATTCACCTCCACATTTGCAGTGAGCAGTTGGCACTGATTTGAAAGTGTGTGTGTGTGTGTGTGCAGGTGCAGGTGCATTTCACATATGCTGTGAAGGCAGTGGCTGTACTAAGGCTGGGCTAATTACAGGCAGGTGCATTTGATTGTGCCCCCACTCTAGTCCATTTATGTCGTGCACTGCTGTCACATTCTCCTGTGGCTCTGAGCAGGTATCTTGTGCCACCCAAATTTAAAATGCCTGACACTATGGACACTGGTCCATAATTTGTTAGACAAAGGAATTGGGGGAGGGGGGGTGGCTCCCTGTTAAATCCAGAATTGAATTTAAAATCCTGCTCCTCACATACAAGCTCCTGAATCATAGCCCATCTTATCTTAAAGACCTCATAGTACAGTATCACTCTGTTTATACACTTGCCTGCATTTAATCATTATTCATCTCTGGTTCTCTTCCACAGTGTGTCTTTGTCCTGTATACTGTACTCACACGCCCAACAGATGGCTAGTCCTCACCGAACCTGGTTGTGCTGGAGGTTTTTTCCTGTTAAAATGGACTTTTTCCTTCCCACTGTCGCCAAAGTGCTTGTTCATAGGGGGTCATATAATTGTTGGATTTTTCTCTGTATGTATTATTGTAGGGTCTACCTTAAAATATAAAGCATCTTGGGGCGACTGTTGTTGTGTTCTGTATAAATAAAACTGAATTGAATTGAATATTTTACAAGTCCTTTCTAAATGTTGACAATACACTTACACATTTAAAACTTTTAAAACTGCCTTTTGCTAACTTTGTTTGTATTTTGTCTTTTTAATCTGTTATATCTTGTAAAGCACTTTGTGATCTCTATCTAGAAATGTGCTATATAAATAAAATTTTACTTACTTACTTACTTACTTAAGAAATATAATTTCTTAATTATAAGGATTTTTGTAATTTTCAATCAATAAATCATTAAGTTGACATTTTAATGGATGACTAACCTGACCCGAGTCTACACCCCTACAAAGTTTTATCAGAATTACTTCAAAACGTTTCGAGCTACCATGTTTACAGGCTGACACGCTACCAAAAACACGACCTCCTTGGCAGAGGTAATGAAACAATCCGCCAAATACATTAGGGTACATTCTCAATTAATAGAGTCATTTATATAAGCTGAAGTGAATTTCACGCATCAGAGACCCCAGCTGCTCAGGCACAAATACATCTGACACATAAAGAGAGCGGAGCATTTGTTAAACAGCTGTTTACAGCTGTTATAGGCCCTCGCTGCACATCCTCTGACAATAAGTTTGCTTTAGAAAAGAGTAGATGGAGTGGTGAAGGAAATATATTTCTCCTGTGGTCATTTCATTCTATGTTATTATTATTACAGTTAGCATAATTACTGTAATTATGCGCATGGTTGGAGGCCAGGTTATGGCAGGTTATGATAGAGAAACAAACAGAAGGGCTGCCGCCGTGTTAGAGAAAAAAACGAGAGAAGCGACGAGACTCCGGAGGGCCACCTCTTAGCAGCCAAAGCCATGGCAACAGCAGGCCATAATGACAGGCCGGCGGAGTGGGACACAGCATGGTGATTGCTTCAATCGCAGTCATATCAAACACACGCCGCTCTGCATTTTGTTTTTGTCCTTCTGAGAAGCAATTTGTTCATTCATTTAGGTGGGCGTGCTAAATGGAGGTAATTTCCAAAGACTGATTGCAGCCTGAAAAGTCTGGTTTCAGTCTTCAGGGAAAAAGAAACCGTTTAGTATCTGAATCTTAATTGAGCGACTGTCACCGTGTGTTGTTTCACCGCTGATGAAGAGTGTGTGTGTGTGTTGCTGTGATATCCAGAATAATTCAAGTGTCCGCATATCTGAATAAATCTCACCGAAAAAGCGGCAGAGTCAAAAGACACTAACTCGCAGGTGAATTGAAATCATTCAAACTTTATTCATCCTGCTCATCAACCATCATTACAAAGCTTTGGGGCCCCTAGCTCTGATTGTCTTCTGAGCTGTATCACCCACCCAACATTTTCCAAATATTCACAGAATTACAAAAAAAAAAAAAAAACTTGCTCATTCTTCTCAGTTCACAGATAACCCCCTCCCAAAACATAATGTGCACATCAAAGAGGACAGTGGGCAACAATGCAGTTCATGTTTACTTCCCTGTGACACATAAAAGCTCAGCAGGTACACACAAAAAAATTGCTCTGATCCCACAAGGCTTTCATGTTCAAGTTTTTTTGTTTTTTTTTAAAGCAGCTTCACTTTTCTCCCTCACAAGAAAAGAGGGGCCAGCTAATGTGGAGATGATGAGGGTTTTTTTGTTTTGTTTTTTAGCGTACCATTTTCACAGCCCCTCTGGCATAACCCAAGAAAGAATAGCCGACACTTTAGACATGACAGCAGGACTATTAGTGAAACACTCTGACACGAAGCAGAACAGCCGAGCAAACGTCTTGTACAATCAAAAGAGCGCTTACAGCCACTCGGAGCAGGCTCTCAAATGAACGGTCGACAGGAAACACGTTCTTCATCTGAATCACAGTCAGATATAGAAATCTGAAGAAGAGCGTTTGCAGATGCCCGCGTTTAATTTTTTATTTAACGGATGCAAACATACGTTGAAAGTTCACATAAAAGGAAAAAAACTACATTCGACTATCAGAAACCTCTGTAGAGACCCAAAGTGTCCAAAATTGCAGAAATATGTATAAATGTATAGTTTCACTGAAAAAAAATGAGGATAATTACTTTTTTTTATTCCAAACTGTCAGTCGGTCTTTATCGGTTAGATCAAATCTAACACCAGGTTTTTCGTCCTTTTTTGCAAAGCATGAAAAACAAACATGGTTCAGTTCAATAAATAAATAAATACATAAAACAATTTTCATTCATTTTTTTTGGTCTATATTTAAAATTAATGCAAATACTTTTGATAATGTATCATTTGTTTAATATTAGCAGATTCACAGGTGCTTTAAGCAATTTCGGAGTTGCATTCACAGTCATGGTTTTTGTTTGTTTGGGGGAAAATGATGAAAGTCAGCATCAGCTGCCAGCTCCTTTACAGCCGTGGATCTCAGAGTGGGATCTGAGGACGTCTCAGAGGTCCGGAGTAATAACATCTTAGCAAGTAAGGAATTGCTAAGTAGATAAATTTATGCTATTAGCTATATATTGTCCTTTATTTTGGACCAGTAGAAACTCCAAGAGTCAAAGTGGTCTTGCTAATGCAAAGCTGGATTTATTAGCCAACTATTGAGTTAGTGAACACATGCGTGAGTCAGTCAGCTTTTCATCTAATGCTTAATCCAAATTAGCTAACCCGGTGTTAGGATTGGAGGTGGATGTTTGGAAAATATTCTCCTCTGTAAGGAGTCCCAGGACCCAAAGATTTTGAGAAGCCATGCTTTGGTAAAGGATAAGGCTGCTGATACTCCGTATGTTACTGAAAAAGCCAACAACACATCGCTCTTACGACATATAATCAATCAAGTTTGATGTCTCCAGTGCCTTTGTTGTCCAAAAATATCTGAAACACACTCACTGAGTCAAACTGTACTACTGTACAGTACTGTGCAAATGTTTGGAGCCAATCCACATCTCTTTTCCTTCCTATAGCTTTAAAATGATACAAGAGCAATAGTTCTCCAGGCTTTCTGAGGTTCTTTCAAAGCTTTTCTTTGGACAATTGCTGCTTTTCAGTCCTGTGCTTGTAGCTGGTCAGTTTTAATGGATTGTGTCTGAACAAATTGAGAACCAAAGGCGTGTCAGGCCAAAAACAGCTATCTACAACAGATTAACAGTATCTGAAGATCATGTCCTTAAGAAACAGGAAAGAATCCAGCAAAGACCTGACACAGGACCTGAGAGATGGATCTGGACCTTCAGCTCATGCATCTGATGTTCACTGAAGCTTCATCAGAAATGGTCTCAGTGGAAAGATGGTTGAGGTGTGCCAAACTACACAAGACTGAAAATCAGTGGCAGCAGTTCTGGTGTCTGTAAAACACAGTGAAGGCTCTTTCATGGTTGGGAGCTGCATTACAGCAGCGAATGTTTTGAATGTCCTCCAAGAAGCCTGGAAAACTATTCCTGAAGACTACTTAAAACAATAACAAGAAAGCTGCCTAAGAGAGTTCAGACTGTGCTGAAGAATAAAGGTGGTCCTACCAACGTCGACTTTCAAGCTCATTACAATTGTACGCACTGCATTACCATGTTTGTATACATATGTTTCAATAAATCGTCGTACCTATTTCCCATTTTTCTAACAACATATAAAGAAATAAAGGGTGACTCTAGACTTTTGCTCAGTACTGAGCCTTCTTTAGGGAGTTGTGGTGTGCTTTCACAGCAGGAAGTTGGCAGACCAATTTACATATTGCTGGTTTTGGTCTTTTCATGGGAGCAAGAAAATACAAAACCACAGCCTTCTTCATGTTTGCCCATGTTTTACAGTGCATGTAACCTGAAAAGGTTTTTACACATATCTGAAGACATTTCACATGTCTAATAAATAAAAACTATCATGCATTGCACACATTCAGATTCTCACAGCTACTTCATAGAACCGTGCATCCTCTCCTCGCGTCTGTTGCCTGATGGCTTCATTGCTTTTTATTTCTGAGCAGCAGCTGTGTGTGTCTATTTTATTATTATTGTTACCTGTGGTTTGACACACTCAAACCACAAACACGTAGTGTGGTTAAGTACTTAGCTCTGCTGAATGGGAGATTAATTCTGAAGCCACTAAAGTAGGTTCGATGTGCAGTTTGTTGTAGTTTTGCATTATGTATAACATGTACAGAATTAATATTTTAAACCGTTTCCACATGCCTTGTTCCATCTCTGCTGCCTGAAGTGGTAAGCCGTGCACACCACGAACCACCAAATCGATGGAAAAGCAGTTTTCATCCAGTGATTCATGAAAAATACCAGTTAAAATACAGTAATGGGGCTCTTTAAGTCCCGATCATAAATAATACATAGTTTAATAAATCTTGCAGGCCAAAGAAAAAAAAACCCCAAAAAAACCCCGACATGAGCCGGGAGACATTTCTTGGCTCAAACACATACTCTCACACAACTATATTGTTCCTTCACTTCCTCAGCAGCACCCTACTGATCACCAGAGTAATAAAAGAACATAAATGACACATTAAATATGAGCAGAAAGCATTAAAAATGGATCACAGCCGAGATAAATGAAGACTCTTTAAGACCCCAGTCGGCCCAGCTGCCTTAAGAGGCTTTAAGGATCGTGCATTAACGCTCTCCCTTTGTCTTTCTGTGCTTCAGGGTTCGGATTGAGCAGCTTTCACCTGGTTGAACATGTCCTTAATGACAACGTACAGCCGTGTAACCCTAGAACCCGGGCCATAGGCGGCCTGTGAGAGGAGATGATTAAATATTCAAGCGCCACGATCCACAGGCTTCAAGTCTTTGTCCCATCAAGGAGTTTGATGTTTTTATTTGTGCCAGTGTGTTTAATTATTGTATATGCGGCACAGAGTTGCTGGTAGGTTATTAAATCCATGCCTTTCATATTCAGGGCGAAGGGCCTGGAGATCTTATTGCAATAACGCCCAAGCTGTACAGTAAATCCCCACATCCAGAAGCATCACCTTAACAGAGTCTCCACAAGGTGAGGTGTGATCTTGTCTGGCTGTTCGATGAAGTACCAGGGGTTGGAGAAAAAAAGATGTTAGTGCTTCTTGGTGGATGGAGAGCCTGCCCAGAGGGCAACAGCAGTATTGACAGGGTGGTGAAGGCAGAGAAGGACCTTAGAAGGAAGAAAGGGAGGTCAAAAAGCTGACGAGACACAGGCTTCATACATGTGCTCAGTCTCTGTGGGACTTGTATGGCCAAATTGAGTATCCAGCAGTTTTTAGGCTTACCCTCAGGATAAGGTCTCCATCTCACTGGCCTTTTTATCCCCCCCGTCCCTTCACTGATTTCAACTCTAGAGTCAGTAAGAAAAAAAAGGCCAAAGAAGGAAGAGTTGTTTTGTGCTGTCACGTTAATGGTTGTGAGTTGATCTCAGTGTCTGTCTGGCCTCTTAGGAGGCTCTTCGGAGGCCTGACAGCCGATCCCTTTATGTCATTATGTCTCCTCAAGGACTTTAAGTGGCATATGTTAGGAAAGAGAGAGAGCGAATGAGAGCTTGAGAAACGGAGAACAAACACAAGTAACATGATACTATCCCAGTGTGATACACACAAAGCACACTCTGTGCTGCACAATAGACCCGATATCGCCACTTCTCTATTGACTCCCAGTCGCATGAAACAGATTTCCTTCAAAGAACCACTTTCATCCGAAACCCTCTCATATCCACTGCAGTCAGGGCTACAGAGGCGTACAGCTGGGTTAAACTTCCCTCCCAGTGTTCCTCCAGCTTTTGTGCCTTCCCACCCTGATAAGGTCTGATGGATCGGAAAGGAGAAAGATTAAAATTCAAGTCCAAGTATGTCCAATCCCCTTTTTCCTAATTTATTTTCATGTCAAACCAAACACACATAGAAGGAAGAGGGGATACTCTAATTCAAGATAAACCCAGACATTTCTCAAGGATAGCCTTATTCCCCCAAAAACCCCAGACCAGCCAACAATCGTAGTCTCATGGGTCACGATGAGTTAAACAATGCAGTTTGTTGGGCACTCGGATAATTTTCAAGTCTATGAGGAGTTTTCCAGTCTATGAGGACTGAGTTTGTGAGGGTTTTGTCCCTTGCTTATTTGTCCGACCTCGAGTTCCTGCAGCAGTCTTTGAGTTGATTCCAGTTCCTGAGGCAGGGGTTGCAGCAGCAGGCACTGGTGGCTGGCTGCGGTGGGCTGGATGTCTAAGCAGGGTTGTGCGTACAGGCTGCTGGAAGGAGTGTGACTGCTGCTGAGGCCGAGCCTGAGAGGTCAGACGGTACCGCAGTAACTGGGAACGTAGGAGCATCTTTGTGTACTGGACTTCCGGCATGATGAGCCTCAGGCAGAGCTCCTGGTCCTGGCTCGAGAAGCTTTGGGTAATATTTACAGGGAGGTCATAACCGACTATGTCAACTTTGCCGCTAGGCTGCCAGGGGCGGAGCTCCTTGTTTTTGATTTCAGCAGCTGAACGAACAAGCGGCATGCCTTCACCGAAACACCTTTTCATCAGCTTCTCCTGGGCCTCACGAAGGAGGCGCACCTCCCTCGCCACACAGGCTGGACCCACAGCAGAGATTTGACGCCACAGTGAGGCGTTAAAGTGATCATAGAGCTGGGCATCTAAGGAATTCCAGGCACGGATCTTTTTGCGAAGATCATCAGTCAGGCCCTGCTTGGAACTTGGCGTCCGCATGTTGAGCTTAACATACAAAATGTCATCCAGATCCCAGGAAAGGAGGTGTCGAAGTAGAACCAGAGATTCATCAAAGTACTCAGAGATCATCACCAGCGAGAACACTCGCTCCACCTGTGCTACAAAAGCTTTTGCATAAGAGACATCTTTCGCTGGGCGATCTTTGTCTCCGCCCAAGTCGTAGGTCAAGGTGTTACGTGCATACATGGAGTAGTTCTCCTCTGGTTTGTAGTAGCGCCAGGGTTCATCTAAGAAAGCTTCCAGTGAACCATTAGGGACCCTCTTGAAACTCTGACAGTACTGGTTATAGTAACTGAACAAGGACTCAAACATGGAGCCAGGCTCTCTCAGGATCGTGACGTATATCGTATCATTTGGCATCAGTCGTTTCAGCTCAGCCTTATTGAAGCGCATGTGGTTGGTGACGATGTTTGGCGGTAGCGTGTGCTGATGCACAGAGTGAGTTGTGAAGGATCGCGGGTAGCAGAACTGGTGACCGCAGGCCTGTATGGGTAACGCCACCGTCAGGTTGTTGCGCTCTGCAAAGCGGAAGAGCAGATTCTGCATGGTGCTGCTTGCTGTTTTGTGGGTTTTTAGGAAAACCACGTTACTGTGCTTAGGCTTCAGGCCGGAGTAAGGGTGAGAGTGCAGGGCTGGACAACCGAGGTGGAAGGCATCCATGGTCCTGGTGGCAAAAAACAACAACAGTTTACTTAAAGCTGCATTAGCTTAAACAGCACAAAGAGCAGCTGTTCTGGATAAAATGGTGACATTAGAGACAAAGCTGCACACAGATAATGGAAGAAACTAATGTGTTGTACAGAACAGAAGCAACACAACGGGAAGGCAAAAATAGTAACCATAAATGGGACTGAAGGGAAAGGTAGAAAGATATAGCCGCGAGAGGAGAGGAGGCCAGAAATGCAATATATGATATAATATACAGTGTGTCTGTTTTTATTGTATAGTGGACTGACATTCAGGGAACACACAGATGATAGTACGAATTATTACTTTTCAAAGTGTCATGTACATTAAGTTTTTATTGGCAGAATTATTCATGAACTTTATCAAAAGATCTTGGTGGCAAATGTTTATCATTTTTTAATGAAGACGTTCATACTATATACATACAGTTAGGTCCATATATATTTGGACAAGGACACAAGTTTAGTTTTTTTTTTGCGGTCAAACTCTTTTTAAAGGGACCAAAAATAATTGGACAATTAACTCAAAGGCTGTTTCATCAGTAGCTGTGGGCAGTTCCTTTGTTATGTCATAATCAATTTTAGCAGATAAAAGACCTGGACTTTATTTAAGGTGCGGTTCTTGCATTTGGAAGATTTTGCTGTGAACAGACAACATGCAGTCAAAGGAGCTCTCCATGCAGGTGAAACAAGCTATCCTTAAACTGTTAAAGCAGAAAAAAGCCTTTCCGAAGAAGTGCTACGATATTAGGAGTGGCAAAGTCTACAGTTTGGTCCATCCAAAGAAAGAAAGAAAGAAAGAAAGAAAGCACTGGTGAACTCAGCGATGCAAAAAGACCTGGACGTCCATGAAGACAGCTTTGGTGGATGATCGTAGAATCATTTGCATGGTGAAGAGAAACAGCTTCACAACAGCCAACCAAGTGAACAACACTGCGTGAAAGACTGCAATGCAAGGTGCAAGTCACTCATAAGCCCCAAGAATAGAAAGGCTAGATTGGACTTTATCTAAGAAAGCCAGCACAAAAATATTCTTTGGACAGATGAAACCAAGATCAACATCTATCAGAATGATGCCAAGAAAAAAGTATGGAGAAGGCGTGGAACGGCTCATGATCCAAAGCATAGCACATCATCTGCAAAACATGGCAGAGGGAGTATGCTGGCTTGGGCCAGTGGCACTAGGCACTAGTATTTATTGATGATGTGGATGAAGTGGAATAGTCTTGAATGGCCAAGTCAATTACCTGATCTTAACCCAGCTGAGCATGCATTTCACTGTTGAAGACTAAACTTCGGTCAGAAGGGTCCACAAGCAAACAGCAACTGAAAGACTGCTCTGCAGTAAAGGCCGGGCATTAAAAAGGATTAAAGCATTAAAAAGGAGGAAACCTGGTGATGTCCATGAGTTCAAACCTTCAGACTGTCCTTGCCATCAAAGGGTTTTCAACCAGGTATTAGAAATGAACATCTTATTTTCAGTTATTTAATTTGTCCAATTACTTTTGACCCACTGATATGAAGAGATTATGTTAAAAGAAATGCTTTAGATCCTCACATTTTTATGCAATTGTTCAACCCACTAAATTAAAGTTGAAATTATGCACTTCAACTTCTGGGATGTGGTGGAAAACAGCTGACATGTGCAGTTAATGCATTTGCTGTAAGCACTGCAGGATACCAGTTCTAAATTCTCCTAAAATCTGAGGTGTTTGGTACATATCACTGAATAAAGTAACATAAAGAATGCAGTGCTCACTGCAGAGTCAATGATAAGAGGTGGGATGTGGAAACAAGAGCGTTCAGTGAAGTGAGACGATAAAGACGTTGAGAATAGGAAGTTGAAGAGAGCAAAATGCTGGGCTGTCAAAAGTCTACAGCACTCTACTTTTATAATTGGTCCCTCGACCAGCATGGCGGTGCTTAGGTGCTCAAGGTTTCTATGCTTGACTTTAATAATAAGCCCCTCTCTATTAATTTGCCTATGAGGCAAAAGTGTGGCACAACGACTGTCAGGATTTTTCACTGTAACAAGGACCATATGGATTTATAGAAGAATAACGGATATTTAATGTGTTTTCATATCGTGGGTCACTCACCAGGTCAAGTGACCCCCATGGTGCAGCAGAAGACTGATGGTACTGATGGCAATGATGACCAGGAATATCTTCTTCTTCCACATCTGTGGGAAGCAGAGGGAAAAAGAGACGGCGAGTGAGAACTTAAGCAAAAACAGAGAGCAGGAGGGTGGCGGGAACGAGAGCAGATGGAGGTGTAAGGAGAAAGCAAATATGAGCATCAGGTTCGAGGGAGAGCGACGCAGAAAATGGGCAACGCGAATTTGGGGGACAAGAAAAGAAGAGAAGGTTAAGAGACTGAAATGATGAAAGGAAGCAGTAATGAAAAGCGAAAGGAGAGAAAGGAAAGGGAATCGAGAAAGCGAATAAGAGCAAGAGACGGACACGACGCAGGATGATTTATTCAATAACTGCTGGGATCCATTAGCAGGAGAGGGGGATGCGTCTTGGCTTTTGTCACTCACTAATAACACAGTGAACGATACCTTCATTACCTTCCACAGCTGTAACAGTCACATTTACTGACACCCTGGGCAAATGGCCTCGTACATTAGGTCTTGTTAGAAATGACATACGCACGTGTGGAAAGCAAAAAAACAAAAGCAGCACATCACGCTGAGATCGCTCTATAGCAGAAACTCCTCGTGACACTCGACCCGTGCTGCTGAAAAGCTACGACGGGCAGTGGAACCCGGGAGGAGGTCCAAGCCTCTCTCGACAGCGTCTCACTTGCATAACAATAGCTGACGTCTCTCTCCTTGATTACACTGTGATGTTACGATCTGCATGGATGCCAGCAGAGGAGACGCGAGCTCGCGTTACTCCCAGCAGCTGGATTTTACGCTGCATATGCCGTTTGTGAAGGAGCACAAGTGCATCAGTTTGAAGCACCCGTGGTCCCAGTGGGGGAAACTACTGACCGTGGCAGAGCTGCTGCCACCCACTCAAACAAACATGATCGTTAATCGTTTGCTGTACAGATGCAGATGTTGTATGCAGGAGTGAAATAATCAATACATTTCGACAAACATTGTTTTATTTGATTTAAATGGTGGCTTAATGTCTTTTTTTAAATAGATCAGTTCAAGATTATCTCAATAAAATGTACTGCCCCCTAAAAAAGCTTTTTTTTCACTAAACAAGAACTCACGTTTTAAATTCAGAAGCAAGCACATACTCAATAAAGCTGTCAAATAACGCATTTCAGGAAAAAGACAAGAAAAAAAACACAGCTATAGAGCACAGAGTCAGGCTTTTGTTCAAAACCCACAGCTCATGAATAAAAACAAGATTTGGGGGGAGCTTTGTGCAGAGGAAGCACAATTGTTGGAGAACAGTAAGTCACGAATCCAAAGTCAAATCTCCAAATGTACCCAATAAGTAATTAAGCTTTCAGTGAAGAACAGCTGACCTCATGTTGATTTGTAGAAGATTAAGAGAGAATGAGCCGAGTGTATACCGACATTCGCTCCTGTTGTTTTTTTCCTCCCAGCTTTAAAAGCCTTGAACAGCTGTTGGCTGCAGGAATGTGCGTAAACACACGTGTGTGGGCACACAAATGCACAAAGCCGTAAGCCTGCTCTGATACCAAACAGGCAGCCGTGCTCTCACACTAATTGACACAGATTGTGCAGACGCACAGTTTGATTTGTTGATTTGTGCCCTCTGCTCTCCTGATGACACAACCATCTGACCACAACTAGATCTATTCTTATTCATTTATGTTTTTGTACTGAATTGCTCATTCATAACCCCAAATTTCAGTCCCATCTCCTGCATTTCTTATGTGGCAGAGCACAAGGCATGCTGCTAATGTTTATCTTTATATTTGAATCAATTAATCTGCTTTTTTGCCTCTTTTTTTCTTAGCAAAGATATTAACCATTTAAAGTCTTAACCATGAAGTAGTTGCCAGTGTTCACTGAAATAAAGAAATTACATATTAATTTGTATCACATTTGCTACAAAGACTCTGTGGTGCAAAAGCAGAGAGACTCACTCGCTACACTTCCATATTTACAGTGCTGATAGGTTCATATGACGAAACAATATTATTACAGACTTTCTGTACACGGTAGACTCCGTCTCAGCAACGTGACATTAAGACGGTAAACTTCCAGATCCACAGATATCAAAACTTGGTAAGTAGAATCAAACAATACAGTTATTTTACATCGTTTAAAAGGGTAATTAGTTAATATAAACTGTAAACTGCTTGTTAATGCAAATATCTAATCAGCCAATCACACGGCAGTTCTCTCTGGGTGTCCCGTTGATGTTAGACATCAGAGAAAGACGGCTTTGCGCTGATATGAATCCCGCAGTAATGCTAATAACCACTTGTTAAAACAAAGGCGTGCAGATAAGACTGGCCCGGGGCAACTCCTCTCAGCTAGGAACAGGAAATGGAGGCTTCAGTTTGCCCACACTCACCAGAATTGGACAATATAAGAAAATGATGAGTCTCAATTTCTGCTGCAACAATCAGATGCTAAGAATTTGATGTAAATAATAGGAGACCATGGATTCATCCTGCTTTGAATCAAAGATTTAGGTTAGTGGTGGTGGTGTGTGGGATGCTTTCCTTCCACATTTAGTATCATCTGAGCATCATTTACCTGTGTGTTTGTTAAGTGTTGCAGATTTCATGATGAAAACCAGGGTTTAGCCCAAAAATGTTTCTCCATGGTCAAGCTTATGCTAGTTGAGTTCAAATGTGAGCAAAAGTCTTCCTTTCATCGGTCGATATTTCGTTTCCTCCACTGGATTTGAATTCAATAAAGACTTTGCTTTCAGTCTATTTCTCCGTTTTAATCAGACCTCATCAACAAATGATGCTGACATCTTAATTTTCTAGTGGAAAGAATCTATTCGACCAATCATCATCATCCCGAGGTTCCCCGTGTTTATTAGAATGGGTTCTAAGCACTTTAATGTGCCTAGATGCTGCAGTGTAAAATCCGAAGGTGATAGCACGTTATCCAAGAGGTATGAGAACAATGAATGAATTTCTTAGATCCACAAGTGGTTTCTCTGTGCAGCGCTTATCATTCCCCAGCTATGTGTCATGTTTCGGCCGTGTGGCAGGCAGGATGAGGACCCAAATTGCAAACTCACACACACACGGGGGATAAACTCAAAATGCAGCTTTATTGCTGATAAGTGATAAACAATAACGATGATACAAAAAGCAATACAAAACTACACTAAACTGGGAAAAGCTAAAGTAACATATACTGGAAGACACGGGGAGAACCACACACGGCATGAGGGAGAACGCGACGCCGAACAGAGGAAGACGCAGACAGAAATACACAGAGGGTTAACGAGGAAAGTGGGAACACACGGGGAACACAGGTGACACAGATAACCATAACGAGACAGGGCGGGGTGAACATAACACTGACGGGTACAGGCACAGAGGTTCAGACAGGAGGAGAGAGAGCACGGGGAAAACACAGACATAACAGGCTGGGGAAACATGAAACAACCACAAAGGGAGACGGGGGCTCATAAATACATAGAGGGCACACAGGGGGAAGAGAGAGCACGGGGAGAACTTAGACATAAAGGGCAGGGGAAACATGGAATAAAACATAAGGAGAGACGAGGGCTCACAGATACACAGAGGGGCACACAGGGGGTAAAAGCCATGAAGGGAAAACACTAAGGGAACACCACAACAGGGCAACTCAGAAAACATGGTCTAAATAAGGAACGAAATACAAAAATACATGGAAACTAAGAATACTGGGCCAACACGGCCCAGGACCATGACACTATGTGTTCTTTGATTTACAGCAAAAGTTGTTCTCTGCTCCACTGGAAAGAAGAACTGTCAAGACTTCACCTGAGCACAGACTGTCTGAAAACTACTCATCGCACTTAGTGTGGAAGTGGGTTCTTTTCTTCTCTTTAATAAATAAAACACAGTCTCTGTGGATGGAGATACTCATGTTTTCCTTCGGTACTTTGGGACTAACTGTCACTCACTCTTGGACCCACAGAAGATGACACATGCCTCTGTGGAAAATGTTTCACTTTAGCAACTGATTTCTCAGATCCCTTTGCATTTTTCTCAACAAACAAAGAAGCTCCTAAACCTGTGTTCAGGCACACAAATATTAGAGTTGGGGTGAATGCACAAAAAACACAGTCTTTTTGTTTTTAATGAGGTTTTCCAGTATGAGTGGAAAAGCTGTGGGACTCCATGAACTGCATTGCTACTGAAACAGAGAATAAAAATGGCTGCATTCAGCATTTGCAGATGAACCCGAGTGATGTCTGCTAAAAAAGCTAAAGTGGGAACGAGGGTAAATGTTTAAATATGGCTTCAATGGGAATTTTAAGCACGGCAAAAGCTGCTTCAACTCACTTCATTAGGTACATCTGTTCAACTTCTCTTTAATACAAATATATAATCAGCCAGATACATAGTAAAAACCAATGCATTTATGTATAAACATGTAGACAGGTACTCAGAACTTGCTGCTGTAAACCCACGTCCATCAGGCCTCAACATACCGTGGTTTTAACGGGTACCTTCATGGGAGAATGGCTGCTTGAAGCTGATAGAAAGGCGACAGAGTTACAACCATGTATGCAGAAGAGCATCTTTGAATGCACAACATGGTGAGCAGCCAATCAGCTCACTCTTTCCCATGCTAGGAACCGCAGTGTGTAGACATGTCTGCACTTCAGTGTAATAGGTGTAAAAGATAAAGATTCAGTTGATGGATTGGGACAGTGCCTCTACATGCCTTTGGTTGCTACTGCTGCTACTGAGCTAATCCAACGTAAAGAAAATGCAGCATGATTATTCCATGGTTTGATTTCTGGATGGTTTATATGGCTCCATTTCATGCAGTCAAACAACAACAGCTACATCTGCATGAAGCAGAGCGAGACAGACTTTTCATCACCATCCTAAGAAATGTTACCTTTTCCAGGCTGATTAATTACATTTAGTTACCCCGGGTTCTTCACCTAAAGGGTAGATCTCATTTGTATAAGAAAATGTCAGCGTAATACCTGTTTTGAACGAAGCACGTAAACACAGACCGATCCGTCGTGGTTCGGTGAGCAATGACATCAAGGCCAAAGCTGATGCAAGGCCGTGATAAGACACAAGGAAGCAGTAAGAAGTAAGAAGAGCAGGTTTATAGCCCTGTGAGTGTAGATGCGTGTGTGTGTGTGTGTGTGTGTGTGTGAGGGGGATGGAGGAAGATCATGTGTCACAGTGAGTTAATAAGAAAGGGATTTAAGTGGCTTTCAGCAGGCAGACTCGACCTCTTCCCCCTCATCCACCCTCAGCCGCTGCCACCCCCTCCTCCCTTCACCTCGTAATCATCTTCCTCCTCTTTATCCTCCTTCGGCACAAACACTCTGGCCTCTTTAATTAAAAATGTCTGATTAGGTTTCTCTAACGATCGCTGCAGATACAAAAGCAGCGAGTGAGAGGACACCCAATCCTGTCAGTGGTAGTAGTACGGCTTGTTTTGTGAATAAAATGAAGGCATCAGCTTGTTGCTCATTACCCCGGACTTGGCGGCTTTGCTCGTTCCTAAAACCTCATGTCCTTTGTTGTTCAGTGTTTTTAAGTTTCATTCTGGTATCTCTAATTTAATTTAGTCCAAAAAAAAAAAGCTGAAACTAACTTAGCTACTGATGAACTGATAACACTTGTTCTCAGTAAATGCATCTACCACAGACACATGGATCATATCTGTGATACACATGGCTGGATTCTGTTTTCAGAATCCGAATCAGAATCAGAATACTTTATTGATCCCTGGGGGAAATTTGACTGTTCATTTAAAAGTCAAAGAAAGCCGCTGCATGCATGTGTGCATGTGTGTGTTGAGGATGACGCTAAGGTGGAATTTTACTGAAACATATCACCACACCTCACATACCTACAATAGAGTGCTTTTGTCTTTGTAAAAAGCACATATTTGTTAGAGACTCATATTTCTCTGCAGACACAGTTTATGTAACGTGCTTGTAAATCACAATAACGCTTTGTTCTCGTTCGCTCTTTACTAAAACATTAGATGTAGTAGGGTTCTCACATTTGGCCTGTTAAATACATACACATATTAGTTTGTAATGAAGCTCTAAGAACAATAGTTTTAAATCATCCAGCAAGCGATGAGGCGACAACTGTGCTTATTCGTATCTTTTTTAATTTATCTGCTCCCAAACTTTGTGCCAAGTCTCTTCCATCAGTGCAGTACTCATTTTATTGTGAATCTATGCTACGTTTCTGCATTACTGCTTTTGTTGTCTGCTCTAAGCTTGACCCACAGACAGGCAGAGGTAACTAAAAAGTCGGAGTACAGTGGATTAATGGCCTTTTACCCCCTAAACTGTTTCCGCTTTTATGACTGTAGCGTAATACATGTTGCGTCAACTGCCTCACCTCAGTGTGTGCTGCAGAAAGGATGAAATAGCATGTGTAAATATGCAAAGTGCCAGAAACAACTACCTCCCGCTGCAAACACAACGGCACCACTTTCCGAGCAAACGAGCATGCTAACACAAAGCTAGCAACGAAATACTTCCGTGTTCAAAGTGATGCCAACCCAAACCAGGCTAACCGGCACTGGATATGTTTTTCTTTCCGGCTGCGTTTTGTGTTTGCAAACACAATTTAATCTGAGATGGAGAAAAGTCAGAAAACAGCATCTCTTTTAAATTTTCCCAGCAGATTTTTCAAATTCTGTCCTCCAGTCTCTACTATCTTTCGGAGAGTGTACCTCTGTTCTCCCAGAGGTCTTCTTTTTACATCTCCGCTGCTGCTATGTGAAAACACAATATCTCCAAAATATCAATACTTCATGAATCAGTGAAAAAAAAAAGCGAAACACTCTTAAAAAGTTATATTTCCTTTGGCTCTGTGCAAACCAGGGGTGAGCGTTGGAGTAGCCCGGCTCTGCAGAAATCCAGCAGCGACACAAGAGAATTACGATTAGAAGACACATAATACATGCGGTGAGAGAGAGAACCTAACGCACACAGTAACACTCAACAGCCACTGCTTGATACAGAAGCAGAGGAAAAAACTATCAAACTAACACGCGCATTTGAACAGCTGTTCACTGCAGACCTTTGCCACACACACAAATGCAAAGCTGACTTCTACCTAATGAGCGTGTATAAGTAGCTTCCTCGCTGCAGGGCAACAGCAGCTGCTCCACTCTATAATCGTGTCATCTATACTGATGCCACATTATGATCTCTGACCATAAAGGGACTTTTACAACACTTAGATGCTCTTTAATGCTTCAAAGAAATAAAAGTCACACGCATCATTCCAGACTTTGACTCCACCGCATGTATTTCTTGTATTTTTATCACACTGTGTTTGCCTGTGGCTTCCTGCTGATCGATTAACTCCAAACAGTCTATCTCATTAAAGAAAGCCATTACATGTAAGTACACAAACACATCAAAGGTAACATGCCAGAGTTCAACCTGGCATAATTGTTGTCAGACAGGACAGTGTAACACAGTCTTAACCAGTCACCAGGACTTCATTAGGTACACTTTGCTCGTACTGGGTTGGACGAGCTTCTTCCTTCAAAGCTGCTTTAATTTATTGTCTCACCTTCAACAAGGTCCTGGAAACAATTTTGGTCCATATTGATTGGTGATCTGGTGGCTGTGGAGGCCATCTGAGGACAGTGAACTCGTCATGTTATGTTCAAGAAACCAGCTTGATTTCTTGAATAAGAATATCTTTAATAAGAGGTCCAAAATATGCAAAGACAAATATACACCATTACACCAACACCAGCTTAATATGTTGGTAGAAAGCTCCCTTATTATATACACAGTCTGTCTGAAACTGAGATTCACTGAAATGCTTGATTTTCTTCAGTGCAGCTATCACAGCATTTAAAGGCTCACAACTGGACCTAATCATTAACTAGCCTAAACATGAAGACACAGAAATGCAGAAGACAGAGTAAAGGCTATTTGATTTTAGCCCAGGTTTAGTTTAGATTGTATGCATACCTTATTTAATCAGACATTACTGTACCTGTGATTATTTATTCAGGTTTTCACTCTTTGAACGTGATTTCAATAAGGCAGGTAAAAACTATGACAGGGTTTACTGTCACTAAACTATCAACACTATTGCAGTTTCTCAAATGGAAACTGATGAGTATTTTACTTTGGAAAAACTGTGTTTTTACACTTCTATGGGTTTTTGGGGTTTTTGTTTTTGCTCATCAGATAAAAGTATTTCTCTATTTTATAAATGCGGGGGAAACTCACTGGATTTTTTCCCTTTTTCACATCATTCCCTGTAAACTGTAGAGATGGTTGTGTAGAAAAATCCCAGCAGATCAGCAGGTTGTGAAACAGACAGCCTGTGTGACAACAACCATGACACGTTCACATACAGTTCTTCCTCATTCATATGCTCAGGTTGGACGTTGGAGTATAATTTAGGACATATTTCTGTTCTTACATACAATGACTTTCTGTCATGAGATTGACAGTTTGGATATTCGCACCAAAAAGCAGTTGGACAGGTGTAACTAGTAAAGTACGCAACGACACGAAGAGACGTCCATAGGCACCCTTTCAGTCCGTCAACAGCATAAGATGAGATGCTACACACTATATTTCCTAGGAATCTACATGAGTCAAACACACACCCACAGCCAGTCATGTGGCCACAGATCCATCAATACTCAGACAAACCTCCACATCAGTGCTGGTACGGGCGGGGAAGAAGTCAAAAGTGGAAGCAAAGAAATTGCAGGATTTTAATTTTTTTTCTAGAAAGCCTCATCTTTTTAAACAGTTGTAATGTGTCCCTGTGTATAATCTGTGAGTCTCTGAGCTTCTGAACTAATGACACTGGCAGTAAAAGACATACTAGCTGGAAAGCTCATATCTAATGTGGTCGTCTGTGGCTGTTGTTCAGAGATGCTCTTCTAAATATCGAACAAGTTCTGTTCGATATTTATTCTGATCTGTTAACTCAAATTATCTTGAACATGAAATGTTTTCTCTTCTTTGCTTTGTTTAATCCGTAACTTTGTAGCACTCAGGTGTCACAGTGCAAACACGTGCATTTCACCCACATTTGTGACTAAAAGTAGACCTGCAGTAGGAGAGGCAGAGCTGTTACCGAGACACGGAGCTCAGGTGGAGCGAAAGAAAACGTCCAAACCAGCAGCGCTTCTTACATTGATCACCATTAAAGCCGTTACTGAGATACAGCCGGCTCTGTAGCTGCTCCATCCACCACCGTCTGTTTCACACAGAGAAAATCTGCTGCAGTTCAAACAAAATATGAACTGCTAACTTCGTTTATTACAATGTTAAAATCCTGACGGCAGCCGTCCCACTTTATATGGCAGCAATACCTGCAGCAAGCAGGGGTGAGTATAAAGGGGGGCATGGGGTGTGCTGGGCCGTGTTTACTTCAAGGCTTTTACTAACATTATTTTTGCACATTTAGATCAGTATAAATAAATATTATGTTAATTAAATGGTATTAAAATTTAAAAATAAATAAATACACTTTTTTACAGGACCATAAAACTGTGACTCTGCCACTGACCTGGGGTTATTAAAGTAAACATTGAATAACTATTAAGATTAATTACTGTATTAACATCAACACAATCAGGACCTTTGAAGCAACTTCTCTTGCTGTAGAAAACAAATCGAAGGCCACATCTCAGCTCGAAGGTTGCTATGAGAACCTTTGAATGTTTCAAAAATACCTTCCTCAGCGTGAACATGCAGACACACACAGATTTTACCTAGTAAAATACGCGGTGACACGAAGAAACCGGTTTGAGACAGCTGCAGCCTTAGCTCAAAGCAATCTGAGCATTCCCCTCTGACCTCTGACATTAACAAGGCATTTTTTTCTCCTTTTCATACCATTCACTGTGCACTATAGAGATGACTGTGTGGAAAAATACCAGCAGGTTTTGAAACACTCACGTCGACACGCCACGTATACATGCAATATATCACCTTTCTTCCTCACTTTGATGATCAGTTTGATCTAAAACATACCATAACAAAGGACAACAAAGCACAGCTTGCACCGGTGGGTGTGACGCTGCTTTTTGTGGGAATTTAACGGCCCCATAAAGAAGTGGTCTGTCCGTATGTCAGTGACTATGTATCAACATGCCATCCCAGTTCTTTCTGAAACACACACCGCATGCACAGCTGCTCTGACCCCAGCCACCAGGCAATGACGTTGGCATTGGGAAACCAAGTGCAAAGCACCAGTTTCCCATATGACACTGTAAATACATGAGCAGACCTGAGGTTACGTTTGCATCACTCGTGCCCTTCATCAGCTATGTGAAAAATTCTGAGGTGCAAGCAAGCCAGTGATGCTGGTGCAAGATCCATGTGTTCCTCAAGCTTCATTCACATTAGTAACGAGAGCTGCAGTGGCCATAACGGCAAGCCCGGGTGAAAGGGTCACTTTATTAAAATAAAGTGATAAAGTGCCAGCTGCTGAATAACGCTCTGGGACAGTAAGGCAGTCTGGGAACTTTTATCACAGTGTGTGCTCACGAAGGTCAAGAAAATCATCACATCACACATTTATTGAACTTAAACAGGGAATAAATAAAAGAAAAATGAGGTGGAGTTAGTGGGAGAAGACAGAGATTTGTCTGGTTCGGACTTAAGCTCAGAGCAGGGTGGTGTTTTTGCCCACCCACTTCCACCTGATTTGTGGGTAACGAATGGAGAAAAGCAAAAAAAAGAAACAAAACTCTCAGGCAGCTGTGGACCAGCGGCTCTCTTTTTGTCATCCGGGCTTGAGTCGAATTAATCTATGCGCAAGTTTGAGGGAAAACATTCAAACTCCACATAGAAAGGCTGAGATCAGGGCTTAAATATCAAATTAGATTAATTGCACAGCCTAGAAAAACATGCTTTTCAATCAGAACCTCTGTAATATACACATGACTGCATACCAACAGAGTATGTCTTAAACCTCCTGCGGTGGCAATCGAGCTGTAAAATCTGGATACTGGATCCTTTCCAGGTCGAGGGCACCCGGCCCTTCGATCTGACCTCCCAACACAGTCCAGCATTTTTCTGCCCTGCAGGGATCAATAAATATCTCATCTGATTATTGTTTTTGTTTACAAGGTGCAGTGACTTAGGTTTGACTTTGCAAATTGTGAGACGCCGTGGGATGCCCTTGTTGGAAAAGAGAGAATCAATAGCTGGACGAGCGGCGGTGGAGTCGAAGATGTGCTGGTAACAGCTGCATCCTGATGCCGGCATGTGTCTTAATATCTGTAGCTGCTTAAGGGCAAAGACTTTATTTTGTTCGCGACTGAAGGGATTTACTCAAGAGCAAGGCAGCTAAATGCTAAGACTGTTGTTTAAAGTTGTTTAAGCGTGCCATTCGAAGCTACTGTATTAATCAAGTTCTGAGAAATCCTCAGGGGGCTTCGGGACAGTCTAAGAAATCACTCATTTTCCAGGAAGGCTGTTTTCTAATGTCTGATCCCTTATCTCTGGAATCCTCTAAAAAATCAATCTGGGATATGACGCTTGGAAGTTATTTTCTACAGATGTACCTCCTCGCCCGCGTCTCCGCTGCTCCACCCTTTCACTTAATGCCTCTGAGTGAAGTAAAGATCCTCCAAGAGCAGAGATATTTTTAAACCCATTTCATACTTAGGCTAGACGGCTGCTTTAAGGCAATATTGGGAAGTCATGCACTCCAGCAGCAGCAAGATAAAGGTGCCTTTTTGATCTATTGGTGTACAACCAGTGACGGGAGTGTGAGTCTTGAGCTCAGTCATTTATAGTTATTTTTTCTCTTGTAGAAATGAAAATAAATGAGATATATGCGTGTAATAGTTTCATCATTTCTGTAAATTTCACCTCACAGTGCATTCACACTTGTGTCGATTACGCCATTTTCCTGCAACTTTTTTAATTTCTGTCTTACCAGCACTGACATCGATCTATCATCTATCTGTGTAGGGCCATGGAAAAAGCTCATTTCTTTGGTATGGTATGAATTTTAAAAACCTACGTCACCTTGTTCGGGAGTTGCTGCATTCGCACTCCGCCCACACGCCCAGCGGGGTGACGACAATATCTCATTAGCCTTTTACAGCTGAGGAATAAAAATGTAGGGAAATATCCTTAGCTTTATAATCTGTTCGTTTCTTTAGTTTTATTACAACTTGCCTGATGAGGCATTCAAAGACATGTTTACTGAGACTGTGGACATCTACAATACCATGATACACTATGAGTCAGTCAACTGCTTTCAAAGAGCTGTTTTTATCGTAATCACTGCTCTAATTATTCTAAAAAAAGCATCTGACACATTCCCTGCACACAGTAATAATTAAAAAGACTAAAACTAACAATGAAGCGGATAAAACCAAAGCAGAACTGACCATTTTCAAACAATAAAAACTCAGCTGAAACAAGAAAATCCACTCTGGAAACAAACTGAAACAGAAAAGAGAAAACGTTCAAAGGAAATAAAAACAATTAGAAAATACAAAAGTATAATAATCACACTGTCAAGTATTCATTACACTTCTTTACACAAACACTGATTGTACCTGGGTTCAGTGTCTTGCCACAGGGATGAACCCCCCACACCTCCTCAGTCACAGCTGCTCCATTATAATTTATATCAGAATGTGTGCACGTCCTCAGAGGATGCTGTTTTGCTTTGTGTTACGCAGATGGGTTTAAGGCATGGCTGTCAAACATAAGGCCTGGGGGCCAGAATCGGCCAAGCAAAGACTCCAATCTGGCCCACAGGACGTCTGTGGGAAATGTAAAGGAGGGCTAAAATTTTGGACTTTTAACTGCATTTTCACAAGTTTTACAGCTTTTCTTACTAATAACGACCACTTCCATGGGCATTCACACTGTGTCAGTATAAATAAGTAATAAATCAATCATTAAATGAAGGGAAAGGTTCAGATTTTTACAGTGGATCCACATCACTGTCATCACTGCAAAAACAACACACATCATGGTGAGCCTTCCAAACCTGCTCTGGTCTTTAAAGTACGTGCATTTCCATGCATATTTTAACATGCATGCTGCAGATTAATAGTCAAATTAGAGGGAAATTAGAGGAAATTAAAAAAGATGCAAAAATCAAGCCTCCGGGCAACTCTCCATGTCTTCAGGTCTTACTACTTTTTAGTCCTTTGTCTTTTGACCAATATCATACATTAGTGTGTTTTGATTCATCACTGCAGAGGTGAACCAGTCAAACCAGTAGACTCACGTCATGTGCTTTTGCAAGCTTTGCCTCCATTGATGGAAAAGTTCACAGTAGCTGCCGCCTGATATGAATTCTGGTAAAAAAGGTCAGATTTGTTGTTATTTACGAGATAAGCGGTATTAAGCCTGCTTGGAGGGCGGGGCTCAGCGCGAGCAGTCAATAAACACGGCGCTGAATCAAACACTTCTTATTTTGTTGGGGTGTGTTGGGGGTGGGGGTGTGGACGACGACCCGAAGAGGATCACAGCTTCTGCCTGCGCCCGTGCAAAGACTATTTCTCTCATCGCTCTCTCCCCACAGTCTCTTCCCTCCCATTCTCATTACTTTAATCTCCACTGCACCTCACTGACCCACGCCTCCTCCTCCACCTCTCCTCTGGGCTTTTCCTCTCCCCATCTCTCCATCTCCCAACCCTTTATCTCTTCCCCGTATCCCTACAGTGCTTTATCGCCACGCGCCCCACCCTGTTTCTGGAACTGCTAGAGATGGCTGGAAACAGAGTGGATGTCTATACTTTAACATGTATGTTAATACGTGTGTGTGTGTTTGGGTGGGTGTGAGAGCACGCAGCTGTGTTTGTGCCTGCCCGTCTGTGTGTGAGTGCTTGTGCATGACTGCGCCTAAGAGCGTGTGCGGATCATTACTTGTCTGCAGGGTAGACTCCCCGTGGACCCACACATTCAGGCTTTATCTTACCCCAAATGACCCCCCAGAGAGAGTGATGAGAGAGCAGCAGGGAAAAAAGGGGAAAACAGGGAGCGAGGGGGGGATATGGGGTTAGTGAGGGAGAGAGGGGATGTGGGGTGAAAATGGGGAGGAGAGGCAGAACAGAGGCAGCAAGGGAGAGAGATGAGATTTGATAAAAGACAACCAGAGAACATGTCAGGAGAAAATGAAAGAGGCCTGAGACCAAATGAGCGGGTAGAATCAACATCGGGCCTTGTACTTGTGTGCTTATCGATGAAAAGCCTTTTAGATCATTTGTTGCTAACAAAAGCCTTAAGCCAAATCCAGGGAACGAACACGAGAGAAACAGAACATCAGCAACACAATGTTCCCTTCAGCAAAGTCAAATGACAGGCACATCTTCTGGTTTTTCATCTGCTTGAATAGATAAGATAAGATAAGATAAGATAAGATAAGATAAGATAAGATAAGATAAGATAAGATAAGATAAGATAACCTTTATTAGTCCCACACGTGGGAAATTTGTTTTGTCACAGCAGGAAGTGGACAGTGCAAAAGTTATGATGCAAAAATTAGAATACAATAAGAATAAATACAGTACACAGCTGTACAGAATAGAATAAAATAATATACTATATACAGTAGAATAAAATAGAATAAAAATATACAATAAGATAAAAATAGAATACGAATGCTATATACAACTGAGTAAAAATACAACGATGCCAGAAAAGATTATTGCACTTAGTGTTATTGCACATGTGTGGATGTGTGTGTTTGTTCAGTTAAAGTCTTTGTTGTGGAGTCTGACAGCAGTGGGGAGGAAAGACCTGCGAAATCTCTCCGTCCCACACCGTGGGTGCCGCAGTCTCCCACTGAAGGAGCTGCTCAGTGCTGTCACAGTCTGCTGCATGGGGTGGGAGACGTTGTCCAACAGGGATGACAGCTTAGCCGCCATTCTCCTGTCACTCACCACCTCCACTGGGTCCAGAGGGCATCCTAGAACAGAGCTGGCCCTTCGGATCACCCTGTTCAGTCTCTTCCTGTCCCCAGCAGAGATGCTGCCGCCCCAGCAGACCACACCATAAAAGATAGCAGAAGCCACCACAGAGTCATAGAAGGTCTTCAGGAGTGGGCCCTCCACCCCAAACGACCTGAGTCTCCGCAGCAGGTACAGCCTGTCTACGGGCTAATCCATACACTGAAATGTGGTGTCTTTTGGCTCAACAGCAGTTTTGTGATAACGTCTGAATTACAGCGTCAAAGGTTGAAGAAAGCTCGTCAATGCTGCGAAAGAACAGGAGCGGTGAGTGGTGCGTTTTTTTTAACACCACTGAAGCGTCGAGTACGTTTTATCAGAGGTGCTTTCAGAAGGCTGAGAAACCTTTCTCCACCTTTCTCCTCCATCCACACCTTTAACACATCAAACACGCCGGGATGTTGAAAAACCAATAATGGGAGATTTTGCAGCTTTCTGCACGATGGCCAGCTTTTTCCCTCTGCATCTGAGGGAGCAGCTTCCACTTGTATCACACGACACATCACAGCATGGTGTAACACTCTGACCTCTTCTTCAAGCTCAAATAAATTCAAACTTTCATAAAATGTATTTTATCTTTAAAAATGTGCTTCAAATTCGACTTCTTTTGTCTGTATTGGCAACATTTAGGAAACGATACTGGTATATGGGGATTGGGAATATCGCATTCTAGTTTGCATCCAAATGCAAATGTCACATTTGCCCTGCAACCTCACTTTTACATTTCACATCTGCTTTTCTTTCAGGTTGTTGTCGAGTAACGTATAAGCGCACCGAAAAACTCTGTCCTAAAAAACATAATCGCAGCGTGAAAAAAGAAAATTAAAATTAAAATCAAGCCATGATGTTTTAAATGAGAAAAATAGAAGAGTTTTTCTTGTTTCTACTGCATCACACCTATGGAAAAAAATGCATTAATATGCATGAAGTTTGTGCATAAGCTCGATGAGGACGCTCTGTTTGCTTTCCCAGGTGTCTGACTGCTGGTCTGCTCCTCACTTCCACTTTCCCACGCTGTAAGACTCAATGCTGACATCACTGCTGTACTCCAATCATCTTTCCTCCTTAAACCAATCAGCGGGCACTCTGCGTACTTTAAATCACTCCGCTCTGCTGTCACTAATAATATACCATATTGTGTGTGTATAACCTCTTTTTAAGTTTTGTGGATATTATACATGGTTATGCTGAGGACATGTCGGCCAATTTCCACTGGAAATGCCTTTGGTTAAGCTGTCAGCAAGGAATTCGCACTGCTGCGTTTTTATGTAGCTTTAATGCACATAAAAAACAGCTGCTTGTTTAAGTGAAAATACATTGATGGGGTTTTTGTGCACTAATAAAGTTGTGGAGTTGTAAAGTATTTTGTCTAGTGTCAATTATATCGTCAGTTATATCGTTATCACAAATTATATATCGTGATAAATATTTTTGGTCATATCGCCCTGCTCTAGCTGTCACTGTCCATTGCAAACTCCTTCATGCAACCCACTTCCACCCCATCTCCACCCGAACCAAGTCACTTCATCCAACCCTGCATCTTATCTTCACCACCTGCATCTAGACTCCGGGAAGTTTTGCCGTAATTCCTATCACTGCTGGAATTTTCATTCTGCTGGTGAAATCCCAGTGATGAGCCATCAGAGTCTAATAGCATAATAGAATTCTGTATATCAATAAATTATGTTCAGTTCCTTCTAATGGTCTCTCCTTATCGAATTCCTTGTTGGCAAATAGGCCAGGTATGTGAAGAAGTCAAGCATCAGTTATGCTGTTCATGTTAGCATCTTAACAGGACTTGACACTCCCTCTGTAATTGTTCTGTGTCACCGACAGACTGATTGCCCGCTGCTGTCTATGCGGCTCTGGATTTGATCCACATGCTGGCCTTTTTACTAATTACCTAAAGGCCACCCCATCTGTCTGTCCACTTCAGGAGCATTTGCAACTCACTGATAAAAGCCGACGAGCTTTTTGAACAAGTGTGTACATATTCCTCTGCGGCGCAGAGGAGTCTTTAATGTTCCTTCTGTCTCCTATTGTGACAGCGTCTCAACTTAATTGCAGCGTGCAGGCAGCGCTTTTGGTTTTCCGCTCTGGTGCTGGCACCGTCAAAGCTCTTCAGTTTGGATCTGGTAAAGGTTTTTCTGCTGGAAATATATCGTAATTATGAGAGAAACTGGTGTGTTTTAGATTCACAAATCTTACTTGTTTGTCACACTAATGAAGTGGGGCTTTCTCTTTCATCTTTGCCAAGTGGAGAAACGGAAACAAAGCGGCACGCTGTCATCCAGTAAACCAAGAATATAAAATAGGGCTCATGTCCAAACAAACCTGCTGGATCACTCTGCTCCCTCACTAGTAATTGGTGCCGGGCTTAAGCACAGAGCAGCGGCACAGAGGGCTTTATGTAAATCCAACAACTGCAGTTTTGTAGCAGCAGCAAAACAACGTGCGCTAGCAAAGCACACGTGAACTCCTCAGGTAGGGCCAGCCTAGCCAACAGGAAGCTGCGGCCTCATCCTGTGAAGATGCTTTCTGGCTTTCGCCTCAGAACATCAAATTAATTTGGCAAAGTAGAAGGCTGTGTCTTATGTAAATGAACAGCTGAGTTGAAAAAGGCGCATTGAATTCCTTGAGCAGAATATGAATGCAGAGAGACGAGGGAGCGATACTTTGAGTGTTTTCCCCTGACACACACACACACAAAAATGCATCACGCCCCATCAGAGTGAACTGCAGGCATGTACGCAAACACTTTTTGCTCACCCAGACAAAAAAAAACAGCAACCTTTTGAGCTCTCGTGCTCCAAATTGCTTTTTTATTTTTCAGTAGGAAGCAGACTGTAGTGAGGAGGGCTGCTAAAATCAGTAGAAATGTCTTTATTGTTCATTCCCGCCCAAGGCCCGGTCTTCTCTGTTGTTTGTTAGGTGACTCAAAGGTACTTTCGCATGAAATGGATTTTCTTTTACAGAAAAAAGAGTGTTTTCACCATTTCTACATCAAAGTAGAAAGAGTGCTTTTTAGCCATGCAAGGAGAATCTTAACTGCCGGACATTCGTGAAACTTTATGCAGGTGTTTAGATGACTTTCAGTCATTCACTAAGTTTGTATGGATTTTAATTTCTTTACAAGATTTATAATCAGTTTTCCACGTTATTATCTTATCACGTTTATACCACTAAAAATCACTGCTTATCTTACAGTATTGGTTAATCTTTAATCAAACCTCGATCACCTACTTGGTCTTAAGTCAAATTTGTCTCAAGGCAAAGGTCAAATTAATGATTTTATAAGCAATCGTGGTGAGATACTGTATCATCAACATGGTCTTTTTTTTTTAAATGCCTCTTTTGACCCAGACATACATTAACTGTGTACCTAGATATAAGAAATCATGTAGAGTTAGAAGTTGACAATGTTTATTTACTGTCACATCAGTTAGCTCTGACTGAATCCAGCTTCAAGATGCAGTGAAAACGCCTGAAATATGTACTTGTTGTTTTCATAATGAAGAAACCCTAAAAAGTTGCAGCAAACAAGAAAAAAAAATTGTTATTGGCACTGGCTCCCAGCTGAATCAGACTTTTTGCTGCCCTCATGTCCACAAATGAATGAATGTCAGTAAGTTTGCGAGACTAATTTCAGTCTTCACAGTCTGAAATCTCATCATACAGGAGCACTTTTTTTCTACTGCTGAGTTAATGAGTGACTATTCCTGACAAAGTACTATAGTTTATAAAATAAGCAGCAATGGAATTAGGCGAGCTATAATGCCATCAATCATTATTATCATTAAGCGTGCTGCTGGTAACTTAGCAGATCTGTTGGTTTGGGGAATTGTACATGTATTTAGCACGTCCCACCCAATACTTCATGCGGTCAGTGAAAAATTGCAAGCGTGTAACCCACAGTGCCAGATTTTAAAAGTTTAAGTAGCGCTTGTATCACAACCCATAGATAAGAATTGCTGCCTTTGGACAATTTTCTACTTTAGTGTCAGCTTTGTGGTAAAACATAAGCACTCAAAGAAAGAGCCTGTCTGAGTGTGATAAAAAAAAAAAGCCCAGAAGCGATCACAGCTAATGCAATGATTGCAACAAAATCTGTCATTAAGCTGTTTGTTTGACATAATGGCAGTTCATGAAACAGAGCAATCCACCTTAAAAGTTTCCAGAAGCCTTTCAGTAAATTTCCCCCCTATATTTGATTCAGTCTGACATTAGTTTATGTTGTTACTTGACTAATGTGTGGAAACTTGCCACCATAACTGTGGTTACACAACTACAGAAAAATGTAAATAAGTGTAAAGACAAAGATAGGAAGTTAAATGACAGGAAATGCACAAGGAAAGGTAATTACCAAAATAAAACAAGAAGCCAAAAAAAGTAAAGAAAAAGTTGTGGAAACAGAAGAACGGAACAAAATAAATATCGACACCCAACAGAAAGCCACATACATTATTATACGTGTATAGAAAGTTACTCTTTATGATTCTGTATGAAGGCTTTTGCTAAACCGTATGTATATATCAATACAATAAACATAGTTTTAAGACATTTTACAATTTTTGTACTATAATCAGAAATAAGATGGACTAATATTATCATGAGGGGGGTCTTTATTAAGAACCTGAAACTGTGTAGCTGCTGCAGTGTCTCTTTGGCCAGCACCACTGTGGTTTTCCTGGTGTCACGTGTTCATGTGAAGCAGAGAGAGCTTACCGGCAATGACTGAAACTCACAGTGTGGTGTTCACAGTGGTCTCTTCACGTATGTGCACGCCATGAAGTTGAACGTCTTTTAATTTAATTTTTTTTCTTGTTTACTTCAAGGAAAATGATCTCTCTGTAAACACACTGCTGATGAAACAAAAAAAGTTTTGATGTTTCCTGTTTAAAGCGTAGCAACACAAACTGTGTGTAACACCTCCCGCATCTATGCTACTGACGATCAGCCACTGATGTTACTTCTCTGTAGATTAACATCTTTATGAGTTGTGAGCGACATTGTTTTCACATGTAATCACAAAAAACATCTGAGCTTCAGTTTCATACTTTTAAATAAATCCAGTGTTTAGGTTACTTGTGTCGGACCTCGCATATCTTTCTCTTGTAAGAAAATAAAATCAGAAAAAAAAAAAAAGTTTAAGTAGTGCTGAACAAATAATGAGCTCACTGTTTGTTGAGGTGCTTTGTCTACAAAACTGTACTAACTGCACAGCAGAACGATTAAAAACAAGAGCAACATTACACAGACCAGCTCCGGTCTTGTAATTGGATACCATTACCCCATAAGCTGAACCCTCACCCCTGCATAACACAGGCTAATGAGCCAATAATCCAACATTCAAGCAGCAAAAGGAAAGATCAATGCATACTAGATCTACATTACGTTGTTATTGTAGTGAAAATCCCTGCATGCAATTAAAAGACGTCGGAGAAGGCGCCATCCTTATTCATACCCAATTATAACCAGGTCAAACGGCCTTAATTGGGTGTCTAGCTTGTTGATTATTTGTGAAGAAGGCGGATCGCACAGTTTATCATACTGATAGAAAAGAGGTCTCTGGTTAATTTTGGTTGTGTCTGCGGTGATAATTGAGAAATTAAAAAGCAAATAAACCATGATATTACCGTCAGTGTTGCGGGATTACTTGTGGAATAATTAGTGAGAGGAACGGACAGAAAGGATGTCCAGTTCTGATAAAACCTGGCAAACAGAAGCTCATCACCAAGGACTGATGAGGAAGGTTAATCCAAGGCAAAGACAGAATGAGAGACATTCAACAACATGTTATTTTTCATATAAAAGTGGTAAAAACTACATCTGTGGCTCATATGTAATCTGGCACTTATGCGAAACCCCGCCTAATGCACATTTTTTGACATGCATGCTAGAATGAGAGGCAGCAGGTATCCTGACAGATCTGGACTAAATGTCAAATCATCACAGTAACTGTAGCAAATATAATGATTACTATGGTTACGAAGCTAACAATGAGTCTAGTACAGACAGCTCTGTTTTTAAAAAAAAGTACTTAAAGAAAAAAACTGCCATCAGCACTGGAATTATAATGCTTCATTGCATGTGCTACACAGTCGTTTACAACCCATTTTCTATAATAGTTTGGACGCTGTGTAAAAGTGTAAATTAAAAAAACAGAAAACAATGATTTGCAAATCTCTTTTGTTCACCACCGAACATATGAAACACAATAAACTGAGAAAACGCACCACCTAAGGAAAACCTTTAGCTAATTTTGAATGTGATGGCAGCAACACATTTACCACTGCGTAGCATCCCCCTCCTCTTTTTGTAAAAAAGAGTCTGGATGACACTGAATCCATTTTTTCCCAAACGCATTTAAAATTTTGATTGGTCTGACCACTGAGCAGTTTTGCACTTTGTTTCCATACATTTTAAAGGATTTTTTGCTCAGAAAAGACACAAGTGTCTCTGGATCGTCTGCCCGTATGACGTCTCTCTACATGATAGAGCTTTAACCTGCAGACAGTGATTTCAAATTGTTCCACAATCTGTAGATAGCGTTTTTTTTGTTTGCTCGTTTTTCTTCTTTTTGTGTGTGTGTGTGTGTGTGTGGGGGGGGGGGGGGGGTGTGTGCAAATTGCAAAAAAAGAGAGTATGAACAGAGCGTCTTAAAAAGGAAGTCATGTTACTGAACTGTTGCTGATTAGTTGCAAAACGTTCCTCCAGCTGTTTAAGTTTCTTTGAACTTTCTTGACCTGTTGCTGCCGTCAGAAATCAGCTCATATTTTGTGTGAAATGGAAAAATGTCTAAGTTCAAACATTTGACGTGTTTTCTGTGTTCTGCTGTGAGATTTGCACATCAGTGCATTCTGTTTTTATTTACACTTTACTGATGTTTTACTGATGAAAATACATTGAGTCGCATTTTATATTTAACACATTTTTAGAAACTTGATTCAAACTAGGAGTACAGTAGAGATAACTGATGTGTGCATAATAATGTAATAGAGGTCTAAATGGTAAACGGCCTTTATTTGTATAGTGGTTTACTAGTCCCTAAGGACCCCAAAGCGCTTTACACATGCAGTCATCCACCCATTCACACACACATTCACACACTGGTGATGGCGAGCTACATTGTAGCCTCAGCCACCCTGGGGCGCACTGACAGGATAGATGTAAACAGGATAGATGTAAACAGGATAGAAAGTCTTCTATGGAGTTCTTCCAACTCTATGAGGCATCATATTGCTTAGGAAAGTATAAATATATTTAATTCCTTTTTTCCAAATGACTAAAGGTGGTTCACATTCAACATTATCGTAAAGGATCAAAATTAGCAGAGCAGAAAAATTTTTATACCACACATTCTGTCGTCGAAGTCTGACATCTGCCTGACACACAAGTTAACTCAACACCGCCCTGTCTGTGTGATACAAGCTACTTCTGCTTGGAGCCACTACCCTGAAGCAGAGATAAGGAGCAGGTTACACAGGTAAACCACTTCACCTGCTTACTTTCAAACTGAGTGTTCTCAGACCCAGGATTTTTACGTTCTGGAAATCTAATCCTTTTTTGGTTTTGAGAAATTACTTACATTTGATCTGCGTGGGTCCTCTACAGAAACTCCAGCTTACTCCAGCAGTCCAAGTACATGCGCCTAGTATGGTTCGACTAACAGGGGAATCTAAAATGCTCATGGGTGTTAATGTGAGTGCGAATGGTTGTGTGTCACTCTGTGTCAAAGGAGCTCTGTGGTTAGCACTGAGACATCCTGTGCATTGCCTCTTGCCCTATGACAGCTGGGATAGGCTCCACCAACCCAACCCCTCAACCAGAAACAGAAATGAAGAAAATGGATCGATGGATAGATTTACATTAAAATATGATTTACTATTATATCCTTTGAAATGTAGCATTTGTCTTTGTTAAGTATTGTTTTTTAAAATTCTTTAATATTCTTCTGATGCTTTGTATAAGCTCCTTTATCTTCTTAAATTGAATTTTAACTTTTGCAGACTTCTTTTTATTGTCTTTAGCTGTGTTAACTCCCCACCTGTTAACTCTCACCCTTATAGGTCACATATATATTGTCTCCGTCTTCCTTTATGTTGTAATCTGCATGGTGTCCTCATAGAGGAGTATACCCTATATTAGTACTCTTTGTTTTTTCTTACTCTGGATTCCTTGTGCTGAAGTTTTTGTATTCGTTGATTTTTCCCTCTGTTTATCGCTCGACTTTGTAGTTTATAAGTTATCGCCATTAAAAAAGTCATTAATGTTTCATTCCTGTGCCCTGCGTCCTGCATTTGGTTATACAAATTAACCCACCCAATTTAATAGTTCCTTCTGGAGCCTCGTAAGACTTTCACATCACAGTTTTTGCATATGAAGCAAACCCTGCCCGACAATGATAAACAAACAAACTTTGATGTGAAAAATTGCAAAAAGTGCAATAACTCATTTCAGATCACTTGCTGCTGGATCATAACATGTGCCCATAATGGGCAGCGTGCCACGGAGGTGCTCTGCTGTGATTTTGACTGATGACCTATTGTTGTCATTTACACTCTTATTTCTGCACTTCTGACTAATTGCCGGACCAACAATAGGGAGTCTTATTCTACTCTCAGCTCCAACTGTCACCTCCAGACTGGAGTAAAGCAGCATCGGAATGATGAATTCCAAATTTTGAATTCTGCACAGAGTGTCAGTCCAGCTTCGCACGGGGCAGTGCCTGCAGATAACCGGCCGCTCTGAACCGAGAGCTGCTGTTTGAATAATTAACCACAATGGAACAATAAACAGGCTGTTCCCACAAGCTTTCCTTACTCTGAAAATGTCAAAAGCAGATGGCACGCCGCCTGCGGCAAAACTTTGGTGTGGAGAGAAGCAAGAATGTACCGTAGAGGGGGGGAAACAAGCGAGGCAACATAATAAAAAAAAAAAACCCTTCTTATTTTTTTTTGAACAGAGGGGGAAGAACAACTGACCCAGGCTTCTTAGCTAATACTGATATAGAGATGCAAGTGTCCTTTGTCATACCGTGCCGAGGTGAGTCTTTTTATTAGTGCATCGCCACAGGCGAACATAAAGGCAACGATGGCAGAAACAAAACAGGAGAAAAAGCCGAGATATTCAGCACGCAGATGATCACACAGATGAGATCCAAATGGAGAAAAAGTGTTGAGCGGAGAGAAAATATGCAAACACAAAGTCATTGAAAAGACAAAGGCAAGTTGCAGGGCTGATGGAGGAGGATAAAAGTACGAGTCGAACAAAGTCCTTGTGGTTTGACTTTGTCCTCCCAGTTTCACGGGAAAGCAGAGGAGCTTTCTCGTGAGATGAACGCTTGGTCTGTCTTCCCACTTTCAGCGAAACGAAGGAAGAGGGAAACAATAGCAGTACAGTCAGGGCCTAATAAACTCATGGTGTTCAGGTCATGAATGATTACATAAAAAATGTCAGTACTTTCCTGTTCCATTATTCTCAGGGTTGTGCTTTGGGTTTTCCTTTCCTGTTGAAGTAGCTCACATGTACAGTAGCTGCAATGGTCTGTTCACACCAAATGCAAATTTAAGTTTCAGGGGAGCACAGTTACGGCCAAAATTCAAACGCAAATGTGAATCGTCACAAATTTGCACTGGGAGACAGCGTTTACAAGAATTGGTAGGATTGCAACTTTAAAAATTGAGGACAAGCTCTGTGTGATTCCACCTTGATAAGGCGAGCCGTGTCGTAGGATTTGGACTTGGTGTTATTGGTATTTGGGCAATAATGTATTCTGTAATTTTGTTTGTACACCACCACAGTGGGTTTTAAATCAAGCAATCAATATGTGATTAAAGAGCGGACTTTCAGCTTTAATTCAAGGGGTCTAACTTGCATTATCTCTTCTCTGCAGACAAGTTGGCGTCTTTCACATAAGCTTCAGGTGACCAAGGCTTTGCATCTGTTTGGACCAAAGCCACACCAATTTTTCCAACAAACCTCCAGCAAGCACTTACAATCAGTCGGTGGTTGCCAAACGGTTGCTATGATCGAAGCCATAATTAGCTAGCATAGCTTTTTTCCAAAATTTGCTAAAACTGCCAAATAAGATCAAAGCGCATCAAACACAAGTGACAATTCTTAAAATATGCTTCTTTCATATTTAAAACCAAAATGTATGTCCTCGTTGTTGTGTACTTTCTGTCCTCCCTGTGCCACTGCGTAGCATCAGTGCATAAGTATTAGCCTCAAAAGACCCCTGTAATATTTGAGGTACTGACACCTGAATTAGATTCTTTTCCTTCAAATTGTTGCTCCAGTGAAAAAACAATATCCACACGAACATAAAAAAACTTTCACCTTTTTCTTTGAAGTTTTATTTCCACAGCACCTGAACAGATTGCATCAGCTCTTGCAAGAAAAAAAAAAAACATGTGAGGCTCTAACCGCTGGGCCAGACACTGCCATTATACAGAGTAGTGATGCAGACAGAGTCCCACAGAGAGGAAGAGGAATATCAGGAGGAGGGAGGCCAGACGGGACAGGCGAGGCGGCAGTAACAGAGATCGCCCTCCCGCCGCTGAGAGAAGCTGTGTAAGACCGTAATCAGATTTCACACATCGCTCGAGCATCTCAACCAAACACCCCGACTCTGCGGCAGTCAGGTGGCTGAACTGATGTGTGTTACAGGACAAGTAAAAGAAAAGCAGGGTGTTGAGTCATTCTACAGAAATACTGATATTATATTTTATTGAATTTCCACAACCATTTATTTGCTCTAACAATGAAAATATTCGAAGAAAATTGAAAGAAGTTTAGCGATGTAATCCTTCACCTTTAGGTGTAACAAAATTGAATGTATGTAAAATAACTATCGAATGACACACTTTATTTGATGTAACAAAAAAACAAACACATGGTAACACCAGCGACTCAATGAACCATCAGGGGACATATATGGCACTCAATGTAAATGTACCTGCCATTTATAATGATGCACGTGAGGATTTGCGTAAAATATTCAGTTTTTATGTAAAAGAACTGTAAATGAACGTCACTAGTGTTACCAGCAGCAACTGAGTAATGACTCTGGTCTTAGCCATAAGGAAGCTAACAGCAATAACTGTCATGAAGCAAGTGTCATGAAAAAAAATGGACCCAGGACTCACAGACAAACCAGTAACTGGAAAATGAATTAGGTTGAGTGAATAAGTCCATAAACACAGGGGGCAAAATCCAAACTCTTAAACAGAAGCACAGGGATCCCAAACAGAGACTTTTTCCAAGTGTCTTTGTCCAAGGGAAGTGGCCAAAATAGCATGACATCGAGCCTAACACGCCTAACGAGACAAACGCTGACAAGATACAAGGGAACGCGAGGGAAGCAGTCGAAACTGAAACACAGGAAACTAAAAATACACTGCAGCTCTAACCACCATAGGTTTACTTCCAAAAGGTTTCAACCTTAAAACTGAAGTAATGATCTGATCAAGCACATAAACCAGGAAATACACAAAAAAGACATGAAACTTGAACAGAAATGAAGCAAAAGGGCTCACTGCTCAGATAAGATACTGTTTTACTGTAACACAGGTGTTATTGTTAGAATGACATATTGGGGTTTTTTACTTTAATATTTTTGTACAGACCAGGGACAGAAAACGTTCCACTGAAAGCTGCTGACAAAGTGTGTTTGCATTCGTTTTTGAGGTTATTAGCTGTGCACAGTTTGTGCATGTGTGCATATCCATTTTGCTTACACACCTGTATTTACAGTCTTCCTGTATTTGTGTGTCTGTGCTCTTGCAGAGGATATTTTCAGAAGCTGAGGACAAAAGTCTGACTTTTGACTGGAGTTTGAGTTTCAGAAGTCAGAGAAGACGAACACGAAGTGTCACAGTAATGTGGTGCTGACATTTTCAGTGGGGCAAGGTGGTAAAACATGTGTGCAGCTGCTTAAAGGAAGGTTTTCGTTTTTCTATACCTTATTATAAAGATTGTGTCACACGAGATCCATTCACATGACAAAAGCAGTCTCGTGAGCCTCAGGGCATAAACGAAGCAACTTGTCAGGCAGACTGAAACTAACTTGAACTGTTTGTGAGAACCTATAGCACAGGTGTAGGGGTGGCCCCAGACTGACAGCCTGTAAACCCTCAGGCTGTCCTATACATTTATTTTTTTAATGTTTGCTTTCAAATAAGTTAAGCTGTATTTGCAAGCTCGATCATATGAACGGTTCAGGTATCTGATACCATGCTCCTAATCGAATTGCATGACTGCCCCCAAAACACACATACACCAAACAAAATCACAATAAAACACACTATTTGTGCTGCATGTCTGCACTCCTTCCTGCTGAAGAATAATAAGATGGTATTACTTCTTTAGTCAATTAAAAACTATATTAACAAAAACTAGTTATTATTATTAGTGGTGGATTTTTCAAACTGTTCCTTTATGAAACTAAACAATAAACCCACCTCAGTACACATAAAACTGGATTTCTGAAAAATTGTGTTCATAAAATAACCAAAGTAAAAATTATTATTCTGCAGAAAAATGCTTTCTCGATTAATTTTACTGCTGCAAATGTTAAAGACTGAGCTCATTTTAAATGCTTTATGTTCTGTTTTATGTCCAGAATCATATTCTATAAATCCCGTTTGTAGTGGCTGCGCTGTGAGGAGCACACATCTGTAAAAAAAAAACAGCTGTTTTTGTGATTCATCTGAATTTAAAAAATATATATATTCAAATCTAATCATAATGCAGTGACATGATAACTCTTCAATATTTACAGAAGGATAAAAAAAATAATGAAAAATAAAGTTGGATGTTGGCAAACCAGCTGGTTAAAGGTATTAAGATCAGTCAACCTTAAGAACCAAACAATTTTTCATATTCTTCTTATCTGAAAGTGCTGCTGAGCCTGCAGCTGGTCAACTTCTTTTTTAACTATATGAGACCTGTTATGTATGTATGTAGACATTAATAGATTAAAACAAAAACACTTGGTGACAAGTGTTTTTGTTTTAATCTATAGAAATAACTATAAACAAATACAAACTGATAGCTCAGTAAGGTGTAACTGTTCAAACACACATTGTTTTACTTATAGGCGCACAGTTTGTGTTCGCAGGCATGCATGTGTGCATATCCATTTTACTGCTTTCACACCTCTATTTACAGTCTTCCTGTGCCATGCTTACTATCTGTGCAGTGGATATGTCATTCATTTTGTGTATAATGTGAGTTTGTGTCATCCTAAAGTACTTCTCTTTTCTCTTCCTGTATCCCTGCCACTCTCTACAGAAGGAAACTATTGAAAAGGGGAGGGAGTGTGTCCTCAGGGCACTACCTTTTTACCTGAATGAAGACCCAAGCATCCTCTTCAAAGAATAATTGGTTGGTAATTTTAGTTTAGTTTTTTATCTGTATTAAACCAAATTTTGAATAACTAATGTTGTTGCATGTTCTAATGTTGTTGTTGTTGTAATTTGCATGGAACCTGTTTAAATGTTTTGGGGAATCTTCTTGTATACCCAAACTATGTATATTTATTGTTGAATCTGTAGTCTAAAATAGTGGCGCACTGGGGTGCATGTTCCTAATATTGTGTTTACTTCATTAAAGGGTAGCTTTGGCCCTTTTTTTTTTCTTTTTTCTTTTTTTTTTAAAAACTGGACACCATTTTTCTATGTTTTTGTGTCTAAGCTACAGCTGTTCAGAGGGAGCTGGAACAAATTACCCATGCTATCTTTACCATCGAAAGAGCTGATTCCAGCACTCCTCCAGCCGATGTGGGTATAACCATCTACCATGTGTCCTGCATGACCTGGAAGACCTGGCCTCTGCATGTGCACTCTTAATGGGTGGGATATATGCACTGAATCTCAGTTAACCTCGAGACTGAAAGCTTTCTTTGAAGTACTTCAGAAGCTCTTCCTTCATCTGTATGTCAGCAGACTCTTGACCAAGGTACAGTTGCTCAAGAATAAACTGAATGAATAAGCCAACCCTTAATTTGGATGATGAATGTTCTGTCAGATGGACAGAAGTTTTTCGGAGGCTGAATGGGAATAAAATGGTAATTTGTAAATGACAGATAAAGGGAAAATTACATTTAAGAGAAATTTAGAACATTTTGAAAAGTTTGTAAACTACTACAATTTGAGAGATTTTACTCTTGTGGGGGGTCAGTAAGAGACAATCAAAAGTATTGAGATTTAAAAGATTTAATTGAGAGATGATACTGCACCAGAAATGTTGAAGGGTGGTGTGTATATTAGCGTTCAAGGCATATTGTTATGAGGTGGAAATATGTTCATATTCAGTTTGTGTTACATTGTGTGCATTGTAAAGGTAATTGCAATACATACTAAGAATAAGGGTAAGTTAGGAATGCAGGATGAATGTATATTTTGCGGACTTTTAAAGGCAAACAATTGTTTCCATGTTAAAATGTTTACAACTCGAGTTTTTTTGCCCAAACACTGGTAAAATAAATGTTGACAGTGGCAAGTGTTAAATGGTTACTGCTGTGCTGTTGCAAAAAAACTGAACACTGACAAGCTGTTTTATTGTTAGACCATAATGTTGGCATGTTTTATTAAAGTTTTATTTGGGATAGTGATATAATTTCTTTGATTGCTAATATCAGTGGACTATTTATTATTATTATTATTATTATTATTATTATTATTACATTAATTTTTTTTTAAATTGTGGCTGTTGAGGTGGACACTTCACTTTGCATTGTTAAAGGAAAGCACTTCATTGGCATTGTGTTACTGGACTGACCCTAAGCAATCATTGCAAATAGCAACTTTGCTATCCATTTTAGACACTAAAAGAAAAAACACTCCACAGACCTTACTAGCATCACATGTGCATAACTCAAGTGTCATCTTATCAATGTGTTATGTGGTCTTCAATGTTTGTTTGTTTTTTCTTCTATTTCTGGCAGATACAGACATTTAATTTAAAGTCTTGATGTTGCATCTGTCTACATACTGTTAATTACTAACCCTAATGAGCTGTCGTGTTTTGTTTCGGACCGGTTTTACACAAATGCTCACTGAATGTGTTGGCAATAAAAGAAATTTTAAAAAATAAGTTGGATGTACTTAATTCATTTGTGTGAAACCTGTTGACAAAATAGATTTATGTAAAACTAATTAGTAAAGCACAAGGTGGCTGAAAATATAATATTTGAATTAATCTAACTTAAATTTAACATTTTACTGCCACAAATAAGAAATGTGTTGAAGTAACTAATCTAAACTATCTAACCTGTAAATATATAATCTATGTTCATACAACATAACTTGATTTAGTTAGTCTTAAATATGTCTTGTTAATCTTAAGTAGTTTTTTTTTAATTAGATGAACTAAAGATTTTTGCTTTAAACTAACATAATGCAATTTCATGGAACCTGTTGACAAAATAATTTTAATTAAAGCCAACGTTTCATTTTTTTGAGTGTATGTGTATCACATAGTGTCACAGTAATGTAGTGCTGATATTTTCAGTGGGGCAAGGTGGTAAAATATGGGGTGTGCAGCTGATGGCGACGCTTAAAGGAAAGTTTTCGTTTTTCTAACTTGAACTGTTTGTGAGAACACAGGTGTAGGGGGTGGCCCCAGACTGACAGCCTGCAAACACTCAAGCTGTCTTTGGTCATATTGAAACCTGCTTGCAAAATAAAATGAGCAGGTGTGCCACAGAAGTTAGAGAGCCTGAGCAGCTACCCTCAGAAAAAATGAATAAACTTTTCTGTTGGTGATCGGATCGAATAGTTAGACGTCTATTATTGATATATACTGAGGTGTAAAGGTCGCCAGATCTTCTTATCTTCTTATCTTTATGGGGGAAAGAGTTGAAGCAGGACTAAAGCTTAACTTTTGAGGAAAGGTTGAGTTTTAGAAGTCAAAGAAGACAAACATCAAGTGTGATTTTTGTTTGTTAATTCCTTATTATACAAACTGGGTAAGATGAGATCCAGTAACACAACATATGCAGTCTGTCATCAAAAAAATCACTCAGCATGTAAACAGTCATCGGGCTAACTGAAATATGGTATTATGAATAGAGATGGACCGATCCGATATTAAGTATCGGTCCGATACTCAATTCAATTCAATTTTATTTATATAGCGCCAAATCACAATAAAAGGCGCCTCAAGGCGCCTCATAGATACTGATCTAAATTACTGGATCGGATATCGGAGAGAAATAAAAAATGTAATCCGATCCATTAAATATCACGACAGCACCTCACAAAACTTGCGACATGGCGTAACTCGGCTCATAACCCTAGCGCGTCGGAGCAGTATGCATCACGTGATAGAGCGGCTGTGGCGTGTGAGACCTGCTGTCTGGTTCAGCATTTGTGGCCTCACTACCAAACTGTCATTTCATCTCCGACAAAGTTATCCCAGAGAAGTAAAGCAGGTGTGTAAGTACATCTCTGAATGTTTGTAAAGCATTCCCGTGTTAAGCTTAACAACCGATATATGGAGCGACTGCCTCTTCTCTCTCTCTCCCTCTCCTGCTGCTACTTCAATCATGAAACTGATCAATGATCAGCTGATCGGCTTTTCTGTCGCGAGTCTGTCTCTCTTGTTTGTTTTTGGCCCACTTCGCGCCAGAAAGAGAAAACCAGCAGCTGAACAACAGCAGCACGTTTAAGCTTGATAAGCTGTTGTTTGAATGTATTTAATATTACTTTCTACACCAGGATCATTTTCTGCGTAGCTGACGGCTGGTAACTGTGCAGGGGCGGATCTAGCAAAGTTTAGCCAGGGGGGCCGATAGGGCATGAACAGGGAAAGAGGGCACAAAGACATACTTTTCTTTCTTATTCTCATTTAAAATGTCGAGCTTTTAATAAATAATTATCTGAATCTTACACCCAAATTTTAATCTGATGTAAAAAGTATAGAAGTCCATTACTGTATATAGTAACTGTTAAGTCTAATATACCCTAGTAAGCTATAGTACTTTTTCCTTTGTGAAGGTACCATCTGTGCTGGTGGCTGATGGTTCCCTATTTTTTTTTTTTTTTTTGGCTGGGAGCTTGCAGCCCTATTAATTAGGTTGCTTACTCTTTAAAATACCAGAATAAGAAGGATGGAGCAGGTTTAAGTTCATTAGATTGATCAGTATTGCTGAACTATGAAATATTTTGGGTGCAGTATATTTTTGCATACAGGTATAACAGAATAGCTTTAGTGTTTGTTTGTTTTTTTAAACTTGAATTTGAACTTATACAAAATGCAGCAAGATATTAAAAAAACAGTTTTAATTAAAAAACACACTATATCGGATTCATATCGGTATCGGCCGATATCCAAATTTATGATATCGGTATCGGACATAAAAAAAGTGGTATCGTGCCATCTCTAATTATGAACTAACTTGAAAGTCAGCGATTTCAAAATGTTATGTTGAGTGATAACCTAAGGTGGTGGCACCAGGTTGAAAGACAGCCCGCAGGTCCATCCATATACATTTTTACAGCCATAGGTTTAAGCATAAGTTTTGTTACATATGCAAGCTGATCATATGAAAGGATGGGCAGCTGACGCTTTGCTGCTAATCCACTTTGTTTAAACTTGAACTGATTTATCACTCTTTAAGGGTATTTGTTAGAAGTTATGGAAAACATTTCATTATGTGAACTGTCCTCACATTGCTGGAAGCACAGCTGTGTGAGTGTTGTGCTCTCGGAGATCGTGCTGTTAGGACTCAGCCAGCTTCTCTGTAAAAGCCTAATAATGGTTCGAATCCACTTAACGGCTACCCTGAGGTACCCCTGAGCAAGGTACCGTCCCTACACACTGCTCCCCGGGCGCCTGCTTAGTGGGCTGCCCACTGCTTCACTGAGTGAATGGGTCAAATGCAGAGAAAGACAAGTAATTTCCCCATGGGGATCAATAAAGTATCCATTATTATTATTATTATTATTATTATTATTATTATTATTATTATTATTATTATTATTATTATAACAGAGGCCCTCCGGCCAGAAAACGGATTAATTAAGGGTCCACACCAGAATCCCCAAGGGGCGGGCAGCCCTGTGCATTGTAACTCCACGTAATGCACACACCAGCGCACAGATGCTGCTGCGAATAAATAAGGCACATGCACACACACAGGTAAGCAGACCTCATGATTAAAAACCCAAACACACAGGTAAAAGGAGTCAAAGTGTGTAAGAGCCCGCCTCTAACCTGACACCGGCAGCCTCCGGAAGAAACATCGTTAGCACTTCACGGAGGCTTTTACTTGCCTGCCTGGGCAGCTCAGCACACTCATTAAGTTCCTCCTCTTTATTAGACCAAACATATTGTTTCAGGATGAAAGAGGTGCAAGGCAGGTGGTAAAAATAAGACGAGAATAGTCTAAAGAAAACAGAAAAAAACTGTCTTTATTCCCCCTGTGGTTCTTAATCAAAAAGAACGAGAAATTTAAACAAATATTCGAATTTCAATAATTCAAGCTGCACAATAAAATAGTTTCCTCGGGTAAAATAAACAGCACAACACAGTGAGAAATAAATCCGCTGAAAAAAATAATTGTTTGCACTGACATCAGCTGAAAATGGATTATCATCATCAAACTATTACAGTGTTCAGCAATAAATAGCCGTGTGTTTGTCAGCACTGCTCGGCCCTCGGAGGTGTCCTCTATTGATCCGTGTGCCTCATCTTGCTCCTTGTAGCCTAATGAATAAGAGGTAATAGGATCCAGTCTATTGAAAAGAAGCTCTCTTTTTTTTTTTCAAACTGAGCCAAAGTGAAATATATTGTAAGTCCCTCAACACACGCTGCGATACTTCTTTAGTTCGTGGCATCGGGAGTTCTCTGTGATGAAGCTCTTCGCTAGTGTGGAAAAGCGATATTCAGTTTCGAGTATCTGTTTTCTGGCTGAAGTCGAGCCAGTGATTCTATAGATAACATATCGAATGGCCTGCCGGAGTTAATAGCCACCACAGTGTGCTCTCACCGGCCATTATCATTGTTCTTATGCTCTGTTTTATGTGGCTTTATGGGCACTTTAAGCTTCCCGTTTCATCCAAGGTCATGGGAACCGAGCTATTTGGAGGGCAACGACAGGATGTAAGTACACCGCCCAGCTTTTTCAATCAGAATTGCCATCAAGGGCCAGAGTACCCAAACCCACTGTATCTAACCTTGTTTCACTTCAGGTGGGCTGAAGTTCCACAGAAATCAATTTCAAAACAAAATAAAGGTAAAGCCTGTTATGAGTTTGTGCCAGCAGCTCACATTCATCCCACTGGCAGAAATAATCTGATTATGGCAAAACCTCTAATCTGATCATCTTGATTAGAATTAGAAGTTTCATCATAACCTGGTAGATTCAACCAGTTACAGCTATGTTTGGTGTTGGTTTGTTGGGAAAAAATATACTATTTAGTAGCTCGTCGTTTGCTTTTCAATCACCTGAGCACCTCACTTTATTTTTGGAAAGTATGCTAAAACATCCATTTTTACTGAGCAGATGTTACATCCATGTTTGTTTGTTGCTAATTAAGGTTATGCAATGTAAAAAATGAAAGGTCAAGAAGAGTTACTAAAGGTGCAATGGTGTTTCCAAGATTAAGGATGAACTTATAACTGCATAATCCACAGTTGTGCTTCTGCCCTTTGCGATCACGTGGCATGAATGTTGAATGAGAGCCATGAATACAGTGATGTGAAAAAGGACGTTTTCTCAGGACTCTTTGCTGCCCTGCTTCTATAGAAATAAAGAGGGTAAGTAGAAGCCATGTGCTGTGAATCAAATGCACTTGATTGACTGATCATCAATAAGTGTGAGCACCTCTATAAAAGCAAGAAGTCCACTCTTGGAAAGATTGCTGATATGGAGACTTTTCGCAAGAGTGGACGACCCAGCAAATTGACCCCGAGGTCAGATTCGTGCAATGCTCAAAGAAACTGCTAAAAGCCCAAGAGCTGCATGTCAAACTCTACAGGGCTCAGCTGTTTGGAAGAACTGCAGGAGAAAGCCTCTTCTCTCAAAGAAAATCCCAGCAGCTCAGATTAGGTTTGCAAAGTTGCATTTGAACAAAACCAGAAAAACTCTGGAACAATGTCCTTTGGACAAGGGCGCAAAGTGGAGATGTCGGACCATGATGCACTGCACCACATTTGGAGAAAACCAAACACAGCATATCAGCACAAAAACCTCATAACAACTATCAGTGCGGTGGTGGAGGGGTGATGATTTCGGCAGTCATTGAGTGAACCATGAACTCCTCTCTATACCAAAGTATTCTAGAGCAGCGGTCCCCGAGGTCCGGTACCGGTCCGTGAGTCGTTTGGTACCGGGCCGCGAGAGTTGAGGCTCAGGTGTGAAATGTATGGTTTTCAGGGTTTTTATCGGTTTTCAGCGTTATTTTGTTATCGTTTTTATCGTTAGCTCGGTTTTCCTGGGTCTTTTCACGTGTGTTATGAATAAATCTTCTTTATTTCGGTATCGGTACTAGTTTTATTTTGTTGTATTTATCTGTGACACCTTAAAGGCCGGTCCGAGAAAATTGTCGGGCATAAACCGGTCCGTGGCGCAAAAAAGGTTGGAGACCACTGCTCTAGAGAATCTGTCCTACAGCTAAACTTCACTCAAATTGGGTCTTGCAGCAAGACCACACAGGAGAACCACACACCGATGCAATATGTCAGCACACTTTACCGCTGCTCCATTGAAAGTGTGCTGACATATTGCATCGGTGTGTGGTTCTCCAGCTGCACCACAGCACACAGAAAGGCACTCCAGAGGGTCATCAACATGGCCCAAAAAATCATTGGACATCCTCTTCCCTCCCTGAAGGACCTGTACAGCACTCGCTGTCTCAAGAGGGCACGCAGCATCCTACGGGACTGCACACACCCAGGACACCGGGTGTTTAAGCTGCTGCCATCTGGCAGGAGGTTCAGGCTGCTGAGGTCCCGAACAAATAGACTCAAGGACAGCTTTTACAACAGGGCAATAGCCCTGATCAATGCAAATAGCTGACCTGACTGGATACCTCCCTGGACTTTTTTAGGGGGGAGGTAACAATGTTTAAAACAATAACAATAATATTTATATTTATAACAAGGTGCAATAATAATTAATGTGCAATAATAACAGTGTGCAATACACATACACTTATTCTTCTTTTTTATACTAAGTTAATATACTGTGTTGTGTTGTTTGTTACGTTGTGATGTGTCATATCGTGTTGTGTTGTGTTATATGTAGTGCCGACGTAGGACAGTTTTTCCAATTTCATTGTACTACTGTACTATGTATGACTGTGCAATGACAATAAAGAGTTATCTTATCTTATCTATCTTATCTTAAGACACATAACCTCCCGACCAGGTTATGTTTTCAGTACAAGTTACCATGGTGATGTTAGCCAAATAAAATGAGAGCCACCTTCATGACGCCGACAAACTTTAAACTCAGATTACCTCACAAACCCTTGATTCTTGCTTCATTGTGCACTCATCAATCTTATCAGATAATAACACGTACAACAGATAGCTCTCAATTACCATCAGTCACTATTCATTACAATAATAAAACAGACACCAAAGGAACTGAACACACTGACAAGTCAGAGATTACAGTAGCATGAGGGAGACCTACACAGCGCTATGCAACATTAGAAGTTTTAATGTTGTGGCTGATTGGTGTTGCACCATGTGATCACTGCAATTAGCTGAGAGAGCATCAGCAGCTGCTAGATGAGGGGTTTGTGCCTCTCAGGGTAGTTAAACTGGAAACCACCCCAAATTATTCCTACTCGAGGATGGTTGTCATTATAATAACATTGATTTCATTTATATTCTCACACAGAATCATTGTAATGATAACTGTAATAAACACAATTAGATATCAGTCAAAATATAGGACAGGGCTCTTTGATCAGAAAGAAAGCCTGATCATCACTGTATTTTGAAATTTAAAATATTTGTGTTATTTGGGTAAATTGATGAAAATCTGCATATTTCTAAGTTAACCTCATGGTGTCCCCTGCACCGTATACGCTCTGACTGAATAGCGCAACAAAGAAAGCTTAAATGTTGTTATTACCCCAGTCAGATTAGTCATGGTGCTATTCATAGTACTGAGAAAAAAACAACCTCAGGCTCTGGTTCACTCAAACACTTTCCAAAAGTCTAAAGAGCAGAGAGTGTCTGAATGGAAAAAAAATTCAAGGTCAGGACTTTGGAAAAGGGAGGACTCTGCTACGTAGAAGTTTGCCCGACAATAACAACAGCACCCAGACCAAGATGCTCTCTGTATTAATAATGAATAATGCATTTTCGTGTTGTGCGGAACAGCAGGGCCATCGAGATACAGGACTTTGCTCCCATAATCTTTCTGCCCAGACCGTTTTAATCCAGGGTCTGCTGGTATCTGGCTATCGGACATCTACAAGTAGATGAAAGCGTTCGTACCAAGGGCAGCTCCCTGGAGCCGGGCCCAAACCCCGACAAAAACCCTCGCCCATCTGTCTTCATCTGGCATCAGCAGCCAGAACCACACATGACAGGGAACCGGGATAAAAGCCTGTCTCGTTTTGTGACAAGCAATAAAGAGCGCTCTAGCATTCATTTTTCATTGTGAAGTCTTTGCTCTCTAACAATTATACAACAAATTACTGATGTCTCTTCTTCTTCATCTAGCAGGCTCCCCCAAGGAATCAATCACAACCAGGGATATCAATGATATGCGGCACCACGGGGGGGTGACAAGAGGGCATTTTCAACTCTACACCCTCCATTTTTGTATCCAGTAAAGCCTCTAATCTGAAATAAGGTGCATGCCTGCACATCAAAATCTATTTGCTCCTGAGCCACAATGAGGAGAAAATGTACCTTTGCACTAATGCATCAAAGTGGCTGAAAGTTGGCCAGTTTTCAATGTTTGTTTGTGCGTGTCTGTGTGCGCATGCATGCTTCTGCAAGGAGGGTTGCTCAAGGCCAGCATCAACCTAACAGGGGATCAAGTGGATGCTGTCTGCGTGAGAGAATACATGTCTGTGTGTGTGTGTGTGTGTGTGTGTGTGTGTGTGTGTGTGTGTCAGCTGGCCAGGGTCAAACCAAGAGGTTTGTTAACATGGAGCATTAATCTCGCTCAGGCCAACATCCACACATCGCTAAATCAGCGCAAGCACACACACTCCCTCAGTTCTCCGCGGTGAGCCGAGATGCCCACAAGTAAATTTTTAATCACATGCGCTCTAATCACTCAGGCTCACAGTCGGTCTTAAACCACAGTCATGACCTCCGCTTACGCACATTAAGAAGACCTGAGTGAGCACCGCATCCTCCTGCACCCCTGAAACCTGCGTGCCCGTAAAGCCCTTCCCTGTCAATACCAACTGCACAGAGAAGAAAAAAAAGACAACGCTCACCATCTGTCCTCCTGTATGATTTTCTCTGCCCCTTTTTTTTCTCTGTGTGTGCAAGTGTGTGAGCTCTGCGATGCTTAACTGTCCCCTTCCTTCAAAGCTTTGCTGATACTGTTGCATTTTCTGAAAACCCCACTCACCCTAAAATCACCATCTGGCTCCTTTTCACCTCTCCCCATCACCAGAATGTCATCTTTGTTGGCTTGACGGGGTACATGCAGGCATTTCTGTCACTCAGAGTTAAATTTGAATAAAAAATAACTGCATTATACTGTATGCAGACACTCCACGTCCTACTTCTCCAGGTTATTTTCCTCCCTTTCTTTTAGAAATTCCTATCTCACACAAATGGAGGAATTTATGCTACATACCAGCATGTCTGACTCTTTCCGCCTCCCGGGAACCAGTAAACAAAGACTTCTCCTTTTCTGGCTCGGGGCCTAAGAACGACCATTTTCAGGGACACTGTGCAGCAGCCAGACACAGAGCAGTATATCATAGTCTGCTACAGTATAAATAAACTCCTTTCTCAGAGCCTTTAAAGGGCACCCTCCATCTAAAAAGACTTTTGTGATGAGCTTTAACACAGCCGTGCAGTGAATCTTAGTCAGCGCACTTTATCTTCGCGTTTTTTTGTAGAGGGCCGGTGTGGCCCGCGCGTTAGTGTGTGAGCGTTTATTCATAAGTGTGTCGCTGTTCTATCCCTCCCTGCCCCCTCCATCAACACCACCTCGCCTCACCTCCATTGTTATTCCCTGCATCGCTGTTCTCCCAACAGAGTGCACATTCATCACTCGGTCTTGTGCCTTTCTTGTGGGCACACCAGAGAGAAGAAAAAAGAAAGAAAGAAAGTCAGGAACCTTTTTAGGTCCGTGCTTGTAAATGACCTGCCGCGAGATGGGGTTTATTAAGTCACCTCGCCTCCTTTCTCACTAACCTACTTCCCAAAGACAGACGAGGAGGCGAGAGACAGACGGACAGAGGGGAGGCAGGTAGACGCACGGATCAAAAAGGAGCAGCAGTGGACCGGCATGAGGATTGATGAGATTTCTCAGTATTTTACGTGGGCCGTCCATCCACCTGCTGTCAAAGCCGCTTAAAAAGACACAAAACCCCAGAAAATGTGGGAATTATTTCTGTTTTGTGAGACATTTACAAAGGAGTCCCATGGTTATTTGCTTTACTTGATGGGGAAAAGGGGGGAAACACCATTCTAGCTTCCTGGAGTATTTGATGGCTTTAAAATGTCTTGTTTTGTCTGACCAAAAGTCAGAAACAAGCACCAAATAAAAAAAATGGTGTGGGGGCAAATTCTTATTTTGACAAGCTGGAGCCTGCAAATGTTTTTTTTTTCCCATTTTAAGCTTACTAAATGACTTGAATTATTCATTAGATGTGACAGCTATTTCACTGAGTGACTGAGCTGAAATAGGGACACCTCCTCTGATACTCTTCATGTTTATTTTAAATCTTTTTTATTCTATTCCCACACCCAAGTAAATGATTTCTGCAGGGACTGACTTGCTTTGAGTGTGGCCCATAATTTTCTGTCAGCTGTCAGATTAATGAAGTACCCCATTAACATGTAACCAAAGTACATTTTGTGTGTGTGTGTGTGTGTGTGTGTGTGTGTGTGTGTAAAGAGCCACTTCAAGAACCAACAGTGACAACAATGCGCATTTCCTTCCAACAAGGCAAATACAAACCTCTGTAAGTGATGCAGCAGACTGAAAAAACTTCAGCCAACAACAAACTAATCAACTAATGGAACAGAAGCAAATCTGTGTTACGGAAAATATTGAACAGGCTCCAGCAACAGCTGGAATCATTCTGCCATCATGCTAGATTCAATAAAGGTATAAATAGTCTGTCATTAACAGTTGCCCTCCTCTCCTCCGGGTGTACGAAGGAGTTCACACTGATAATCCCGCGCGGTTAATCTCCGCGTGACGTTTAATTAATTTCCCGGCACAGGTGTTGACACTCTCTTAATCTGACTGAACAGGAGAAATCAATCATCCCGACAAGCTTTGAGGCGCTGGCAGAGAAGATCGCGATAAATACACCGATTCCATCTCGGTGTATAGCTGGTTTTAGGCTAATGTGTCCGACAGTGTCTGAGCTCGGACAGGACGCGCTATCGTGCAGTTCTCCAAAATCCTGACTGCACGTCGCTGGCAGCGGATGACGAAAGCATCTGCCCAATGTCGACCAGTCAACAAGCAGACCGGTTTTCCAGGTTAAAGCTGGGTTTATGGTCCAGCGCAGCTAGCGCTGTTCGCACCGCTGAGTGCAGTAAGCTCTGTTGCCAGATGGAGGCAATGCACAAAGTATGCAGTACAACAGGTCTGTTTTACTGTGCTTGTGCTTTTCCTGGTCTGTCAGCCGGCCGAGGAGAAAAGGGGTATTATACAAATATATATATACAAATATATATACAAATCATTTACAGCTTTGGTTTTTGCCTTTTTGCAAGTATTCCATATGATTTGACTAAAATAAAGACCTCTGTGGAAAAAGAAGGTTTCCATGTCCAGTTCATGCAAATACATGTTGTAGTTATCTTCATATGACGATGCAAAATACTGGCACCTGTGTGTCCACTGACATGAAATCACAAGCTGATATTTTCCTCCTAAAACCACAAAGAAACTCATCAGACTTGAGATGAGCAGGAAACATCAACACCTGCTACCTGTCACCAGTTTATTACACAGTTTAACACAGCTTCCCGCTTAACTGGCACATTAATTTGCTCGAACAAAAAGCTGAATGTGAAAATATTTGTCATCAACATAGTTCGCGTTGCTATTTGAAGATACTATCAGCACCTATATGCACATGTATACACTTAAGACGATGTTAATTCCTTTTTTCCGCCAGGTCTGTGATCTAATCTATTCAAAAAATGGACAAATCTGCAACATCTGGAGAGAGTAAAATGTAAGCAAATCTAACCAGTTGAAAAAAAAAATCTGTTAACCTGGAAAAACGGGTTAGAGCAGCGACTGAGTTTAGCGGGAACGCGATAACCGGGAGGGAAAAAAGAAAAGAAAACTTCAAAAGGTTAAAAACGGCATGAAAAGCACGGACGGTGGTTACCGTGTCCACTCTTCATTGCTTTTAACACTCAGCTTCACTTCAGCTCTTTGTATGTGAGAACTTCGTTCTTCTCCGCCGCTGGATCGACAACAGCACCAGCACGCCTGGATAGCTTTGAGGGGTCGTGCCGGAGTGAAATCACTCCGCGGCTCATTTCCAAATGATACACATGTTGGCTCTGAACACCTTTTTTTTTTTTTTTTTTTTTTTTTTTGAGGAAAACGTGTCAGCGCGGGGGGGTGGCCATAAATCCGCTTTTGGCGCAGCTATCGGTGCGTAATTGTCCCCACAGAGGAGCGGTGAGGATCACAGAGAGAGAAAAACGGAACATTGGCACAATAGAAACAAACATGATCGTCTACAAATGTCCGCTTGTGACACATCGACCCCCCTTTTTCCCTTTTAAACAGCACATCAGACACGTCCACTGCTGCGCTACTACGGGGATTAACGCCGCCATGTAAGGATAGGGATGCTGCTATTACACCGTTACCGACCTTTGTTATCTCCGGAGCTGTGATGTGATGTGACGGTGGTAGCGGTGATTTCTCCCCTCAGGCGGACTGCGTGTCCCGGCCAGCCGGCTGCCTCCTGTCCCCTCTCCTCCTTCTTTCTTCTTTTTCCGTTATTTTATTTTAAATTTATTTGTTCGGTTTATTGGAGGACCTCCCGCTCCTCCTGCTCGCCTTCACTCTTGGCTCTCTTCGGCACTGTTTGGGGCTTGTTCAGGTGAAGCAGTCAGTGAGGCTGCAGATCTGCTGTCTGTCAAGAGGATGGTCCTCGCGAGCGACTCCTCGTGCTACATAACGAGAGGCGTTTGCCTCTCTCTCTCTCCCCTCTCTCTCTCTCTCTCTGCGCGTGTGTTCGTGACGCGCGGAGAACGCTGTGCGGCGGCTCGCGCGCTCACAGCAAGCACATATGGTCTTCACACACGCCACGAGCACATTAACGCGCATGGACAATCCTAACGGAAAGTCGTTCGACCGTGACGAGAAAATTATTGTAATACTTATGTTACGTTTCCCCGAATATTGTATCTCCAGCTCCGGGCGCTCCGTTAACCCCGCGCTCTCTGTTGTAAAGTTGCTTCTTGCCGTTCACTGTGAAAAGCTTTTGTGATGCCACGCAGGCTGATTTAAATTTGAAGTGGGGCTTCACAGAGAGCTCGTATGTAAATCTACAGTCAACAGGGGTGCATTTAGTGATTCACGGGCCTTAGGCAACCCCAGGAACGGGGCCTCCCTCATCTATTATTCACAGCATTTTCATAACAAAGGGGTGTTTAGTATGACTGAGGTTACTAATTGCAATGAATGCAAGCATTTAGTAGATTTATTTTTCATTATTTCAACACTTATCCCCCCCCCCACACACACACACACACACACACACGCACACACACACCCCTCGGTGAATTACCGTTCCCATCCAACCCTCTCAAAATGAGCTGAGTCATATATTTTGTTTTAGCATGTCTAATGGAGACATTCCAAAACACCATAAATATGGGTATGGGTACAAGTTTGTTTGTGTTTTTACAGGTTTACATGACTCAACTTTCTGCTGGTATCATGAGTAACAAGCCAATCATCTCAGCCTTGATAATCAAGTTGTCATGGAAATCACTAATCTTTGCTGCAGTGGGACCACTGTCACGTTTAAGTGTCCTCCAACATTTCTGATCCAAGAGGCCCTTGACATTAAACATTTCTTGCTATTTTGTTTCTATGTCTGGATGGAGTGCTCTATGGTATCATGTTTTTGTCTTGATCTTATCAGGCGCATTATCAGGGAACAAACTGCAGAAGGAATGGAAAATGACTGAATTCATTTCATTAAGTGATTTTAAATCTAAACTACGAATCCTTGAGGCCAAGTCCATAACATGCAACTGTTTCAATTAGATTGATTGTCATTTTAACTGACTTTTTATTTTATTTGAATTTTATTGAATTTTATTTTTATTTTATTTGTATTCTTTCACTTATTGTTGCATGTGTGTTGTTGCTGCCTGTGTTTGAGTAATTTCTGTAACTGTGAGACATCTGCTGCTGCCTATCTTGGCCAGGTCTCCCTTGAAAAAGAGGTTTTTAACCTCAATGGGATCTTCCTGGTTAAATAAAGGTTAATAAAAAATAATAATAATAAAATAAATAACATCTAGTCCTTTTACAGAATGACTCAGTTGCAACATAAACTCGAGTTATCACTTTCACACGTTGTTCTGATTGTATTCTGTGACCATGCTGGGTGAATAACTTGATCTATCCAATCGTTCTCTTCCAATCATCCTCATCAGGGTTGTCTAACATACATGCTGCTTCTGTTCTAGGACAAAAAAAAAATACACACCCCTAAGAGAGAAATAAAATGAACAGACCAAAATATGAAATAAGAAATCTTGGTACAACAGGGAGCGATTTGAAAAATATGTGATGTTCTTGTCTAATCCGAAAGTCAGCGTACTGAGATAAAGCAGTGCTAGAAGACTGTTAACAGCACGACCATTAGGCAGGGAGGGAGAAAAACACAGTCACACAGGCAGCGGCACAGAGCTGCGTGCCGTGATCCAGGAGGAAGTGTCAAAGTATGTGGATGGAGCTGTCGGCCCTCCAGCTTAGCCTCTGCTTTCAGGAACATAGAAGTAACACAGAGAACGTCTTTGTTGTGTTAGAAACAATGACAGCTCTCAGCTAGGAGTCCATTCTTTGTGCTTGTCTCTTAGGTGTTTTCTTTCATGTTTTTTCCTGTTTGTGGTGAACTCTACTGTGGTTCCCTTTACTATTCTACTCTATTCTACATACTTATTGAGATTGGGTTATGCGCAGACGTTGCTTTGGAGAACTGGACGCAAATCGAAAATCTTTTACAGTGCGTGGCTAAAAACCTGCAGAAACAGATAAAGAACCATTAATTCCACCTCGAAATGACATAGTAGAAACTGCCTGTACGAGCATTTTTGAAAACAAAACAGGCCGTGCTGTTCCAAACAAGCTTTAATGCTGCATCAAGGATCACTGTTGTTAGAGGTGCTGTTTCTCTCTTCTCTTAAAAAAACCCCAATACAATCATTGGGTATAAAATTGTCATCGTACTTATAGCAGATCTTTTATTTATTTATTTTTTAATGGTGTCGCGTGTGAGTCTTGCAGTGCTAATTGGCTCCAGAGTCCCGTTAATCGTCTCTTTCCTGGTTGGCCCTGGAGGTTTACAACACCCTCACAATCTGACCCACGTCGATTTTTATCGCCCTGCCTCTCTCTCCCCTGCCATTTGAAGTCAACTTTTAAACGCTCTTTACTAAGAAACATAGATCCTCTTTTCTCACGCTCATTACCGTCTCCTTAAACTGGCTCTTTATGAGTTATTATTCTCGTTTGTATTTATTTTGCCTGTACTGTGTATTGCAACTTATTTCCACTCCCTTCTTTTGTAGTCACGTTTGTTTTTTTATCTCCGTTACTCAAAAACACGTCTCAGACTTAGTAGTCGTCATATTTTCCATCCTGTTCTTACAGTGTTCCTGTGCACTAATGAGTCACCTGTAGTGTATTTAAAGGACAGTTGGGCTCTTTCTGGCTTTTACCTCCTAATAAATCCCACCGCTCTTTGATTTTATTAGTATTACGTTCCTATTTTTTGGGGCGAGGTTAAGGATGCTTCCTGAATCCTGATGGACAGACTGAGTAACGATCTGGACTCGGGTGTGTAATAAATTAATGAGTTATTGTGTTTGCAGCGTATTCCCTCCTCCATACGGGTTATTATTCTTGTGAGGAACAGTGCAGACTTTGATTAGGGAACGCTGTCGCTTCTTCCTATTGATCCTGTTTGTGATGAGCTGCAGAGATTGGCCGAAGCTTGTTAAACACCCCGCTGGCATTATAAATTCATTGTTTTTAGCTTGTTTGTGGACCGGCAGTAATGCATGACACCGCTGTGCTGAATGGATATTGTTTAATGGGCTGCTTTCTGATTGATTGGACGCTTTCTTGTGGTTCCTCTGCAGCTTTTTATGGTTTGTGCTTGATGTGATTTCAGAAGCAGGGACAGATGTTTCTAAAACTTTACAGACTTTTTCTTCTTTGATACAACTGGTTGTTTTTGAGCATTAAAAATATTAAAGACTTGCAATGGTTAAATGACTTTTTACATTCAAAAGGCTTCAAAAGAGGCTTCTTAAGAATGAGATACCAGCAAAGTATTATTCAACATTTTATCTGTTCGTATAATTACTTTTATTGATTTGTGTAGACAAGAATCAGGTCAGCCTGGACTGACAAAACTTTAAAAAAACCTGACTTTATCAATATTTAGTACTTCAGAACCAAAGCAAATGTCCATCGTGTTCCACACCATGAATGGCACAAAAGATTGAAAAGAACTGAGGCAGGACAGAGTCATGCACCATGTACTTTATTTTTAAATTATTTACAATCTCTGCCCGCTTGCAGAGATCCCCGGACACGCCTCACTTCATCTTCCATTCGAGCTGTCAGGGTGCAATCAGCAGACATGGAGGGCGCTCTGGATGGTGCGTGACGTTACTTTGACCTGTTCAGGGTCCCTCACGCTACTAACAAGACCCACCACGCTCCTGCTGTCGGGCTAAATAAGTCAAGGTTGTGATGTTGTGGACAATGTTGCTGGTATATAATATGTGTTTGTGGTGTGCTTACCAGCCATGATTTCAGCTTTTTGACAGGTTACAGCAATAAACGATTTGGTTAGATTCAGAAGAATAAAAACTACACTGCAAAAACTCAAAATCTTACCAAGTGTATTTGTCTAATTTCAAGTCAAAATATTAAGTGAAAAAAATCTGCCAATGAAACAAGTGAAAATTATCTAGTTTGTCTGTAGTTTCAAGATTCACTGTCTTGAAATGTTGCTTTGTAGCTGCTTTTGTCTTATTTTAAGTGTAATGAGATGTTTTGACTAGAAATAAGACAAATATACTTGGTAAAGAGTTTGAGTTTTTGCAGTGTACACCTACAGCGGTTCAACACAAGTCTTGAGATGATTGCTCTGAAGCAGCTGACATAAAACTATATGGGTGTTGGATAGCACTCAAAACAGATATCACCTGGTAAACAACACTAAGTGAAAATGAAACAGCGATGAGTATGTAATTTCCAGTCCACCTGAACTGGAAATGTGAGATCTGTTGTTATTACTACACTGATTACATTGACCAGTATGCAAATACAACCCCTATTCCATAAGAACTCTTTGACTCTTGTAAAAACATAAAGCAGTCAGTGAGGCTGCTATATGTTCCAGTAACATGTTTTATATGTCTGTGACCTTCATGCCCATAGAACACACTATATTAAAAGCAGGCGTGATTCTTTCATGCAAATCACTGCATGGCCTCACAGACACTTCTGGAAATCGGTGTCTGTGAACCCAGCTCTCTGTGCCATTAAAGATATGTCATGCACACAGGAAGCCAGGGTTGACAAATTAAATGTAAACATTTGCAAATAACATGAAACATGCACACTGAAGCATGTCGGGCAGTATCCTAGCATCGTTTTCAACACGGTAATGAATCCTATTTATTTGACTGCAATAAAGAAGGCCTGGACCTCTCACTGGCTTTCCTCTTGCAGCTTGTTGCTGACTGTAACGGCTTTCTTTCCCTTGGCAGAAGCTGCTGTTTTCCGCAAAACCTCTAAAATCTCACTGTACACCAATAAGGATGTTTAAAAAAGAACTTTTTTAAAGGGGTCCCAGTGGGTCGAGCCTGTTCGACTGTGCAATATGATGAATGGATTCTGTTGGTGGCCTTCAAGTGTTTCTGCGGCATCTGTATATATTAAGTTTACTTGTGTCTGCAGCCACAGGAGGGTCAGAAAGCTCAGCTGCTGGCGGAAGATTAGAAAGCACCTTATCTCTGGAAGAATAAACTGAATATTTAAAGTACTGTGCAAAAGTATCAAGCCCTCATTTCTTTATATTTCACCAAGAAATTCGTGAAGTGGTTTATTAAAACAAAACATGAGCAAACATACAGGAAATATGTAGGTGAAAACGGAGAATGTACAACTCTGGTGAGCTTAAAAGTCAATATTTGAAATGCAAACCTTTATTCTTTAATGCAGTGTGAACTCTTTTTCTCTAAGTGCTCTTCAGGAATAGTTCTCCAGACTACTGACATTGATTTTCAATCCAGTTCTTGTGTAATTTGGCACACCTCAGCCTGTTCTCGCTGTTTCCCTTCCTTAAGAACACCTTCTTGACAGCCACCCTTCCACTGAGACCATGTCTGATGAGGCTTCAGTGAACAGTCGATGGATTGGCTGGACTATTTTGTTTCTCCTCCTATTTCTTAAGGATGTAACTTTCACATACTGTTCACCTGCTGTACACAGTCTAAACTAAACCTGCAAAGACATGTAGCCCCTGGTTCTTATTTGTATTAAGATAATAAACAATTCTATTATATCTGAGCTTCCTGGAGGATTCTTTCTGCACTGAGGAGACATGTTCTTGTCAAAATGTTATGCAGTGTAGATTTTCTTTGGTGGTTTCAAAAGATAAAAATAAGATAGTGATAACGCCTCTTATCTGCCATTTGTTCACATGCACTGGGTCTGCATACAAAGCAAATCTGATGCGCAGAGCTTAGAGTCAAAGCCAAATAAATTTATATTTATATACAAATACAAACCAAAGTGCACAGTGAGGTAAAGTAAGGGGACACAATTTCAAGTAATTTCAATTATGAAACATTAATTCCCATACTGCACTTAAAGGACAAGTATGAAAAGATATGCATTGCACTCCTGGATGAAGTAGATTTTGTCTGTATTTTAGGGGTTTTTTCACCAACAGTCTGACTTTTGTTGGAAAGAAGCTCTTGTGGAAGCGTGTCGTATGCGTTGCCAGTTCTTCTCACCCCGTGGTGAACTGGCAACCTGTCCAGGGTATGTGTTGTCACTCTGTGACAGCTGGACCCCGCCGCCCTGGTGGCAATGAACTAAAGTCTGTCCAACCAGCAAAACTGATGGTGAAGCCTCTTAGTGTCTCGTGCACACTTTTAGAATTGGATGCACGTTCACGCTCGTGTGTCTCCTCCTGGGAAAAGTCGAGGCAGGGATTTTTGCTTGTGTGGGGTAACCCACCACACTGTGGAGCAACTATGCTATGGGCTTTAACCAGCTGAGAGTTACATGAGAATATCCAGTTCCAGCAGATAGCTGCACCTCCCTGCTTCTGCTCCTGCTGGAGGTTTCAGGAGTTGTTCCTACCTCCCTACTGGATAACAATTAACCAGAGTATTGGAACTAGCTCTTTAATAAAGTGGGTTCTTTGTCGGTAAATTACTTTGCAATGACGCTTGTTCTCAATTAGTTATATATAAACTATAATAAACCAAACTGAATTCGTTACACATTAATTTTATTTGTGTACTTAAAAAAACATAATAACAACATCCTTGTGAGTGCCTTAATACGCCCTATTATGACGAATGGTGTGAGCTGTAAAAACTGTGCCGCTCGCCACGGAGGCCGAAGCATTTCTTTTCTCCCCAGCCTTTGATTACCTCTGTCTTTGTACTCATTGTTAGATTTAGATTTAAACGTTGCTGTGTGCGAGTCCTCTCTACCTCTCCGTTTCTCCCTGGCTCTAAAAATAAAGATTTGCTTGCTTTGCGGTAATCAATGAAACGGGAGCTGCTTCACCCACTTGAAATATTTAATAAGAAAGTACAACAGACTCCAGGTCAGTTTTTAATAGGCCCGTGTAGGATGGGATATAGGGCCTCATTTATTAGCACAGATAAAACCTCTACTGTTCCAAACGGGCCTGTCAACACATCCTGTCAGCACTGCTTCGCACTGCCGTCCAAACACACTCACACACACATTCCCACACTCCTCTTTGTCATCTTTCTTATTTTTCCCACTGCTGCCTTCTCACATTTGCTTTGCCTTCTCTCCTCTCTTGTCTTTTTCTCATTTGCTCCTTCCAGCAGACACATTTTTTTCCTCCAACTAATTTCACCATCTCCTGTCCTCTTACCTCGCTCCTTTGTTCTCTCTCGCTAAATCTGCTCTGGACGATGTTCGAGTAGTTATTAGGTTTCCTGCCGCTTCCTCGCTGTCTTGTGCCTGTTTCTGTATGTGTGTGTTAATGAAATCCCCACCACCACCACCCACTCCCCTGGGCTCAGGTGGCACTCCTTTGACCGGCGAGCTCAGTGCTGCGGCTCAACATGAGGGCAAAGGTTGTAACCAGTTTCCCATTTACTGAATAAATTAGCTGTGTGGGCAGTGTGTGTGTGTGAGAAAAAAGGTTGCTCGGCACACACATAAATGGCTGCGGTTGTGTTTTCTGCCTGGCGCACACTGGCTCGGCCCTCTTAAAGGATATGGTCATATTACTCGGCACGGGGTCAAAGGTCAAAGCCAGCGAGGCACCCGATACAGAAGACGCTGTGTTCTCGCTGAGCTGCCGCTCGGCTTTCTTCTGTGTAAGACATCGGCCTCTCTGTGTTGTTTTGACACAATGATCGTCCTGTTTTGGGATCGACACACCGCGCGCACGAGCCTACGTCCGCAGTGGCGAATGTGTGTCACTCTCTATACTTACACGCCCAAATTTAGTTGGAGAAGGTTTCATTTTCATAGCTTTTATTTTAGACTTGTGACCCAGATTTTCTGACATCATCCCATGTCCCCATGGCTCGCCTATGCTATCAAAAGTATTACAGAGAGCCATGCACTATATTGCCAAAAGTATTCACTCGTCTGCATTCGCACATATATCAATTAAAGTGACCTGTCATTCTTAATCCGTAGGGTTTAATATAATGTCAGCCCACTGTTTGCAGGTATAACAGCTTCAGCTCTTCTGGGAAGTCTTTCTACAAGGTTTAGGGGTGTTTATGGGGACTTTTGACCAGTTTTGATCAACCCTGCAAGACGATTACCCGTTCACCAAACATTACACTTGGCACAATGCAGTCAGACAAGGACTGTTCCCCCGGCAACTGTCAGACTCGTCAATCACATCACCAGATGTAGAAACGTGATTGGTCGTCTCCGCTGCTCTACACCAGTTTCACTTTGTTATATACCACAAAACAGCTGACTGTGGAATATTTAGTAGTAAGGAAATTTCACGGAGTACACTGAGCTCCTGAGCGTGCTGTTCTTTCTCTAATGTTTGTCTGCATGCCTCGGTGTTTGGTTTTATACACCTGTGACCACTGAAGTGGTTGAAACAGCAGAAACACCAGCAGGCGATGGCCTCCTCATGAACCTCCAAAAATCTGGGAACAGGGCATATAGTTTCGAGGTGATCTCTCCTGTGCCATATGTAGTGCTTTAATGCATAGTGTATCGTATTTGACAGTTTCTGTGAGTTTTTGAGAACACATCATCCGTGTGGGTTTTATTTCCCCACTAAAAACCAAAATAAATTGCACAGTACATTTTAAACATATTTGCTCCAAAAAAGGAGCAAATATGATACAAAGAATATAGATTTTCATTGTCAGAAGGTTAAATAAACTCTCAACTATTTAATGGTTCGGGCTTTAAAGGGTTAATCCGCAATAATCGATACAGCCTGTAAAACTGAACTGGAGGACCAGTAAGCAGAGGGTAACTCTAATCGTATATCTTCTGCTGCCAGCTGTTCCTGTCCTTCCACAGTCTGAATATCTTCATGATGTTCCTTGACTGTTTCAGTGTGCTCTCCTCTCATTACCACATTAATACATTGTCTGATAATTCAGACTCACTGTGGCTATAGGATTTTTTTTATTAGTTCAGTAAGGAATGAAAATCAGCTTAAATGAATTTGATGGATGTAATGGTTTAAATGTGACAAATCCCACAGGAGAAGCCATCCTTTAAAAATCGTTTTGCTGTTGTTCTGCCAGATCAATCCAGAGAGCCGGCAGTTTAAGCCAGTATTGAATTTTTGCATAAACACCACAGGATATCTTGACTTTGTTAATCCTGTGTAGTTATTTAAACTGTAATTGTAGCTCAAATCAATTTCAAGCATTCAACATTTTTATGTCACCATTCTGTCTATTGATATTAACAATTAGTAAACATTTCAGTGTAACACACTATAAACAGGGGTGCACAGTACAGCATTTGCATACAGTACTGTTCGCCCATCATTTCCTTATGTTTTAATAGGGAAATTGGCCATAGGTCCATTGATTGACAGTTTATTTACCAAGCTTCTAACAACCTTGAAAGTCCACATGTATTTTCCAACTCAGTCTGAACTCTCTTAGGCAGCTTTGTAGTCATTTCTGTAAGTAGCCTTTGGGAATAGTTCTCCAGGCTTCTTGAAGGACATTCAAAGCTCTTCTTCATATGCTTCCGCCTTTTGTTCTGGAGGCCTGAACATGGTGTTCGTTTGTCTGCAAATGCACACTGACCGGCAACGTAGCGCGAGAACACTGGTGGAGAAACCCCCGGCTGTCGTGCACCGTCAGTCTCTGTGGCGCAATCGGTTAGCGCGTTCGGCTGTTAACCGAAAGGTTGGTGGTTCGAGCCCACCCAGGGACGACCGCTTTTTGTACTTTTGAGCATAAAGCACAGAACACACGCCTAATGTCAATTTTGCTTTATACTCAGCGGTAACCTTGACATCATTGCTTACTTAAAAGTAACAACAAGCTTCTTTTTTTTTGCTAGACTTAGCGATATCGTTTCATTAAATATATAAATTTAAAAATACATTTATAAATGTATCAATATAAATGTATTTAGCCAAAAACGCCAGAATCCCAGGTTACAGCTCACAAAACTATTTCAGCAACCATCCAGCAGCTGATAAGCGACGATACCCAGCCCTACACACCAGTGACATAATCGAAACCATGAGAAGACAAGAAATGTGGTTTCCCCCTTCTTTTTGGCTGCAACAGTCTCTGTGGCGCAATCGGTTAGCGCGTTCGGCTGTTAACCGAAAGGTTGGTGGTTCGAGCCCACCCAGGGACGAGCAATTTTTGTGTTTAGGAGCAAATAATAAGTTTTGTGAAAAACACAGTGTCTAAAGCTAAAATAGAATATAAAGATATATATTTTTGCTAAGTTGTGTATTACGTGCAGTGACATCACTGCTTCATCTCTTATAAAATCTAAATAAATCGGTTTTGATAACCGACATTTCCTGTATATAATCTTTTAAGAAGTTTCAGATTCCGATGCTGGTTTTATTATTACATTATTATACCAATTAACTGGTGTAAAGTAAGTGGTTATATAATGATATAATTACAAGTACAGTTTTTAAATAGTTTCAGATAATTAATTGACAATAATTGGATTATGTGCATGTTATCAGTGTACATAGATTTGATTAGATTGATTATGTGCTCTACATTAATATACTACAACATTAAAATATGTCTATGTATATAATTTGGGTAAGACTCTGAAAAGTAGCTTTTACTGTTTATATTTAAGCAGCGTATTTTAACTAGATTTGAGTAAAACATTTTTTGTTACGCTAAATATTTATTTTATTTTCCGAGGATTTAATTAAAGAATAACATCACTTAGCGCTCTCTTAGTAAAGCCAAACACTTCTCCTGTGAAGTGTTCTTCGTATAAAACAGGAGGCTGCAGTACCAGCTGGTGGACACTTGACGGCGGCAACGGGCGGAACGTCACTCTGACCTCACAAACATGGCGGCGCCCATTAGCAAACATTGTATTTCCGTTTCTCGAAAAGTGGGAAGTTTTCTGTTTAATTCAGTGTTCATTGCCCAGGCGGCGCACTGCTCTAACAACATGGACTGTCAGAGGCCCACAAAGGTTTGTCAGCACATTTTACCCTCTGTGAACCCGTTTTTTTGTTGTGTGGTGACGTTATTTTACGTTTTTGCGTTAAACATGAGTTTGCGAGCTGAAGCCGCTTTACCGCGGCGTCGCCGTCCTACGCAGTTTGCTGTGCACTTGTCAGGTGGCTCCAGCTGTTTTAATGTCCGCTCTGTCCTCCACAGCTGGAGTTTGCGGTGCAGATGACGTGTGAAAGCTGCGGGGAGAAAGTCAGAGCAGCTCTGGAGGGCAAACCAGGTGAGCAAGCACATGTAGAAAGAGCTGCTGACCCCCACTTAGGGTTGCCAACTCCCTGAAAAATAAATAAGGGACACCTCGTGGCCAGGGCCGGGCGACCCAGTTGTCTTCACCCTTCCCAGTGTGGTGAATTTTCTAGCTCTTTTTTTGTGTGTGAAATTATTTTTTTAACCATTTGACTTGAATTTGATTTAAGTAGATGTGTATTCTTTGTGATATGAACACATGTGAAACAAATGATCATTTAGCCATTTATTTTTAGCTCAAAATGACAACATTAACACAATAAAACAGGTCTCCTTCTTAAACAGAAGCCTGTCATGCTTAACTTTTGAGAATATAAGTAAATCTTTCTTTAAAAGAACTCTGTCCTGCTTAACTTAAAATAATAGAAAACAATAGAAAGAAAAACATTCTTGTAACAGTGCACATTTAGTGCATTTAGTACAATTGGCTTAATGCTAATCAGCTGCTCCTGTTTGTAAACCCGCTTGTTCCCATGATTACGCATCATAACTCATCATCATTACTCATCTATGTATTACTTTTATGTATTAGTCATCAATTTGTTGTAATCATCTATCCTTGCAGTTGTTTATTACACAAAATAAGTTATATTATCACACTTCTGGCCACATAGCGCTGATATTCACTGCACATGCCCATATTAACTTTTTCCAGCCAGGTGTTTTCCTTTTCCCATTTTTCCCTTTCTCTGAACAAACATTGCTGCTCTAACGCTGGGCTTACACTGTGCGGTTTTAGGCCCATTTTGAGCCGATTTTTGAGTGATCGGACCGATTTTGGCCTTCATCGTGCGTCGTGTAGTATACGTGGGGTAACGAGAAGTGATTAACACCTCACGACCAGCTCCCGATCATCAATCGCTCGTGAGGGTGTCACCACAGCCGCTCACACTGCTCGCGCGCAAACACGTAAACGTTGGTGAAAAAGACGGCGCAGCACGGCTGTGCAGCGTGTGATCTGGACACAAGCAATGGAGGCACACAACCGTGAAAATAGTTGGATTTACATTTCTGCTCAATCACAGCTGCCCGATCAATGTTTTTCATTAGCAATTTAGCAAAGTTGATGGTGGTGGTGTGTCTGTGTGAGTGAAAGACGGAGAGAGAGAGCGCGACAGATTTTCTGTTATAACCTTCATTTTATGGACGCACAGTGTGAGCACTCAGGTCGCATCAGAGCATCGGGCGGTATAGTGTGAGACCTGCATCGTGACCTACCAACTTCTAACCCCTGCGAGTCAATCGTGCAGTTTGAGCAGGAGCTGAATAACGTGACTGAAAAAATCGCACAGTGTCTGCCCAGCTTTAGGTGTACTGTCGTCCGAGACTTGCACCGCAGTGTCGGCGTTTGTTTCCCTGTTGGCCATGCTTCTTGTTGTGGTCATCTGTTGTCTTCCGGTATTTTCTCCGTAAGCGACCTTTCCTTGACCAATGAGATGAGCGGTAATCTGAATTGTCATACTCGAATTGTCATAAGTGTGCTGTCAGCTCATTGGTCACAAAGCAGGAGAGGGGCTGGGAATTATGTTTTCAAACAAAGCGTTAATTCCATAAACATTTATAGACTACTTTTGATTCTCCCTGTATTACGGGACAAAGTGCGTCCCTTATTAGCTCAATACGGGACGTGTACTTTTGTTTCGAAATACGGGACGATTCCGTATTTTAAGGGACGGTTGGCAACCCTACCCCCACTGCATTGTTTACTTTCCTACAAACAGGGACTGCTGAAGTTTTCTGCATACGCACTTAAAAGTGCAGTACAGACGCTGGTTAGCATGATTTTGCATTTCAATATTAAAGTAAACTCATTACACTAAGCAACAAGTGATGTTTCCAGAAAGATCCTGCATTTTTCTGCAGCGCCCACTGAACTCTAAGGGAGCATTAGTCATATAGTAGAGACGGTGTCATTTCAGCTGCTTCATCTTAACTGAATGCTGAGGCACTTCCATCAGTGCAGGCGAGTGTGTAGTGCAACACATATGAAGCATCCTGTTTCCTGTTAAGTGAGTCAAACCATATTGAGCACCGGGCAATCCACAACCTTATAAGAAAAAATTATTTCATTTGTGATTTGGAGATGATGGTATTTCATACTGAGTGACCAGAATGGACAGAATTAGTAATGAGTACATCAGAGGGAAAGCTGAAGGTTTGGCAGTTTGGTGACAAAGGCTGGAAGACGAGGCTGAGATGGTTTGGACATGTGCAGATAGGGCTGTGCGATATGACCAAACTCTCATATCCCGATATAAGAATTCTATCGGCCGATAACGATATAAATCACAAAAATGTAACATTTTCTGTAAATTCTGTGAATCTGGGCAGCTCGACTTGCGGGAAGTGTTTCCAGCTGCGCGTCACGTAGCTGGAGTCGAGTGTTCTAACCAATGCATGAAACTCTACATTTTTAGACATAAGTTGTAAATGCCGCAGTTTTCTTTGTGAGCATTCATTACTCAGCGTGCTGCGGGGGAAAGCCTGTTCTAATGTTTGAGTCTAAGGTTTATTTTTTAGCACCTGGCGGCTCTTTTTTACTTCTCATCCGTAAATAATCTGCTCTTTCACGTGATTCAGTTTATTCTGAAAAGTCTCAACAGGATCTTGAGCTTTATTGTGAAAGGTTTATGTGGAACATAAACAAGCGGACACGCGATGCTGTTACCTTGTTTTTCCTAAACACAATGCATAAAACCAGGTGCTTGTCCGTCTGTAGTGTGGTTATATTAAATATAAGAGAAAGAGGGAACTTTAAGAAATTAATATAGCCACTACAGTGTCCATCAAAACAATGAAAAAATATTGTTGTAAACAGTTTATTTTGCGACACCACGAAACAAACGATAGCGTAAAATGAAACATAGACGTTTTATATCATCATCCGATATATATCGTTATATCGAACAGCCCTATGTGCAGAGGAGGGATAGTGGATATAATGGACAAAGGATGTTGAAGGAAAAGAGGAAGATCACAGAGGTGATCATGGATGCAGTGAAGATACACGCAGGTGTTGGTGTGATAGAGGTGGATGTTAATGCTGGGTGCGATGGAAGCAGATGGTCTGCTGTGGCGACTCCTTAAGGGAGCCGCTGAAACAACAACATAACTTTGAAGAGAGAAAAACAACAGCCACTAATCTCACCACAACTAATAAAACTCTTATCAGGAAATAACATTCATGGTTCTGTCTCCAGCAAGTGTTGGATGTTATTAGAAAACAATAAAGCTTTAACATTTTCACAATAACAAACCAGCTATAGACTACATATTATACAGATATAAACAAGAAAATGTAGACACAACCCAATAAAAAAATAAAACCTTGCTAGTACCAGGTTGGACCAATTTATTTCCAGAACTGCTTTAATTCTTTGTGACACAACAAGGTACTAGAAACATTCCTCAGAGATTTTGGTCCACATGACAGCAACACATCCACGATTTGAATCTCCTCCTCCACCACATCACAAAGGTGCTCGATTAGACAGAGAGCTGGTGACTGTGAATAAGTGTACCTAATGAGGGTAGATTTTCATTGATATAGATCAGTGTAAAGCAGTAAATCTAAGAAAATGAAAATCAGATAAATCCTAGGCAAACTGTTTCTGTTTTTAGATTATTCGCATCGCTGAACGTTCTCCTCAGCTGTCTGCATTCGTGTTATTCTCCGTCTGTCTGTCTGATGATGGTTTTGGTATGTTTGCAGGCGTGAACTCGGTCAGTATTGATGTCGGTCAGGAGCAGGTGCTGGTGGAATCTGCTCTGACCAGTGCAGAACTGCAGGCCCTGATAGAGAGCACCGGACGGAGGGCCGTGCTGAAGGGCATCGGCGGATCAGAGCAAGGTCAAGGTCAAGGTCAGATTTATTTATATAGCACATTTCCAACAGCCGATGCTGCACAAAGTGCTTAACAATAACAATAAAATTAAAAACTACAGTGTAATACAATAATAACAATAGAAACAATAGAATAGAAGAATTGAAACAATACTAACTAATTCAGATAAATCCAAAATGCAGGAGCTGCACGTGCCTGCGCTGGAGGTATCAGAAGCTTTCCAGTACCACAGCTGAGTCGGATTTATAGTCCTGTTTAATCTTGGGAAGAGTGCAAGAGTCCATGTACCAAACTGTAGACCGTGCAGGCAAAATACAGCTGATTAAATGTAATATTTGAAAATTGTAGTTCCCACTTATTTTGATGAATTAAAAACCGAGTGAATGCAGATAATATTTAGCCACGTATTTGGGCCATTCCTTGCAGATATTCAGCGCGGTACAGTGTGGTAACTTTGAGTTGATTTATCGGACTTCCTGCTAAACAAAGATGCCTCATAAAACAGCCAAAATGGAGTTTCATTAGTTGAACCTCTGTTTGTGGTAGCAAGTCTCAGTCAGATACAGTCTGCTGATCCAATCACAGGTCAGTAACCGTGTGATTGCATGCACTGAGGGCAGTTTATGATTTAAACATGGACTAAATATCAGCTGATCTGCTTTAAAGTGTGAACACAAAGATCATCCTGACTACACCGGAGACCTCCGAGCCTTGTCTTCCATCCTTACTTAATCTGTGAAGCACAGCACTATAAGATAGGCACTCAGCCCCACAGCCTACCACAGTCTGCCTCTCCCTGTAGCTTTAAACTGGTTCATTTTATGTTGAGCTCACAGCTCCCTACAGATGAAATCTAATGTGAAGCAGTCTGATCACAGCCCTACCCCAACACAAGTAAGTGCTTCACCCTCTCTGTTTTTCCGTGGCAGATCTGGGTGCAGCGGTGGCCATGTTAGCCGGTGCCGGATCGATTCAGGGGGTGGTGCGTTTCCTGCAGCTGTCCGAGGAACGCTGCCTGATTGACGGGACCATTGACGGGTTGGAGCCCGGACCCCACGGTCTCCACGTTCACACGCTGGGAGACCTCACACTGGACTGCCTCAGGTTAGACCAGTGTTTCATACCAGTTTTATCAGCTCATCAGCATCGTGTAGAGTGTGAAGGAGATGGGGAGTCATCGGTGATTTACACTTTTCCTAAGCTCAAACCTGGAAAGAGTCATGGTTATGAGTCTCGGGCCTTTTCACACCCATAGTTCGTTTACTCTGGTCCGAATCGGTTGACGAGTTTGTAAACTTTTAGCTTTTCTCTGCGGTTTGGTTTCTTTTCCCGCAAAGAAAAATCTGTGTGGTCTGACCTGTGATGTGAAAGAACAAAAAACGGGGTTTGTGGTACCGAGGCAAGCGATGACCTTCAAAACTCCCACGCATACGTACGGGCTTATGTTACAGCTGTCAGTTTTAATTATCTCATCTGTGTCTCTGAGAGACATTGTATACTGTTGTACCCATGAGCCTCAGCTCTTATTGCCTCGGAGAAGACGGCAGCGAGAGATGAAATTATTGTGTAATGTAATTATGGTTTTAATTAAAAACAGGGCTTTAGCGGAGTTCATCTGAAATCCCGCTGATTTAGCGTGTTAATGGGACAGTGTGTCATTTTAAGCTTCCACTTGTCAGTTTAGGCTCAGTAATTCAATTAACCGAGCGCATATTGACGGGCGGCGTTAACTGTTGCTCACAGGCGTGTAGCTTTAGCATTTTTATTCTTTGTTGACGCCGTCCTGCAGAGATGTAAAACGTATCGGACATCAGGGGGAGTAAAATATGCTCGTGTGAAGTCTTTGTCATCAAACTCACAAATGAGAAAACTGAGGGATCCATCCATCATCAAGTCCCTCACACCTCTACCTGTTTTCATTACTTTCTGCCTTATACACTCACCAGACATTTCATTAGGTACACCTAGACTCCCTTTTTCCTTCAGAGCCGATCAGACCAGGCGACGTTCTTCTGATCTTCTCTCGTCCAGTTATAGTGACTCAGGCCTGATTTAGGCTTCTGTAGAGGATCTTTATGGAGCCCACGATGTAACCTGCGTTACAAGTGGCGGACATGCTGGCATTTATGCTTGTGCTGGTGTGTTACATGTTAATTGCCATGTGTTCGTGTAATGTAAAGCTAACCGATGGAAACAAATAAAATGTTGCCATTGTTTTCCTCCTCGGCCCCCGTTCTTTGTTACTTTTACTATTTTAGTAACTGTTGCCGTCTTATCAACTTGAACCAGTCTGACCTCTGAAATCAACAGCTCTCCTTTTTCTGCAGTTGTGGAGAGCACTATAACCCCTTTGGGAGACAACACGGCGGTCCAGAGGACTCCGACAGGGTACGATAAATTACTTCTTTAGCTCGCTCTAAAATAACCTCTCCATAAAGTCATTCATTTTTATAAGTAGAGCGATCAGCAGTGCTAGGATCCTTGTGTCATAAATTCAGACTGTACCTCCTTCTGGCTTGTATTAAAATGTCAGCGGAGGCCAAATGCGAGATGCGATAACCCGCTCAGATTGCCAAACACGTCCCAGAGGAGCCGTTTTGGGCTCTTCTGCTCCAGGTGCTAAATTTTAAATGAAGTGTGTGAAAGAGTTGTAACTCTGCCTTGCTGTTAACTCCTTATTTTTTAATAGTTTTATACTTCACTGAACCACTTGACGTACAGTTAAGTTTTCACAGGTACTGTTTTGTACACAGCATGTCGGCGATCTGGGAAATGTCATCGCTGGACCAGACGGGAGAGCCTCATTTAGACTGGAGGACGGTCAGCTTAAGGTAACACAGAGTTATATTTGGCACTCGTACTTAGCCACAGGAGCTGAACAGCGTGCCTTGGTCTGTTTGCCTCCAGGTGTGGGATGTGATTGGTCGATCACTGGTTGTGGACGCAGGTGAGGACGACCTGGGTCGAGGAGGTCACCCTCTCTCCAAACAGACTGGGAACTCTGGAGAAAGGTGGGTGTGAAGGTGGTTTGTGTTAAACATGCGTAGCTTCAGGCTGGTTTCCAGTTCATTCATGGATTCACTTTGCTTTACATCACAAAACAGCAGTTATCGGCCGTTTTCATCACCCACCATTGAAGCCAATTGTCTTCGACAACAAGTAAATTATTTACTTTGTAAAATGTGAAGAAAATAAATATTTCGTGCTCACTATACTGTTGGAACATCAGCAATACATTAGCATTATTGCTGAAAAACGAAGTAACCAGTTAGCATTAAAAAGATTTGTGCTAACTTTGCTCACATTTTACGACAGTTTGAGCAAAAAATCTCCAGAATCATCCATCCAACCTGTTTCCACCACCTATGTGTTCTGGTCACGGGGAAACTATCTAAGCAGAGATGGCTCCGAGACCTCCATCTCCCCAGCAACTCCCTCCAGCTCTACTAGGAGGACCCTGAGGCATCGCCAAGCCAAATGAGAGATATAATCTCTCAGTTTGATCTGGGCTTTCTCCCACATTGCCTAAAACTCCTCACCTAGGAAGCATCCAGGAGGCATCCTAGTCAAACCAAACCACCTCAGCTGTCTCCTTTCAATGTGGGCTCGCAGCCTCTCTACCCGTCTCTAAAGGAGATCCTTGACATCCTTTGGAAGAATCTCATATCCGTTGATTAATCACAACTCATAGCCTCAGGTGAGGGTAGGAATGTAGATCCGGCGATAAGTAAATAAAGTAGCTTCGCTTTCACGCTTGGCTCCCTCTTCCTCACAGCAGACCAGTAGAGCATCCATGTTCCTACAGATGTGACTTGGAACTTCTCCACTGCTGACAGTAACTCATCCCAACTCAGAGCGGGCCCTCCTAACTCCACTGGCTGAGAACCACAGCCTCAGACTGGGAGCTGCGCGTTTTCATCCCAGCATCTTCACATAGTTTTCCATCCTCTGCCTGCCAGAGCTGAAACACAAATTAGTGAATGAAGTCATGATACAAATCTTTTTTTTTTTTTAGCAAATATTCGTTCTAACAAAAACAGATTTTTGACAAGCTCTGGATCAAAGCTAAGCTAATGAGGAAGTGTTGGTTCAAAGCAGGAGTACGTTGGTAGTCTGTGGAGAGCTCCAGGCTATCCGTCTACCTCCAGAGAGCGTCTGTTGTCATATGGGTGCAGTATCAAAAATATGTGGTGCAGCCAGTCTGTTGTTGTTTCATCTGAACAATGAAAAGCGTTCACTACAGCCACTCCCTGTGCTGCTCAAGCTGTACTTTTGTATCTTTGATGGGTTTTTCCACACTTGTCCCACTCCTGGTGAGCTCCACTGTCACCTCATTCCCTGTTCAGGCCCACTTGTCAACAAATCAACATTCAGACTCCACCCACCCCCACAAACCACTCCTCTATGACTGCAACACCTCTCTACATACCTGTGAGAGAGAGAGAGAAACCCCACAAAGCAGCTGGACTACACCACCTGTCTCCATCCACGCCGAAGCACCACATCCTCCTGTCTCCAGAGTCACCTTCAGCACCTCAGTGGAGACGCGTCATGAGCCAGCCTGCTTCATAGCTTTGACCATTACTGCTGTGCTGAGTCCATCCTCACCTCCATGATTACCATCTGGTGCTCAAGGACAGAGTCTGACGGCAGCGTGGCATCTGTTCCACCAAGAGGGCGATCCGCTGCAAACAGCCTTCTCTTCAAGACCCTGCATCCCTCCAGGACCCGAGGCAGGCAACAAACATGGTTCCTGTCCCTCCTGCATTGGTCATAGAGTTTTTGAGTCGTACAATGTGCCTAAAATAATATTTGCATATCCAAATGACGTGTGTATATAAGAGCTGTTATTTCTGTTATTAGTAACGAGAGGAGGAGAAACAGATTTGTCAGACTGCTGTAAATTTCCTGGCCACCTGTAGACTATCTGCTAGTTTTATTAAAGCCCTCTAATGTTAAACGCTCTACTCTGCTGCAGCACTCGAAGCTTTATACAACGTGCCCCCATCGCTCATTCACACCCATACAAGCACTTTTTTTTCGCCTGAGTGCTTTCTATCTAACATTCACACTTCAGTGAATGCATCGGAGAGCAACTTAGGGGGTCAGTATCTTCAGTATTTTGCCCAAGGATACTTTGGCATGTAAAGAGGAGCAGCCTGGGCTCAAATCACCTGCCTTCTAATTAGTCGATGGCTGCTGTAGCTTCTGAACTACTCTTAATAGCTGGGTAACTCCTCTGTAACTCCTGTAGACTGCCAGTGTTACAGAAGTCATCTGCACCTTTGTTCAAGACCAGGAAATGTTTGTTTTCACTGACTGACTAGTGTTTGATTGCTGGCATCGCCCAGTTCTGTGCCAGTAATCCTTTCACCTGGATATCAGTCATGACCACAGCACTGTGTTTTTGTGATTAATTAACTAAAATCTCAAAACTTAAGTAATGAAAAATGCAATGTGACGTAACGCTGGTATCAAAATTATTATTTCAGGCACTTTAAATTGGTCAAGTGTAGGTATTTTAGGTATTTTAAATTTCTTTGTTCTTTTTTGTTTTGTTGTTTTTTTCCCCTGTGCAGGCTGGCCTGTGGGATCATCGCCCGATCGGCGGGACTTTTCCAAAATCCCAAACAGATTTGTGCCTGCGACGGCGTCACGCTGTGGGAGGAGAGGGACCGGCCAATAGCTGGGAAAGGTCGGAGCAAGAACAACCTGGAGACACCGGCGGCACACCTGTGAACCTCTCAAACCTCTGGACACTGATGAGAGTTTGAACAAGGGGGACAAAAAGCGTCTCGAAGAGAAATGCAGATTGTGTTTCTCGGCGGAGCGCGAGTGCTGACGCGAGGAAGACAGAGTCCTGAAGATTACTGCACTGATGACCAAACAGCAATGAATGGACTTAATTTCGTGAAAATGCTCTTTGTGATCAAATCAAACGCTCTCTGCAGTTGCTGTTTAATGTTTTTCTGAGCATTTTAAACATGTCAACTCATCAGCAGGATGTCTGTAAATGTTTTCTCAGCTACAGATTTAATTTCTCTGTGTTGCCGTCCACTTGCAGGAACATGTGAGTAATTATATAAGCCTCTCTAAAAAACTTGTCATCTCCACATATTTGAGTTTTATTAAGTAGAAAAATTAAAGAGGATGTGATGCGGAAGATTATTATGATTGCTCATAGGTGGGTCACGAGTAATGATATTTGTTTTAAGTAGAATATACAAAAAGTTGTTGGAAAACCAAATCAAATCCTGAAATTCCAGGATCGCTGAGATGTGTGTGTTTGATTTTAAAAATATTTAGAAAAAATCTGTGATGAAGGGGGAGACCGTCCCTCTCTCTGTGATCAACTCTGCAGGAGAGTTTAAAACGAGCCCAGGAGGGAGAGTGAAATTCCTTCCAGAGTGAAAGGGGGCGAGGGGGGGGGGTTAAAAAGTGACAGAGGGAGTCCTTGAAGGATTGTGTGCTCAGCTGTTTTTCTTTCCAACATGGAGAGTGAGGTTAGTGTTCCTTTATCACTGCTGCAGAGGGCGTTTGAGCCACACAGAGAGGGCAGCTGACAATCTCAGACACCCCCTCTCTGTTATCTTTTAGGAAAGTCGGACGGGTGAATCATGAAGTTGTCCAAACTGCTGCCCCTGCATATACCTCAGCCACATGTTGGTGCGCTGTCTGTGTCTGTGGCACATTTTGGATTGATTTTTTTTCCTCCAAATCGAGCATCTGTCTTGTTCTGCTGATGCTCGAATAAGTTTATCGAATTTCCCAGTAAATGTTCTGTCATTGTCCCTTTCTGTTTGAAGTGGCTGGGCTTTGAATGAAGACTCATTGTTATAGCTGGACACCCAAAAACAGCTGTATTTTTTTAATCTAATATCAAAGCAGGAAGCACAAATCCAAATGTTTGATTTACAGCTAAATAAATCAACACAACTACGGATCAGTTAATAAGTGTGTCTTTTTAATTGGGACCACTAGTGCTGTGTGATACTGTAAATACAGGGCCAGGATTACTGATACCGATACTTTTAACCTATAAAGGCAGCTTATGTATTAGAGAGCAGTGTGTCATGCTTTATGAGATGAATCATCATCAGTCTGCAAAATCTGCACACGTCAGTGACCTAAAAACATAGATTTTCACAATACACAAAAGTCTATTACCACACGCTTCGAATGTGGGTTTTGGCGACCTGAAACATAAATGTTTCTGAAGCAACTTGTCTTGTTTAAATTTGCTATGGGCTATAAATAAAATAATAAAATAGGGTTTTGGACACTTTCCTCTAACACACACCACCACCTATCTAATAATAAATAAATAAATACATAACACAATTCTGTGGGCTACATACTCAACAAATAATACGTAAAAATATCGATCTCATCGTGCCAATATCGATCCATTACCAATACCGGCGTTGATATCGATACTATCGATATTAGGATCGCACATAAACAATAATCCTGCACTTGGATGTAAACGTGCCATCATTAATTGAGCCCCCCTCGCTTGTTGTTTGGGGGCTTTGTTCATCTGTAAAACACAAAGGCTCATGCGAGTCTCTGTGTGTGCTTGAGTCATTTTGGTGGCTCTTCTTTTGTGAGGATTCAGCATCCTCCCGGTGCAGCAGCAGCAGCAGCAGCAGCCCTCCCCCTCTGCAGCCTCTCCAGCAGTATGCCCGACGTTCAAACGGAAGCAGGCGCTACCATTTTGAAACACAGCACCGCTTAGGTAAGATGGTAGATCCTTTTATTTAATCGCCTTTTCTGCACCCTTATTCTCATGTGGGAGCTCGTTAAAGCCCGCCGTCTAAAAGCTGTGAGGGGGCTGCTGGTTTCGGCGCTGTTGTAGGGACGGAGAGCTTTAGATCGCCTCGCCGTTTCACTGTGTTCATTCCTGTGCGGGAGGAAGAAGGGGAGGGAGAAAAAATGTGTTGTTACATTGTATCGATCTGCCACCGAGAGTCATACCGTTGTATCAGGTATTAGTATTGATCATCGACGCCTCGCAATAGGAAGTGAAAGTAAGTGTGTTTAATGCGTGTCCGTGGCTGTTTGGCTGTCGGGACTTTGTTTGGCTTTGCTTTGAATCGCCGAGCGGAACCAAACAAGCATCTCGCTCTCTCTCCCTCTCTCTCTCGTGTCTCCATTCACAAAAACACTGACAGCCTGTCCGACCAACTCGTCTCGTGTCTTTTTGGTATTTGTGAGCTGGTAAATAAAGCGAGCTGTGGGAAATATGTCGACTCAGCGCCGTGCTGCGTCATCACAAAGCAGCTTTCCCCCACCACCACCTCTGGTTTATGCTTCACTTGAACCCAGTGTTAGTGCAGCAGCCATACTGTATGTGAGCGGGGTTCACCCAGTATGGAGAGCGGGTATCTGTGGTGGTACTGGTGGTGGTGCTGATGGTGTATTCGGTAAACTCAAACCAAAAAAACTAGAAACCCAGTTGTGTGGTGTTGGGGTGGGGAGGTGGGTTGTCCTGTAAAACATGTACAGGCTGAAGTGAAGGAGATCCCTACTATGCTCGCTTCTTGCTCCATATTTTTATTCTTGGGCCCTGTTCACGTTATTTACAACTGAAGAAATTCCTGGTGCAGCCAAACTGTCTTCTGATTGGCTGCCCCTCGCAAACAGAAGCTTCCTGTTAAATGCAGAAACAATTCAAAATCCTGCTCCTCACATACAAGGTCTTGGATATTCAGTCCCCATCTTATCTTAATAACCTTGTAGTACCATATAACCTTATTAGGGCAATTCGCTCTCGCTCTGCAGGCCTACTTGTTGTTCCTAGAGTATTTAAAAGTAGAATGGGAGGCAGAGCCTTCAGTTTTCAGGCCCCTCTTCTTTGGAACCAGCTTCCAGTTTGGATTCAGGAGACAGACACTATCTCTACTTTTCAGATTAGGCTTAAAACTTTCCTTTTTGATAAAGCATATAGTTAGGGCTGGACCAGGTGACCCTGACACCTCCCTTATTTATGCTGCAATAGGTGTAGGCTGTTGGGGGACTCCCATGATGCACTGAGTTGTTCTTCTTCAGTCACCTTTTTGAATCACTGTGTGTTTATACACCTCACTGGAACGATGTCAAGCTCTCTTCCACAGCATGTCTTTGTCACAGATGGCTGCCCCTCCCCGAGCCTGGTTCTGCTGGAGGTTTCTTCCTGTTAAAAGGGAGTTTTTCCTTCCCACTGTTGCCAAGTGCTTGCTCAAAATGATTGTTAAGCTTTTCTCTGGATAGTTATGGGGTCTTAAAATTACAATACAAAGCACCTTGAGGCGGCTGCTGCAGTGATTTGTCGCTATATAAACAAAACTAAATTTAAACCAAAGATGAGCGGAGCTTCTGTGCTCATATACAGAGGTGTGTCATCTTCGGGTCAGATGACACAAAGTGGTTTCTGGCATAGAAGGAAGTACTGTGTGTATTTAGAAAAGAGCCCAGTGACAAGATTGTGTGTAAGTGGACATGGAGGACGAGGTGGAGGAACTCTGAGACTTCTCAGACTGACCATGTTGGATATGTATGCTCGGAGTTCCTTTCTGAAGGTGCAAAATATAGGGAGGAAAATATATAAATCAAGTGTGCAAACTGGTTTACTGTTTGTGACACACAGTTTACTGCTAATTTAAGATTTAACGGAGGACAAAGCTTGCCCTATTTTTTGTGTTTAACATTGAAATGAACTGATTGCGCTTGTGCTTGGAAAACGGAACAGCTTTTGTAAACCACACGCAAAACTTACCACACTTACAAGTACTATTTGGGGATTGCGCTAACATGCTTTTTCCACCCCGTTCAGTAATTGTGTCTTTAAACTGACTCTGAAACTGTGGACACAATCTCGCTGTCTGATGTCTAATGATTGAGAAGTCATTATCCAAAGAGCGTACGCGGGGTAATCCTCCTTTCTGACTCTCAGAATCACCAAATTTTGCATTACTGTTTGCTAAAGATCTGTTTTTCACTGTGTCAGTCTCATTTTTCTTTAACATAATTTTGTATTATTTTATCATATTCCATATAAAACTTTGTAAATATTCAATATGAGCCCCTGTCCTGTTTATTGTAGATTATACTACTTTTATTATTATTCTTAATGCTGCCGAAAACACGAAGCATTAATATGGGTAAAATACATCTTAAATGTAGCCAAAATCAAAGGTTTATTTACTCAGATAATTAATCATTAAGTAAAATATCCATCTATCTAGTCATCTTACAAAATTCACTTATTTTCTTTGCAGCATGACCTAAAACAAGAGACGCTGGGTCCACTGGAAGCGATTTGTTCCTCTCGTGTCACTTACAAACTGACGGCTCATCACTTGCAAACGTTCCAGGATCCGGTTGCCTAGGTAACCCACTAATATGCATACTGACAGGTCATATGGTAATCAACACTATCCTGTGCTCACACTGACAGTTGCCTGGAAGTTGAGAAAAGATGCTGAAGTCACCAGCTGTCCTCTTTCACTTTATGTGCTCCATGATCACCACATTGCTTCTGGTGTGGATGCATCTTAGGGCCGGGATTATGCTTTCCCCGTCAGTCCGCTAGGGTCCATTCAGGTCCGCTCCACATAAACGTCATCATCAAATGGTGAGCGAGTCCACAGTGGAGTATAGTCGAGGTCTTAGTCATCAGCAGGGTGTTTACCGAGGTCACAAAGCGAGGAAGCAGAAGACCATTTTCCAATAGAGGCCTACGCAACCAGAAACCACAGACGTCGCCCCCTGCTGGCTATTAATATGAATGCATGTTTGAGGCACTTTGACTTAGCTACTTATCAGAAAGTTGAACGCTACATCCATATTTGTGCCTGAGATGACCATATTAGGCATATTTCCTCTAGTGAGATCACACAGAACCAGGAATCGACAACACTGTATCAAACTGAGCTTTTAAGCCTGATTTATCTCACAGGGATTATTTCTACATATGTGGACCTCATTACAAGAAACTTTCACCACAATTAATATGAACATTCGGTGTTATAACGGTGTATGTGTGACAGAAAAATGAGGAAAACTGTGATAGGTTCTCTTTAAAGCACCCGGATTCATGAAAGTCACTATAAATGCGTCGTGAGTTTAGGAGCAGCACTGCTCCTTGAAGTTGTTGGTGCAAAATGCTCCTTTCGCCTGTGTCTCCTCTGTATGAGGGTGACTCATAGCTGCATGGGTAGTCACAGCCTGCTTCTCGCGAGTGAGAGCGACGTCTCCTTAAGCGAACTCTGTGATCTCTGTGGCATTTATTGTAAATGTTTAGCGGTTATTCGCTAGCACGATCTCCACTGCTCTGTTTTTACATAATATGACTTTATCTGACCTCAGCGGGCAACTCTGAGGCAAATCTGTGGTCAGTGTGGTATTCAATTTGAGGAATTTGAATGTTAATCTGCCTCCTCATTCATGCATAAAGGTTCTTTATCAAGAGTGTGTGTATATATGGGTGCGTTTAACGTTTTCTCCAAATAGCAAGTTTCTGGGTTTTTCTCTTTTACTCTTTAAGCTAAAAATTGATCGCTTCTTTCATCTGTGATTTTTTTTTTTAGTCGTCTAAAAATAAATAAAAGCTTTAGGCTTGAGATAATGACATTTCCAAGCTTTTGATGCTCATACACTGTGTCTGCTTTTCACCCCTGTAGTCTTCTCCTTGTCAGACTAACGCTGAGCCAAAGGTGTGTCTTCATGCTCACTCAGTAACTGTCACGTCTGGGGCAGCTGATAGTCATACCGTGTTGCTAATCCTTTCACTTATCTCTAAACAAACAGTCAAAGCGATGCTCCCTCTGTTTCTCCACAGCGCCATGGACAAGAGCCACACAGTGAAGCTCTTCGTGGGTAACCTGGCATTGGACACCACGCAGGAAGAGCTGTCGGCCATCTTCGAACCCTACGGTCAAGTGGTCAGCTGCAGCGTGCTGCGGCAGTTCGCCTTTGTGCATCTGCAGGGGGAGGGTGCTGCGGAGCGGGCCATCCGGGAGCTCAATGGACGGGAGTTTCGTGGTCGGAATTTGGTGGTGGAGGAATCGAGGGGGAGGCCGCTGCACTCCACCAAGGTGTTTGTGGGTAATCTGAGCGGCATGTGCACCACAGAAGACCTCCAGCAGCTGTTCCAGACGTTCGGGAAAGTCCTCGAATGTGACAAAGTCAAAGGTAAGCCAGGTCTCTACTCACAGTTGAAGTGAAGTTAAAGTTTAGATTCTGTTTTATGGTTTAATTACAGCTGCTGAATTGCTGGGAGCGCCTGAAAAAGACTGCAGAGTGCAAAGTTCAAAGTTAAAGCTAATGCCCCGATTGTAAAGTTGTGCACTTTCCTTTGGCACAGTTCATTTTCCTAGTAAGCAAATGTGATCCTTATTATTATCAGTGCACTGAATCACATCCAGCCATTGCTTTTCCACAGGCTATGCTTTTGTTCACATGGAAAACAAGGAAGATGCGCTACAGGCCATCGAAGCCCTGCACGGCACCTCCTTCAAGGGCCGGCCCCTGTCCGTAGAGCTCTCCAAGGTCCAGCCCAGCAAGCAGGCGCCGACGGGGAAGATCCCGTGTGTGAACTGTGGGAAGCAGGGCCACTATGCTGGAGAATGCCCTGTGGGGAAACCTTCTCTGGAGCAGTACCAGAGTCAGGCAGCGGTCTTGGCTGCTGCCGCCGCTGCGGCCGCCGGCCTACCGCTGCAGGTCCAGCAAAGCGTGCACAATTCAGTCTACAACACCTCCACCTTTGATCCCACTTATGCTGCTCTCACAGGGATTACCACCGGGACACGCACAGATGGGAACCCGGTAAATCCAGCTGTTTATGGTGCCCTTGCCAGCCAGGTGTACGGTGCCAACGTTGCCAATCAGCTTTACGGAACGGTGGCCAATCAGGCCGCTCTCACGTCAGGGGCCACGCAGGTATACAGCTCCATGACACCTAATATTTACGGTCAGGTGGCTGCGTCCCCAGCAGCCGCCGCTGCTGCTGCCGCCGCTGCCGCTGCCTACACAACTCCGGTTTACACCCCGACAATGGCCAACCACCCCGTCTATCTGGCCGCGGCTCCTGGGATAGAAATGCCAACAGCGGCAGCCGCCATTAATCCTGCCTACTCTGTAGCGCCTGCGATTTACAGCGCCGCCGCACCAGCCTACGCTCAGTTAAGCGCCATGGGAGCAGCGGACCCGACTACGGCTATCTTTGAGGCTGCCAGGCAGGCGCATTACTTCGCCCAGGGCCAGCAGGTTGTGGCTGAGCAGCAGACGGCAGCTGCCGCCACAGCAGCAGCTGTGGCAAAGTCCGGAGAGAGGGATCGCAGTCCACTGCGAAGGTCGGCACCTCTGCTTCCGGACCCTGTGATGAAGCCATTTATGTACCAGAGGGCCAAGCCACGCCGTCCCCTGCTCCCCACGCCAGCTGGTCGAGCAGCTGAAGAGGCAGTGGAAGCCGCAGAAGACCCCATGGCCAGGTAGGATATAATCTTTGATTCTGTTTCCTGCTAAGCAGCAGATGTGAAATAATGACAGAGATCGTTAACTTTCATGTTTTTTTTTGGTTTTAGCTCATGGTTCACTGTTCACTGCAAACTATTTTCTCTTCAACTAAATTTGTCCTTAACCTAACCATCTCTGTCCTCCCCCGTCTTAGGTACTACGCGGAGTACTACCAGCAGCTCCAGCAGTACCCACAGTTCCAGTATGCCTACGCATCACCGAGCGCAGTGACCGCCATCCCTGGCATGCCGGGAATGCAGGCCATGCAAGCGGTCCAAGCAGTTCAGGCTGTCCCCGCGATGCAAGCCCAGCCCGTCACCACGCTGGACGCACTCAGGCCAGTGGTCCCCGCCGCTGCGGCAGTGGCAGCCGCCATGGCTGCGCCCAGGGTGTATGAGCCGCCGTTGCCGCCGCCCACGCGCAAGGAGGCCATCCTCCGCCGCCCCGAACTCTCCCTTCACACGCCTGAGCCCCCCTTCCGATAGTCGCACACAACTCTCTGCCCGCCCCTCCCTCTTTGCCCTGAACCCCTCCCACCCTTCACCCTCCCTCACCCGCCCCAATCTCCTCTTCCAACCCCAAACTTGACCACCTTACAGCAGCTGTATGTACGTGTGTGTGTGTGTGGGTGTGTGTGTGTGTGTGTCTGGGGGCTCTAAGTGTGTGGTATTAAACTGGGGACTCCTTGGTTTATTAACCTGCTTTAGGAGAAACTTGATACGCCAGCCTTGGTTCAGTTTGCACGCACACACAGTGCAGCCACCGAAAGGGAGGCTTTCATCTGTCGCGCGGGCATTCTTTGTGCTTCTCAGTTTTACTTTTTTATCGTGCCAGTCTCACACGTGTGCCAGTATTAGGCCGACCCGCTCGGCCGTTTCATATATGCCTTTATTTCCGCAAACCCAGTTATGATTTTCTAAGGCCGAGACCTTCGATTGACGACATCAGCCATCCTCCTTAGGCCTAGATGATCAGTTAGGGCAGCTAATTTGAAACCTTTTTTGCCTTATGTTGAAGAGTTTCAATTTGCAACGTAACCAGATGGAAAGTCAGGGCGACGCTCTCGCGCGTGACGGCTGCGCTGCGTCGCGTCCGGCCGAACCAAGGTTGAGTCTTCTTTGTTTTTTGGTTTGTTTGGGGGTTTTTTTCGAGGGACGTTTTGTCTTGAATGTGACGTGGGCTGTGACGCGTGTGAGCGAGTGAGAGGTGAGGGCTTGCTGACCTTGCAGCGCACAAACGCAGCAGCAAAAAAAGAAAATAAAACTTTGCCGAAAAGGAAAGGAGAGAAAAAAAAGAGTAAAGCACACATAAACGTACTGTAATGTATGTTTGGATCTCCCCTTTGACTCCCTTTTTTTTTTTCTGAACCCCCCCTCCTCCCCTCCCGCTCCACCCTTACTCTAACTGCAGCAATGAAAGACACTGCTTCACCTCTCCCTCTCTCGCTCTTTGTAATTACAGCTGCCTACCTCTTACAGCAAATTTCAATGTCTATTCTTTTCTATTGTGTTCTCTTATATTGTCGGCAGTTCCCGCTCCTTGTAAAGGGACAGGGTCAGCAGTTTAGAGGGGGAGGAGCCAGATATTACCGACAGTGACTTTTTTTTGTAGATGTTCCGTATGGAGTCCATCATTTTCAGAGGCCTTTTTTAAAAATAGTGTAAATGTGTTTTTTGTTGTTTACCTGTGACGTAAGTCAGCCTGGGATGTGATGAACTGTAAACGGTGGTGAAAGGAGGGAGAAAAAAATCAATGTGTTACTACTGAGGGAGCAGTTTACAAAAGGATCTTTTAATCGCATCCTGTTGGAAACCACGATGGTATGTGACAAGCTCAATCATGTGCCTATAAAGCCTCGAGTGAAGTGCATTAAGTGGAGGGACCTCCCATTTTTAAGTGCTTTTGACATTATTTTTTAATCGTTTCAAGGAGGGCGGGGGGAGCCCGACCTCCAGAGCTTTAGTATCCAGAAGGCTTGGAGAGCGAGCGAAGCTTTCTCTGGGATTTGTTTCACAGCTCTTAAAAGAAAAAGCCACAAACCGAGCCTTCACGGGTTCGTTACTTTACTAACTGCTGGTTAAAGCAGAAACGACAGTGATAGCACCAATGAAGTGAGAGGTGGGGCAGCGTCGTCCACGTGCTTCTTTGACCCTCCGAATACCAGACCAGCTTTAGATTGCGATTGCAAAAAAGGGAAAAGAGCGAAAGTGTCTGTTTTAATATATCTGTTAGAGCTTGTAGAACTGGACTTTGACGAGTGGCAAATCCCACCCGCGTAGCTCTGCGTTTCATTAAAACAGCCACTTTCAAAGTATTTTGCAACTGCTATGTGACGGCGGTCTGCTGCACACGCCCCTTTACTGCCCTCCCGTTCCCCCCTCCTCCTCCCCTCCTCTCTCTCCCCCTGTGTTTTTTTTTTTCTTTCTTTCTTTCTTTTTGTTTTTTAGCGGTTGAGCGACTTCTTTGCATCTCACGGTGTAATCTCTCTCTGTGTCGTATATACAGAACACATACCAGTTGCATCCTTTGTAGAACTATGTGGTTTGCGAAATGTCTTGTTTGCCATGTTTGAGATCGTATTTTTTAGAGAAGTATTTTCATTTTTTTTTTGCCTTCTTTTTAAGAAAAATATAAAAAGTCAAAAGTTTAAAAAAAAAATCATTCAAAAAAAAATCAGCATGCTTTTTATTGAGAATATGTATTACTATAAACCTTATTATAATAAAGAATGTTTTGGCTGACACTAATGTGGTAAAAGAAAGCAAAGGGTTTGGACATTTCCCCTTCTTCTTCTTCTTCTTGTTTATGTTGTTCTTCTCCCACTATCTGTTTCTCTTGTGTAAAATGACCACCAGACCCATTTGACTGGGGACCCAAGGGGGAGACAGGTGTAGATGCTGGCCCAGCTTTGCTCTCTTTGGTCGGGGTAAGTGCAGGTTGGTGCTCCTTTCCTCTCTCCAGCCTCTCAAACTCAGTGCAAACCAACTCAACCAAAGGGTTTTGGGGTTCATTTGCATTTGAGAACATGCATTTCAGCGATTCCTTCTGGCTCTGTAACATTAAAAGTTAAAAAAAGGATTTTTCTTGTAGAAATGATGTTTTGGCACAGTGAGAGCTGGGGAGAGGCACACAGATAGAATGGCCTGGGTGCATTTTGATCTGTGGAGCAGTCCTGTTTCCTTGGGCGGGGGGGTTTGATGGGTGTGTGTCTGGTCTGGTCTGGTATCTCCCCTGCTGTACCAAATTCTCCCTCTCCGTGTGTCTCTGTGTCCTCTCTGCTCTCAGACCTGCATGTGTGATAATCTGTAACTCTGCCGCACAAACAAACAAACAAACAAGCCCCACGTCAGTCCAGCTCTTGACTAACTATCTCAACTGAAATAGGTCACCGTGCCGCCTGGAACGGCCGGGGTGCAGCCGTGCGTGAGCGTGGCGGCGTGAGCCATGGGGACGACTTTTAGCGCGACGCCAACGCAGCGGGAACTCGTTCTCTCTCTCTCTTCACCACCAAGGTAAATAAAAAAAGTTTACAAAAAAACAAAACGCAACAACAGCAGGAAAGAAATCCTAAAGAGCACTGACTTCCCCTCTCCCAACCTGCCGCCCCCTCCTTTGACTGTGCCTTGAACAAACACTCCTTCCCCACCTCCCTCCTCTCCACACTGCCATCGCCACCTTCCTCCCCCACCTCCCCCAGTCCGTAACTCCTCCTCTGCTGCAGTGGCGGTGCCGCGGCTACAGCCTTGGGCTTCTCCTCTGTGGGTTTGGTGGGCAGGGTTTGGGTGGGGTTAGGACCCCTGCACAGGTCTCAGTCAAGTCTTGCAATCAGCTTTAGGAGGCGACTGGCGCGCCCTCTCTGTCCTGCTGGTGTGTGTCTGTGTGTGTGTGTTAAAGAGAAAACAGCTTCTTTTTTTGTTTGTCTATTTTTCTGTGGGCGGTATTTCATTGATTGGTGAGGCTTGACACCCCCACCCCACACACCCTCCCCCCTGCCCTCGCCACCGTCGTATTCGCCGCCCTTGCCCCTTCCCTGCCCGCCCCGGTTCCCTCCTTCTTCCCCCTTCCCTCTCTCATACCTCCTCCTCCTTAACCCCGCCCTCCTGTGCGCCTCTCCTTTCCGCCGTTCACACACAAATACACAGCGCTTTTTTTTTTTTTCTTCCCCCCTACTCCCGCCGCCACCGCCGTCGCCACCACCACCACCTTGGATCTGGGTTTGTGGCTCTGGCTCGGACTCAGACTTCCCAGAACCACCCACCTAAACCCAAACTACCCACCCACCCTCCTTTTGTTACCGTAGTGGCCTGGGCGTGCCAACGGACAGTGTATGTGTGGTGGCCCGCCGCCGGACTCAGTAACACGACACAGAGAGACTTCAGTGTTGGACGAGCCGCTTTGCTGAAACTGTTGAATGATGGGTTTGCGCCACACAGCTGTGGAAGGAATCGTAACTCCCATAAGACCTTAGCGCCATGACAAAACGAGATAAACCAACAGGGGGTTTGCCTTGGGTCCCTCACAGCCTGTGTGCCAATCAGAAACGTCCTATAAGATCGGCTAATGAGGCCAGTCTGACCTGTAGATTCTCACCAATCTCGGGACTCCTGTAGGACTTTTCTGGTACGGCAGCTCTGTTTCTCTAATCCTAGTGTCAGCTGGACCGGCTGGATATGTGCTATGAGTGACTTGTATGAGGTGTGGCTATTAAATAATGAGACGTCACACCGGTTTGACTCACAGAAGCTCTGTTTTGTTGTTTAACAGCCACGCCTCGTCTACATTCTTACCTGTTAAGACTATTGATGCACACACACAGTCCCGCACACACTCGCTGTATGTCAGATGAGTTTGTCTCACATTTGCTCCGACCGCTGCGAGACGGAGTCGAGACAAGCGTGGCGCTGCCTTTCTGTCCGCCTAACAAACTAAAAGGAGGTGGGGAGGATTGAGTAGATGACTTACTGATAAGGTGAGTTGGTAGTGGAAGGATCCTTTGGCCCAATGCTACTTTCTAACCTCACCTTTCTGATCTTGGAGCATCCCATAATAGAGTCACTGGCCAGAACCTTATCAAAAGAGAACGTTGTCGCACACGGTGTCTGTGCTAATAATAACGAGCCCTAGAATCTGATGTCTCTGTTGCTTGGATACAAAGTGCAAAAAAAACTGATTTTTTTTTTTTGCATTCACAGACACATTAAGTTTTTTTAAAAAACACAAATGATGAGTTCATCATGTGTGGATGCATTTAGAGGCACATAGAGGCCAGTTTTATTTCTCTCCAAAGGACCGCTGTGTAGGACTTAGTGGCGTTCGAGGACTGGACGTGTAGTGCAGGATCCATAGTCCTACATTAGTGCACATTTGCCTAGAAGGAAGGATTGTGGGTATTTGACAGATGCAGAGGCCATGTGTAGATGTGGTGAAAGACCAAAAAGCACATATCCTGATATCCTGAATGCTGATTGGCCGAAAAGCTGGCTCGAACAGGAAAGGGAGCAATAGTGCAGTTCACCACAAAGAGGAACAACTGTGTCCATTTTCATTGCTTTCAGTCACTCGGTTTCACTTTACTACAAAGGACCAACGAAAGCACAAAAACAAGGGTAGCCTGTGTCACTAAATGCTGCACACATTTACAACCAGGCTGCCATGGCAACAGCACGCAACCACAGCGTGAAGTTGTGAGTCTGCAGACCTCAGCGTAGCACAGATTAGAGAAAACGTGAAGGGCTCTTTACACTAGTGAAAACAAACACAACTATGAGTACTGCATGTAATACTGTATGTAATATAGTCACAGGCGATTGCCCCCTCCCTGAGCATGGTCCGTCTGGAGGTTTCTTCCTGTTAAAAGGGAGTTTTTCCTTCCCACTGTCGCCAAAGTGCTTGCTCAAAGAGGGTCGTCTGATCGTTGGGGTCCTCTCTGTTAATGTAGGGTGTTACCTTCCAATCTAAAGCACCTTGAGGCGACTGCTGTTGTGATTTGGCGCTATATCGATAAAATTGAACTGAGTACTGTATTCTGTTTCCACGAGTAAATCCTACACACTGGTCCTTTAAGCAGTGCAGCTGATGAAACCCCTCCTCAGCCTCCATGATCAGGGCACACCGTGCTCCAGTTTTTTTTCCCCCTCCAGCCACCTCACCCCTCCCCTCCAACTCTGCCGGCTCCTCACTAAAAAGGCTTCTTCTGGTGCTTGTGAGTCTAGGCTTCCCGTGCTTGGGTGAATGCAGCCACGCATCTCTTAAACACCCCGACCCCCCCGCGCACCCTCTTGCTCTGAATTCACAGACAGAGCTGCAGCCTCCTCTCTACTTCCACTTCCTCACCCAAACTCCCCCTGCCTTCTGTGGTTTGGACAGCTGAAGAACTGAGATACTCTGCACACACACACACACACACACACACACACACACACACACATTTATATAGATATATATTTGTGTATTGTGTTGTTTTTTTGATGGGATCCCACAGGGTACAGCAGACACCGGCAGAGATGTACATCGGGAACAGAACCCACTCCGGCTTAGGTTTGAGCCCAGCCGTCACACTGTAGACCGTGATGCCTTTTTTAGTTGAAGCAGGTTTCATTAACGAGACTTTTCTAGGTCATCTAGCACAGATGTGAATCACAGAATCACACTTCTAATGATGCTTATCCTCTCTTCAGATAAAAGCGTCAGGAGTGTCTTATCTCACACGTTACCTCGTATAGAGGGGGGCAGACAGCATGTGAATGCCAGCAGGATGCAGTGCAGCTCAATACAAAAATCACTGCATTTATTGATCATTTATAAGGTTTTTTTCCCCTCATAACTGCAGTAATAGTGTGTTGGCTGGCATTAGAGTGAAAGGCGTTCATGTTATTTTGTCCACCCTTCTGCCCTTATATGATTACAGGCCACCTGAGGCCAAGCCCATCTTTTTTTTTCTCCCTCTCCACGGACCATTTCATTGTCAGCAGTCCCACGGTGGCATTATGTTTAGCCATTTCAGTTCCCTCGTCTCAGCAGCTGCTCAGTCACAAACCTAATTGTAACCACAAATAGTCGCGCAGTAGCTAAGCTTCTTCAAGTAGGTTAATGGACCAAGCTTAGTGTAGTTAAACGAAACGCCTCAGTTAATTACAATATTAATCGTTCTAGTTTCCAAAGACGTCAGGGGTGACAGAATAGTGTGTCATCTCAAGAGGAGAGCAATCGGGATCTGCTCCTCTTTCAAAGAAATCGAATCCAGCACAACGCTGAACGATGAGGGGATTTTCACACCGTGAATGTCGGATCAAACATTTGCGTCAACATGTTTACTGTGAATGACAAATCCTGATATGAAGACAATTATACTGTATGGTTGTGTGTGCATATATTTATGCCTTTTGGTCTGTATTTCTTAAGATGTTGAGGTATTTTTTTTCAGTCTGCATGAACAAAAATCATGAATAAATCTTTTTGTTTCTCATATAATTTGCCTGAGTTTGTTGTTATTTGGTGCTTGATCCTTTGCTGTGTAGTTTAGGACAGCAGGAACTATGCATTTTACCTGCAGCCTAATTTTAGAGTGAGGAATAAGATGGCGTGAGCTGCTGCCAGTGAGAGCAGTGCAGGGAGGAGCTGCTTTGCCTGGGGTTAGATTGAGCTGGAGCCAGAGGGGAGAAGTTGTCAAAATCTCAGAAATGGGTGTCTTAATTTTATTGACTCATGTGGGGTTTGTTTTTTGTTTTTTAAAGAATACATGACTCAGTTGTTTGAATTTGTAGGTAGGCTGAAAGCACAGAGGCCTGGCTTTGCCATTGAGGATCATTAACAGCAACAGGTGCATTGCACAGGCCATAAAAACCTCTCTGCTGAAAGGAGGCGTTATTGACATACTTCCACACCACTCACGAGCCCCCTCATCCCTACCCGCGGGAGACCACCCCGCCTTTCACACCTTTTTAGGCCCAGAACCTGATACCCACGCTGTCGGTTCTCATACTTATTGGGGTGCGGTCACGTGTGCCACTTTTGACCAGGAAAGGAGCACCGGCCAGCAGGGTCTTCTGGTAGTGGGAGCACCACCTCCGCACAGGCACCTCGCACCAGTGGAGTCTGGTCTCTGCAGCCCCTAACTCTCTCTCTCCCCCCGCGAAAGCGAGACCTCTAAGTCTCAAGGAGGTTGTTTGGCCTCACGGCGTCATCTTCGTCGTTTCTATTGCTGATTATTTTTTTTATTACCAATAAGCTGAGGGGGACGCGTAAAGTCCTGACTGAGGCGGAACCATGACAGCTGTCGAAACCCAAATAACATACACCAACTCCTACACGATCCAACATGAAGACGCGTACATGACCCAGGAGGAGGACTGGGACAGGGATCTGCTGCTGGACCCCGCCTGGGAGAAGCAGCAGCGGAAGGTAGGTTTGGATAAAGCGGTTTCGAGTAGCGCTTGTACCGACGTGCGTAATTACGCACAGATCGAACCTCTTCGCTCGCATTCAAGTCAGTGAGCGGCGCTTTAAAAAAAATGCTTTTAACACGTTAACAAGGCAGACTGAATTTAATTTGGGAGTCAGTGGTGTTGGTCTAATTGTGTGAAGTCTAATATGAAACTGCGCCTTCGCTGGCCTCACACCTGGCACTTCAGTCCTGCTTGAAGCTGTGTGGGCAGATATTTTAGGCTGTGGAACTTTCTCAGTGTTGTCTTTCAGTTACCCCTGATTGCCTTGCAGACTGTCTAAATATATTACCACCTCCCGGAGGTTTTTGTTTTCTTACTTTGCCTGCGTTTTTTACTTAACTTTTAAAGTACATGCGAGTTTATAGGGATATAAGGACATTAAGCCAACCTGGAGATAAGGATGCAAAGGATGGCGTAAAAGCAGAGGGGAAATACTCACAATAATTATACCATTTGTTAAGTTACATTAGACCAATATAAGTATGCCTTTTTTAATTATCTATACCACAACTTCCTGTTAAAACAGCCTGTTATGTTACTGAGGAATATTACATTTTATGACTTAAAAAGTAAAGCAACAACTCTTAAAGTATGTCTTTAATCTTATTTTGAAACCCATACTGAACGAGAGTTGGGGCGGGGTGGGGTTAGGCCAACCTTTAAGGTCGCATGGAGAAAGAGCATGACAGGTGTGTTTAATGAGCTGCTGGAGCAAAAGTCAAGTGACACAGGTGATGTCTGGCACGGCACACTGGGACAAAAACAACACTGGCAAAGGTTAATGAGCTACACTTTTGTCTTTGAGGTGTTCACCTTGCACACAAATGACCCACTGCGATGTTTCAGTTCAGTGAACAGACTGAACTGATTTTCATGTTTGGTATTTTTGATCCTAAGGGTTTGTAATTGGTCGCCATGTTGGATGACCACAGCCTTCACCTACCAGGAAGCCCGGGCTGGAAATAGCCATCAGGAAGATTTCTGTTTCATATAATGAAAGAGAGCTACTAAAACATATTCAAATTAAACAGGAAGTTTCAGCTGTTTGCCGCACCTGACTCAAAGTCATTAGCCTTCTCTTCCTAGCTGGCATGTCAGAAATGCAAAGGGAGCAAGGATACATTCAGTTAACATGATTTCATAGAGATGTTAATCCTGTAAAACCAGAAATAATTACCAGCAAATTTTAAGCTCGATTTTTTTTTTTTTATTGAATCTGGAAAAAAGAGAGTAAAAATAATTGTGCATATATGAGAGTTAAGTTGTATCATTTTTAGCTACATTTGGCTTTTTTGTATAATTTATTGCTCACAGCCTGTTAAACAAAGACATGTTTTAATATAGTCAAAAGAAACTCATAAAATGTGATACAGTTAATGTTATAAGGTTTCACTTTTTTTTTTAAAGGTTTTCTTGTGTTGCTGTACAGTTTGGCTCAAGAAAAGTAAAAGCTGAGACTTTGGCTTCAGCTAATGCAGAGACGGCACATGACTTTACTCTAAAGATGACACATTTGGACAAATGAGGTTTAAATCAGCAATAGAACCTTCAAAAAGTTCAACATAACTTCCAGCTGCTGTTTGTGTTCAGCTGAGCTGAAGAGAGCAAAAAGAAAAATCACCTTTGTGAAATATGTCTAATATTCTTTTTGAGTATTTCAGGAATCGCATGCTTCTATTCCCATCTCTGACAGTTATTGAAGTGTAGGGACCGTGCTTGCTTCCATATCCTGCTGTACTCAAAGACATAACCTAATCTAACCTGTAACCAGCACCTAATCTGGGTATAGATCAGTGAAACGGGCACATTTTACGGCATCAGCTGCAGTGAATCTGCAGAATTCTTCCGTCAATGAAAAATGTCTCCCAGAGCTGAAGTGCAGTGACAGGCTGAGAGACCTCAACAGATGGTAGCAGAGAGGAGAGAGAGAGATGGATGGCAAGGCTGTTAAGTATACACCCCGGGTTGGTTTCACAGACCCACAAATAAACGTCTTCCTAAAAATACTTCTTAACTTGCTTGGCTCCAACTTGCCCCCGTCCCCCGCTTACTTTCTCTTTATCGCTGTGTCTTTTCTTTGAAAACTTCCTTCGCCACCATTTTTGGAATATTTGCACATCTCTTGTGATTGTGCCTTTTTTAAACTGATTAAAAATGTTGCCTTTCTTACTTTGTCTCATGCGGACCACCAGCCTTTTACGCTCGGGGTCATAAAACAGGCCTTGAATAAACCTCTACAGCCCAGCGAGTCTTTAGTCTTCACCCCTCATCCTCCCCGGGGAGCCGGTCATGGTACTCCACTGCACTCCTTGGCATGTAAAATCTAGCTTAAGGAGCTGATATCAGCCCATAAATATAGCCGGCGCTTCATTCTGCAGTGCCGAGAATATGAAAGGGAAGCCTCGAAGCACCTGTTGTCTCCTCTGTCCCTGAAATTTCAGTGGAAAAAGCCGCTCACCACTTGCTGCAGTAGTAAAATGTTTGTCAACACACAGTGATGCCGAATCTGATACCACACATTAGAAATGGTGTGTGTCTGAATTGTACATGCTGACACTGGTTTATATTTATCATAGAGCATGGCTCCTTCTTTGCTAACTAAGTGATTCATGACTTGATTTGGACGAGGCATTTGATTTAAGAGGAGCTGGCAAAAATTGTGTTAGATATTGCATCTAGGGGAAAGCTGTCGGAAGGAAATATGAGATATGAAAGGCCGGAGTGATGAGATCTGGCTGCATCTTATCTTGGCGAGCTTCTCTCCTCAAAGCAACTATAATCCTGGAAATAAGGAGGGCTGATCCAAGTGGATGGAGGAAACCGGTCCGGTTAGAGCCAGAAGTTCTTTTCGTGGGCTTTCGGAGCTTTATTGATGTCTGCCTCAAACAGATGACAGGCTGACAGGTCCAGCTCCACCGCATCTGCAAAAAGAAGTGATTGCTGTAGGCGCAATCAATATCTGTTTAAAGATTTACTCTCACTGCAGAGGGCTGCAGAAGACTGCGCTCACAAGAACACATGGAATGGCTTTTTATTTGAAAAGGCGATGCTTTCGTCCTCCTGTGCAGTAGATCCCTCTGTTGGCACGCAGCACTGAGCTAACTAGAAAGTAGAAACTATCATTATGCTAAAAAATAAATAAATGAATAAAGATTCAGTGCTATGACTTAAGTCATCTTCTGTTTCACATTGTTAAAGAGTTCAGCTGCTAATTCACTAAGTAAAGCTGCCTGGTGACGCTCATGTTGGCAGTAATCTAAAAATATCCATTACATGAGGTTATCAGCAGCCGTGTGCTTAGCTGACCTGTTAGCAATAAAAGCTCAGTATACGTACACACAGAATAAATTAGACTGGGCAAGTTGAAAAGTATTTAAAAAGAATAATAATCATTTATTTTTCCCCGCACTGACACACTGTTGGTAATATAGGAGAGGTGGCTTAAACTGATACCTAGTTTTAGCCTAGCTTCCATGTGCCCACACAGAACTGTCTGTGCAGCCGTACTAAAGACGGATCGATATCTTAGGCGACTATAACATTCAGTATTAACCAATCACAGATAAGAGTGGTGCCAAGTCGAGCTGTGTCTTCTAGTTAAGTTGCTATTTTTTTACGATCAGTAGCTGGTAAGACTCCGTGATTTTTTTTTTCTCCCCTTTTCAGTATTTTCCCTCAACCCCTAACCAGTCTCAGCAGATGGCCCCGCCCCTCCCTGAGCCTGGCTCTGCTGGAGGTTTCTTCCTGTTAAAAGGGAGTTTTTTCCTTCCCACTGTTGCCAAAGTGCTCACTCATCTTCTGATTGTTGGGTTTTCTCTATTATTGTAGAGTCTTTACCTTAGAGTATCAAGCCCCTTGAGGGAACTGCTGTGATCAAGTGCTACAGTAATACAATTGAATTGAATTACACTAACACACTATTTTAATCGAGATCTAATGAATGGGTGTTCGACGAAGTATCGGGGGAGGACAAGTTCTGCGTGATGAGGCCCAATCAGGAGTAAAATGCAGGTATCTGTGTCATCTCCACTCCAACACAACACATCATGTTCTTGTTCTGCAAACAGAAGCATAATTAGAAAAGGGGAAATAATCATATAGAAAAACCCTTTTCACAAATCCTGTTGGAAAACACACTAAATCTCTCAACATGTTAGAAAAAGAGAAATCTGCAAAAAATTTGGGCTAAATTTAATCAGTTCCCCCGTGCACATCGAGGCCTTTGTAAAAACGCAACAACAGCCTCTAGACATGTTTTAAAGTAGAATTCTATTATTAAGTGGAAGCCTCTCATAGTCTATCATATCATAGTGTTTGTTTATTTTCATTTTCTACAGCAGCACTGAGTTTGTCCAGTCATCTCACATTAAGTGATCTTCAACCTAATTCTAAGATCAGATCTTTATTTAACATCTTTGTTGTCATTGTTGCAGAATCAATGAGAAATTGTTTAGCAGCACAGATCTAAACTATATATTAATAACAATATAAAAATATACACTCTCACACAGACTTACAATATGGTGCAACATCATAATTATGAACTCTGCTTCTAAGATTTGCAGTGAAACATTTGTTTTCTCTCTGCTTTCCTGTTGCGTTACATTTTCTTTCACACGGTGCAAAATGAAGTGGTCCAAACAGCGTCCACCATCAGAGCCAACTGTTATGACGTTAGATTGAGTAATGTGATATTTACCCACTCAGCCTAATGTAAAGTCCTTCTGTGTGGGCCAGGAGAGATCTTAACAGGCTGAATAATCCAGTCTATTCTTGTCTAATCTCATTTTATTACATTTCAACGAGGGATCACCAGCGTGGCAGGCAGACCGGGTCGTTGATATCTCATACTTGATGCTCGGAGACGGCGCTAAAGCAGTGGACCTCCTCAGAGACGACGATTTGAAAAAGCATCATGCGGACATTTATGTTAAAAAATGAATCTCCAAAGATTAGCGACATTAATTATGCCTTAAATGTCAGCAATGCTGCAGCACGGCTCCACATAAAAGCTACTTATCAACTTTTCAATGCTTCAGCAGCCTGGCTGCTGTCTGCTACCTCGATGCTCATCGTTAAACTCAACAATCACAGCATCATCGAAGCATTTGCATCATATATCATCAAGTGAGTTGATGAAAAAAGGTAACAGAATGGAGCAGAGAGTCTTTCTAGAGACTTCATCTGCTCCACTTTATAATAATTTGCATCTTTATTGCAGATCTGATTTGTAATTTGGCTCATCAGGCCCCCTTTACTCATCCCTGCTCACCGCCTGTGCTTCTCTACCTAATCCCAAGATGCATCTGAGAGAAGAGGCATCTTACGTTCCCCTCCCATAATTCACTCAGTCATGTGACATGTGAAGGAACAGTAACACCGCTAATGTGATCGCAGTGTGTTTTAATTTCCCAGACCTGTGGAGCTTGCACTTATTTAGGAGCTCAGAGGAGACGTTTTGGTGCTCGCAGCCAAAGAAAAATTGACAGGGATGCCATCTGAAACATAGTTGCTGCTTCTACAACACTTTATCACAATAAAGCCCTTTGTCGTATCTGTATTGATCACTAAATAAGACATTTCTTAAAACAAGAGAATTGCCCTGCAAACTTTGCAGAACTTTTTCAGTTTTACTCTTAAATTGTGTCCATGTATACCGTATCTGTTTTTGTGCACCTGTATGAGAGCTCAACGTAAGCGGAGAGGTGAGAGAGCCCGCAGTCAGATCAAATAGCAGTTGCTATTCTAGAAGTTGTGTCCATGTAGGGAGGCTTCTATAAACTGCTTTAGTGCAGGCGCAGGAGCCCGAGGAGGCAGTGGGAATGGCTGAGGACTGTATCTCTTATGTGTGTGTGTGCGTGTGTGTGTGGAGGGCTACTTCTTCATGGTGTTACACTGTATGCACTGCATGATTTGTGAGTTCTTGTAAGGAATGAAACAGTCTGATGGCAGAAAGTTGTTGCAGAGTCTTGTAACGGTAAAAGCAGATACATGATACGAGCATGGTGCAGCGTCGGAGTCAAAAGAAGAAATGGTGATTGATGAGCTGTGAGAGCCGCCATCTTGATCTAATCACAGCCTGTATGGAATAAAAGGGTATAAAGTGGTAGATGAAAACTGCCGGAGTGACCACGGCGGTGCTGCCTTGCAGTTCTGTGCATCAAACTGAGCTAAAGCAGCACGCAGGTATGTTTGAGTTTCACACCTCCCAGTTTCAGCTGTTCGTACTCCTCAGGCTCATTCCTGGTGTTGAAAATGGAGAAAATGCTGCATGAGAGAAGACAACAGAAGCCCGCCAAGCGCCGTGCCCCTCGGTAACTAAACACACCTAGAGGACAGATGGCCAAACACCTGCAAAATGTCACCTCAGGTCCAGGCAGTGTGTATGCTATTGAGTTTTCATGTAGTAATGAGACGAATGAGACACCTGAACCTGTCTTTATAAAAAGTGAGCTAAGCTCATAATGTTAGGGCTGAGTGCTTGCTGCATGCACTGGATATTTATAGGCCGCAGAGGATGAGATGGTGAGTCTGTGCCTCATGATAGGACTGAGGTCACAGGGATATCATTATGTGCTTTATAATGGCTTTAAAAGCTGTATGCTATTCTGTGGAGGCAGCTCCAGTTTCAAATACCAAAAACCAAAGCAAAATAACAGAGTTATTTACTTAACTGACAGTCAGCTGTAAATGTATATATTTTACTTTATTAAAGGTTTTAAGACGAGCTTATGGGTCGAGTGTTGCACAGCAGCAGCCTCCAGGTTCTATATTCATGCAAAATGACTTACAGATGTTCCTATTAAAACGGCGTCTTTATTAATGTCTGTGAAGGTTCTCAGTCATCCAGGTCATCGTAGTCAAAGGAGCTTGGAAAGAAAAGCGTCTGGACTTCTTTAAGTTGCTTGAAGACGTTTCACCTCTCATCCGAGAAGCTTCTTCAGTTCTAAGGTCAAATGGTGGAGAGTCCAGTGGGAGTTTCCCCCCACAGAGGGACAAAAGGACCCCCTGATGATCCTCTAATCACCTGAGACAAGGTGGGAAACTGGGCGTCCCAATCAGCCAGAGTTTCGGGTGTGTTCATTGTGAAACCTGGCCCCACCTTATCATGCGAATTCCTGAGGTCAGATGGCCCAGGATGTGAGTGGGCGTTAAGGCGTCTGGGACGGGATCTCAAAACGGACTCTCCACCATTTGACCTTAGAACTGAAGAAGCTTCTCGGATGAGAGGTGAAACGTCTTCAAGCAACTTAAAGAAGTCCAGACGCTTTTCTTTGCAAGCTCCTTTGTCTTTATTAATGGTTAATGTCGAGAAGAGTTCTAGCAGGTCATATTTAAAAGAAATACCGAAAAGAAAATTAAATGGCAAGAAAACGTAATTTTTATTTGACTAATTTTACCCTCGTGTGTCCTTCCGAAACAGATGTGGGCTTTTTATCATCGGCCTGCTCCAATGATTGCTTATGTCTGAGCTCACCACATGGATGCAAACTGAGGAATGACGAAGCAGCCGTCATGTGTGCTCATTCTGGCTTTAGCTTCACAACCCGCAAATAACAAAATGAAACCAGAGTTGTGGGATCGCCTGACCCGAGGATTCAATAGCCTTTTTGTGGTTCTCTAATGGAGGCCGAAGTCAAAATCACAAGGTCATCTGTGACTTGCTCTTTTGGCTAAATGAATGCTGAGAATTGTAGCTGGGGCGCATCTACTAGAGGCAGCCTCAGATCAGTTTCACACACCATTTTTTTTTTTCACGGTCGAGGTTTCTGTCGAGATGGAATTAGCTGACCCCAGATCTGCCTGGAGAGTTTTGCCTCTTATTACAGAGAAAGAACTTGCCTACTGAAATTAGAAACAACCCCCCGCCACCACCACCACCACCACCCCCCCCCCCCCCCCCCATCCTCAGTCGCAGGCGCACTGTCATAAATCCTCCGCAACCACTTACACCAATTTATCTCCCCTCAGTCTTCAAGTCCAGAGCTCATTAAACGACAAAAGAGTCGACATGCAGCCACCGTGAACCTGTACACTCACCTTTATTCTCCACCATCAATCACACAGTCAATTCACCTGCTCACTCATGTACCAAGAAAGAGGCTGAAAGCTGTAATAGAGTGAACAATGCAAGATAAGGATGGCGCGAGTGTGTGTGTGTGTGTGTGTGTGTGTGTGTGTGTGTGTGTGTGTGTGTGTGTGTGTGTGTGTGTGTGTGTGTGTGTGTGTGTGTGTGTGTGTGTGTGTGTGTGTGCTGCAGTGCCAGCAGAAAATAAGGGTTATTATATACACCCCAGCTGACAATTTAAAGTAACAGCACTGTGAAAAAAAACTTTTCACTTTGATTGGTAGTTTTTCAAGTAATTAAAGTAGTACATCAGACATTGCTTCCACATAGCTGGCAATATAAAGAGAGCTTTACAAGACTGCTGGCTGGCTTTTGTGTTATCTGGCATGAAAGTTCACACTGAAATTCATATCAGCCACAGGATTAATCAAGTCCTTTTGTTTGCACTGTGAGTTTGTAGTTTTGGGTGAAATTACTCAACAAATATTGGATGGTTGTCATTTAATTGCTTTTTGTAATCTCTGACTCCTGCCACAGTCAGTTTAGAGCCAAATACCACAGACTGTATGTAGAAGATGGATGTAGCCACTAGGGATGTCACCAGAGCCAATACTTATACTTTTTGATGCCAAAATCCTGAAAACACGGTGGTACTGTGGAGACAACACGCCACTACAAGTATTCTTGTGCGTCCTTACATGATGAAGGGCACCCACAAGCACAAGGAAAAACTACATGTGGAAGACGGCGACTAGCAAAGCCGCTGAGATAGCTTTGCCCCAAATTATCGATAGCTGGATATGGAAGTACGTTGTGTTATGCTGAAACACACGTTACTTTTTTGTTTGAGAGAACTTTGCCGTTTAGAAATCAACCAGCGCGCCACATGCTGAACCGTTTGTAGTGGCTAATGTTGTGTTGGGGATGTAATGAATCCCAAAGATTTAGTATTTGGTGCTAATATGAGTAGAGTTAGCTTGTTCCTAATTCAAGATGAAATTAAAGAAAGATGAAACAAAATGTGTATTTAGACAAAAAATATTCCTTATCAACATTATATTTTATTGACAATAAACAATAAAACGTTAGAATCTTTGCCGAGTAGCCTGCTAATGTTAGCATTAGCTTTTATTGTAAACATTTTACAATATGGATCAAAGCTGACTTCACATCAGTAATGCAGCTGTCTCAAACTAAACATTATAGTGTATTTCAGGATAAAATGAGAAGGATGACACTTTGTACCTTTCTAAATATGAAGTTAAACTTACTATTATTTAAACAGATCTGAATGTTGGCCTTTTAGCTGCTTTGCTAAATTGGAAGGATTTCCTTCCTTGGTCTGAAAAACCAAAAAGTTTGCATATTGCAATTTGGAAATCAGTTATTATCCGATGATGTGGGCGTCCGTTCAGCATGTAAGGGTAGACTAGGACACATGTAGCTTTATACTGCCCCCTTCAGGTCTGGAAGACCACTTCGGTACATACCCTGCCAACGGCTACGTTACCAAAGAAAAACAAGTACCGTAAGTATCGGTTCTGGTGACATTCCTACTTTGTATATATTTTATATATCTTGCTAATTAGCAACCATTTTGTGAGAAACATGGCATTTGGCACTGACTGCTAAATGTCTCTTATCGTGAAATCCCAACTAGCCACTATAAATCATGTTAGAGGTCACATGACTCACATTCTGAGGTCTATAAATTTTACTTAATTAATTAATTTGATGTGTAAATGTAATTTTCTCATAGATTTACATTTACAACCAGACAACCTGCCACCTGCTGGCGTTTAGGTGGGTTTTGAAGATACTTTAAATTTTCATATTTCAGACCAGAAGTTCTCCATCCATCTTTCACGCATCTGTCTCTAATGATTATGTTCCCACAACACTGCAAGACAATCATATGATGTACAATATACGTGATATCTCTGTCACTGAGGAGAAAATGTCCCTTAAAAGTCCCAAAGAGGCAATTATGGATTCTATATGTTTACTTCACTGTAGTTCCATCTGTGTGGGCAGCATTATTGTCTGCTGATTTTATTACCTCTGATTGGATTTCCCCTGCTCTCTGCAAGTTTCTTCTTCTGCACTGCAAATTAGTTAACTTTACCCTGGATCATTTGATTTGGTTATTCGACCTCTCAGGACAAACTGTTGATAATGATGATGGCTGACATCGGCCTGTTGATAACTGTATTGCATTGTTGTGGCTGAGTTACTTCGTGGCAGACAGAGAAGCTTATATAAAAGCATGAATCACAAAAAGCTACCAGACAACTTTAAATCATTTGTCCCCGAAGACGCTGCAAAGTGAACTGAGATGACGTGCAACTGAGGGAAATGCCAAGAATCTGTCCTCTAAATAATTGCGTTCACTTTTCTGTCCTTTCTCTTCTTTTGTCTTTTTTACATAAAACCAACATTTTGAAAAACGTGCATCTGTGCTGCTGCCAGCATTTCCAGTTCACATCGTACACTCGTGCATAGATTGCGCTTGTAAGGGTATGCTGTTAAATTCTGGCTGGCATTTGTGGCTCGCATCATCATTCTGGTAGTGCAGCAACCTGGAGCCACGCAGCAGTGGAACACAATGTGAGGCAGCATAATGGAGCCGGGAGGGACACGATGTTTCCCCTCCTCCTCACGGAGTCGAAGCAATTAATATGACAACTCAGACAGATGGTTGTGTCAGAGCGAGTGATTGACTAAACCAGGTTAGCCATCCTGTCCCTTGGGTGGTGTTCAGACATGGACACACAATAAATGGAATACCTGATCTGGAAGCGACTGCCAATCTCTAAGGTGGCAAACTTGAGTGCTCTGAATCCGATCAAAATGCAGCACATGATGCCGCTTATCCAATATGTCCATACAAAACTCATCCTTAAATCTTTAAACGTTACCATAATGGGTGGAGTGCTGTTGTCTTTCCCCACCTGTTCACTCACCTGTTAAAGTCTCACGTGCACCCAGCATATCTCACTGGCATCTGGCACCTTGCACACACTGTCACACACACTGACTGGACGAGGTGTCCTAGTCCCTTTTATCCTCTAAACGCAGGCATAAATCCACAGGTTGGGACGCACCGGTGTTGCATTGGCGGCCAGCGCTGGCCTTGTTGTCAGCAGGATCTTTGGGTATAAGGCTGTTAATCCTTCACAGAGAAGCAGCAGAAAGGAAGGCTGATAAATTCATGCTGGGTACAGGTTCAGACCGAAAATGCAACTTAGAACTGCTCGTGCAGTACTTTTACCTGACACTGGCTGATATCCATCCATCCAGTAACTGCTTAACCAGTTCAAGCTGGAAAAATGTGAATCTTCATTTGCTTTTTCCCCAAATATGAGTCACTGTTGGCTGAGTCTGTTGCTTTATGCAGTTCTTTCTTTCAAATTCAGCTGGTGCCAGTTAACCGTTTCATCCAGCTTTGTTTGTCCACTGATTATTTACTTTGATTAGCTCGTTATTTTCCTTTTTCTTAACAGATATGAATTGAATTTTGTGTGGTTTGGTTTTATTTGAAATCCAATCTAAGCATGTGTCACAGCAGTGGTCAGCTGGCCTGTTAGAGGTGTGTTTAGGATACATTACGTCATTTTCCCAAATCATCCCCGTGGCATCGAAGTTCAGGGCTCCGGATCTCTTTTTGAGGGGTGGGGTGTATTTAAAGACTATAAGGGGGGCGGGTGGGGTGAAGTGCTGGTGGTTCCTAAATATTGGTGACACCTGTTGTGTGTTGTAACCGTTAGCCTCCTCCACTTCAGTCCTGTCACTTTATCAACTCTTAAAACCTCGGTGGAGGAACTTGGTGCAGTTGTTGTTTACTAGAGAGCTCTGATGTGAGGAAAGTGATGTCAGACACACATAGCTGAAAATATAGTTCCTCATTGTAAAGCTCTAGTTTTGCCATTAAGAGGCTGAAAGGAAAAGATGATGTTTCTAATTCTCTCCATTAGGTGTAGCTGACAGCTGAACACCTTTTTATTAGTGTGGATTTGAGTTTGCCTCTCTCACACACACGCCAACAGTCGTAGTTTCAGAAGTGCTGTGATTTTCTTCTTTACTGACACTTGTTTGAGATGACGAGCCTTGATGGGAGTGTTGTTTGTCCACTCAGAGCTCATATGGCTCAACCGCGGCTGTTCCAGTCTGTCAGAAGTGTCGTGATTGAGGACTTACATAAGCGCCGTCAGTGTTTTCATGTGCAAATCCTGGAAATGTCATCATGTCAGCAGCTCTCCAAAGTATTTTACAAATGTGAACAGCGGCGTCGATGCAAGAGGCTTATTTATTTGGGTTTTTAATTTTTTGGTTTTTGAGTGTGATCAAGAGGAGAGCTCGGCAGTGCTCACAGAGAGCAGGCTGTGCACTTTGGCCATACAGTGACACAGAAACACAGCCTGTGACATTTCCTGCTCTCTCTGTCAGTGTAGTTAAATCACAGCAGCTTGTGTGGTGCAAGCAAACCTCACAGAATATTTTACTGAGTTATTTATGCATTATATGTAAATTAAACCAAAAACTGATGACGAGACGGATTATTGTAGCTTAAAAACGCAGCGAATGAAATGAGCAGGAGCAGTTCAGGGGTTGTGTCTGTGTGTGTTTTTAATAAGTACTGACCTGTGGTCTGTTGACTCTGGAAGCTGCAGCTTTTGATTGCAGAGGGGGAAAGGGTGCATCTGCTGCTCTCTGTGCAAACAGTCATTGCTGCCCGACAGGTGGACTGACGTGCTCGCGGTTCAAAATCGACACGGCTATAAATAGATTTATGGCTTTTGGTAGTTTTCAGAGCAATAATTGCATCTTCAGTGCTCACAGCAGTATATACATTATTTTTATTGTCTTCCTCTGAATTTAATCTTCCTCTGGATTTAATCTTAGCCCTGAATCACAAGCATAAATACCTCGTAAATAAAAGAGCGCAGTGTTTTCATGCATGTGAGTGAGCTGTCACCGGTTTGTACATGGGTGCTGAACAGTGTGACCAAAGGTAGCTGTAGTGGACAGGTGTGAATGGGGTCCCAAATGTCAGCCCTGCAGGCAGGCTATTTTTAAAGTGGCACAGACATAAATACCTGGGCTAAATTAAGGCTGGGCACATGCAGGTGTACTGTGGGAAGACTGGCTCTTTCCTTTCAGACCACACGAACAGATTTTTATATAAAACATACTGACACAACATCATGTGAACACTTTCCTCATATGTTTGACTCATTTTGGATGATTTAATAAAGTCTGATTTGTAAACGCTGCTCAAACTATCATCAAAATGAATGATTAGCTGCAGTATGAAACTGCACTCTCATTGGATAATAAACAACCACAAGTATTAGCCAATAAGCATGGGGTTTCACAGTCATACCTGCCCCTTGTCGTCACATTGGGGTGGGGGGTGCAAGCAGAAATGCTCAGAAACTATGAGTGATGCCACAGGAGCTACGCTGGGCTAGGCCCATCTAAAGAAGGCAGCCACTCAGTCTCTTTACGTCCCATGACTTTTCTCATGTTTTACTCTGGACTATTCACCTGATCTGGTTGGGAAAGACCTGTGATTGGCTCCACTCATAAGCTCAAATCCTAAACATCCAGCGCAGAGACTCCACTTCAGTCACAACATGCTGACAGGTTATAGATTTTCAACAAACCCTTTGCTTTCTGTACTATGGAGAACTCAGACTTTATAGAGCTGGGCTCAAAACACTTTAGTTACAAACCACAGGACAAATGCTAGAGAATGAAAAAGAATACTTTTCTGTGCACCCTCACCATTATTCTTTATTTAAACTAACGAAAGTTGAAAGAATGAGGTTAGGGGCTTAGAGTTGAGCGCAGCAGTGAAAGCGTCCTGTCTTCCTCCATCATGGCCTCGCTAAGTGATGCTCTAAAACGCAGCACTTACTGACAATAACAGAGACTTCCGAAAATGGTTTACAATTGATTTAACTGCTTTTCTACCACCAAGTGCTGCCAATTTGTTTTTCTAACGCTCTGCTTGTTGTTTTTAATTCTGCTCCACATCACAGACCTTATAATTTCCCTCCACAATCAGCAGATTAAAACGCACCAAATCTTAAGACTGGCACACAAAGAAATGCAGAGATGATCTGCGCTGGCAGTGTTCCCTGTAAGCCACATCGCTGTGCACATTTTTATTCCAGACAAACATATTTCTGTAATTGGATCAGCCTCGTGTGATCGAAGGCACTAATTAGTGAAATCAGCTACTGTAGACTTTTGTAATTAAATCTAAACACTCTTTTGGGGGAAAAAAAAAGGCCTGCAGCCAGCGACGCAGTAGTGCAAAGAGGTGAGGTGTAAGCTGAGCTTGTCCTGAAGGTTTATGTAATTATGCATCTTATTAGAAGTGATTTATATTTATTTATCTATGTATTATTTTCTTATTTATTTAGATTTCCTTAGGAGAGGCTGAGGCAGAGAAATCGAGCTATGAAAGTGCAAAGACAGGGTTGATATATGTGGAGCAGCACTCAGTCTGGACTAATCATCAAGTCAACTACAGCTGACTGTGTGTGTGTGTGTGTGTGTCTGTGTGTGTGATGGTCAGCTGTGGAAGGCTATTTTGTGCACGCAGGGCGCTGAGATTTATGCGGGAGGTAAACTCAATATAATCCCACTTTACGGCCGCCGTGTCATGCGGCACTCACTTTATGATGGAAGGCTTTTCTTAAATGTAACCTCATTAAAAGAAGCATTACTAAAAGCATCTCCTAACGTTTGACATATCGACATTCTAATAATCCTTCATTTTAAATATAGTTTTATAATCATTAGCCGACATTTTTCATAATAGCAAAAAGGGTTCACAGCTGGAAGATGATGTTTAAGGTGTCGGGGAAAAGAGGATGTTTTTGAGCTTTGGCACTGATTCTTCAAATTATAATCAATCAGTCGTCTTGATATCATTTTTACATTCATGTCTTTTTTAATGAAACGTGAGAATCGTCAGTCTGTGTTCCTACCCCCACCTATGGCCGAGCTCACGAGGGTTAATATGTGAAAGAATGATACAGTAATGTGCTTCATATAAAGAGCAGCAGGCAGGGCTCAGAAGGGAGCTGCTACTCCTCTACCTTTAAAGGAGCTGGCTGAGGTGGTTTGTGCGTCTGATAATGATGATGCTTGTTCCAGAGTGAGGTGTTCTACCTACTGGAAGGAGACCAGGACACTCTGGAGAGAGTACATCTTCAAGAAGGTGTCTATGGAGCAGGCGGTCTGGGCATCTCTGGTTAGCGGTCGTGCTGTCATCTACTGGAGCTAGAGCTCCAGCTAGTGGCAGCTAGCTCCTAACATCTTAGCAGCTAACGGGCATTGTGTAGTCAGAAAGTATGAATATTAACTCTAACCAGAGGTTGTTCTGCCACTTGCTGATGAGGGCACCAGCCTTTAATCATCTAGTCTACATTAGTCGTGCTTATCCCTCCAACAAAGTAATTAATCTGCATCTTCTGCTAGCATGTGTGTTCTTTTCAGGAGCCGTAAAGAGCTTGCGGTTGCGTCAGCTCTGTGATGAACAGCCTGGGTAGCTGACATTATCAGGAGCTCATAGCCCGTTGAGATGGGAGGAAGAATGTGTGGGAACGTGTGTGTGTGTGTCAGATGTATTTGGAGGGTGGGGGGTCTGCAGCCCTGGGTCTCCTGGGGGGACGTAGTCATGACGGGCATTCAGCTGGGCTACACTGTGACCTCATTTTACAAGTAAAAAGGTCCCAGCTGAGCTGAGCCAGGACGGACCAACAGGTGCAGACAGACAGAAGAAAGAAGAGGGGAGGGGGGAGGATGCTGGGATGGAGGGTGACTTCATGCCGGCGGACTTTGACGACCACCACAGGCGTTACAGCAGACCGAGGAGGGGCCGGCTGGCGGGTGGGGGGAGATAATGAAGCGGTACAGCACAGACGGAGAAAAGTATCAGCTGTAGTTTCACATGTGTCACAGTTAATTGTTGTTTTTTTATCTGAGGCTCATGCAGCGTTTTGGATTTAATGAATCTGTGATTGTGTTTGTGTCTCCAGGTTAAGTGAATCCTTAATTTCACTTAGCGCCACGTCAGCTTCTAACAGCTTTCCCTTTGATGTAGACGCGGCATCACCCCTCTCATCTTTCCCACACTTTCTCAAGTTATTATTTTATATCTCATCATATTCTTAAATCCATTCCTTCCTCCTCCTCCTCCTCCTCCTGTCTTGGACTCTTACAGTTCACCTCAGGAATCCTGCCTTCTCAGCTGTCCACTGGTGTCCCATGGCAATCCGATTTAGCCTCCGCCACCTCCCCTCACTCCTTGCCCCTCCCCTCCCCTTCGCAGCTCTTTCTCCTCCTTTTCCACCTATTTTAGCCTCCACACCTACCGCCCACCTCCCTGCCTCCACCTCCTCCGTTCTCCGTCACACACCTCCTTGTCCCCTCTCCAGTTTGGCCGGGTGGTCTGTGCGTGCTGGATTAGGAGTCTGTCTAAATTTGGTCATGCATGGCAAAGGAGATGAGCACCTGCTGGTTGGACAGGCGGTCTCTTCTCCCCTCCAGACCCTTACATCAAATTACAGCAGGGCTTGGGCATTCCTGTCACTCCTCTCCGCTCCTCCGCTTTGCTGCTTCTTTGTCTACGAGTCTCCTTTTCTTTGACCTTCAATCTCAAATTCAGATTGAATCCATTTTTGATTTCCAGGTGTGACAAATTTAGTTTCCAAATGTCCAAATCTGGCAAAAGACAGTGATTCTAATAGTAAAACTACTTGTACTGGAGTATAAAAATACTTGGTCAAAAGTAAAAGTTTTCTTCTGTGCGATTACAAATTAGGCCAGATCGCACAAAACACTAAATCTCACAGAATATTTAACTAAATCCAAACAGCTGGTCAATAAAACCCAAAACACTGTAATGGGAAACATTTAAAGTAGCTTAAGATGGAAATATTATGCAAAGAAACCAAGTCTCTAATTTGCATTTAAATAAGGTACTTCCACTGATGACCGTTGATCCTAAGATCACATCAAAAGTTCTTTTTTATAGTCTTCAAAAAAGTTTTTTTTTTTTTTAAGTCAAAAACATGCATTCGAACTCATAATGTTTAGGTAATCATTTTTGGCCTTTTTTTAATGTATACATGACCCATGAATCGCCTGAGCCTAAAAAAGGCTTCTAGTGGTGATCAAGTGTTGTGAATACACATAACAGACAACTTAGCAAAGAACCGATTTTAATTTGTATCTTTAGGAAATTTGTTATTAGCAGCTTCTCGTAAAAACACACAACTTGTTCCCATTTATTTAGCTGAATTTAAGCAAAATACCAAAGATTCCCAAAGGGCTGTAAGCAGAAACCTTGGCATGGTGTGCAGTCTCTCCTTTAAAAAAAATAGGAAACTGGACTAGTGGAGGACATAAGAAGGCCTCTCAGGCCTAAGATGCTCTCTGCAGCAGATGGACAGTATTTGAAAGTCATATTCTTAAGAAATAGGGGGGAAAAAACCTAGCAAAGATCTGATACAGGACCTCCATTCGGCTCTTCAGGTACTCCATTTAGTGTCTCAGTGGAAGGGTGGCTGTGAAGAAGCCATTCTTAAGAAACATGATGATTGAGGTATCCCAAATTGCACAAGAACTGGACTGAAAATCGATAGCAACAGGTGTGATGAAGTCACGAATCCAGATTTTACATCATCGGTATGTGCACAGGTCAGGAGAGAGGTACAACTGTGAGTCTGCAGTCACCCGTAAAACGCAGTGGACCCTCTGTCATGGTTTGGGCTGTATTGCAGCCAGTGGTGTTGAAGATTTTGCCAAAATTGAAGAATTATGAGCACAGAAAGTACCACCAGATTTTGAGCACCATGTAATATCATCTGGAAACGGCTTCATTTTTCAGCAAACAGACTGCCATTGCAATAAAAGCTGTTGTGGATTGGCCTCCTTAGAGCCCTGACTTCAACACTGTAGCAGTGTGGGATCATTTCGACAGAGAACAGAACAAAAGGCAGAAACATCCAAGGAAGAGCTTTGAATGTCCTTCAAGAAGCCTGGAGAACTATTCCTGCTTAAAGAAATGGAAAGACTGACTAAGAGAGTTCAGACTGTGTTGAAGAATAAACGCGGTCAAACTGAATATTGGCTTCTAAGCAACTCTGTATAAAGTATATTATAAATCATCACATGCTTACATTGCATCTGTTTAATTATAAGAAACTTTCAGCCCATCACCAGTCTCCTCCAGGAAGGAGAGAAAATCAGTGTGAGTGAAGCAGAGTCAGCCCTGAAAACTCTTTATGTAACGGTTTATCTATAAAATGTCAAAAAAATGATGAATATGTTCAGTTTGCATTTACATAACAGCGGGCAGAAAATCATTAGAGCTGTGAAACAGGAACAAGGAAATTTGCTTCAATTAGTCATCAGGTTAATTCATTTTTCACTCCATCAACTAATTAGATAATCATTTCAGCTCTAGAGCACATGCAGAGATGAGCAGTGTCTACTCTCCCCCACATGCTGTACTTTCCCTTCACTCTAATTTGCTACTTTTTCTCCTCTTCCACTCAGACATCTCTCTGTCTTATCTGTGTCTCTGGTACTTTGCGTCTTTGCTTTTCTGTCCGCGCAGGCAGATGCAGACGCGAGGCCCGGAAGCTCATATAGGCATAAACACACACCCACTTACTTTAAAGGGCACATGCATTTTGATTCCTGGGCTATTTAATGTGCTTTGCTGTGTTGGGAAATTTATGTTTTTACCTACTGAGCACAAACCCTGTTTCATTGCTACTTTATACATCTCCCTCTCTCTCTGTGTCTCTCCTCACTCCACCCACACAATCATCTGTAGTTAGTTATTCAGCTCATGTACTTATTCTGCTTCGACACCCCCGCATCCTCCAAACCCTGGCAAAGTTTTGGCTCTACAGCAGAAGCCCTAACGCACACTCACACCCCTGAGTTTGAACACAAGCGCACACACACGTTTTTGTTTTTTTTTTCAGATTAAAGCTAAACAGCATGGAAAGCCTCTCAGAAATACCTTTCAGCAGCTGATTGATTGATTGAATGGCGCACTGAATTGTCCCCTGCACGTACGCCTGACGCCATTAGGCAGTTTTCCAGACAGACCGAAGGCAAGCACTCAGCGCTTAAGAGCCATTTCTGTCTATTACACACGCCACCATCACTCAGTGAGCAGCTTGGTTTCCAAAACGGGTGATTTGTAGCTACTGAAAGACGTATCGCCCGAGTAAAATGTGTGATTTTTTTTTTTAAATTTATTTATTTTTTAATAACAGGTACCTTCCTGAACACTTGCAGACTTCACTTTACTGCACTTGAATGTCCAGCTGTTGAAATGGATGGCGCTGATGCTGAGGAGTCTTTTGCATGTGTAACAAATGACCATTGAGCAGCACAAGTTTGTTTTATTTATTTATCGAGGCTTCAGTTCACCAGCTTAACGTGGCAGCCTCTACCAGCAGCAAACGTATACCTTCTAACTGACAACTGGCAGCCCACTGGCAACCCCAGCAACTCCCCCCACCCTTTCCACCTTGGTCTCTCCCAGAATCTTTAAATAGTCTTCAGACCCCCTGGGACACATGCTAATCAGCAGAATTAGTGGCTAGTATTATCTCTTTATCCTCATCATGTGTCTGGAAAATAGAATCATTAAAATGTTCAATAAATAATCATTAAATATTTAAGAGTTCTCATGTGAAAGTATGTTTCGTGGTGTGCACATGTTTCCTAAAGTGCAGAGTCCTAATTAAAATGCAAAAGTGTCCAGAAATGCATCCATTATTAGTTAAACCAAGCATACAAATGACTCAAACACCTCTTGGTAATTATCACATGTTAGTTCTGCAGATTACACCTGTTTATTACAGTGAGCGTCGTTCATCCTCTTATGAATTCATCTGGGAAGTTCCACAGCTTCAAAAAGCACACGTCAGAATGATCTGAGCCCAAAGTCAGATTGAACTAAGATCAAGCGGCCGTCAAACTGACACAAGTGTCAGAGTGTGACTGCGCCCGCTCTCCCTCAGCAGCCGCAGTCGCAGAAAGGTCACAGATTAAAGAGGACAGCTCGGGCCTCGCTAAGCATTTTGTGACCCCGGTTTCAAAGGGGAAGCATCAAATTGTGTGTGTAAAGTTTGTAAAACCGTGTGTTTCTGGCTCTCTGTGTGATGTATGTGTGTGCGTGCACGGCAGGTCAAGTCTGTGAATGCAAATGTGTAATATGTGGTACATATGACCTGTGAGCCTCCGTCTCTTCTCTCCTTTAGACCTTCACAGCTTGGTGTAACTCCCACTTGAGGAAGGCCGGGACACAGATTGAGAACATTGAAGAGGATTTCAGAAATGGCCTCAAACTCATGCTGCTGCTGGAGGTCATATCAGGTGGATGTCATTGAGAGCACACACCCATGCATGTATACACATTTAAAAACTGAATGATACCGGATCACATACTTGGATTTGGCACATCCTTGTGGTAAGAAAAGAGCAGATCTTTTGCTATTTTGGTGACACTTCTTTTTTTTTTTTTTTTTTTTTTTTTTTTGTCATTTTCTTTGTAGAATGAGACTGATGTTGATTACTCAAACTCCTAAACATTGTTGGTTTCACTCCCACTCTGTACCTTCTTCCATCTATAAAATCCAGCAGTCATCATCACTTTATATATAATTTTCTATAATTCCTGTCAGACTATAGTAATGATTTACTCATTTGCATAATGATGGAGAACAGCAAAAAAATCTGTTTTAAAACAGTTAGTTGAAAATAAGAAGACTGTATCTCAAAGATGGAGACGTTTAAAAAAAACAAATAAAGTACTTGCATTCTTTCTTGTGGCCACCAGGGGGAGACTGAACAAAGTCTGACTGTAAAGGAAATCTAAGAGGAACATTAAACTATCACTCACGTGATTTTATGACATCAATGAAAACTTTCAGTGTTAGTTTCTATTTCAAGTTTTAAGTCATATTTTTTAAATTTCTGACTGTTGTATCAGAAAGAATCATCTAACGAACATAGAAACTTGTGGTAAATTTTAAAATGTATGGCTGAATACTTCCGTCGCTACCTGCCAGCAACCACGTGAAACTCATGAATCCGCGCTTTCTAACAGTACGTGTGTCAAATGTTACCAGTGAACGCTGCAGGATTACAGCTTTTTGGAGTCGGATCATTCTTTTTAATAAACTCTGTATAGGATAAAGTAGGCGGTTCTACCTTGTGATTGACTAGTTCGCAGCATTTCCCTGGTAGGTCTACTTGTCTTTTGTGATGTCTGGTTTAAAAACGAGCAAACCAAAAAAACTGAGATGGTGATGATCAAAATCCAGAGCTAGAATATTGAAAACTGTAGACTACATAGTAACAGGTGGTGTCACATTGGCTACATCTCTGCAGGTTTCATGAATGGAATTACTCTTATAATTCATAACTGTGTTCTTTGGTAAATAAACTAACACAAACAAGTAAAATTGAGATCACATGTTCTTGGAGATGGTGTATTTTTCCTTGACACTTAGCTTAAAAAATAACTACTGAGCAGCTTGATGGACGAGCTAATAAATCTGTTCCTCGTCTTTCTCAGGTGAGAGGCTGCCCAAACCCGACAAAGGCAAGATGCGTTTCCACAAGATCGCCAACGTTAACAAAGCTTTGGACTTCATCTGCAGCAAGGGGGTCAAGCTGGTGTCTATTGGTGCTGAGGGTGAGACAAGACCTTTAAAATGAGTCTGAGTTTTATCTGATTAATTCATCAGGATCTGCTAAGACGAGTAACACGCGTCCGTGTGTTTGGTTTTGTAGAAATCGTCGACGGTAACGTGAAGATGACTCTTGGTATGATCTGGACCATCATCCTGCGTTTTGCCATCCAGGACATCTCTGTGGAAGGTGTGTTTCCATAAAGCAACACTGAATTTTTTAAGCTTAAATTAACTTTTTTAGTGGTTGTCACTTAAATAGTGAGATAATGCACGAGTTATGAGTTTGCAATTAGTCTTTGCAAGAGTTTGGCCAAACTGCTGGAGCAGTCACCATGCCTGAGCACAACAGACAGAGACAGTTGTCTGTGTCTCAAATACAGTCACGTGAACGCAAAGTTAAACACATCTTGCTAGAATACACAAAATCTCTGTGTGTTTATTTGTTTCTTTGGCTGCCAACTCCTCCCACACAATCAGGAGCTGAACAACCAAACTTGGCACACAGGTGCATCTCAGGCCCCTGAAGCACCGTTTTCAGCTTTACAACACTTTATAAAAGCACCATATCATTTTTATTTCACAATAATAACATTTAGCTTATATCCACAACTCTTAATTTGTGCATAATTTTTTATGATGCCAAAATGTTGCCTGGCAACCACCTAGCAATGAGCTAAAATGACCTGTGTTTTTGCCTTTATGCACTTTATGAAAGCAAACCAACAGCACGAGCACTGCAGCTTGGATATGTCTAGTCAGTCAAATCTGTGAAGGGCATTCTGAGTCATCTTCTTAGGAAATGAGATAAACCACACACACACACACACACACACACACACACACACACACACACACACACACACACAAGTGTATATATACTGTTAAAACTGTAGATGCTCATATTCAACATCTCCTTGAGACTTCTCAGCACTCAGTTTCAGACCATTCTACTCTCAGCTCTGTATGATGTCACTAAGAGCAGATATCCTAATATGGTCATCTTCTGTTTGCAAAGGAAAGCCAATCAAAGAGGAAGAGGAAATAAAATGTCTAGTTTCTGACAGAGAATGAACCAAGGCCCAGTTTTAGCTAAATAAAGCTTATTTCAAACTGTATGGTCATGCAAAGCTATCTTAAGTAATGTAATAATATCTTAAATTGCGTGCACACTAGAAATGATTTGCAGCACCATAGCAACCAATGACCACAGAAAGTGAATGACATGCAGCAGAGCTACAGGTACCACTGTGGACAGGAAGTGGGCACGATCAGAAGTAAACTTTAGCCAAGCAACTGAAACGACTACCCATGAAAGTTAAGAACCGCGATGATTGGCACATGACCTGGTAGTAAATATATTAGAGGGTCACCTAGGCAACGGCAGCCTGGAATATCCTAAGCAACCAGCCGCGGGCTTCAAAGCGATGCACAGAGAGTGAAGCGCTTCCAGTGTGGATGCAGTTTTAGAATAAAACGATGAAGCTGGAAATGAGTGTAGTAGATTTAATGCCTTTAACTCTGTGCGTGCGTGTGTGTGCGTGCGTGTGTGTGGGTGTGGGGTGATTTGTTGCTTCCTTGTTTGGTAATCCCACCCCTGGGCTGCATTTGCACCTCATGCCATTTTATTTTAACCTTAATGCTGTCAGCAGGTCAACCCACAATAAATTCTTGTTTACAAAGACTCCGACCTTGTTCACTCTGTCCTTCCACACTCCGCCCCCACACCCCCCACACCCCCACGCCCCCACTTACCTTCAAGTCATCTCCTTTAGCTTAGCTTTTATTGCTTCCGCTCTTCAATCTTCTTCTGCTGTCATACAGCTTGACTTTCTTCGCCATCGACCTCGCTCTAACCTCTCATAACTCCTCTTCCCTCCACTAGTGCAGGAAATTATCTTTAAGCCACCCGTCAGACGAGCTTGAGAAATATATTGACTGCTGCTAACATCATACAGCTTTTTTTAATGCCAGATCTTGATCCTAAACATCTTTGTGCAGTATTTAAACTTTTGACAGCCCCAATCACTCTCTGTCATCCTCTTCCTGACTGTTATTCTTCTTCTCTTAATGTTCAAAATAACACAAACCCTCATCTAAAATCATCTCCTCTTCTCAACTTTTTCAGAGACCTCTGCTAAGGAGGGTCTGCTGCTGTGGTGCCAGAGGAAGACTGCCCCCTACAGGAACGTCAATGTACAGAACTTCCACATTAGGTGGGTGAGCGATGCCGACCTGTGGCATCAGCAGGGAACTGCAATCATTCAGCTTATACTTCTGTCTGATGCTGATTTCTTTTCCTCTTTATGTTTTCCTCGCTCCATGTCACCCACTGATCATCTACTCTCCTTCTTTTCTCCTCACGCCTCTTTGCCTGCCGCTGTTTCCTCACTCATGCCTCCCTCCTTCCTCTTCTTCTTCTTCTCAGTTGGAAGGATGGCCTGGCCCTGTGTGCCCTCATCCACAGACACAGACCCGACCTCATTGACTACTCCAAACTGAGAAAGGTGGCCCATCCTTCTCTACTTTCCCCTCTATTTTCAACCTTTATACTGAACCTTGATTAATGCAGTCTTTTTATGTCTTTTCACTTTCATCATTGAAGCTCTGTTAGAAATATTTTTTCCTGTGAACTGATTTCAGCTCATTAAAAAGAACCCAAAAAGACAACCCATCACAATACTGCACTTGTAGATCACAAGCTTGATTAAGAGTGTTAATAAGAATATTTGCCAAAATTGCATCCCTTAAAATTGGATGTGATGCGACAGAATTGGAAACTGCGCTGCTGTTTGCTCGCCAAAATATTGCCAAAACTCTGAAACTGAAACATTTCTTAATGAGGTTTATTTCTCGCCTTCAAAACACTCATCAGAACTGTCGTGGCTGGCGTGCTTCCCCGTGTAGTCTTTTGTGTGTGACACTGATTGTGTGTTTCTTCAGGACGACCCCATCGGTAACCTGAACACCGCCTTCGAGGTGGCTGAGAAGTACCTGGACATCCCGAAGATGCTCGACGCTGAAGGTGAGGCCACGAGACGTCAACGTGACGGAGCAGTGCAGGAAGCGGGTTCTGTCTTGTTATGCTGACACACACGGTGATGAGCTCAGCTGCAGCGAGATGCATGATGGCAGACACGGTGGCTCCGGCTTGCTCGGAAAATTCAATCATCTTCATTGAAAAAACGAATGCATTTTAAATCACTTTAAATGCATCTACTCAGGAACCAGCGGCTCTGACCTTGGAAATATCACTGCTTTGTAGGCAGATGTCCTAAAACGAGTGATTAATGCAAGAATAAATCATAATGCTCTTTACGCTTCACGGTCACATTTTAATTCAGCATATTTAACTGAGGTGGGAGTCACCAGTCACCAAGTTTGCAGTTACACACACTCTGTTTCTGACAATTAACTGCAATAAAAACTCAAAACTCACGTCTGTTGCTGTTTACGTCAGTAATTCACATTTAACTGTGACAGTTGCACTCAGTAAACCTCCTGGTCTACAGAAATATAACGAGGACACAAACAGCTGGCAGCCAGTTAGGATCAAAGATCCGTTCAGACTGATGGCAGCATGTTGGTAATCTGTCTGCATTTCTAAGTTATTTGCAAACCTTGATCAGTCTCTCTGAGAGTGACTGCAGTCAGTCCAGGTCAGACTGTGGCTGCTTCCTACCAGGTGAGATGAGTTCTGGTTCTTTAGTGAAATATTTAGTGTCCCTGCATCGATACAATATTGCCACACTAAGCTGTATCAAATTTTTAAATATTTAATAAAAATGTTATTTAAAAAATGCTTTTTAAACCTGACAAAGTGGCTTTTCAGAATAAAATGCAGTAAAAACGAATCAAACGTCTGCTCTGCTTTCCTGCCCTGTGGATCATTCTTTCAAACCTTTGCCAAGACTATTTTAAAATAATATAATAATAAAGCTCAACATTGTTTTTGCACCTTCAGATATCGTGAACACACCCAAACCTGACGAGAAGGCCATCATGACCTACGTGTCCTGCTTCTACCACGCCTTCGCCGGCGCAGAACAGGTGAGCTGGTGTCGCCTCACTTCTCCACGTTTCATGCCGTTATTTTTCTGTGGATCGACGAGCTCGGAGCACAAACCGAATGAGCAAGTGTTCCCTTTGTAATTGAATAAATCAGATGACACACGTGAAACGCGGTCATCGTGACGTAACGTCAGCGCTGAGTAAACGTGCGAGCTGCGTGAATCTGGGTAAATCAGCTGTTGCTACTCTCCCTCTCAGGCCGAGACAGCTGCCAACCGTATCTGCAAGGTGCTGGCCGTCAACCAGGAGAACGAGAAACTGATGGAGGAGTACGAGAAGCTGGCCAGCGAGGTGAGAAACCGCTGCGACCGCACAACTCCCACTCTCAGTCTGTCCCACACTTCTCCTCACTCTTTCTGCTCCTTCACTGAAGTCGTTTTATGAAAATCGATTTTTTTTCTCAGTTATAGAAGCATAAAAGGGAAAGTTGACAACTAAGCGCATTTATGCAGAAAGTGCGGTGGAATATGAGCAACTTTTTCCTATGTACGGAAATGAAGGGTGGCTCAAGACTTTTGCACAGCATTGTATCTTTAAATAATCAAAAACATGCGAGTAGCTGATATACAAAGCAGCTAGAACTGATGCACAAACATGACCCTAAATAAAGACTTTCTTTCACTAAAGACATACAGAATATAGGTCATAAAGGTCATATGATGTGTGTGGGTGTGCATGTAAACTGCAGACTGAAGTAATCAGAGTACTCTGAGTAACCTTTGCGTTTCTCTTCTGCAGCTTCTCGAGTGGATCCGTCGCACCATCCCCTGGCTGGAGAACCGCGTGGCGGAGCAGACCATGCGCGCCATGCAGCAGAAGCTGGAGGATTTCCGTGACTACCGTCGCGTCCACAAGCCGCCCCGCGTGCAGGAGAAATGCCAGCTGGAGATCAACTTCAACACCCTGCAGACCAAGCTGAGGCTCAGCAACAGGCCCGCCTTCATGCCCTCTGAGGGCAAGATGGTGTCGGTGAGCAAGGAGGACGACTTAATGCATCACTCAGGATTTTCAAGCTCACACATCAGTTGAAAGATTAAATTCTTTGTGTGTTACTTTGGAAAGGATTTTATGAGACGTAGAGTTTGAAAAAAGAGACCAAAACAACAAAGTCACACTTCAGTTGGTGGTTAGACACGGGCACTTCTGTTCGAGGTGCTCTTTGAAAACGCCAAAGCACTCCCCTTTCAAAATAAAATCAAAATTCCTTCATTTTCATGGCAAGGTTATGTAATGACTCCAACACATCATCGGGGAATAAAACAGAGATAATGAGCACACTGAATCTTTTCTAGTAGTTTGTCACCAACAGGGACTTCCACATATAGTGTCCCACCAGCAGGCAAGCTTCCACCTAAGGGTGAGTGGAGTACGATCCAGCCCAAACATTCACCCAGATTCAGCTCAAATTAGTCAAGAAGAAGGATAAAAGGATAAAAAGAAAAAAATAGTTTCTTCATCATCTTCTTTGTATAAAGCAAAACTTCAAAGAGACTCTCTTTTCAGCTACTGCTTTCTGAGAAATTTACAGATATTAAAAACCTCTCGAGGTCTACAATCTCAAATCAATTCAGAGTCAGAGTACGGCGGGCCGCCACGAGCTCTTAATTCCCCTCGAACGTGTCGATAATACGCCTAACACTCCTCCTCCTCAGCACAGGGTAATAATGAAAGCGCTCCCTCTCCTTCAGGACATCGCAAATGCCTGGAAAGGTCTGGAGCAGGTGGAGAAGGGTTACGAGGAGTGGCTGCTGACAGAGATCCGCCGCCTGGAGAGACTCGACCACCTGGCCGAGAAGTTCAAGCAGAAGTGCGCCATGCACGAGGCCTGGACTACAGGTAGGTGGTGGATAGATTTTGTATTTTATTTAGCTCACAATATAACGCACTTTAAAGCGAGTGCTGCCACTATATAAATAAACTGAATTAAAGAGAGATCTTCGCACCAAGCAAAGATCTCATATCACTCCAGTTTTTGGTGATCGGGCCTTTCGGGCAGCGGCACCGAGGTTGTGAAATTCTCTCCCGCTGGTTTTACGCTGTGCAGACGCCATTGATTCGTTTAAAAAGCAGCTGAAGACATTTTTATATAGGCAAGCTTTTAATTAATTTGTTGTATTTTACTGTTTTACATTGTTATTTGTTGCATTTCCATTCTTTTCATTTTCTTTGCTGTAAAGCACTTTGTGATTTATCTGCGAGAAGCTCTTTATAAAAAATGTTACTTACTGTTTGCTTCCTTAAAGAGTGACAAATGCGGATCCTTCTTAGCGTAGTCATTTACACAGTGACTCGACGATTGAAAGGTCGCCTTTTTGTGTAAAGAAACATTTATCGAATATTAAACATGCTCTTGTCCTCTCCTCGTTGTTTTTATATTTGACGTATCAAACTATTCTTGTTTTGTAGCTTTTTTTTTACCTCCGTTAATCGCGAGTCTTCACACTTTACTGTGTAATAAGGCAAAGCAGCAAAAGATAACCCTCAAAACCACATCAAAGCACCATAAATGGCCCAGTAAGATTATACAGAGCAATTAAAAAGGATCTAATGATTCATGGGGACACTGAAACGATACAGCGAGTGGGAGATATAAAAATCTGAGCGAGAGCTGTAAAACTTTAAAAGCTTGTGGGCCCGACTTTTACTTGTTACCGTCTTTAAAGTAACTGTGTGTGTGTGTGTGTTTCAGGTAAGGAGGATCTTCTGTCCCAGAAGGACTACGAGTCGGCCTCTCTGATGGAGATCAGAGCCCTGATGAGGAAGCACGAGGCCTTCGAGAGCGACCTCGCCGCTCACCAGGACAGGGTGGAGCAGATCGCCGCCATCGCTCAGGAGCTGAAGTGAGAGCGTGTGACGAGATGTGTCCTAATGCCGGACGTTAAGGTCACGGGGAGGAAGAGAGATGTTGAAAATCATGATGGGTGGGGGCGGGGGTGGAGAAAGCATTATCCCAATTATTCTGCATAATGGGAAGAAGAGCAGGGGAAGAAAGCGAGTAGCTGAAGTGACGGCAGGGATGTCGAGAGCAGACGAGAACACGAACGCAGCCAGGAACAAAAGATGCAACAGATGAGTGGAAAATATTAATGAGAGATAAGAAAGATGAAAGGGTGCTTCACGAGAGAGCGGAAACCTCTGATCTCGCCATTTACTTATCCTCCGCAGCTCCTCGGGGCTTTTTTTTTCTCCGAGATAGCCTTGAGATGATTTCTTTGATGTTACAGTATATGAGCAGATCGGCACTGTAAAGCTGAAAAAATGTACAGTATAATTTATCAGCGAGGACTTCAAAAGCACAAATCATGACCTCGGTATCAAGAAAGAAAAGTTCTTAGATGCCCCTCAACTCAAAGGAGGGCGAAATATCTATGCATTTAATAAAAGGGCATCAAATATTCGGGTTATTTGGAGAAATGAGATCACTTCACAGAAGAGTTTCCTCAACTTTACCTTACTTTAGATCAGGGGTGTCAAACATAAGGCCCTGATCCGACCCACTGGACGGCTTTGGAAAATGTGAAAGAGGACAAACATTTTAGACTTTGAACTGTTGGCTATTCATACCACACCAAAGTAATTTAATTATAGATTTCTCTAATTTTACACTTCATTTTTTAATATTTAACTCCAGAGAGCTTAAACTTTATCATGTAGAACAACTGAGACTCACTGTTTATATTCAGCTTGTTTTTCTTATATTAAGAAATCTCATTGGTTAAACGTGCAGCTAAATTTCTTTACACTGACTGAAAGGAGAGTTTCACTCATCTGACAAACGTGATTATTCGTAATGATGATTTATTAGCGGGTTTAGCTGAGTTTCAGCTAATATTATTACCATTTTGTAAATATTTGTGTGATAATGGTCTATGTACTCGTCTGTTTTGTTGTTTGTCTCTCTCCAGTGAGCTGGACTACCACGATGCTGCTACAGTCAACACCCGCTGCCAGGGTATCTGTGACCAGTGGGACAATCTGGGCACTCTCACCCAGAAGAGGAGGGATTCACTGGAGGTAAAACTAAACAGCAATCAGCTGCTTATGTAAACAACTCACTGAACACGTTACAGTTTTTTTGTCTGGAAAGACAGCTGGGATCGTCTCCAGCCTTCCTGAGACTGAGCTGGATGAGTGGAAATGAGTGCATGAATGATGAGGGAGGCGATGGGGAGGATGCGGGATGCACAACAGGTGGTGCAAAACTGCTGATTGCAGTTATTGTACACAGCAGGGGCTAGCAGCTGATTGGCTGGGAGGGTGTGGTCAGGCTTAGACGATTGGATAATAAGAGTGACACTAAAAAAAATTACATAAATGATTTTGAGAGTGTGGGAAACTAAAAATAAAATAACATGTTTTACACAGAGATAAAATTTTGATTAGTGTAATATGAATCTGAGTTTTGGTGATTAGAGGCCAACACTCGGAGCAGGCGGCAGTGGAGGAAAGTCATTTCAGCTTCAGTTGTAGTGCACAGGTCCAGAGATCTGAGTACACTTTTATATGGTTCGAATATTATAAATAGAAACTCAACAATACGCTGCGAGCAAGCAAGAAAACACCTCCAGCTGAACGAGTTTCTGGGGTGGTAGTCTGCCTCAGGGAGAGCAGGGGGTCAGGAGGAGAGTGTAGGGACAAAAAGGAGAGAGTTGAGAAGCAGCAGGTAAACCGTGGGCAGCTCTCTGAGATCAGAAAGCAGCGGAAACATGGTGGGAAAGAGGACAAAGGAGCGTTTCCATGTGAACAGACTGAAAAGCAGAATACCAGTGATTACAGGAAGTGACAGAGTTACAGGAAGTAGGCAGAAAGATCTGGAAATTGTGAAGTTGTGAGGTTTTATAAGCACAGGACACCAGACAAATACAGCTAATGTGATTCAGGGCGTCTTGATTTTTATCAGCAAATTCGGCTTAATGTTTTCACGATGCTCAGCGAGCAGTGACAAAAACAACACGAAGAGTGCAAATGGCAGATTCCCTCCGTGTTTGTATGCACACGTCTGCTTCAGCATCACGAGTGTGTTTCTGTCTGTGACGGCAGCGTGTGGAGAAGCTGTGGGAGACCATTGACCAGCTGTACCTGGAGTTCGCCAAGCGTGCGGCACCCTTCAACAACTGGATGGACGGAGCCATGGAGGACCTGCAGGACATGTTCATTGTCCACAGCATTGAAGAGATCCAGGTAACCATCTGATTCAGTTTTATTTATATAGCACCAAATCACAACAACAGTCCCCTCACACTGTTTTATATTGTAAGATAGAAACCCTAGAATAATACAGAGAAAGCCCAACAATTAGACGACTCCCTGTGAGCAAGCACTTGGCAACAGTGGGAATGAAAAACTCCCTTTTAGCAGGAAGAAACCTCCAGCAGAACCAGGCTCTTTTCTTTTTCTCAGACATTTAAATCTGTACCAAAGGAAGAAGTTGTACAAAAAAACATACACTCTGTCTTTCTTTTTTCTAATACACCACCTTATATTTGTTTTCCTCCCGCACAGAGTCTGATCACAGCTCACGACCAGTTCAAGGCTACTCTGCCCGAGGCCGACAAGGAGCGCATGGCCACTCTGGGCATCCACAACGAGATCCTGAAGATCGCCCAGACCTACGGCATCAAGCTGTCCGGGATCAACCCGTACACCAACCTCTCCTCCCAGGACATCAGCACTAAGTGGGACACTGTGAGTCAAGTCAAACGGACCCCACAAACACAGCGTTTGTAGAAGGAGCAAATTAATTATTATATCGCAGACACAATGAGGAGCGTGGCTGCTCTTTAATCTGCTTTCAGCAAGTTAGCATTATGTAGCAGCAAATGTCAACCTGGCTCTCTCTCTCTCTCTGTGTGTACACTCCATTTGGTCATCCAGCTAATATTAGCACAGTGCAAAGATAGCGACAGGTCAGGAATAGTACAGTACATGTGGGTTAGAGTGACACTCAGCACTGCTGGCTGTGAGGCTCTCAGGGGAAATCAAAATAACTCCACAGGACAGCCTGTCGGTGCAGCCGTAGTGCGACACACATCAGACCATCTGTGCTCAAGAAACAATTTTTTTTTCTTTCTATCTGGGCAATCATGAAGTTACAATCTGGAGTGAAAAACTATGTATACAGACTTGGAAAAAGTGACAGCAACATTCAGTTAATTTAAAGATGCAGTGATGCAAGCGTAGAAATGGAAGAGGTGACAACATGTTTAAGTAAACTGTAATAATGTAAGTTACACACAGTCACCAGATATAAACTGTGTGTGCAGGTGAAGCACTTCGTGCCCCTCAGAGACCAAATGCTCCAGGAGGAGGTGGCCAGGCAGCAGGCCAATGAGAGACTGAGGCGCCAGTTCGCCGCTCAGGCCAACATCATCGGACCCTGGATTCAAACCAAGATGGAGGTACGAGATGGGGGTGCTTGGGTAACCAGTGCTGTGTGTAAATCTGCACGGTCGGATCAACGTGATCTGTGGGAACAGTAACGCTCAGCTGTTGCTACAAAATAATGCAGTAAAATATGTGAAAGTATGGTGAGTGCCGCATTTCCTCATTGATTCCTGTCTCTGCAGGAGATCAGCCACGTGTCTGTGGACATCGCCGGCTCCCTGGAGGAACAGATGAACAGCCTGAAGCAGTACGAGCAGAACATCATCAACTACAAATCCAACATCGACAAACTGGAGGGAGACCACCAGCTCATCCAGGAGTCCCTCATCTTCGACAACAAGCACACCAACTACACCATGGAGGTGTGCATGCAGACCGCAGCGCGATCTGCAGATGGGCTTAGCTCTCACTCCTCTCTACTCAAAGCGTACGCTACCTCTGTTTTAATTTCCTCCCATTCCCTCTCCACTGCAGCACATCCGTGTGGGCTGGGAGCAGCTGCTCACCACTATCGCCAGAACCATCAACGAGGTGGAGAACCAGATCCTGACCCGCGACGCCAAGGGCATCAGCCAGGAGCAGCTCAACGAGTTCAGGGCCTCCTTCAACCACTTCGACAGGGTGAGGCGACACCGTAGGTCGAGGAGAAGAGAGCGGTGCTTCGTATAGTTTTCAAACTTTTCCTTTGGCATTTCCTATTTAAGAGGCTGAAAAAGTTTCGATACGTCGCTTAAGTTCATGCTCATTGATGTTTTAGCATCACTAATGAGTGAATTCATTAATTACTACGACTCTTTGGCACAGTAATGAAAGCGATACTTTGTGCTGTTCCTTTGCAGAAGAGAAACGGCATGATGGACCCAGACGACTTCCGTGCCTGTCTCATCTCCATGGGTTACGATCTGGTCAGTGGTCAGGCGCTCATAGGCTTGACTTGTACAACAACTTGAGCGTAGTTCAAATGTAAACTATAAGGATTTACTGATTCGTTTGCGCAGTAACGATTGCTGATTGTTGCTTTTGCTGACAGGGTGAGGTGGAGTTTGCACGTATCATGACCCTGGTGGACCCCAACAACACGGGCGTTGTGACCTTCCAGGCCTTCATCGACTTCATGACCCGTGAGACCGCCGAGACCGACACTGCAGAACAAGTCATGGCCTCCTTCAAGATCCTGGCTTCAGACAAGGTGAGCAGATGGATACAGCATCTTCTTACCTTATATCATCTAACTGGTCTTCTTATTTAGCCTGTACAGAGCTTCCAGTGCAGCCAGAGGACACATTGATATGGACAAAAGTACTGGGGCACATAAAAAGAGCGACACAGACAGGGAAACTCATGTAGCGAAGCTCCCGGCACACATTTTTAGTGCTGATGTTAATAAAACCTTTACAGATTTACAGTTTATTGCATTTCAGAAATGCATAATTTCCTTTCAAATTCCGATGGTTAGCCTGCATCCAAACGTGACCGGTTAGGGCAGCCATTGCCAAAGTCAAGAGTGCTACTGCACTCCTTCAAAAAACAAAAAAATTCAATGGATCTGAAATCAACACAAGAGACAGTGACGTTTATCCTTGAAAATTTTATTTAAAAAAACAACATAAAAACACAGACTGTTGGCTATAAATCTCTAATGCTACACAGTCATATGCTGAGTTAAATCCTAAGTATGACCCACCTACCACTGGGACACTCAGAGTAATGAGTAACATCACAGTCAACTCCTCCTGTTACCAGTTTGCATTCACCTTTTATATAAATAAATACATTCATATAAATATGTAACTGTACATACTTTCATTCGTAGCCCACACTTTAGAAATCACTGAGTTTGGGGAACTCAGACCACAAACGGATAACATAAAGGCTCTGGTATCAAACACCTTGTCACCACTGATACAGTATCTATTTACAGTGAGAGTAACGTATTAGCTGTGATCCAGGAGCGCTGTGGTTTTGTTATAAGAAAGTCAAGTTGCTGGATAGGCTGTAAGTGACCCAGGCTGGAGTCGGCTTTGTGAAGTGAAAATTTAAGCAATAAACAAGAAACCAGCTTTCGAAAGCTGAAAGAAAAACTATGAGACAGCATATTTCTTATTAATGAATATGGTTTCTAACCCAACAGGCTATATAAATAGTATAATTTGGCTTAATTATAACAAGTTCAATAAATTAAACAAAAACAAATCTGACAAATCAGGTTTTTGGTCATCGGTATGATTGTATCGGCACTGATGTGTTGATACTTTGTATGTAGGTTGATGAGACTTTTTGAAATGTTCACGTTCATAGAAAACACCTCTGGCAAGGGGAGGTGATGCTGTGGCACCTAAATGCTTATATCCCCAAATAACTCAGTCCAAACTGAGGCAACTCACTCAGGTATGCAAGGAAGAAATTATACAGAAGCACTCTTTATCTCACTCCAAGCTTTTTCTTTGATTACATACGCAACCCGGATTCTCTGAGTGTCCCGATCGAAACAAAGAGCAAAATTTCCCCTTAAATCTGGGAGAAACATCGCGATTTATCTTGTACAGCTTTATTTCAACAGCAAGTCCGTAATTTAAATTCAGGTTTTCATCTTTCCAAATTCGAACTGCAGGACTGTTTGCCTGAACCTTGAGTCATCGTTCTCCGATCCTCACAGATGCACCAGTACATTTGTAACAGGAGACAATAGCTCCTCGTGAATCACACCTCGCCCCCTCTCTCTCTCCCGCAGAATTACATCACGGTGGAGGAGCTGCGCAGGGAGCTGCCTCCCGAGCAGGCGGAGTACTGCATCACCCGCATGACCAGGTACGTCGGACCGGACTGTCCCTCCGGCGCCCTGGACTACATCTCCTTCTCCAGTGCCCTCTACGGAGAGAGCGACTTATAAGCGCAGCTGCTTCTCTTCACGTCCTCCTCCTCCTCCTCACCCCTTCTTCCCAGCTTCTCTTATTTCTCCTGTCTGGAGAGAGCGATTTTAAACCCTTCCACTGTCCCTTTAAAACACGTTATTCTTTTTTTTTTCCCCCACCACCTTCTCAAATCTTAACTTTATTCCCCTCTTCCTAACTCCGCCCATCCCTCTTTTTAAAACACAGGAACACTGCTCAGAGGGGAAGAGCAGAAGACTTTGCTCAGACCTCACAAACTCTGTTCAGGCTGCTCAGCTCCTCTCTCGTTTAAAAGAAAAGAAGAAGAAAAAACAGGTGTACCAGTTATTGCACTGAACTTATGTAAGCAGCATACATAATGACATACCTGCCTTCACAAGGCTTTAAAGAGAAGGAGGCAACGAGAGAGAACGAAAGTTAGATTATTTTTGAGCAAAGCCGTGTGCTCTTCCCCTCTCCTCCTTTTTTTTTTTTTTTTTTTTTTTTGTAGAAGGGTGATCAAAGAAGAAAACGTGATTGGTCAGTTGGCTTGGTTGGTTGTGTATTTGTGCAGATGCATGCTATGTTGAAGTTTAGAAAAAAAAAAAACGGCCTTTTGAGTCACCGACTCGCCCTCACACGAACCCCCGCAGGAGCCCGTTCACGAGTTCAGTCAGCAGAGGAGCGAGGCCTGTCGGGTGCTACTGAAAACTCTCACCACAGCACTGTGAAACCTGAATGTTAGCAAAGATGCGATTTAACCTGGAGATCTTAAAGCCTTAAGAAACTCAGGAACACACGGAGGACGAATGGGAGCGCCGAGTATTAAAAGACACAGGTGGGGGGAACGGGAGGAGAGCGCCGTGGCTGGGCGGTGACTCGGGAACGGATACAGAAAGATGAGCTGTTATGGCCAGAGAGAGCGACCTCTCCCACACGCCTCTCTTATTAAACTCCTTTTTTTAGCCTTTTTTTGGGCTAATTGTAAAATTACGAGGAGAAGGGGGACAGAGACAGAGAGAGGTGTCAGACAGGGCATCAGGAAAGTTGTGGATGAAACTGGAAGAATCAAAACTGTACGTGGAACCATAGCAGGCGTACTCACAACACAGGGTTTAGGGTAGCATTTGAAGAGAAGAGGTCAGCCACGACGATCGCTGTGTTAGGCTCCTCCCTGTGCATGATCTCGATATCTTAACTCATCTGTGCTCCATTTTCCTCCTCCTCCCCCTCATCCCTAACTCATGCTGTCTCATCACTGATGCCACTCTTTCAGTCATATGTTAAAAACCTCAACTTGAAAATAAAAAAGGAAAATTATATTATTAAAACCACACGTGTTTGTGTCTTTATTACTTTTCTCCCGTTTGATCCGCGGCCTCACTGCTGAATGTTTTTTTTTTTTTTTAAATGTAGCTGCACAGTCTGATAAAGTGTCCGACCCTTAACCTCTGTGCTCGAGGTCACATGTCCAATTCTTTGTTGGGGTCACAGCAGAGGCGGGAGGGGAAGTCCAGCCCCATCTCTGCAGCGTAGAAGCGCCATCGGTCCTCGTCGCCTCGATGCGTCAGGTACCTGCAGCCCATCCTGAGCTCGAACTCCCGGAGGTCGCACCACAGCTGGAAGTTCTGCAGTAGCGAGAGGAGAGCGTGCATGACTCATACACATCTATACATCAGGACTATTAGAAACCTGATCAGGAGCATCTGAGCATCCTGGTCAACACCTATGAACGCAGTAACACTAGATCGAGTTAATTCTGTTGTTTCACACTACAAAATTAAACGATTCTCAATGATAGCGTTTGTAAAGTGTCCGACCTGCAGCCAGCTGTGTCCCAGCGCTTTGCCCACGGTGAACCGCCGTCTCACCGACACCTGCAGCAGGTTATTGATGAGGCTCACAGCTGGGGAGGAAATGAGACGGAGAAGGATTTTCAAAAAGAGGATTTGCTCACTGGAGCCACCCAGTGGAGAACCAGGAGAATAACAGGACTCAAGCATGACACTATAAACTGTATGTGTGGGCAGACATGGATCAAACTAAAGAAAATATATTTAAATGTTTAAAACGACGCAAAACTGTGGGCTGACATGGCAACTTCCCGACGTGGAGTTTGTAGTGTGTGAAACCTTTAACAGGGAAAGCATAATAAACTCTCATCATCACTATGTTGAGAAACTGTAAACCCAGCTCACAAAGAAGTTTTAAAACTAAAGAAAAACACCGTTCATACCCTCCAGTGAGATGGGGGCCCAGGTTTGGCGCGGGTACATGAAGGTGGCGTTGGTGATCTGCTGCCGGATGTCCTCATCTTCATTAAAGGGAAACGTGCCGCTCAGGCTGACGTACATGATGACGCCGACAGACCACATGTCCAGAGAGCGGTTGTAGCCGTTGCTGCTGATCACCTCGGGTGCCAGGTAGGCCGGAGTCCCCACGACGGAGCGCCGGAAAGACTTCTCCCCTATGATCCGGGCGAAGCCGAAGTCGCACAGCTTCACCTGCGGCACAGAGGCAGAGCTGATTAAATAAGATGCCGTGTGCTGTATCGGGAACTAAAGTGCAAAATCCCACCAGAGGTAAGGGGTCTGAAGTGGCCAGCAGTACGTTCTCAGGTTTCAGGTCACAGTGAGCGATGTGCTTCAAGTGCAGGTACCGCAGAGCCTCCAGAATCTGAAGCACACGTTTGAGAATTTCACATTTAATTTTGGGATAAACAGAAACATTAAAGGTCCCTGCATCTTTGTTAAAACAAGAAGAAGAAAAACAAGGACATCCTCTAGACACCCCTGGAGTGTTTCTCAGATCGGGATCTCGTACCTGCATGACGAGGAAGCGAGTGATGCGTTCAGGGAGTCGACCTTTCTCGCTGGACAGAATCATCTCCAGCATGTCTCCGTGCAGCTTCTCCATTACAACAAACACGTGCTCGACAGTTTCGAACATGCCCTCCAACAGAACCACGCCGGGGTGCGACAGATTCTGGAAAACACGCACGTCAGTAAATCACCTGATCGTGACTATAACACTAAAAATCAACCGAAAATCTGCAACACTTCAATCAAATGTGTTGAGTTAATGAGGAAGCAGTGAGGAAGGAATCGGGAACAATGTGACAGTTATTTGTACTTGTGCTAATAACTCACTAATAACTGATGATTATTTACTAATCATGTCCACAACCATCTGTTCATCAATAAACATTCACCAGACACTTTATTAGGCAGGTTGGACCTCCTTTTTCCTCCACAGCAAGATTTTGGTCCACACTGTCATGACAGCATCACACGGTTACTGCAGATTTAGCCTCAGGCCTGTTCTTAGCTGACAGGAGTGCACCTGGCGAGTGGCTCTTTGAGTTACTGTTGCTTTCCTTTCAGCTCAAAGCAGTCGGCCCACTCTCCTCTGACATCAGGAGCCTGTTTTTACCAGAAGACTCTGGATATTTGTCTCATTTTCAGGCCATTCCCTGTAAACTAGTGATGGTTGTGTGGGAAAATCTCAGCAGATCAAAAAATCTGAGATTAAAGTCAGAATTCTGAATTTTGATGAAAAAGTCAGAATTCTGAGTTTAATCTCAGATTTGTTTTTTCCAGTGGCCCTAATCCTCTTCCGTAGTTAATCCATCAGGATTTAAACCAGATTAAGTAACTGTCACTAATATATCCAAGCTAGTTCTTCTACAGTGATGTAATGGATCAGGAGTTATTAAAGCAATGATGAATGGCTCTTTAACCCCTTAATGCCTAATATATCGTTTTTGATGCATGAGGTTTTGAGGCATTTACATCATCAGTGTGATTTTATTTTCCCCTCAAAAACCAAAATAAAGAGCACAACACATTTTTAAGCAATACATTTTGAAAAAATAAACTAAAATGCCAAATGCGGCCAATATGATACCAATTAAAACTCATATATGCAAATTAATACTTAATTCATTCTAAATAAATTGGCAAAAAGTTTGAAAAAAATGTGAATTTTCTGACAATTATGTCACAGATTATCGTTTTAAAGGTTAACCATCAGGTTGTTCCTGGTTTGTTCCTCACGTGTTTTCAGTAACTTGTTACATTTTTTGTGTCATTTCTTGTAAAGTGTATAAAAACCGCATTAAAACCTGTAAGATGGCCACTTCGTTTCTCAGCTGCGTCTCCTGTTTGGTGGGGAAACGCGTCTTGTCGATGACCTTGATGGCAACTGTTCGACCCGACTTCCTGTGAGTTCCTGAAGAAGAAAAAGAAAAGAGACGTGATAATGAAGCAAAGGAGCATTTGTAGCTTAGCAATAACAGAAAGACATTTGATGAAAAAGTTTGTTTTGAGCAACATTTCAGCCTCTGAAGTCTCTGATTTCTTTGGTGTCTTTTGAAACTGTTTCTTCTGTACTGTGTATTTTCAGATCACTGCATAAAGACAGTGACAGTCATAGAAAACAGGATTTTCTTGTACTCCACGTGTTCAGTTCTCTGGACATAACAACATAATGAGAATCAGCTGACCTCCGTACACCACGCCAAACTGTCCCGACCCCAGCACCTCGTCTGTACAGATCTGATACACCGAGCTGATGTCCTGAAACACACACAAACACACTTCGACACTCTGTAACACTCCTCTAACGTGTGCACGATAAACTCGCTCAAATCTTACCGCATTGCGTCTGTATCGGTATTGATCTGTAATCAGAGAGAGGAAGTCTTGTTAACTGAATGTTGCGGGTCCATATCCATCACTGTTACCATATTCAGAGTAAGATCTGATATTAATATCTGATGTTTTCTGACTCACCCTGGATCTCATCTTTGTGTCCTCTGCTGCTCTCCACTGGCATCATAGCCTGCCGGATGGCGCTCTCCCAGGCTGCCCCCTCCTCGCCGGCTATCACGCAGTACACCAGCGACACAGTCACCAGCTCGAACGAGTGAGCGCTGCCGTCTGATGGTGGCACGGAGAGCTGGGTGGGGCCTCGGACCCCGAGCACCTCGGACAGAGAGATCTCCTGCAGAGGAGGTTTAAAGCTATTATCCATGGCCTGCTCCTACATAATGTTTCTATAATCAAAGTAACATCTGTCAGGCTATCATTGTCTGATTTTCACTGCACTACAAACTTCTTAAAGTACGTTTAAAACGAAGGAGATAAAATGAACATACACAAAATACAATACTGTCCTCTTTAAAGTAAACACTGCTCAGAGCGCGAGCTGCCTCGGTGGATGTTTGCACTGTTTACACAGTGACACAGTGGGAGGAACAACACTGGCACACTGCAGGAACATTTCTGCATACATGTTAATGACAGAGGCCTTTGATACGAGTGGGAGTGAGCGTGCAGCACACAGGATGCTGCTTTGTCTGTTTCCGTCTTATATCATGCAACTATCATACCTTGTAGAACTTCGTGGTGTTTTCATTCTGGTACAGAGTCATGCTCTTCCAGTCCAAGATCCAGTAATGGCGTTTCCTCTGAGTAAAGACACGACCGAGTTAAAAGCCGATGAAAATGTGATTCTGCTTCACAAATATCATAACCTGAGCAAAACATTTTGCTTTTTTGAACGTTTCCAGATCTGAAAGAGTGTGTTCCTCACCAATGTGTCTGTGTTGGTGTGGTGGACCAGCCACCCCTCTCTCAGGACTCCTCCGCCTCTCCTCTTAGTGTGATGCACCGACTGGACGAGCCTCATCAGGGGGATGTTGCTGCTGAAACAAGGACTGGCGGGCGGAAAAAGAGAGGGAGGACAAAATAAAGGTCCGTTTGGAGATGGTGAATTAAACAGAAGTCGCCTCTAGGTGGCAGCGTGCGCCACAAACAAAGCCGAGAAAACCCAGATATAAACGACAGGGACGATAAACGTCTGTTTTATAATACGTGAATTTGGGCGACGTGTGATTCAGACGCCTGACATCGTTCGGACGCTGTCTGCACCAGCAGACAGCTTTTAGCTGGGATTAGATCATCAGAAAAACTTAGTGCCCCTCTGACCTCATCGGCTCTCGCAGCTGCTCGACTTCCCCGGTCTCTGCCTGTGAGTCATCATCGGTGAACATGTCATCGTCGCAGATCTCTGTGGTGCTGGTGATCACTGACTCATTGTCCTCCAAGTCTGGTTGGCAGCTGTTATCAGCTGCTGGGCTCTCTGGAAATGTGACATCAGCAACTAATGAACAGCTACATTTAATTCTATTTATATTATTTACACGATTAGGGCCATAAAATACCAACAAATAATGAGGTAAAAATAGCAAACAAATAAGTTCAAGATGAACCGAACAAAAGAAAATGTCAGATTTTTCTCAATAAATGACTTAAAATGCATCTGAAATACTGCTGATCAGTTACCCGTCTTTGTTTTCTCTTTTTTACATATTCTCTGGTGAAATCATTTCATCTCATTTCTCATCAGGCTCAGTTTACCTGACTCATCATGCAGCTAATCATCACCGCTACTCGGAGGAATGTGACGTTTCTGAGATGCTAATTTAGAGTGAGGCCTGAATCTATCAAATGTTCCTGGGAAACAGGGTGAATCAGCTTCGACTCATGCTGACAGCATCAGAGTCAGGCCCCTTTTCAAAGAGCCATGGTCTAACACAGCCACAAGCCCAGAATATGAAATGAAAACCAGACCTCAGACCTCCAGGGACCGTCACTCACCTTCCCCGTTCATGCCGTTCCTCTCTCCGGGACAGTCTCTGGGGACTAAAGGCTCACAGCGCCGATGGCAGTTAAACCTGCAGTCTGGAAAAACCATGGAGGAGACGTGGGAGGTTTAAAAAGGCTGACAGAAAAAGGAAGAGTGCTGGAGTCTGGAAAGATACAAACTCATGAGTCAGAATATTGCGGTCAGCTTTTTTCGTGATGAAAATGAATGTCGTCTGAGATTCGAGACATCTGCGACACATCCAGGCATTTAGGTAAAATTAGATTCAACCCAATCTGCTTACGTAAGTACGTGGGATACACAAGCTCCTTGACAAAACAAGTGTTTGCTGTGTAATCGTGAGCCTCCAAGTCAAGCATTACTAATCAAAGTCAAAGCTTTGCAGGAACAGAGCACCAAAAATGGCCACAAGATCTGAACGCATAACATTATCAGGTTTGTAAAGAAGGAGGCCTGTCACCCACTCTTTCACAGGAGTGGGTGACAATAAGATTCAAAGGTGACCTGTTGTGCTATCTATACCTTTAGACCACATGTGTCGAGATCCAGGCCAGCAGGTTGTGGTGAGACAGCTGTGTGGCAGCTCACTTGTACAAGTGTAAATTATGCAGGACTAAACTTTGCAGAGACTAATAAACTTTCTGTGCACTTGTAGAGAACTTCCTGTGAGCCAAATTGTGCGGGAAATACATTTTACAGGAAATCTGATGTGATTCTCATTTCCTATTGACTAAATGGACTAAGTCCACCAACCCTGACGTAGACTGGGTTTGTTATGGGGGTTTTTCAGCGACGTCAACCTTCTCTTAACACTTGTGCTGTCTTGTGCTAATTTCCTTCTACCAAACGAAACGTGCAGCTGGCTAAAATAAGAGCTCAGCTGAGGTGTAAACCATTAATATTTACATCCTGTCATGGCGTCACAGCAAGAGAGTCTCACTGCAGTAGATGCATGCCATCTACTTTCTGATACAGCTGGCTGACAGCACAATTAGAAAAAGACTGACGGAGTATGGCTTGTTTGGAGACAAAGCCTCTTCTCTCTAATTAGAACATTGGAGCACAGATGATGTTTGGAAAGTTCCATCTGAACAAACCACCAGACCTCTGGAACAACGTCCTTTGCACTGACGAGATGCACAAAACCACGTTGAGAGGAAACCAAACACGTCGCAGTCACTGAGTCGACCATTAACACCAGAGTATACCGAAGTATTGTAGAGGCAAATATGATGCCGTCTGTCTGACAGATAAAGCTTAGACAAAGTTGAATCATGTAACAGGACAATGATCACAAGCACAGCAGCAAATCTACAGATCTATGCATAAACGAATCGCTGCAAACCTCAGTGAACTGAAACAACGCTGCAAAAAAAGTCAGACGCAATTTCTCCCATAAAAATGTGAGAAACTGATAAAGTCACACAGGACATGAATAATACAAGTTATTGCTGCTAAAGGAGGTTGAACAAGTTACTGAAACATGGGATGTGCTTAGTTTTTCTCCTCCTTCTCACCTGAGCACTGCAGCCCCTGCCTGAAGAGGCCTTTGAGCAGCCGGTGGCAGTACTGGCAGACGGTGGGTTTGGTGTAGCTGTGGATGTGGAAGGTGTGAGGGACCTGAGCCCTGCTCCAGTCGCTGTACCCGACTCCCAGCCACACCGGAGCCTCGGCCCAGGATGGAGGCCTGGACGCGGGCTTGGACTTGCTGATCTGGAGAAAGATGCAAAGTGAAAGATATCAACTTAGAATAACTGAAAGAAATCTATTGTGTGAATATGTGATTCGATTATACCAGTAAAGGTTACAGGTGTGTTGGAGAAACAAACAAATCCAGGGTTGCAAAAACACTTATCTGCTTTACAATCACAGCAGTTCCTCACCTCTTCTAGACTCCCGCCTGCCTGATTGGACAGCGAGTGTGTGCGAGGTCGCCGGGGTGGAAACAGGGAAAAGCTGGTGCTAACCTGACGCCGTGCTCGGCTACAGTTACTGGGCAACTGCAAAGCACAGCGTTTATGAAAGTCTAATCCACAACCTGTAAAGAGATAAAAGTAAAAACAAAAAACTTTAACAACACTCAAGTATCAGTGAAGAGACGATACCACCACATGATGAAGTGTGAAAGCGCCTTTACCGTCACATTTTAAACCCTGCCGAACGAGGCCCCACAGCATCTCTCCACAGTGGTGACAGAAAGTGGGGGTCCGGTACGACTGCACCGCCAAGGAGTGTGGACGCATCGTCACCTGCGTCACGGAGGCTGATCCTGAATCACAGAGAGGACTCGTTACACCAACAGACATCCACACTCCAGGCATTTACTGCTAAGACTCCGCTATAGTAGCTTTGCATGATTCACAGCTCAAAATAATCCTCATTTGTCTTATACTGGTCCTTGGTGCAGGCGCTCGACTCGTCTGAAACAAGCAGTTTTAACTTCGTCCGCCCGCCCACTGCCCCCCGTGAAAATAGGTTTGGAACAGTAGGAGAGTTGGACTCATTTAAAACTGACCATTTAAAACCACCTACTGGTGGTGGTCAGAGGGCCCGGTGGCGCCAGTGTTCGGCAGCCTCGCCTCTGTCAGTGCACCGCAGAGTGGCTGTGGCTACAATGTAGCTTGCCATCACCAGTGTGTGAATGGGTGGATGACTGAATGTAGTGTAAAGCGCTTTGGGGTCCTTAGGGACTAGTAAAGCGCTATACAAATACAGGCCATTTACCATTCAAGAGCTTCTCTCCAAACCCCTGGACAGAAACAGCATTTTACATGCATGAATAAACTATATGTCACCCAAACAAATGAGGTACACGTAGTACCACCAAATCTCACCAAGTGTCCACCTGCCTCTGTAAACCTCAAACACTAACCTGAAACGATGACCTCAATGAGGTCGCCATCCTGCAGCTCGTCGGAGTCGGTCAGCCGCTGCAGCAACTGCTCGGAGGCGGCTTGATGTCTGAACAGCAGAATCTTCTCCCCGACACCCACCACACTGCAGTCTGGAGCCTAAACACGCGAAGGAACAAAAACCGCAGTCTCAGGTTGAGTCACTATTGAAGCAACAAGATCAATTTAAACCCCCAGAAGGGCTCCGGTAATGTGACGATTTGCTTTCTGAGTAAATGAAACAAGTTATTAAGCAATATGGGGGAAAAAAGAGTAAGTTTTTCCACAAATGGAGTAATTTAAATATTTGAAATCAGAACAAGTGTGGTTTGGGAAACTGGACACAGCAAAGAAAGCCACCTGCAGCCTGTCAGTCGTGATTTTCCATTTTCACGTCTGCACGGCGGTAAAGAACAAAACCACATTAAGATGAGCATGCAGACTGAAGACAGCTCTGAAGGGAAACCTGAGTGATGCACCACAGGTAGAGAGTGACTCCACCACGTTCAGCGTTATAGAAATAAATAATCTGTGTGCATCTGTCGCCAAAGTACGACTGAGGAAGAGAGATAAGAAGGCTGCGAAGTAGCTCAAGCTTTGCTTTTCTATCTGAATCATCATTTAGGGATGATAAGAACAGCAGATTCAAAGATGTGACACTGCAGGTCAATTCATTATTTAAACATGTTCAACTGCTCTATCTAATCAGCCAATCATACTGCAGCTCAGTGAATTTCAGCACGTGGCGATCAAGACGACCGGGTGAAGTTAAAATTGAGCCACAAATGAGGAAAAAACGTGATTTAAGTAACTTTAACGTGGCATGGCTGTTGGTTTCAGACAGGTTAGTCTGAGTATTTCAGAAACTGCTGATCAGCTGGGATTTTTCCACACAACCATGTCTAACCAGTTCTCTGGGCCGAACTGTTTCATATTGACAAGAAGGCAAATAAACACTCGTTACAACCAACGTATGCAGAAGAGCGTACACATCAAACCTTGAATCAGATGGGCTACAGCAGAAGAACACCGCACAGGAAGCCACTCCTAGCTAAGAACAGGAAACCGACGTGACAGTTCGCACAGGCCTCACTAAAACTGGACAACAGAAGATCAGAAAAATGTTGTCTGGTCTGACGAGTCTCGATTGGAACATTTTGATGGTAGGGTCTGAATTCATCGATGGCTCTAGCTGCTGAAGGTGGCGTGATGGTGTTGGGGATAGAACAGCTGAGCATCAAACTCCACAGCCTGCTTGAGCGTTGGTGCCGACCATGTCCATTCCTAACAGCAGTACTCATTCAGGTGATGCAAAGCATTGCGTTATTAAGGCGAACATTTACACCAATAGAACAAACCTAATGTGTCCATTACTTCCCCCCTGCCTCAAAGTGCATAAGTGGAATTGTGCTTTATGTGACCCTAAAGGTAAAGCAAATACCTGCTAGGTTTCAGTGTTGGAGATGCGGGTGTTCACCCATCATTGACACAGTGACTATAATGAATGTAAAACGTGCACAAGTGACACACACACACACACGATGAGCTGACCTACTGCCTGGAAACTCAAGACGCGTCTCAGTCAGAGGGGAGAAGCTGTGGTTGGAAAGTTTTGTGCGCTCGTGTCGACCACAGTCCCTGTAACCGAGGAAGTGCAAAGACCAGCCCAGTGACAGTGAGATGAAGCCCCTGCAACACCTGCAATTCACAACTTTCTTTATTTAACCTCAACTACAGTTTTACTCCACCGTCTGTGCGCTGGCACTTGGGTATAGATTTTACTGTATAAACAAGTATAGAGTACCCGTTAATTCTAAATACATCTCTGGTGGGTGGAGAAAATCTGTTAAATGGCGAGTTTATATCTTCTATTTTTTAAAACTTGTCATTTAGTTTTCCGGAACAAATTGTATTCACAAACACCCTCAAAAATCTGAAGGTGGTTGGGTGACACCCACTTCACAATACTAAATGTTGGTGAAATTACACCACCATACAGAGTGCTGCATACACAACAGCACAAAACCACCAAACTCTGCAGACAAAAACCACACTCCATGCACAAACCTACATTACCTTCCTTCATAAATAAGTTGACCTTTCATAGTCCACTTCCTGACAGTTCTGAGAGGCCTGAGAGATTTGAAACATCATCACAATATTTTCCAAGTGGGACTGTGTTATGGGTCAGGGCGCGTTGTGACAGCTCAGCACTTCATTCTAATTAATATCTTTTTTCATCACCTTCTCGCTTCTGACTCTTTGCACGCAGTTTGTTCCTACAGCTGTGGCATCTGAGCAAACCACATGTCAGTCAGTTTTGACCAGTATCGAATGGCAGTTAAAAAAAACAAAAACTCCAAAACAAAAGAAAAAAAGGAAACAGAACAAAGCTAGACGTAATCTGCACGGCTACCAGCTAAAAATGAGGTCGACTCAGAAAAAGCTGCTCTCTTTAAAGTGCTTTAAACCCCAACTGCAGCTGAAGACGATAACACTTCTCTAGAATTGGTCCAACTACCAAAAAATGCCGCAACAGAATACCCACAATGCATTTCAAAAGGCTCTTTCATGAGCATCTCTCGTGCCTCCTAAATAGTGACGGCTTTCAGATTCGCACATCTGCAGGTTGTTATGCACTTTCGCTTTTTGTTTTTGTACAACTCTATGAAGTTATTATTGTCCAGCTCCATATATTTAATATTGTTGGACTCTGTGTTACAGTAGCTTTGCATATAATGGCCCTCACTTCATCCTTAGCACCTCTCCCGACTTTCTGTTTAAGCAAACTGTCTTCTCATTGGCTGCCCCTCATAAACACGTTTGAATTTCTGGGAGGTGGCACATGTTTGCTCGCTGTTACAGTTGTGTGGTTGAGAAGACCCCTCTCTTTGATATCGGCTCATCTGACAACACACTACTGTGAGTGTGTGTGTGTGTGTCTGTAAGAATAAAACATAGATAAACATCCATTTTAAAACTGGTGCATGGCCTCTTTAACGCTCGTGACTGATGATGAACTCTTCATGATCAGATGTATAGTCAAAGGAGCTTGCAAAGAAAAGCGTCTGGACTTCTTTAAGTTGCTTGAAGACGTTTCACCTCTCATCCGAGAAGCTTCTTCAGTTCTAAGGTCAAATGGTGGAGAGTCCCAGATATAAACCTAGTGGGAGTTTCCCCCCACAGAGGGACAAAAGGACCCCCTGATGATCCTCTAATCGCCTGAGCCAAGGTGTGAAACTGGGTGTGGGTCCCAATCAGCCAGAGTTTCGGATGAAACTCTGGCTGATTGGCTACGATGACCTGGATGACTGAGAACCTTCACAGACGATCAGATGTATAATACCGCCCCACCTCCTCGTGTCTTAGTGCTTTCGAGCCGGGAAACAACGCCACCCCGTGCGGTTACCTTGCGCTCTATGACCTCAGCAGCCAACCTCCGGGCATGACGGTAGCTCAGGTTGCCCGCAGGGACTCGAACCACCTCCCTGAACAGACCCAGCTGGAACTGGACCAGAACCGGTGCTGTGAGACTACTGGGACTCGAGGGAGTCAGTGTAGACATGGAGAGAGAGCCTGCAGGAGGAAAAGTGGATCAAGTTAATGTGGGGTTGAAGGTGTGACCTGAGAGAAAGCTGAAGAGGTTCAACGTGAAACTCCAAAACAAAGCACTACGCAGGCCCCTGGAAATCTACTCCATCTTAACCTTATAGCTCTTGTTTGAAATAGTTCCTGTTTAACGTTCAGGTGTCTAAAACTGAACACCCCAATTTCTCAATAAGAGATCTTTATCTCACCATCGCCCGAAATAGAAGGATATTTCAAGCAGCGAATGCTCTCTTCGACTAAAAAGACTTCTGTTGTAAAAGCTTTGATATAATAGGACATAACTTACTACACAATACTTTGATCAGGATAAACAAAGAGTTATTTTTAAATCAGATCAAGAACAAACTAAAAAGCACCAACCTTACGGTCTAATCTTGGTCTGGTCTTTGTCTTCGACGATCGAAGGACTGCGTCTCAACAGCACAACAGCTGATCAATCTATCATGGTGCTGCCGAGGCTCATCATGAGCTGCTGGTTGGTCTGGTTTCCTTTTTGTGGGGCTCGGCTGTCTGAGAAACAGGAAGTAACAAGAGAAGCACTCACCTCTGTGAAGGCTGCAAAAAGCACAGCGTACGGTTAACACCCCACACCCTGGCTGTCAAAACTTAAACACACACGTACTTTGAAATGGTTAAAACAATTCAGCGTGCACATTCGCCTTTGTAGACGTTTGGAAAACACACAGGAGGCGGATTTGGTTTGAAAAGTGGAATTTGCATTTATTGAACCTTTGATTAAAATACACATTAGGTTGGCCCCGTCATAATAAGATGCATGAAATCATCAGCAACAAAATAAAAACAAAGAAAAATAACAAAAAAAAAAAAGAGAGAAGGCCTGCGTACGTACATCACCATCAGTGGCTCTGAGTACATGCACTGATCTCCATACACATTTGGACAGACAGCACACAGAAATCAAGATTTCTCTTTTAAGCTTTGGATCAAATTGTTGCTGCTGCATTGATCACAAATTAATATTTACAGCCGTAGCAGTTTTGTTCTCCCACATGAGAAAATAGTGCATTAGCGGTGACATGTTTAAGGAGTCTGCATCTCCTGAAATCCCAGTTATTACACTGCACCGACCCAGGGTGTAGAAGTGAATGATTAATACCTTACAGTACTGGTAAGTATTGATATGATGGTGTGTACTGGAAAGAAGCACTGATCTTTACTGGATCTTCAGCTACAAACTAGTGTTTCACCATTTGATTTTTAAATATATATGTATATACACATAAACACACACATACAGTTAGACAGTGTTGAGATTGTGTGTATGGTTATAGGAGTCTTCCATCATTCTTATGAGTGAATAAGTGACAAACAGTAAACGCGTATATAAAGGTCATACATGTATAACTCTGTACATTATTTGCTGTGAACAACACTTAAAGCACTTTATGTTTTTCCAGCGTCTTTCCAAAGCTCTTCCACTCACTTCTTTTTAACTCCGTCCTGCACTTTCGGTACTCCTCCTTTCCTCCGTTCATTAAACCTGCACCATCACGCACGTTCTGAAGCAGACAGGATAAACTTAGCGCCACTCAGAGATCGAAGGCTAATTAAAAATTAAAAAGAAAAAAAGCGTGCCTTCGGTTTCCGTAGCTGCGTGGCGATGGCAAAACAGCCTCACACGAACCTGCCTTCACCTTTTTAGAACTCACATTCACCTTTTCGTTTACTTTCTCGTCATGAAGTCAAGTCAAGGAAAAACTTGAGGGTGTAACATCACTTGCTGACCCTAATTTTGCTTTAACATGATAAGAAGTACATTCGGCGGATAGTTCTCCTGATAGTAGCGTCCTGGCTTGCAAACAACAACAATCCACCAGACCCCGCACAATCAACATTAAAAATCAACATTCAAATAACCAGCTGTTTGTACCGTCGACATAAAAGCTCAGAGCCAAAACAAAAAAATCGCTTCAGAACAACAAAAAAAGTCAGCGAGGACGGACCACCATCAGCCAGCTCCCTGCGAGGGTTTGATTACGACTGATGACTGATCCACCCAGGAGAAAAAAAAAAGAAATAAAGAAATGTAACAATAAGGACTGATTTGCACAAAATGATGCACATTCAACAACAGTAAATACAGAAAAAACTACAACAAACTCACAAGAGGAATGACAGTAAACACATCAGCTGATGGGCTGCATCAGCTCTGATCAAATAATTAAGAGGGTTACCCACAGCTTTAAAAGACACTTTCACTTCAATATCCTGCTGTAATGATTGTAAACACATTATTTTTAAACATCAAATTTTCTTTATTATTTAGTCGCATGAAGCTCAGGTAAAAGGTACCAAAACAAACTTTGATTAAACTCCCTGTTGAGGCTTCAGGGACACCGAGGAGTCAAATACTGCCGTTTTAGAGTCAACTCATCGCACATGGACTCCTGTAAAGGACTTTTTTTCCCAACAGAAATGCTATGAAAGGCAGAATTTTAACATAAAACATGATCTTTTCCTAAACCTGCAGTGCAAAATAGGACATGGGACATGAAACAGTATGTCCTGGATTACGCACGACCCCTAAAAGCTCTTTTAACGTGACTTTAAATTAAGTCACTAGGAACGCAACGGCATCATTTTAGAGGATGTGAACCCCCAAAAATTTAAAAAAAAAAAAAAAAAAAATCTTTCCTCAAATGAATTTTCTGTCCCGTTTTCTGTCTTTTGACTCATGAAAAACTGCAGTTTCTGCCCCCAAACGCTGTCACAACCCAATCCAGTGGAAATGAATAACCTTTCCCATCAAAGTATGCTCAGTAGATCGCAAGATTGTTGCTAGAAATACAGTACTGTCACATTTAAAGCACACGATTATAGTGAAACTTTGACGACTTGGTATCGGACATGAACAGTTGAGGTAATACATTTATCAACATTTAGTGTCACGGATACAATCAACCAATGCCCATTAACCTTTCACCTTCACATCACTCCATTCTTTTCCTTCATCTCCAGTCTCCGCCCTTCATACAGGTAGTGTTTTACTTCTAAATGAGACCCTCTTTACCAGAAATAAAGTGTAAACAAACAAACAAAGAAAGAAATCAGTGCACTATACACACAGAATCAAATACCAAATAATTTAAATCTGTATTTACATAAAAAAGGCATAAAGTGAGGTTGAAATGGTTAGTGCTAATGATGCTTGTATCCTCTTGTTACACCTCTGCTCTATCTTTCAGGTAGTACCGTTTTTACCATCTGCAATATGCTTCAGGTGGATGGTTAGTGTCTGTGTCTACTTCATGCTACTGGTGAAACTGGACTGGACCTGGATTATAATTAGCCCACCTAAGGTTGAGTTTCTGCACATAAGAGATCTGGACTGAAGGAACCGACCTGTCATAACGCACGATGCTCTGCTACGGTGCTGTGAGTGGAAAAACCCCCAAAAACCCCCCAGAAAAAACACGAGGCGTTCAGGTGCAGACGTTCCACGAACTAGTAAGCAGCATGCTCGTAAATGTGTATCTAAATATTCTCTTTTCTGATCGATGGCAGCGTTTTATACAGCGAAGCAGCGGCGTCTCAGAGGACGACCTCGAGTGTGGAGCTAATGCTTTCCCTCCTCCCCAGTGTTCTTTAAAAAAATATGCTGCAGGCGCAAAGTGTTTGATCTGGCGTTGAGCTTTAAGTGTGTAGTTGGACCAAACCGAGCTGCAAACAGCCTCTCCTCCTCGGGCCGCTTCTGCCTCCCGTCTCCGGTCTAGCCGAGCAGGGAGCTGCGTCTGGATAGGTCTACGTTGCTGGCGCTTAGCCCCCTGCTGTCTGAGAGTCCAGAGTTGACATCCTGCAGGCAGATCAGGTCGTGTTAGTATTTGGGTTAGGAAACGCTGTGCATATTCTGTCAGGTAACAGATAATCACCTGGACTCGATATTTAATTCGAAAGATAGAATTTCCTGAGTGAAATTGCAGCTGTGAGGAATAAAGTACCTGTGTGGTTTCCTCGGTGCTCTTATTGAGGAAGTTAAGGGAGCTGGCTCTCTTCATTCTGTACAGAAACACACGATTACCAGTGAACTCAAACCACAAACTTCAGTAATGAGTTAAAGACAGAAAGTGTTTTTACAAAACTGAGTGATTTGAGTAATATTTAGGAATGGACAAGGCAGACCACCCATCATGGTTCCCGAGCAATTAAGGCTTCATCGTGGATCTTATTTACAAGGTCACGCAACCTTCATGCTCAATTGTAAATGTTATACTCAACTATATACCCACTGGACCCTTTATTAGGTACGCCTTTATAGTACCAGGTTGGACCCCGTTTCTCTTTCAGAGCTGCCTCAATTCGACAACGTGCTGGAAACATGACTCATTACTTCTTCATGTTGACACAACAGCATCACACAGTTGATGCAGATTTCCTGCTTGCACATTCATTATGAGAATCATCCTTGTGCTTCAACGTCCTGTGTGTTCAACGATGTTCATCTTTGTTTCAGTTTCGTATGTTTCAGTTTTGAACAGTGTTATAATTGGTCTGAATTTTTTGAAGATGTACTTTTAGCTTTGGGAACTGAAGTGCGAATGTAATTTGGACTGGCGAGAAGAAAAACTGAAGTAACCATAACTATAACCTGACTGCACAGCTGCAGTAGTCTTACCCTGGGTTGCGGGGTTCTTGAGGACCGCTGCCCTGCAGCTTCTTCACCAGCATTTCGCTGCTCCTTCTCAGAGCATCACGAATCTTACCGAAGGAGCCGCTGCGGCGCAGAGACCCGTTACCATCCTGAGGGCGAGATGTGCAACAGTAAAACTTTAGAAAAACACCTCCTTTAAGGCACGCTAGAACAGACTCACAGACAAGGATTTCCACAGTACTTTATGAAATTATTCACACTGTGGTTTACGCTGTAGTCACATCCAGTCAATGTGAACACATACTGCTACTTTATTAGCTTCCAAACTTATGTTACCCCGTTCCACTCAGCCGAGTCGTCGCCCTCGTTCTCCCCTCTCTGTCCACCAGGTCCGTTCGTTCCCTCCCTGCTGTGTCGTCTGTCGCTCCCAGAGCCTCCGTCCTTCAGCAGCTCCACCACCTTACTCTGGTTAATGGCATCAATACCCTGAGAGAGGAAAATAAAGACAAGGGTGATGCAAGGGCCTGAAAAAAAACCCTTTTATACAACAGCAGACGCAGCATGTGTTCTTTACTATGTGCAAACATTAGTACGACTGATCTTTAAATCACTTTGGCACACAGTTTATGAGCCAATAAATCGTAGCTGGAATGCCTGTTGAACAAATCCGCTCGCTTAACTGAAAAATCCCTGAAAAGAGCCCAGATGACTAATCTAAAGGCGGTAATTCAAACGGCCGTCGTCGAGAGGGTTCCTGTTGCACCTGTTTGCGTGACTTGCTGGCGCACTCCTCCAGTGTTTCTGCGGCCTCCAGTTTGCCCTGGCGACGGTACAAAGCTCCCAAGCTTTTGAGGGTTGTGTTCACTGTTGGGCTGTTGAGAAAGAAAGAAATCCAGCTTTTTTTTTCTTTAGATCTTTTAAAAGTAACCTAATCCATCAATCAGGGTTAAACAATCAAGCGTTAGACCTTTCCCAAACTGAACCACAAAGCAAACACTCTCTGCTGCTTTGAGAAGTTTACTGTTACACAGTCTGCAAAGTATCTGCTCCTTAAACAAAAGGGATGGAAATGTGCCGTTTCTACTATAAAACTAGAAGAATGACGAACCACAGACTGATAAAGTCAGTGGTTTAACTTCTAGTCTTTTGAGGCAAACATAGATTTGTAATGAGCTTTGTTTCCCTTCCTTTTTGGTGATGATAGTTTCCCTGTTCTGTTCCTCTGTGTTACCATTTTTCATCTTTTTAAAAAGACAAAAAGGCCATCAGATCAGAGCAGCCTCCCTTGGTAGACATTCACAGTTAGGTCACATACATGATCAGACAGTTTAGACTTTGACCTGTTTCCAGTGGATCTAAATGTCTGATTTACCTGTCCACCTTGCAGGCCTTGTACCAGCTCCCATACTCTACATATGGGCCTGAGTCCTTGCGTTTGCCCTGAAAGAAAGAGTGACACAGATTAATATTAAACGAGTCAGAAAGCAGGAGGAGACAAGTACAAAATGCTGGTCCGATAGGCAGCAAGTTAAAACAACAAAAAAACCTTGTCCTTATACCCACTGTATGTGTTGCCTGCCTACCTTGCTCTCTTCTCTTTCCTCAGCGTGCATCCAGATTGGTTTATTATCATCTGCAACAGGCAGAAATATCACATAATTACTTTTTTTATACAAGAACATCATGTGTGGGCCACCAAACCCACACTGAAGAGGACTTAAGATGCTTTTTATTGTTCTGCACTGTTAAAATCATAAAAATAACCCAATAACTATGAATGACACTTCAGTCTGCTGGATATCCTCTAATATGGTCTGTAATTTGGTCATTTCAGGCACATTTTCCATGGCTGCCCTTCAAAAGCAGTTGCAGTCAAATAAAAAAACGTTGGGTTAAAAGGGAAATAATAGTTATGATTAAGGAGGAACTGTCTAGAGTCCTGAAATACAGCATGGAGTTGGATTTGAGTTTAAAAAGTATTTTAATTGTCCTGAAAAATGACCTAAATCCTGAAATTACCCATTTTTAGTTTGAGGTAATGCCTCTCTGTCTATGTAAACACATTTGATTTCATGTAAACAAGCAGCTGTCACTCACCAAACCCAGCTAAAGCCCGCTCTCGTGCTGAGCATGTGAGCACATAAGGGTTTGATAGACTTAGCTGGATAGGCGGGAGGAAACCATCAGCATTAAGCTGCTTTGCGAGCTTCAGTGTAATCCTCTGACTTGCTGAGAACTCAGAGCGATGCGGCCGTCAGGGTGTGACCAAACCACAGCCTGAATCTAAAAAAACAAGGCTAACAGGAAGACTTCTGATGTAAATTGAGCCTGACTCACAGCCTGCTCCTCTCTGCCCAGTCCTGGCAATTTGAGTAACTCTGTGACCAGCAGGATCTGATACAGTCACTTCAGTGTGACTCAGCTGTTTGCCTGTTGGCTCTACTTACTGTTGACAGAGCCAAACTCCTTCTCGTGCGCCCTGGTCAAAATCTCTTTGTACAGAGCTTCAGCGTCTGCAAATTTCCCCTGCTTCAGGTAGCATGTGGCCTAAAGAGAAACAGGAAGCACCGACAATCCTGATCAGATCAATAAAATATCTTAGAAATAGGTGAAATAGTCACAGGGGAAAAAAACTATAAAGGTAGTGAAACAGTGAAGAGGCAGAAGGGTGTTCAAATGATAGACTGTATATAAAAGATGGGCATAGCCAACATTAGATTTTAACTGGTCCCAGTGAGAAGCCCCAAGGTGAACGCTTAGCTGTTGTCCTTTTGACTGACACAGGACGCTCATAAGACAGCAGCTTGTCAATCAAACATAAATCAATATTTTCTTTATCCTCCTTTTTGGCTCTGAAGGGAAAATATAAAAAAATTACTGAATGCGACACGATGTTCAGACTTTAATCCCGTGACTGAGACCAGAAGCTCATCAGGGCAGCGTTTACTACCGTCTTAAATCACGTGAACAGCAGGGGAGTTTTCCCAAAGACCTTTACAGAACCAGACACATTTTTACAACCAGAGGAGTCGCCCCCTGCTGGCCATTTTACACCCTGACGCTACATCTATCTTTACAGTCTGTAGTGCAAATTAAGTTCCCACCAGGTTATTTTTGGTTTTGGCCACATTGGGGTCATCAGCTCCGAGCTTGGATTCGTAGATCTCCAGGGCTCGTCCGTAGTAGTACTCCACCTCGTCGTACTTGCCCTGGTTCTGACACAGTAGGGCCAGGTTGTTCAGCTGCTTAGCCACGTCTGGATGGTACTTCCCCAGCACCTGGTTACAACAGTGAGACAACCACACATTTGCAAAACAAACTACAATCACGTGACCACATGGAGACTGTCTGGGTAACTTGTCTGCTTATGTACCCTTTATATCAAAAGGTGATTCAGTTGCTAAAACACAAATATGAACAAAACTGCAATTGTACCTTCTCTCTGATCTCCAGTGCTCTCTTGCAGAGAGGCTCAGCCTCCTTGTATTTGCCCCTCTTGCCATATAATACAGCGAGATTGTTGAGGGTTGCAGCCACAGCTGGGTGGTCCTTCCCCAGTGTCTTCTCCCTGATGGCTAAAGCGTCATTCAGAAGATGAGCGGCTTCTTTGTATTTGTTCTGGTCCCTGGAGCACAAAACACAAAGCACAGACCCATGGCGCTGTGTTCAGAGGCTTTATTTTACAACAATGAATAGTTTATGAAAAGCGTCCACACTCTCAAGCCCCCACCTGTACACCAGAGCCAGGATGTTGAGCATAGTGGCGACGTCTGGATGGTCATGCCCAGATGTCTTCTCCAGGTCCTCCAGGGCTTGCTTGCACAGCGGCACAGCCACCTCGTACCTCCCCTGAGAGGCGTACTGGATCACCAGGTTGTGCAGCGTCCTGAGGCGCGCCGGGATCTCGTAGCCTCCCTGCTGGGCTGCCACCTCTCCACTGGGCTGGGCTGTGACACGAAGCACAGCATGGTCGAGAATAAGCAAAACTACCTACTAGAAGTTTTTAAAGCGTTACATGAAGTTCTCAAATGAATTATTTGTTCAGTACTCCATCAGTTTTCAAAAATAGTAACTAAGTTACTGTCAGATCCAAGCAGAACATATGGTGGATAAAAAACATGAAGTCAGATCTGCTGTAGTGATCAGCACTCCAGCAGGAAATGGAGGAAGCTTCTGTAACAAGATTTTCTTTTCCTTTATATAATTTGATGATAGTCATGTTCTCCAAAAAGTAGATAAAGCCTTTTAAAAGCTATGTGTTGTACTCTCTACCCTCTCTCCTGCTTGTTATGCTCTTGCTGCTGCTGAACGCTAACTAGCCATTCAGACTATGGCTGAATGTATATTTCACTGTAAGAGCGAATGAAGGTTCAGCACGTAGCGTGTGGTTAATTTGCAGGAAAGCTAAAGACGCTGCATACACTGACACAACTGATTTATCTTTGTATGTGCTGTGTTGAAGAGCTGCTAAAAAACCTATAGCACAGAAGTTTGAACTATTTAAATGACTTGCAGTTCAGACTTCAGGGCTACAGGTGCTATATTATTAAGATAAAAAATAAAGCAATGATTAAAAACTGTAAAACTAAAATAAAATGTCTGCCCACTCTTAACTCACATGTGTATGCATGCCAGATGTTTCCTTGAAGTAGCTGCAGCATGAGTAGATCAGACAAGGCGGCTTGTGGTCGGTCATCATTACATGTGCATAGGTGAACGCTGCACAGTGACTGAACACCCAGTGAGCTACCAGTTATCTCTTCCTGTGGTGTACCACATTCGGCACTCTCTCTGTTAAACTGGGCCGTGGACAGCCTGTACTGTGAACCGATGATTAACCTCATCAAATCGTTATATCATAATTCATTCAAACTGTCTTGGTCACATGGGAGCCAAAAACAAACAATCCCTACATAACATGTGCGCCTCTCAGAATCATTCTTGTATTAAATGACAGATTTCAGCTTTATGTGAGGCTTTGACTGGCTTGAGCACAAATTCATCAGTAAAATCCCAATGTACTCATCTTAAAATGAGTCATCCCATTAAGGCCTCTCTGCTGATGTCATACCTGGTCCCTGGTCATCATCATTAGGGAATAAGTCATCCAGGTTATCCTTTGAAGCGTCTCCGCCTGTGCTGCCGCCCGAGCTCTGGTTCTTCTCCTCGGAGGGCGACACGTCGTCGTCGAACTTCTTGATCTGGTTCATGAACTCCAGGTGCTTCTTCTCCTCCTCCAGCTGGGCGACGCTCTGCTCGCTGCGCTGCAGCTTGTGCTGCGTTCCAGCCAACTCGTCCCGCAGCCACTGGTTCTCCTGGCAGAGGCGGCGCACCTGAGCACGCAGCTTCTGCTTCTCCGACTCCACGGCGCTCAGGTGGCTGGACAGGGCGATGATCACCTGGTGTAAAAGGAAATTGTAAAAATCACAAAAATATCTGTTTGTTTGTTTCTTTGTGCACCAACTCTGCCACATGATCAAGAGGTGAACAAACACCTTGGTCCACAGATACACATTAGGAGGTTCTTATCTATATCACATATTAAGATGCTGCCTAGCAACAGGTTAGAACGACCTGCATTCAGCATGTATGCACCAATCACACCTTACAAGGATCGTATAATTTTTGTTTCAAAAGACTTCATTTATATCAACAAAGCTTCTTTCATGCATGATATATCACAAAGCCATCAGGCCGCCTAGTGACGATCCAAGATGTCCTGTTTATTGCCTTTGTAAAAAAAAAAAAACCCTTATAAAAGCATCCTATTGTATTAGGTTCACAATAGAGTGTGAACTTCAGTGTACAATTCAGTGTAAACGTCAAAAACCTAAGTGTCTGTCTCTCACCTGTGCCTCTCCCAGACCCAGCTCAATGGCTTCCAGACTCTTGCGCAGCAGCCCCGACTTCTCTTGTGCAACAGGTGGCTGGGTGCAGTCCAGCAGAGAGTTTAGGAGCTGGGCGTGCTCGCCACGTAGCGTCTCCAGACCCTGCATGACGGTCTTAGTGTTAAGGACGATCTCATCCTGGCTCAGTCGCTCCAGGGCTTCTTCACGTGGATACACCATGGTGGACATTGCCAGGTTTCACACACACTGTGAGAAAAGGGAAGGAAAACCTACATTTACTTACATTTCTGATTCACATTCTGCCCTGCTTGAAACCCTCAAAACATTAGGTGTTCAGTGTAACCACATCCTGCCACAGAAGGTGGCAAAGAAACAGAAACGAGCGATGATTAATTTGCGGCGTGAGGACATAATGACACAAAAGATGAGACAAATAGTGGAGTAATATTATGACTCAAACCCAGCGCTGCCGACAGTTCCTCTATCCACCTGCTCATGAATGAGAAATACCACACCGGAAACACTTAAGGACATGATGTGGCGCAAACAAAAGTAATGAGGAGAACAAAATGAGAAACACTGACAACGCGAATGAAGGGACTGTTCCTGAGATTCATTTCCTGTTTGGCATCATCCTGTAAATGATGGAGTTAAAAGAGATGGATGAAAAACAAAAACCACGCAGCACAAGCGTGTCTTGTTATGAACAGAAGGCACGCTGTATAAAAGTTTCCCGACATCAGACAGAAAGAGAAAGGTTGTCTGTGAGATTGTATACTGGACGGATAATTAAAGTAAATTTAGCCTGAAACAAACACAGACCAGCAAATCCAATTAACAGGAGAAGTGATCAGTGAACAAAGCTAACCTTGTGAGGGCGGGGCAACGATTATCACAGCGGCGTCGGATTTAGAGCCAGACGGACATCTGGATGAAATGTTATTTTAAACTAAGACAAATGTCCCAACATCTGTAGCAGCATAACTGAGCAGTCGTAGGTTAGAAATTGGATTCATACATTGTATACAAATAAGTAAAAGACTCTTAAAAAGCCAGCAAATAGATCAAATTATAGCCTCAGAGAATATTAGACTTTAAACTTGAGTTTCCTTCTCCAATTACATCTTTATCTCTAAAAAAAGATTACTTTTTAGTGTAACTTTGCTACTTTAACCTCAGAAAAATTCTGTTATTTAAGTTGGAATTTTTCTGCCCTTCATAAATTTACATCTTTAATACAAAAAAACATTGGAGCATATTTTTTCTTTGTATGTATGCCAGATAATAAACTAACCAATTTACTCTTAGAACATCCATCTTTTCTTTTTCTTCACATATTCACAGCTCTAACCTTTAGAAAAGTGTATTTTTACAGTAATTTTTATGTTTTTTCCTAATACATTTATGTATTTTTACCTTTTTTTTTTAAATCTCAGAATATCAAACTTCTTTCCTGTAATTCTCAATCATACATTTACAACTTTAACTGATCTCTCACAACCTAAAGGCAGATCTTTAAATTGACTTCCTGATCTTCTGGGAGTACTCACAGTAAATGTAGTGCTATATGGTCTTTAAATCATTAGTCATGATTAGTCATGTCCATGATGAGCCTGGCAGATACACGTGTGCACTGTGAATCCTTCCAGCCAGGAAAAGAGAAACATTCATGCTGCGTATTAATATTTAGATAACATTTACAAAGTCCAATATCCAAACCGTGGGCCACTTCTGGCACAGTAAACGGCGACTTTCCGCCTTGAGCATGCGCACTGTCTCCATATTGACCAGATGTAAGTGAAAGGGTTGCAGCCGCAGCAGGAGGAGAAAGAGGTCGTCAGAGGAGCCAAATGTGCAACATCGTGACTTTCTCTCTCTCCCAGCTTTGATGGAGGAGGCGCACCTGTTCTCTCCTGCTCCCTCCCTTCCTCTCTCACCCATCCTCCTCTCCCACCCCCTCCCATCTTGCCTCATACACTTGACTGCAATGCACCAATATTCACGCTTCCTTTCAAGTCCACCGCTTCACAAATGCAGAAGAACAGAGCTAACTGTGCGGGCGGACAAACGAGCGGCAGCAGGAAATGATCGCGATCGCACACCCCTCACGTTTGAATTAAACCCTTCAGAGCCATGAATAAAGGCAGGAGCCGGTGGATGGCCGAGGCCTAATGCCGGGGAGGAAGTCAGCAGATCAGTGAAGGTGACCGACAGCAGAGAGCACTGCTCAAAAAGCATAAAGCTACAACAGACGATGAACATAAGGCCAAATAAATGCCTGTCCATCGCTGAAAACGTGTTGATGTGTCTGGTCCCGACATGCAGCCTGTTTGTAAACAGTGCAGGCCCGATCCTCCAAGGTGTTACACAACACAGAGATGCGTATCATTATTATATCATTATCATCATCAGCACACGCAGGGCTGCATTATTTACAATATGCACACATAATCCCGCAACAAACACCACGTAAAGAGCGATGCTTCATTTCTAGCGACAGATTTATCGACCTGGCCGTCCCACTGCTACAAATATACCGACAAACTGCCCTCATGCAACATAAACTACAATCTATTCTGACCGTTTAAGTGCACCGTAGTGCAAGTATTATTATTGTTTATCCTCAGTTTTACCTTCATCGAAGATAAACGCAGCAATTACAGAGCCTCGAACAAAGCGGCAGCACAATGTTGTGATGCTCCGGACAGACCCGCGTCAAGTTTACCAAAACGAACAAGCGTCCGGTGCCGGTTTTTCAAAATAAAACTCCATTTACAGTTAGACAAGTGGCAATGGGACGATAACGGCATCCAAGGACGAAACGGAGAGTGCTCTCTCAACGCTGAGCAACTTGTACTAATACACGAAAACACGGTCCGCTTGTTTTTCTAAAATTCACTTCACAAAGCAGCCATTAAATTAAAATTAGCTTTACTTTGAAGACTGCTGGGTGACGAGAGCTGCCGCTAGCACACCTGCTTTGTTGAATTAACACGCCTGCAGTTATTTGTAGATAAACCGAAATAGCTCGCGCACGCTACTGAGTTTACTTTAATGCGATTACGGCAACAAGTTTAACTGAGCTAAAAGCCACCTTGGCTAGCTGCTGTTTACGTTTTTCTTCACTTTAACTTACCCAGCTGTCACTTGACAGTAGATGACGGGGTGGACACAGCTAATATTTAGCTGTGTTTTTAACTTTAACCTCGGTGTTCACAGAATAAACGACTGAACCTTTATTCGGCATAAAACTGATTATTTTGTGGATGTGCTTCAAAATTTGACAGAGAAAACGAAATGGCTGAGTTCCCAGAGACCCCAACCAAAGATTGAAAAAGCACTAAGATGATTCACGTTCGACATTTTTCAGTCAAGGCGGGGAATACATCTTGCGCATGCGTATAGTCGAGTTGTCGCTCTCGCAACATCCGAGCGTCTGAATTTTTCAGTTTCCCTCAAGACTCTATTTAATATAATAACCTAAATTGACATGGTGTAAATTATTATGCTATTTGCATGGTATTGTTTAGTAACATTAAGGTAAAATAGGAAAACGTAATTGCTCCTATTCTCTATCTTACATGTTAAGCACCTTGGCATACCCTTGGTTTTTAAGTGTGCTTTATAAAGTTTATTATTATTATTTATTGTAAAACGTTCACTCGGCGACATCTTTATATAGATGATTAGTTACGATAAAAGATTGTTTTAAAAAAATAAAAGCAACAACAATACAAACACTTGATATGAATAATGAATTTTTAAAACTCGTAGACTATTTACAAAACAGAAGTTTGGATATAATTCTCTTGGTTTGCTAAAGCTCTTTGTCCGATGATGTCACCAGCATCCTCCATCCACAGGACCCGCTGCCTTGTTTCATAAGTATCATGTGCTAAGCTTAATTTATACTTTTTACACTTTATGTATTCATCAGAAATCTGATTTTACTCTCCAACAAAGACTATAATTAGTAAAGTTCCCATTATTTCTGCAATTTTACGTCATTGAGCAGCACATATTAAGTGATATTTACCCAGACAGGCTACAGTGTCTGCATCAGTTTGTTCCACTTCAGAAATAAGCTGTATGGAGCTGTAGTACAAGCACACATCTGTAGTCCAGTAAGAGGAGACAGGGCTACAAATCAAGAATATCTTTATTTAAAAAAAACAATGAAACAATGAAACACTTCCACTTCTCATCCCACATCTGTTTGATTGACAAACGTAATCATGAAAAAAGCGGTACTACAAAACATGTCAAATTAAAAAAAACAAAAGCAAAAAAATAAAGAATACAATATAACAAGTACTATTCTGATATGTACAAGCATCATTGTTTCTTATAGTATTGTTATAGGCAAAAGGCAAAAAAGCTGAAGACTGCTGCTGAAGAAATGATGGTATGTGCAAAATACTCTTCACAAGTCCACAAGCTCAGGGCGCTCTGTTCTGAGCAGAACCTCGGTCGGGTAGAAATCTACTGCTTTCACAGGTAACTCACATTTTCATGAAGACAGGTGGCAAAATTAAATTAAATTAAAACGTGTGAGGGGGTAATGGCATGCTCTCAGAAAGGTGAGCTTGTGGAGGCTTGGTGAAGAAGAAGACTCATCACCAGAAGGATGGCAGAGAGAGAAAGACACTGCTGACCACTGACAGATTACTGATGGACCGAACAGCTCCTAATCTCTAACCACGACTAGTCAAGGACAGAAGAACCATCGTCACAAACACATTGACACAGGTACAGAGGTACAGGTATTAAAAAAAAAAAAAGAAAAAGAAATACACAGCAACACTTTCAGGACTTACACACACAGAACAACCAGCTTGTTCAGAGAGACGGCAGGAGAACATGTAAATGGGGTGAAATCAGTTTTTGTTAGGTGATAAGGAATGAGACTGTGTTGACAATGCAATAACTTCAAAACAAGGATCACTTTGTTGTTAATGTAGGGTGTTTTCAGGCTATCAGCATCCACCAAAAACCTACATATCTCTGGATAGTCTCACAATTTCTTCACATTTTAGTTTCTGGCAGTGATTTTTAATACCTCTAATGCTCAGTTTCAGTGATCTCCCTCTGAGCGCACAAGTTGAAGAGGCATGACAAGACTACGCTTAATTTCAGGAAATCGCATCATTGCAATAATTTGACTAACAATACTACAAGGCAAAGAGCATTTTGACTCAATTAGAGGTCTCTTCCAACAGCAGATACTCGAGCCCAGCTACAATTTACATTAAAAAGTTGAAGGTTTCGTTCCAAATATTGTACAAATTTCGCAAATTTAAAAATGCCGTACCACACTTCCATACTAAAGTTAGAAAAACCTACTATTTCAACACTACGAGTTCATACATTTAGCAAATAGTTTTGAGGTTCCCATGTAGTGGGGAAAAGAACCACTGCCTCGTTGACTGAGTCCTAATATACATTATATGGACAAAAGTATTGAGACACACCTCCTAATGTTTGAATTCAACTGTTTTCAGACCCGTTGCCACAAAAATCATTCATCTAGCCAGACAGTCTGCCTTTACAACATCTGTGAAAGAATGGGCGGGTGCAAAGAGCTCACTGAATTTGAGTGAGGTGCTGTAACAGGGTGCCACCATTGAAGTATTTCCCTCTTTAATATCCCACTGTCAGCTGTAAGTACTATTACTAAACAGGAGTAACCATGGCAACTTATCCACGAAGTTCCCGACCACATAAAGTTACAGAGTGGGGTCACCGAGCGATGAGGGATATGGCATAGACATTAACATCAGCACAAAAACTGTGCGCCGGGAGCTTCACAGCATGCGTTTCCATGTGTAACATGTAGCTGACTCAGGTCTTTTGTCCATATAGTGCATCTAGTATTTTAATCATTATTTTCACAGTTCTTATTTTGCTGACCTAACGATGCAGAAACTCAACTCTGGCTGACTTTACTGGAAGGAGTTAAAATGTGGAGTGGGAACTGTTTTAGTTTCTAAAGGGGGGGGACACAACAGAATATGCTTTTAGCTCAGTTTTGGTCTCCACCAACTCTTATTTGACGCATCATTGCAATAAAGTAGTACTAAAAGTTTGTTCTATTTTCTTAGCAAAGGTCTTTGATTTGTTTCAGCAAATGCAGCATTTTACGCTTAAGCCAGTATCTTTTAAAGGAATTAGTAGTGGAATGAAACCTCCTGTTTTTAGTTTGGATCGAGCAACCTCTACGTCAAACCACAGTCCATCATCCAGGAACCCTAAAACCCGACATATTGTATGTAAGGCAGCTCTCTGTCTGTAAGGGCCTTCAGTGGTTGTCATCACGAGGAAAAAGAGGAGCCTCATTTCTAAAAGTCTGTGATCTCTACTGTCTTAACAAAACTAATCAGTCGTTCACACGTAAACTGAATTCAATACATTCAAATTTTTTTGAAATCCCTAAAAAAAAAAGAAAAAAGAAAAGAAAAAAAATCAATCCGCAGCTAGCTGAGTGTTTGCTCGGCGGTGACCACTCGTTAGCGAAGCGTTGTGTAACAGGAGAGGAAAAACAGAGATGGACATGTGCCGCCGACATCACAACTGTAACACTTTAAACGCCGACACAGGAGAAAAAGAAACAAAAAAAAACACTTTGACATTGACTTTCAAACAAACCAAAAAAAAAGTCATTTAAACCAAGAAATTGGCATTAACACTATTTTAAAAAAGCTGTATTAGTAATACTTCACTGGAGAGTGTTACGATGTAGGTGACACAAGGCAGAATCATTAAAAACAACTTATAAATCCACAAACATTCTTAGATTTTAGCTCCAATGGTTCCCTCTGTCATTAAAAGTTCAGTTAACCTTCAAGCTTGTCCAATTTTTACTGTTTAATCAAGAAAAACAAACTGTATTCGCCTTGTGCCAGTCTACAAAGTGAACAAGATGACCACTGCAGCTTTTGCAGCTCTAATCGAATAGTCACTGACATCAACACACACGCACACTTACACACCAGCTGCATGCCCTCTGTCACATGGTAAAAAAACAATTCCTCCTCTCAAGTGATTTTTTTTTTAAAGTTTCTGATCACATTACATGTATTTCACACCACACACACACAAACACACACTTGTTACCAGTTACTGTACACTCACTAATCACCTCATGACATCCTAGAGAAAGCGTGTAGTGGAGAGGCAAAAACAAACAACAACGAAAAAAGGTCAGTAAGGAGCCGAAAGACAACGAGCACGCTCTGTGAGAGTTTCCACCAGGTCTGCTGTTCCCACTGAAAACAAAGCTGCCAGTCTAGCCAATAAAATGAAGACAGGTTGTTTTTTTTTCAGGGGGGGGGGGGGAGACATCGGCCACAACGTTGTGCTTCACTGCAAGTAACTAACTCCCATTTTTACAGCACGAACACTGAAAGAAAAAACAACAGCTTTTCCCGTTAAGTGCTGTAAGAGTTTCGGATGGTTTAAACATGCATTTTGCTGCTTTCTGTTGCATATGTATTTATTTCTGCTGTTAACGAGAGTTAAACCTTTATTGTTATTTTGTTAAACACCCAAAACGGTCCACGTGTAATCGTACGGTAAGTGCATAGCAAATAAAGATGAAAGAAAATGCACACTACGGTAGCCCCTGCCCTGATGTCTTGGATCTCTTCACAGTAACAAACACTATGCATCACGACACAGCTTTGCAGGGAAGGGTTGGACATTTCTCACTACTGCACTTTTTTTTAAAGGACACTTGACATTTACAGGTTGTTGTTTTTTTCTCTCTTTTTTTTGTTTTTTTTAAGAGGAAATATTTGCCATTAGACATCCAAATCACCTACAGAGGAAATATATATATAGATATAGTATGGAAGCCCTTGAAATTAAAAAATAAACCAACAGGATTTGTTGAAGGGCATTTTTTTTTCTGTTAACATAGGGTGAGGGGGGGGGGGGAATCCATTAAACGCCAGCTTTGTTATTTGGCTGCACGTTCTTAGTGACTTGTGCACACGCTGAGGCGCTGTTGCACTAGTTTGGAGTTTGTTTGCGGCACATGGTTGGTGTATCTGTTAGTTTAGAGCATGCACGTGAGGATCGGGGGTCTTCTGAGGGGGGCGGGGGCAGTCTTTGAAACCGGTGAGTGGTTGCATGCTGCTGCATTCCATAGAACGGAAACATAAAAGGCAGTTAGCTAATAATCTTGTGCTGTAGTCCCCTTGTAAACACACACACACACACCCACACACACACATACTGTACATTCACGTGTGCATGCATACTCACGGAGCACACCAACACACACAGAAAGGGGGCAATAATAAAGTGACTAGTAACAGCACTGCACCCCAGCGCTGCCCTCCCTCCTCTCCCTAAAGACAAATAAGACAACTGAAGCCAAAATGAGATTAAGGAAAAGGAGAAAGTCCAGCTGCTTTATGTCCTCCCTCAGCTCTGCGGGCGGCTGAGAGGTGGGGTTTGTGTGGAGGGCAGTCGAAAGGTCAGGTCCGGTTAGAGGAGTCGAGGCGCTCGGCCCTACGAGGGAGGCTTGCTGTAGCCGAAAAGTCCGACAGGTAGGTATTTGACGTGAGTGGGCCACTGGGCGGCCAGCTGGAAGAACTTGACGTCGTTCCACTCGACGCAGTCTATGGACACTGGTGGGAGATGGAAACGACGGTGAGGATAAGCTACAATGTGAGCAGGAAAGAAACAAAGCTGCTCGCGATCATCCAGCTCACCTTTCAGGATGGTCTGCTGCTGCTTGGCCGAGCAGATGAGTCGACTGATGCCTTCGATGACCTGGCTCTTGGAGTCTACGTCCTTCTCTTTGGGCTTCTTCCCCAAGAAGATGGTAGGAACTGAAGGGAGGAACAAACACCAGAGTCAAAGTGCTGTGTGATGGAGGGAGACGGCGACTGGGTGGCAGTGTGTGAGTCTAGATTTAGACTGGCTTACTTCAATTGCATTTAAATCTCTAGTATCCCACTACAGAGGACACATATATATACCCTGCTTCTCAGAGTATGCGCTCTGAACATGGATCTGAGGGATTCCTTTTAAAGACTTGTCCAAAGGGCTTTGCAGTAACTATTTTAGGGCCTGTCTGCAGGGAACCTGGCTAACTGCAACAAGCCTGCAAGTCAAAAACACTTATTTAGTGATAACAATGTAATATGGCCTCAGTCTGTGCTGAATGCAATACAGGGATCATTGTAAGAAAGAAATCAGTGAAATTAATCAATCGTTATTAATATTACAAATTTTAGTTTCAAGTGAAGCCATAATCATAAAAATGATTTAAAGCATCAGATTTGCAACGCCTCACCTTTTTTGTTCTTCTCCTTGGTGACCACAGTCATGGCCATGGTGCTGACCTGGGCCTGTGGATCGCTGCTGCCCCCGCCTGGTAGCCTGCTGACCTGCAGCGAGCGGAAGGCGCTCTTCAGCGTGTTCTTGCAGCCCGTGTCGCGTCGCTCTCCCTCCCGCCGCTTCTCTGCCAGAGAGGCCAGCCAGTAATCCACCTGCAGGCCGATGGCGTCCACGCCGTGGGACATGCTGGGGCTCCTGTGGACAGACAGCGCGTGCATGAGCGACTTCCTCAGGCCCTTCGTGACAACTATAAAGCATCGTAACTGAACTTTCCTATTATTCTCTGGTCTCTCATATCAAACTTGTGAAGAACTTAATTATTAACATATTTATCTGACATTATTTGTAGTTTTTAGTTTCAGCAGAATACACAGATGCAGTGAGGGGTTCTGCTCTGGTCCAATTATGAGACATACATACATCTAACTTTTCTTTACATCACAAACACATTTGTAAGATAATTTAACAGCTTCACGAGCAGACCGACTTGAATCTGAGAGCTGAATTTCATTCATCATGTTCAACACACTCCCCAAAAAATTTCTGCAGAGGACGAAATGTAAAAGATCAGATCAGTGATCTCTGCAGAGAGGCACTGCAGCAAAAAAAACATCTGATTCAGTGGCTGAAGCATCAAAGAGAGCCTCGATTGGGAAGAGGATCTCAGAGAAACACGAACAACTCGCTGCCTGTTTGCTTAAAGAACAAGCAGACGGCTGATTAAAAGGCATTTATCCCTCTGCCACAGCTCAGTACTGACAGCATCATCAACATGCATGCTGACAGCTGAGACATCAACAGAAAAACATACACAAATGCAGAAAATCAACCTGAATAAAATAAACGGTTCTTTAAATATCTACATCTGAGGACTTGATTTAAAGCACATCAGTATAATTACAAGATCCTGTAAAGAAATATGAATGTTAGAGAACTCTTACCCTTGAACTGTGAGCACGCTCCCCATGGAGGGAGAGGAGGGAGGCGTGGCTGTCTCTTTGATCATCCCGGTGGGAGAGCCGTGGGAGGGTGGTGATGTGGAGGGGACAGCGAGGCTCACTGCTACACCCTCCTCTGCATCTCCTTCATAACCCAAATGGAAATAACGTGAAACCCTAAATCGAATTCTTTTTTAACATCTTTTGACGTTTTCCAAACACTCACCTGTTGGAGACTGACCAGACTCGATCAGACCAACCTTCACCACCTGGAAAACAAGAAGGGATGTCAGCCAAAGATCCTGAAGATGAGCAGCAGCAAAGGTAAAAAGTTCCCACTCAAGAGTAGAATTCTCACCCCAATAAAAGGAATGAACTTCTGGTAGGAGTCTTCATCTCGCCTGGGAAAAGGACAGTGAGCGGTGTTTGTTAAAGAAGACCTAAAAGATCAAAGATCTGGCGCGTGTTCGCTGACATCTGTACTCACGTTCTGTGCTTGCAGGTTAGCATGGCCTCGGCGATGGGCAGCTGGTGTGTTACTGTAGCTCCGCTGATGTATTGGGAAATTCTTCCTGCCACATCCAACTGATCTGCAGGAGAAAATAAAACAATTGGAGAAGTGAATAAACGTGCGAAACGCTGAAGTACGTCCTGAGGGGAGACGGCACGTGTGGTACCTGTCTGCGGCGGCTCTGAGCGACTGAACATGTCTCTCCACGCCCCGTCCAGAAAGGAGGAGCTGTAGCGATTGTCGAGGGCTCCGAGGTGTTTAGCCACAGGATGAGAGCCTGATGAACATAATGAAAGAGCGGGAAGGAGGAAGGATCGAGGAGTTTAATGAGCTAACACGACTGCCTGTTCCTCCTACCAATGTGCCAACAAGCAAGACATACTAACAAGTTACAGCATTTCCCAAAGTCCAATTAGCATGCAGACAAGTGACTGTGTGCACCAGACATCACTTCCTGCAAAGCAGTAAAACTTCGCTGCGGTCTGACTCTGCAGGAGGAGACAAAAGCAGGCTCTCTCACCCAGCGGCACCACCAGGAAGCGCATGTGGTTCAGCCAGTCAGATGTCTTGTTGGCGAGCTGGGTGACGAAGAACTGCAGGATGGCTCCCAGGTAGCTCTGGCTGCCCACCGCCACCACCTTCACTGGTCTGGGCATGGACGAGTTACAGTTGCAGCTACAGGGAAAAAGAAAGAGAGAGAGAGAGAAATACTCATTACTCAAGAAACAAAAAGTTTGATCATTGTCTCAAAACATACTAAGAACATTCCTGTTTTAAGAAACACAACCTAATCTCTATTGGAAAATATCCTAAAAAAATAGATTTCTTATTACAGTGTGTCCTACAGATGTACAGATGTGCCTTGGTGCACATCTGAGATGAAGCACATCAAACTAGTGAGAATTCATTCAGTGCTCAGGAACCCAGACTGTGGGCGTTTTTAAAGGACATAGTACACACAGGTGTATGAAAGCTCTAGTTTTAAGGACGTTTCCTGTGTGGATTGCCCTTCATTTTTTATACTGAATTCCATTTGAAGTCAGAAATCCAGAGTTCCTACTAATTTTCAGCCAGAACACCCTCTCAAGATACACTATCCCACTCGGAAAGCTGGAGAAGCCAATCTAACTCCAACTTCACAATCCAAGATGGCAGCTCAGAGCGTAAACTGCACTAAGACTGTGGAACTGGTCCTCTGTACTATTACTGATGTGTATTCATGACTTGCTAAATAATCACTGACCAGGCTCTATCCATGAATGTGCTGCAGAGGTGTTTTTAACAGCAGAAATACAGGCACTGCGTTGCACTCCAGGTACTGTTACTGATGGCTAGCAAGCTAAATAAAACCTGTTATTGTGGCTGTACTGTAATGGGTTTGACTTCAGTCCCAGCTCCTGCATTAGAAAAAGAAACATGAAGCCCCTTTTATTCCCAGACTACAATCTAACTCACATTATTTAAGGCAAAATAATCATTTTATATTTCTAACTATTGCTCTGATGACATTTCCTTTATGTTCAGGCAAATTTCATGCCAACAGTGCAAACACAAACCAGAAGAATTCCCACATGTGTGGGAGAGAGTGATAAGCAGAGGGACAAGCCGACGTGATGGATGCAGATATGGGAGACATAAAGTTTTTGTTGCTTTTATAAAGCAAAGTGAGTCACAGGGGCAAAAAAAGGAGGAGGAGAACAGAAGGAGCAAAATATATAAGGGTCAAAGGAAGAACAGAAGTCAGAAAAATAAGGCTCAGAGCAAGAAGAAAGACTAAACAGATGAGTCACTCTGCACACCAATGAGTCTAGCTCGCTCTGTGTGTGTGTGTGTGTGTGTGTGTGTGTGTGTGTGTGTGTGTGTGTGTGTGTGTGTGTGTGTGTGTGTGTGTGTGTTAGATTCGATCAGAAAAACTCACAACTTCTGGATGCGAGTGAGCACGGCAGACAGCACCGCCTGTATTTCAGCTGCTGAGCACGTGCAGACCACCGGGTGTCTCTGTACCTGGAGCTGCTCTGCAACATACTGCAATACATGAAAGAGGAGATGTGCAGTCAAAAAAAAAAAAAAAAGGAAAGAAATAGGAATAAAAAAGAAAAAGAACGAACCAAATCCACCCAAAGTTATTACGGAAAGCTGCAGGCCTTACCTGCCCCTGCCAGTCTGTGCTGTTGACCAAAATGAGGCTCTCTGGGAGCGCCGAGTCCGACAACAAAATCTGGTTAAGCTGATCGTACACTGCTTTCCTCAGAACCTACACACACACACACACACACACACACAGAGTACATAAATCTCCCCACAGCGACACATTTGCTCTTCAGATGACTCATCACCACATACATAATTCATTTCTGAGCTCCAGGCCGGTCGTACATTATCAGAATTCATGTGTTTTATTTTTTTTAAAAACGCGTGGGTCATAAGCAGACGGAGAACAAAGGAAGATTTTTTTGTTAATTCCTCTGTGGGAAACAACCACAATACGCAGGTTTATTTTTGTATACATGGTTGAAACGATGATGCTGAAATCCTGGAAAGAGCTAAAGCGAAATGAGATTTTATAACCGTTCAGTGTCGTACCGGCGTGCTGTGTCCCAGCTCCGGGGACCTCTCAGAGTCGGAGCTGTTGGTCCGCTCACTGAGAGGTTTGGACAGCTGTCTCTCCTTCATCGGAGTGCTAATGCGCTTCTGCCTTGGTGTATGGCCTCCATCCAACCTGGTGGGGAAAAAAGTCAAACTCAAGAAATAAGAAGTTCAGGATTTTTCAGCATAGTCGCCTCTGAGGCCTCATTTTTCCTTTCATTTTATAAGCTTTACTTAGAGATCCTGAGTTGCCCTCAGAATTTACCAACCACAGGGTTTGTAAGCATGTTCATTAAAAGAAGGGGTTAATGCCTGAATTTGTAGCAGATCCAGTGTACAGTTATAATGATATAGGATTGTCTTTAGCGTACATTACATTTTTTGTAAACTAAATGCCCTCCTGGCAGACTTGGGGGATCCAATCTGGCACTAACTCTGCTGATCACTTAACCTTTCACCTTTCTGTCCAAACATATATTTATTATGGCTCTAAAAAACAAGATGGCAGGGGTCATTACTCAAGCTAAAACTGAGCTGATTAGTAAAGAGGCCAACGCACAGATTAAAACAGCTAAACAAATGTATCTGGGACTAAGCCTTGGGTGACTTACCTCGGCGATGCCATCGGCTGTGCTTCACCTTTGCTGCTCTTAATGGGTGTACGGGGTTTTTCTGCCACGGACACCATGATGCACGGGCCGACTTCAGCGAACAGCTCCTGGTCTGTTAGCTCCTACACACAAACAGACACACACAGTCCACAGACAGGCTGTCAGTGTCAAAGAAAGGAGATACTGGCACCCACTTTTTTGTGTTTCTTCTGCTCTCTCAATCTGTCTCGCTTGCAGCACAGATGGCGGCGAATCCGCCTCAGAGTGATACCGACAAAGATCCCAGCACAACATTAACTCTCCCTCTTTGACACACTGACACTCATTTAAAAACACACGAGGAAAGTCGTACCAGCGTGTCGGTCTCAGACGGGATCTCATCCAGGTTGCGGCTTCGGGAAGGTTTCATCTTCTCCAGAAGAGGCTGCTCCCCCTGCTGGGAACAGAAGGGAGAGGCAGTCAGTCTACGGGCTTAATGAGCCTCGAGATTTGGTAAACAAGAAGGAGCAGAGCTCTCGGCTCTCGGCTTCAGGGAGAAAACTCAACAGCAGTTACGCCCAGAAGATGTTGGTTTTCGTCTGCCGTTTTAGGCCAGACGAAGCATTCTACACAAATAATTAGATAGGACCTACTTACTGAAGTGAAAGCAGCTCCTTCATCTTCCAAACACATATTTGAGAAAGTGTCCCAACAGCAGTCAGAACCTAAAAGCTTATTTCATTATGAAGGGAGGAACTGGAGCTGCCTGAAGCACATCCAGTGCCATCCATTCAAACTGAGAGACTAAACCCTTTTTATTCAGCAGATGGTCACCGTCAAAGACTTATTGAATTTCTGCTCCATTAAGGAAATGCTAGCGTGAAACATTTTTCAAATTTCACATTTCCACTGCGCTCCCCGCCGTGCTGACTGTCACCGGCTTTAGATTCTGGATATTTAGCACATCAATGCAGAGTCGCATGCTGTTTTTCATGCTACTTGCTTCATTTCATGCTGCATTCTTCACGTACTTTATGGTACTATGTGCTACTTAGTCACACTGTTTTACTACAGCTTTATTGTTTTGCTATCCTGCCACTAGAAGCACTTTGCAATCTTAGGTTAATGCCGTATCGCTCAGCTTCTCGTGTACTTTTACTATGACTTCTTAAGGGCCCAAGAAATAGAAGAAGTTATAGTATTCACAAGAAATCTTGAGCCAACCCTACGTTCTTTATGTTTGGCTAATAAAATGAGGAATGTGCAGCAATTTATTGAAATATGAATGAAGCATATTTAAGGACAGACTGCACAGCGTGCTGAGATATGCCAAGTTTTCAGCAAATTACGTGTTTTAGTTGTAACAATAGTAGTAGAGCCTACAAAGGGATGGCTCAAGACTTGTGCACAGTACCGTATATCCAACACTACTAAATTAAATTGTGTATCAAGTTTTTTTCCCCACAAGGTAACGTCAATGTAGAGAAAATACAAATACTCTTGAGTTTTTGCTGAGACGGACACAGGTCTCACTTTACACCAACGAGGCGAGCGCTGCATTTGGACACAGGTTTGAAAGCGTTCCGGTTGTAAAGTCAGATATCCTTCGTGAAGAGTTCACTGCGCTCTAACAGGTGAGGCGTTTCAGTGAGTTACTCACCGGGCTGAACGTGTCTCTGCCCAAACTGCCTTTGCTGTTCAGGCTGCCGATCTCCGTCTGAGAGCTCGACTGAGACATTCCCTCAAAGAACGGCCTGAGCAAACACACACACACACACACACACACACACACACACACACACACGTTAACTTTTTATTCAGATACTTACATAACACACATTTATTTTTTAATGATAGACAGAAAGAAAGAGCAGAACAGAAGAAAGTCAAGTAACAGCGGTAAGACTTCTGGGTTCTGGGTCACTCTGAGGCTTTCTGATGTTATTGAAAATAATGACTCAGACTGGGCAGCGATTCTGTGTCGTTTAAGTATGCAAAGAAGAATTTTTGAGCAAAATAATTATTATTCAAAAGTTCTGATCAAAGTTAAAACTGACCCAGTTTTGGCTCATGCCAAGCTTTTAATCTGTGGCTGTAATGAGCAGCTTCGCCCAACAGAGGGGGCTCTGAATTGTTAATGAAAGTCCTCTCTGTGTGCTCGTCAGTGTGTGCGGGTGAAGCGGGAGTGTGGGGATGAATATTAATGTCGCGTCTGTGCCAGTGCTCGTACCTCAGCTTAGGTTTGGGCGTGCTCAGGATGCTGTCGGTCTCGTCCAGCTCCGGCCCGCTGTCGCTCGGGTTGTACATCTCCAGGCTGTCGTACAGCTCGTCCAGGTCCTCCTCCACCTCCTGGATCTGCTCCCTGGACACGTGCTCCAGGCCAAAACCAACCTGGGAGAGACGCACGGAGGAGCGGGTGACCAACACACACGGTCGCTGTGCAGCTTTGACACCTAGAGTTTCTGTTTATCACCTGAATCTGTCACTTCTCTTCACACAAAAAGCACATCGACGGCAGCCTCCCTTCCTTTAAATGAGCACTAATCTCTGTGCGTACAGGGGACAGACATGTTGATACCAGCTGTGAAACCAGACACGGATCACTGCCTGTTTCTCTGTTGACACCACGGGGCTTTGCAAGCCCGCAATTTCACAGAAGCTGAATATCAAAAGTGAAAGAAGCGAGATGCTTACATGCCACAGTGACCTGGCTAACATCAGAGCGAGTCAGGCAGCTCAGCCTAACTCCTAAACAGGGAGCCCAGTTATAGCAGTGATTTGGACTTAAAAGGTAAGTATTCATGCATGTAATCATAAGCAATACAAGCAGGGATAAACAGAAATAACACGAGTTTGTGTTTGGACCAGCACTCCACTCCAAAAATGTTCATTCAGCGTGGGAACAGAGACGTCACGTCTTTACGATTTAAAGCGCACTCAGGAGCCAGCCAGTAAACCACACACAATGGATAATCATTTGTATTGTTATCTGATGTGATAGCATAGCTGGTTCTGCTTTCATAATGTAACACTATCCGCCTGTGTGTGTGCGTGCATGTGTGTGAGATCACTGAGGGGGAAAAACAAGGTGGAGACGCATTCATTAGAAGCAACCACCTCAAAGTACTCCGACGGGTGTTTATATGTCTGTGGACAGACTTTTCATTGTGATTGTGTCATAGGCACACGCGTGGCTGGCATCTCAATGAAAGCAGACTTGGACGGCAGGATATTTCCTTAAGGAAAAACACCAGCGCTGTAAACAATATCATTTCAGTCGCTGGTACTGGGAATTTGTGTAAAGCACTACTGATCCATCAGTTCAATCACAAGCTGCACTTTTGTAATATTTGTTGAAATACATTGTGTTTTAACCTGCAGGAGGTCCTGAGTGTTTCAGATTGATGTGCATTCTCATGGAAAGTGTGTTTAGTGCATGATGTGAAGCTGTCCCCGCTGCTGCTATGGTGACGTTTTTCAACAAGTTTATGGTCTTTTTATGCATCAAATGACAGGTGAGGTGTCAGGCCCTTTGTAGTGTTATTGTTTGTCGAGGGGATTGATTTAGTTATTAGGCAGTTGGTCAAATAAGGTCAAAGTCTTACTGCCTTTAGTACACGTGGACTGATGGTGCATCAGAGGAATAACCGTGAGACGGCCTTGGTCTGAGAATTCTTTACTATCGAGTCAGATGTGATTTTATTGTAAAAATCATCTAGTTTGTTGTTCAACAAGGATAAGCTGGGGTAAAATTGGGTTTCTATTGCAGCGATGAGTTTCCAGATAGTTAATAATTAAACTTATGGCTGAATCTATAAGAATCCAACTATCCTCTGCTCCTTATCTGAGTTTGGGTCACAGGGACTCTGGGGCGGTGGGGGACTGAGTGTTTCTCAAGAGAGCCCAGAGGTATAATCTCTCCAGCTAGTCTCCTGGCAGCCTTCTCTCGGTAGGACATGGTTGAAACACCTCTTTTAGGTGACGTCCAGGAAGTATCCTAATCAGGACCACCTAAACTGACTCCTTTAGCCCACGGGGCCTTGACCTGAAAAGGCTACATTGGTCCGCAGGGGTTTGCTGCTTATTGGATTGAGCGGTGATCAGTGTGGAGGGCAATCCAATCCTCAGCTTCCATAACCAGTTTGCAGTACATGGAGCGTCACTTCTACCAAACCATCATTAAATAATCAGGTCAGATTTGACCAGAGGCCCTCGTCAGATTAGATCACACAGACTGAACAAGACCCACCTCTGAACTCCACTTTTGTTTCAATCTCAACTAAACACCTAAAAATTTTATAACTCTGTCTTGTGATGTTTTCCCAGTGACAAAATCTGTACACAAACAGACATAAACAACAAATATCAAACCGCCTTCGTGGTACTTAAAAAGTAGCAGAAAGAGTTTTGCTAGGATCAGCAATGTTTGTAATCACATGAATAAAGCAGAAGTAGATTTTCTGCAACACTGGTCACAGCAATACACATGGAACATTTTACAATAACAGTGATCTGAGTAATTAAAATAAAAGACGTCACATGTTCAGGCTTTGCCTCTGCACACCATTACAGCAGATCTTAAAACAGCTTTAATTAAAGAAAGTGTTGCATTCAATGTTCAGGAATTACAGACATTTTTATAACCAGTCTCCTGTTTTCAGATGCTCCAAATTAACCGAACACAAGTCTAGAAGGCTGAAGTGTAGAGCTTATGGACGTCAGAAAATGCCGTTTCCTCACTTGGGATGCTTTGTTAGACCTTTAATGCAGCCGCTGCTTTTTTGTGGGTCTCTGCCTTCAGTAGCCAAAAATCTGCTCGGCTGAGTTGAGCTTAGGTGACTGACTTGAAGAAAATCACATTTATTTGCTTTAAGAATCTCTTGAGTTGCTTTTGCAGTTTGCTTTGGGTCATTATTTGCACTATGAAGCACTGTGTGACCAGTTCTGCAGCATATGACTGAATCTGAGCAGAACGTACAGCCCTGTGCACTTCACAGTTCATCCTGCTGCTTGCATCTGCAGTCACATCATTAACAAACACTACTGACCCAGTTCCACTGGCAGCCATACATGCCCTCGCCCTAACACTGCTGCCACTATGCTTCTCTTCCCATCATTCTGCTACTTTTTCATCTTAGTTTGATCCGTCCACAAAAAACTCTCCAGAACTGTGCGTGCTCTTATACATGTTTTCAGTCCAAGTCTGATGTGACTTAAGTGAAACCGCTGATGGTTTTCGTGCACTTTGGCCGTCTTCTGTGCTCTTTTAGGCTTTTTAGTGTAGCTGAGCTGCTGAGTGCATCCATTCTTTCTAACAATGCACCAGACTGTAGATTCTTTTCGCTACTGAAGTTTTTGCTCTTTCTGTGACAGGTTTCCCGAGATTTGCAGGCTTAATGACGGCATACTTCACTTGCACCGACATCTCTTGGGCCTCATATTTAAAATCCCAGTGAAAAGCTACCAAATACAAGTTTAATTAACTCCAGATCTTTTATCCTCTTAATTTGTCATTGAATAATGAATGGATGGGCATCATCTGGCTGCTGTGCAGCGAGTTATCCAATTAATTAAAAAAAAAAACCTCGACTTAAAGCTGAAAATCTGCACGTTAATACCAAATCTGAAACTCCTCTGTGGTGGTGTGCAGACACAAAACTACACAAACAATCCAACTGTATGAAATCAAACAAAATCAATATGTCGTACACGCTTATACAAATAAAATAGCAATATTCCAATTTGCAATTTTGAAAAGCGACACGAGCAAGCACAGACGAACAAAATTCGATTTGTAAAGACACAGAGGGAAGGTAATGAAATTTTAATAGATTGTAACACACACGCACCCACTTTGAGACAGCACACACATATTTTGCTTGACAGAAGCACACAAACACACACACACAAACATCTTTGTTCTATTTTAAATTACAATGTCATTGTGAGCTGCCAGCTGAATCTCAGTTGTTCTGCCACATCTCTCCCACACATCTCCGTGTGTCTTCAAAGCTCAACTGAAATACACGTCGACTCCCAACAACCTGGCAAACGCACACTCTGAACCTCGCACATAAAGCCGAAGTGTGGACGTGTGATATAAGTGATCAGGAAGGAAGAAGAGCCACGGAGAGGGGAGGGGAATAGAAGAGAGAAAAACAACGGAGAAATGAGCACCCACCTCATCTGTGACTTTAAACCTTTTCAGCAAAGCGACAAACTTCTGTTTGATGTTGGGTTGCTGTGAGAGAGAAAATGGAAAAAAAGGCACAACGTGAAACTCGGATAGATGTTCATATCAGTGTGTGTGCGTGTGTGTGGGGGGAGAACACGACAGCCTAGGGAAAACCGACAGGAGGCAATCTCCACGCACTTTTCACGCCTGATGAGTCAAAACAGCAGCAGTTAATGGATGCAGCATCACTTCTGCAAAGGAAAAATGTGCCTCGTGTTATTACACTGGAATATGTGAGAGCGGGCCCGTTACCGAGGTTATCCAAGTCGACGCTTCCCAACACGAGATGCGTTTCCTGAATAATCGCAAAGGACTGATTATCTTATTCAAAAAGTGATCTGAAAAAGGAAGACGTAACATTTACTGAACGCGAGTCTGGAGTTTTTCTTGAAACGTGCGACATCTGTCCGACTCGGCAGTTCAAAATTCAATTACATTTTTGCGTGCGTGACATTTGTGAGCCAGACGAGATTATCCTGCAAAAAGGAAGCGGATCTTCAAATGCACAAGTTATTTTTACCTCAAAAACTAAATCCAAGACTATTTCTAAAACACTACACTTTTTATAACCTGTAATAACCATTTGACGGCCTCATAGGTGAGTTGATATGCTTACTAACTAATTTGCACACGCAGCAGTTGCAGAGAAATGTTATAACTTATTGAGCCACCTGGTCTCTTGTATTAGCCTCTGGCTCATACTCTACAAACACATCACATAACGCCACCGTTGCTTTAAATGATAATGTAGTAAGCTCCAAGCAGCTGGTGACATTGTTGCACTTGCTCTGTTGACACAAAATAACTGCAATATGTTTAGAATAGGGTTTTTTTTTCAATGTTGCAGTAAAGCTAAAGCAACTAAATACAATGTATTCACAAATAACACATTCATTTCAGACATAAATGTATAAGAGTATACAAAAGGTTCAGCTAAACAAAAATCAGAAACAAAGAAGGAATAAATCACATGGTCTAGTATGAATGGCCATGCGGGAGGTTTGACACCAGTGCTCGAATGTATTTACTGTCACATGTCAATCAATGGTATCCTGCGTTCTCATTGGTAGTCACTTTAATTGCTCACTTCAACTGTCAGAAAAGTTAAACTCAAGACCCGCCCACTATGTATTGCCGGCGATCATTTCCCCCATGGTTATTTGAAGTCATGGATTTCTATGGGGACTGGTTGCCATGGTGCCGCCAGTCACTGTGTGAATACCCCTTAACTCTGGACGTACCCACCCACCTGTTAGCTGTCAGTTATTTTGCCAAATGTCACTAACAACATTCACTGTGTGGCCCTACAAACTGCCCATTCACCTCTAAGCTGTAATAGTAGCACACTGTAGCAGTAATAGAGGTAGTTTATAAGGTAGCGAGCAGCAACCACCATAGCAGCTTCTGCAGTTCCTCCAATCACCACTCGAGGATGCTTCTAGAAGCAAAGCACACAGACTTTCATATCCAAATGATCAACATCACTGCAGAACGTGCTTACAGCCCAGTCCAAAACCTGTTTTGATTTCAGCAGCACATTTTTTCTCCCTAACATCGATGTTCACAGTTGTATGACTCACCCACTGAAATATTAAGCAGCAACAAGTCTTAGCTGTTTGTCAGACAGGTGGATGCCAACAGAGGCGTAGCTGCAGCTCCCTGTGACTAACGTTTGTCCTTTCGGTATCTCTGTGTTCATCTATTTGTTAATGTGCATCAGTGATTTGTGGCTTTACTGGATTCTTACATAATTCTGCATAAATCTAATAAACACTATGATTTTTCGGGTATGTAATTACCTGGATCAGTCAAAAACAGATTATTCTGCATGAATATTTAATCTAGAAAGCAATTTACTAAATGTACTTTGCAAAAAATTTACTTTGATCCTATGATAGTGATCGAAATTTATATTAGTCAATGTGATTATTTCCCAACTGAGTTTACAAAGGCAGGACCTCTATTATTGTCCGCTGTGTTTTATAACTCATGACTTCGATGTCCTGATTGGACATGAAAAATACAGATAATGAACAAAAGGCATGGTTTCAAACGTTTGGCATCATCCTCTTATTCTGTGACATTAATTTAAATGCACAAAGTCAAGCAGCAAATACAGCCGACTCATAAACACACAACTGTCCTTGCAAACACTGCAGTTCACTGTTTAAATATGAAGATTATTCTACCTGAAGCCATCTTTGGGACACGGCATGTTTTTCTTTTTTAAAATTAGTGGAAACCCAACAATCTTCGCATGTGTGTAAATCTACTTCAGGCCAAACGTTAAAATAAAATTCTCAGCGTCGTTTTGGGTTTTAAAAAAAACAACAACCCAGAAACAAAACAAAAAAAGAAAGGATGAAAAACTCAGTTTGGATGTAAAACATGAAGGAAAAAAAAGTACAAAGCAAAGCTTTCATCTGCAAAACAAGTGGGTGTCTGAGTGGCTGTGGAGAGTGAGAGTGTTTTGGAGGATTTGTCGCAATTTGCTGCTACGCAGTGGAGAGGGTCGGCTTCATGCCGGACCTCCTGGGGACGCACAGGGTGCAGGGTCTGCTGTAGGGGCTTTTAAGAGCGAGTACATATTTAATGTGTGTGTAGCAGTGCAGGTGGTTAGTGTGTGCATGTGTGCGCGCACGTGTGTGTGTGTTCTATAGAATCTACAAAGGTGCCGCAATAACAGCCTCCTTAGACAAACACAAGCACGCACATACCAAATGCTGCCTTTCTTCTGCTAAGCTGCAGCTCTACCTTCATTTTTTCCAGGGTGATTTAAAAAAATTTAAATTGTGTTGTAATCTGTGCCTCCTGCTGAGCCTTTATGTACAGTTTATGTGTGCGCGTGTGTGTCCGTGCAGCCTCAGGTTAAAATCGGCCTGATTATACGTAGAGTGAATGAGCGGCAGAAAATGGATTTGCAGATAAACCAACACGGGAGCGAGCCAGGCCGAGAGAGAGAGACAGGAGCGGGAGGGGAGGTTGGGGCGAGCAGATAAGGAGGAGAGGTTGAATGAGGTGAGGCGAGAGGCTGCGCAGGAGGAGGGAGGGTTGTTGAGTCCAGTCAAATCAAATTTATCTGAAACGGCCGTCGCACGAAGCGGGTTTGCTGCAAAAGTGCTTCACGCACAAAACAAGCAGGTAGGCAGAAAAACGAGTATAAAAGAGAGGGAGGATGAAGGGGGAGATCAGGGAGGGGGCTTTTCTTCTCCTTACCCTGGTGATACCAGCGTTGGAAGGCAGCTTACGCCTCGGCTTCTTCTTCCTCACCTCCTCGTCTTCATCAAACAGATACTGAGAAGGAAAAAGTGAGAGAAACACGAATGAGAGGAAGACGAGGAGAGCAAGTGGTGTTTTAAAGGTTAGTTCAAGGTCGCCAACTCCAGCTATAAGAAAAAAAACTAATGAGTCTTAGCGACACAATTTGTCTGCGTGGTTACACTGTTGCTCCTGGTAACATGGATACATTGTTTTTTCATTCAGCTGCTGGCTGCCAACATGAAGCCAAAAACCACTATTTCTCTTTATTTTGTGTTTTTTGGTTGTCGTTCCTCCTTTTGTGCCAGCGAAACAAAGAAATCAGTTTTTAGGTTTCTGTAATTACTAATACTGTGACTTAAACCTTAGGTGCAGCTCTAATAGCTTAATCAGTAGGTCACTAAATGTATTCTTATTTTTCAATAGACTGATATCAGTAAACAAGGCCGTGTTGCCAGGTGACAAGTAGAGCAGAATAGATGTGGCTAACTTGGCCGACCCTGACGTTCAATTAAAATCAATTAAAACAACAGCTTGTGTTTATCCCCCCCATCTGTCTCTCATTTAGCAGTGTTGAAATGTCCCTCAAAACTCAGCTTAACTTGCCCTTGGTTATATTATCATCAAAACACACAAAAACCATGAAAACAAGAAACTGAACCCCAGCTCTGACCCGATCCCTGCTTCAGTATTGAAGTTAATTCTTCACCTCTCTACCGTAACGCCCTGCGCTCCGTTTATCCTCCCTCTTGGCGCTCGGATTCCCTCCGTCTCTCCCTTCTGCCTTTTCAATCTGGCCCCCAAAAGCCTCATTGCTCTCTTCTTATCTCTCCATGCTGTCTTTTTGCTCCTTTCAATCTCTCGCACCGATGGGCGCCAATTCCCCTTACGTCCCCCTGAGACCCACCGTCTTCTCTCTCGTAATCTCAGAAAGAAGGTAACATAATAAAGAAAGCACCAGTGCTCCGCTGATCATCACACCAGTGTCACTGTGAACTGATGCTCCTGGAGAAAACCCAATAACCCCGTCGGTTCGACCAAATCTGGACGACTCGCTTTTTCTGTCGTTCCTGTGTCTGCTTATACAAAAATATTTATTTGTAGACGTGGAAATCAGTGGGAATTATGGTATTGGTTCAAATGTGAGAGCTGGGTTTTTGATTTTTAGATGTTTTCATTCTTTATAAAGCTGTAAATATAAATTCTTTATGATCTGTGCTGCTCACATACTTTCAGCAGCCGCTTCCATGATGTAAAACAACTTGAAAATGGAGGGCGAGGCATTAATATTTAATTAAAACAACAACAACAAGCTCGTGTTGAAAAGTGTAGAAACCATATTAGCTCAAATGTGATGGCATTAAATGCTTTCCAAAGCAAGCAGAGTGACTGCAAGATTAACCATGAAGTGATTGTTGTCCTCATCTCAACACACCTGCCCGTGAATGGGGTCATCGCTGCCTTCCTGCTCTGACGAGTAGCTCTCCTCCTCTTCTTCAGAGTAGTTGTCGATGTCTGGAGAACGATCTAGGGAGACGCAGAAAAAGAGACGCCACTGAGGAATGGGAGCAAACTGACAGGAGGAGGGCAGACACAGACTATTAGAGAGAAAGATAGATTCGGTGAGATGATGTGCGCACCAGACATCTTTGCTTTAGGTCCCTCGTGATCGATGGGCTGACTCGACAGGGAGTAGACTCTGATCTCAGCCACGGGCACTGAGGCATCCTTCACCTGGCTGTGCAGCCCCAAGATCTGGGCACCCTCGCTGGGGTGCTGCATCACCTTGAGGAAGGAAAAAAGCAGCAGCGTTTAAACGAGATCAGAGTCAGCTGGATTAAATGTAAATGTATCCACATTCTAGCTACGTTTTTATCCACAAGTATCCACAACTTAGTGTGTGCTAGCCTGTATGAGATTTGAATAGAATCTCGACGTTCTCTTTAAAAGAAACTCTTCCCAAATGAGCGTCTGAATAGTCAAATAGCAGCATGCAAACAGAAAGAAGGAGACTGAAAAAACAAAGAAGTCAGATAATCTTTTTAACTGAATTATTGAGGATAAAATCTACTTATTTCCATTCTTGGTCTTCCTGTACAGACAAAGTAGGGATACACTGGACTATACATCATTTAAACAGCATTAGACGAGGAGGGGAAACAGCAGTGAAGCAATAGAGACTGGCATGAAAGCTCTGCAGATGGAGAGAACAATAAAGAAACCGGGAGACAAAACAAGGCTGAGGAAAATGAACAAAACCAGACGCCGACAGAGAAAGCACGCACAGGCGAGGCAGAGGCAATCAATTCTCTGTGCGGCTGCAGCAAAGAGCAGCGCCACGTCTGCTGTGTGTGTTTGTGCGTCTAACCGAGTGACACCCAGCCTCTCTCAGGAATCTGGTCACACTCGCACATTTAATGAAGTCTGAGCAGCTTATTATGGAGCCAGCCTTAGCCAAACATTCAAGGAGAGAGACGTTGTTGCCGTGCATCCATTCACCTACACTGGCGCACATGCTGCCGATAGGCTCCCGAAGCTTCCTGCAGCTGCTAATTTTAACCATTTTCTCAAAGAAAGACAATTATGCAAATCTATCAAACAGCATGAAGATGAACATGCGTGTCTGAGAGGAACACAGACGTAATTCGACTGCTTTTCCCCTCATGAAGACAGTAAAACCCACACAAGGATTCAGTGCAGGCGCATCTTCTGAATCTTTACGCAGTTTTAAAAATTAAAGTAGTTAAATGCCACCTGAGCTCATGATGCTTTATTTTCTTCACGTAGTAAAAAATTAAATAGCAGTAATGATGACTTTAACATGATTTTAATATATCTTCAAAGCCTAAAAGTCAGAAACATTTATAGATATTGATTAAATTAAGAAAAAGTAATGAAACCAATGTTTTATTTCTCAGTATCGTGAAAGCACACGGGCAATAAATGACAAGATGATTTTAAAGGAATTGTTATGTCATCTCGCTCTCACACTTCCACTTCTTACAAAATTGTGCATTTTATGGAGGATTTCATGGTGCTTAAAAAGTGACAACCAGTAATTTTACACCGCTAGATCTTTGAATAACCTCCCTCCACCAATGACATCACATAAAACCTCCAACTCAAAGTGAGCCTGTGTGGTTTGCACGCTCTACAAAAAAGAAAAAAAAAATTAACAGTAATTTAAAGCTTTAAAGTCTCGTACAAATAAAAAAAAATCACAAATCACACAATAAACCCCCTGTGAGCATCGTTCATGTACGAACAGATTTTGGTAGATGTCCAAATAGTCTGGAGATAGTTTGTAACAAAGGTAATAAGGAGTCGATTCCTACTGTGCAGGATTTAACAGTAAATCACAAGCTAACAGCTCTCTGAATGAATGAGTTTTGAGCTGTGTGTGAATCAGCTTCACTTTTAGATTCAGACTGGAAGCCTTTCACACCAATTGCCTCTAAAGTGTTTACTACCAGGTAAATCAAAGCCATTCGTTACTCTCATTATTAGTCGCTTTGATCGTTCGCCTTGAAGTTGAGAAAGTTTATCTTGAGTCCTGCCCACTAGTTGCTAGTTTGCCCATATTTTTACCACATTTTTGAACATAGTTGCTTCACTTTCTATCGTCTCTGATGGCTGTGAATCACTTCCAGAGTGGACGTAGTTTCAGTCCCCAAAGAAAAGTCCAACTTCAAAACATTAAAAAAGCAGCTTGACACCAAAAAAAAAAACCCTAAAATGTGTGGGTGGTCTACTGCTAACCTGCTCCTGTGCAGCCATCGATCTTTAACCACCTCACCAGCTTAAGCTTTTATTAGGGCTCAGGATCACGGCTGCTTGATTGACAGGTGAGAGGAGCGCAGGCTGACTGCTAAACTTCACCTCGGCCGCTTTGAGTTGCTAATCTCGACTTCAAGGTATCTGTGGTGTTGGTGGCTCTTGTAGCATTTTGTATGCAGACAAATAAAACAGCTTCCTGTGTGGTCCGAGACAATAAGAGCTTGTCAGAGAGGTCTGTGCTGTGTTTCTGTGAGTGTCTCATTAGTCTGTTATTGTGCACTAATTAGCGGCCATCCTTCTCTGTAATGTAAACATATAACACAGCGTATTGGCGCTCTTTACCAACTAAGCTTGCTACGACTTCAATAGAAAACTCAAAGCTGCAGAACAGTGCTTCACATCACACTGCCTACTCTGCCTCTGTATAACATTCATGGCCGTGTCACACTTGCTCTCAACAGTAACTTTGTCGACACACTTTCACTTAGACGTAACTTATGTAAGTATTTTATTATGGCCCATAACTGAAGGCAGCTGCTGAGCTTGTGTTCATTTATTCAAACAAAGCACTGATTGCAGTGAACACATACTGTGCAGTGTGACGGTTAAAGATAGCTATACTCAGTCTCCGAAATACATGGCAGCTTCTGAAAATCTCTGCAAAATGAACTTTGTGCATTTTTTCTGTGGATTAAATTTGCCATCCCACGAGGCATCGGGGGGCTTTGGCGCACATGTCTGTTGAGACACCATGAGTGTATAGAATAGTTAAAAACAAAAAAACGTAACTGAAATTAGACATTTTCAGCACTAACAGTCAAAATAAAAGAGTTGCGCAAATCTACAAATCTACTATGGCAACTAAATGAAAGGAAACTGAAGTGTGAAGAAAACTTCAAAATAAAAGCAAAATGAAAACAAATGAAGAATTCTAAATATGCAAAAACACGCAGCCACTGTTGAACAATGTTTAGTAACACTCGAGGAATTAAAGGTTCAGAGCCCGCTCAAACGAGACGTAGCGCATAACTACGACTGCAGTGAGTCCATCACTCCACTCAGAAATCGACTAACCCGTTAACCTGGTCCTCGACTCTCACCGTACCTTGTGGGTACAAAAATACTACTTTGTAGCAGTTAAACTGTGATATCCTTGGTATTTTTCGACGATTTATCTAAAGAAAAGGAAACAAATGATGTGTTCTTGCAACATGCTGATAGTAACAAAGCGCCTAAAGATACAATTGTTATCTGTACTGTGTAAACACAACACTGGTTAGTCCAGAGAGACTGGACTGAAAATATGTGGAAAAAGCAGCCAAACAAAAGCTTTTAAAGACCTTCAGAAATCCTGGAGAACTTTTGCTCCGTACCACATGAAAGGCTATTCAGAAGCAAAATATAAAGAAATGGGGAGTGGCTCAAGACTTTTGCGCCGTCCTGAACTTCTTCTGAGTTACCCTTCATTTGCTTCCCAACCAGTCACGGCTTCTTGAACCTGGTTCTGGAAGTTTCTTCCTGTCAAAAGGGAGTTCTTCCTTCCCACTGTCATCAAAGTGCTCGCTCATAGGGGCTCATCTGATTGTTGGGGTTTCTCTGTATTGTTATAGCCTTACAATGTAACGTATAAATAAAACTGAATTTGTAAGATTTCAGATTCAGAAGCAAAATGTTTCTGAAATCATGAACAGGTTCAGCAGTTCATTCTCCTCCTGCTGCTTGCAGGGTCAGTGGAAACTACCTGTCATATTAAGGCAGCACAGTGCCATAAACATGACATTTCTCTGTGACTCTGAAAGCCCACGTGTGTCCCCTGTAGCGTATTATTTTCCTGACACACACACAGAGCTTTAGGCAGAATATGGCAGCAGAGTAACTTCTGCTGTGGCTCAGAGGGAATGAGTTTGAACCTGCCGTACGTACGAGTCTGAATTTATGGCCTCTGCCCTTTATAAAGCACTCAACAGACAAATTGTCTGTTGAGACTGGCTCTGGAATAAAATGTGACTTTATTATATATGCAGGGACGGCCATGGACAGCCAGCAGGCACCAAAAACATAGTTTAATCAGGACTGGAAGTCTGACTTAGGGTTGGATGTATTATAACAGCTCACTCTACCGTATTTGGTTCAGTTCCATCTACAAAGACACTCCTGTAAACATGAGATCAGACCCGTTTGTTGAGTGACTGTGGATTTATGTTCTTTTCTCTCCATAAAACATTTTATGTGAAGCCAGAGAGTTGAAGGTGTTTTACACATTTAATAATCCTGACTTACACACACACACAGCTGGTGAAAGCTAACAGGCGTTCCTAAAGGACAAAGACCGTCCACACGTGCGCACACAAGTACAGACGGCATAAATCACCAGCCTTTTAAAGCAGTTTCATATCGGAGGAAGCAGGGAATGTGAGGAGCTTTTGGCAGAAGAGGCTGAAATTTAATTGTACGTTTGATTTATGGCGACATTTATGTCGGCCGAGAAGAGGACGCCGGGCCAGAGATCAAAATCCAGCGTCTGATTTGAAAGCGCACTCGGCGAATTGAGTTTACGTGAAGGTTAAATGAAGGTTGGCAATAAATACGTTTTGCGAGCCGCCGCTGTGAATGAAAATTTCCTGAATGACAAAGGAGGAGAGGAATGATGTGTATGAAGGGAGCTGCCACAAGAGAGGAGCATCGCGGATTATCGTGCTGGATATTAGCTTTAGAAAACGTTCTGCGAAGACCGGCTGAGAAATGAAGATCGGATTTAAGCAGAGGGCAGAAGCTGCATGTTTAGAGAGATGAGACCGTGACCGGTGGCTTGTTGGGTCAACAGCTCAGATCAGCTGGGACTTTTGTCTGGCTGCAAAGGATGAGACTCCACTGACTCAACAGCTCGCAGCTGACGCACCCTCAAACATGCAGCTTAACCTCCATCTGCTGCCTCAGAGGCGCCCAGTGCTGGAAATGTAAGAATAAATAATAATACTATAGCCACACGTCTGTTAAAGCAAAGTGCAATCGCTCACCTGCCTGATACTCATTTCCCTGCAATGCTGACACAAACACGAGATTCTGCAAAGTCGCAACTCTGCGCTTCACCTCTTTGAAGACCGCAGAGAAATGTAACTGCTGCTGAGAGGACGCGCGGCCGTCTCACAGTCGGCGTTTCACTTTGAATTTTCTACATTTTTGGGAACGAGCTCAATCTTGAACACTGTCAGAGGATTTCGTCTGTTTTTCAGCTGGACTTAAAGACAAACAGATGGAAATTTGGCCATAAATCAAGAATGATAGAATTTAATGATATCACGATATTTGGTAGCACGGCGGTGCAGTGGTTAGCACCGTTAGTGGGGTTAGCTTAATTGGTGACTCTAAATTGCCTGTAGGTGTGAATGTAAGTGTGAATGGTCTGCGACAGACTGGCGACCTGCCCAGGTTGTACCCCGCCTCTTACCCTTTGGCAGCGGTAGTATGGTGGTACATCCCTGAATTAGATAAATGGAAGAAAACAGATGTATGGATGTTTAACCGACATGTTTGGAAGCTGGTAAGAAGTGATTTCAAATGATCACTGATTGGTTGATTTAATTGCCCCCTTCCCTACGTGTTGGATACTTAAGATACATTTTCTCGCTCTCCTGTAATCATAACACTCTGCCTAAAATAGAGCTTTTGTGGACAAAAACACAACACAAACGCTGCTTTTCTCTGCCTCTTTCTCTCTCACACAAACGTCCGAACAATCATTAAGACTCTCCCTCCTTCCACATCTTAAATTATCTATCTCCATTCAGCTCCCTTTGTCCTCTTATTTACCTCCAATTGTTTGCTAGCAGCTAGTAGCAGTCAAACTCTGACAATAGAAACGATCCCGCTGCCTTTTCTCCAGAAATTGTTCGCTCTAGTTTTGACTCGTCACAGTCTTTTTGTTTGGAGAGCACTACAACTGTGCAAAAGTGCCGCGAACAAGGTCAGCTGGCACAGATGTCTCCTATAAGAGCTTCGGGCTAAACATTATTTTCCATCACTCGCCGATGAATCATCTATAAATGTTTCAACAAAAAGCTGCAGCACTGCTTCCAGTAAAGAAACGCTGAGGGTTTATTTATGGGTTTAAATAAATGCACATTGCTATTCAAAGAAGCTAAACCTAATTTAGAAAAACACATTTAGAAAGATAAAAAAAGGCCAACGGGAGACGTATTGAATGTAGCTCAAATGTCCCATTTTCACAGGTTTATTCTACATGCAATAAATGCAGCACATTTAAGGCATTTGAGGAAACGTCAGGAATAATCAAGGAGGAAGAAGCTGAAGAGGAAAGTGATCAGATTTAAAGGTTAAGAAAAACAGAATAAATCACCTCTGCAGGTTTACGTTACCTCGGCCATGTTGATTAGACCCAAAGCCAGGGTCTTGTAGCCCAGGATGGTCCTGTTCTTGTATCGCTTGCGCCTCTGCAGCATGATCTGAAGCTTGTTGGCATCTCTCTTTAAGAAATGTGGATACTGCAGGTAGAAACACACACACACACACACACACACAACACAACACTTATTTCCTGAATGAATTCAGATGTTTCAATAAATAATGTTTATTTCTCAGGACTTGATAATTAGACTGATCCAAACGGCTTCTTGTATAAGTCCCCTCACACACACTGACCTCGCTCAGCATCCCCAGGTGTCAAACTACTTAGTCTGAGCCCAACTATGACATAACCCATCATTAACGATCTCAGCAGCTGCACTATAAATGGAACCAAACTCGCTCCTGTAACAATGTTTAAAGCCGTGAAACGACTCCGGTGGCTCGATTTTAATAAGCTTCCTCTCCGCAGCGCTGCTGCTGTAGGAAGTTTAATGTATAATGTATAATGCCTGGCTCGGTGCACTCGGCAAGCTCCAGAGAGAGAAACTCCCTGACCTTTTAGCAGCGTTTTAGAGTCATGGAAATCGGAAAGCATGATTTAGAGCACAAGAAAACCTCGCTGGGAACTACATTAACCACGCTCTGCCTTAATGCACTCCGTATTGTTGCTGTATGGAGAGTTGCAGGCGACACTTCTGCAGCTTTGTGTAGACTTTTCCAAACTATCCCAAACTGTTTTAATATCACAGGTGCAAATGCGTCAGAGCTAAAGGATCCGCTTCCCTGATCTTCCCTCATCTAGCAACGCCAAAGTTTTCCAGGTTTGTAAAGATACAGTACTGTGCAAAAGTCTTAAGCCACTCCACATTTCTTTATGTTTTGCTAATAAAATTGGAAATAGGTGCAACAGTTTACTGAGGCGTGTAAAAACATACATAATGGAGTATATAAGGCAAAAACTGAGTTTGCACAATTCTGATGAGCTTGAAAGTCAATATTTGGTACGACCACCTTTACTCTTCATCACAGCCTGAACTCTCTGAGGAAGCTTTCTTCCCATTTCTTTAAGTAGACTTCAGGAATAGTTCTCCAGGTTTATTGAAGGACATTCAAAGCTTCTTTGGATGTTTCTGCCTTTTGTTCTGTTCTCTGTCAAGATGATCCCACACTGCTCTGGGGAGCCCAATCCATGACTGATAGTGCTTCATTGTGTGTTTTTCTATCCAGGTGTGCTTTCACTGTACTGACAGTGCTTCGTGAATTATTGCTACACTGAAAACTGAAGCCAATTTCACTCAGACACTGTACAGATGGTATTGCATGGCAGATCAAAACATGACTGTACATTTCTGCGTTCATAATTCCCCAATTTTGACAAGACCCGCAACATCACTGTCTGAAATGCAGCCCAAACCATGACGGAGCCATGTTTTACAGATGGCTGCAGACACTCACTGTTATGAGTTCTGACCTTTTCTGGACACAAAATTTAAAATATGAATTTTGGATTAATGACTCTATCAGACCTGTTACCACTGATTTTCACTTAGAGAACTTAAAATTGGTTATTTGCTAAGTTGTCTGTCACATGTAGACACAACACTGGTTCATCTCTTGATTTCGGCGCCAAATAAATATTGCTGTGAAAAGGATCGGGTACAAAGGCTGGAGTGAAAATGAAAATCAGCCATTGTCAAACAAACACAGAGACCTTCAGACGGCCTGGGGAACATTTGATCCAAACCACTATGAAAAAATTACAAGAAGGCTCCTCGGTAAAATATAAAAAAAATGACGGTTGGCTCAAGACTTTTGCATTTCTGAAGCTAGAGATTCAATTTTTTGTGTTATTGTTGTTTCTATGTTTTCTGTAAAACCAGAAAGTTATTGTTTGGCTGTGATTGATGGGTCCCTGATCTCGCTGAACCTTTGTTCGTACCTGGAGGGAGAAGGTGAGCTGCAGATCGGTCTCCGTCAGTCCTGCTGAGGACAGCAAGATCTCATTGGAGCGCAGGATCCGCTTGGAGCCCTGAAGACGAGACACAGACTGATGACTACAGAAGAAACGGTGAAAGTAAAGAAAGCAAGCAAGAAAAAAAGAGAAAGATTTCTATTAGCGTGCCCTAGCTAACCCCAGCAGACTCAAAACAACAGACTCATCATTATCATCAGCCATGCACAGCCGGAGGAGGAGGTGAGTAAGGAGAAATGCCTGGACTAGTAGGAGGAGTTGGCCGTCCGACTGCGGTCTGGAGTGTGGAGCCTTCCTGCTGCTGCGGAGTCGGGGCGCTCTGCCTCCCCCCACCGCAGGGAAAAGGGAAACACCACCTGGGTCTGGGTGCAGTTCCCCCCTCCAGGGGCGGGGGCACCTAGACCCGGTTTGTAGAGTACGCTTGGGGAGTGTGATCGTGTGTACAACGTCTCTTTATGTCTGTCTCCACGTTGGTTGAGTGTGGAGTAAGTGCATATGAGAGCATGAGGGTGGGAATGGATGTTTGTATCTGTGTGTGCCTGTATGTCTGTGTCTATATGTCAGGTTGGGTGTCAGGCGCCACCTCTCTGGGGACATCTCAGGCCCTCCAAGGTTTGGAGGCCTATCTCCCCCTACCACCACTTCCCCTGCCAGTGGCGGACCCCCTCAGACATCGGTGCGTTGGTGGTTCTTTGTGTCCGGGGATGGGCGTCCAGGTACACACCGGCTCACTCCTTGGTGGCCGCTTATCGGGGCCTGGAGCCTGGGGCTCGCTCGGGCCACTTCGGAGGTGGGGTGACCCCGGCCTCTCGGCCTGGGGCTCGGTCACTCAGGCACAGCTGGCTGCCGGCGGAGCTCACGGGCGCGTCACTGCAACTCCCCCTGGCTTCTGCTCCGCGGCTGCTGAGTGAGCCCTCATCTGGGACTCTCCTCAGCTCTTTCTGGGACAGTGGCGCAGCTGCCCCTCTGTTGGTCTTCCTTGGTCTCTTGTGTTCTGGGGGCCTCTGGATGTCTGGAGTTTTGATCTCCTCCACACCTGCTTCATGCCCTGGAGGACGGGGCTGTGGCCCCCCCACACCCTCTAGCAGATTATTACATGAAGGAACCTTTTAAAAAAACAAAAAACAAGCGCGTCCATGCTCACAGGTGTACACACGGGTGCTCACACACACAAACTACACCCTTTTTGGCTCCTACCTCAAAGCACACTGTGTTCTGTTGATCTTATGTGCTGCACAATAATGTTTAACATTTAGTATTTACTGTCATATTCCCATATATCATTGTGATGTTGTTTATTCTATTACTCTTGTTCTCTTCTGCTTGCTTTCTTTTTTCTTTCTCAGCAGGTGATCCAGGTGATTGATATATGCATTTTTTTTCTCTGCCCGTTCGGTTGGTTTTTGTTTTTTGCCCTTCTCCCCCGTCCCTCTTCTCAGCTGTTTCTCTTTCCCTCTTTCTTTCTCCCCTTCTTACCTCCAGTCAAGTCTGTCCCGTATTCAGTAAGTGAAAATAAAATAAACAATAAAAGGTGAATCAAATGGACCATTACGACAAGGCTGGGATGGTCAGTTTGGTAAAGTAAATCCGTTGGGCATCTTTCTTTGCCTTTAGACAACAATTCTGATGGCAAAAGAGCCAAACGGGACAGGCCAAAAAAATAAAAAATAAAAAAAAATTAAAAAATGCCTGATAGGAGAAAGCAGGGCTGGAAGACTGAGCGAGCGGCAGCCGCATGGAAAAAGAATTAAACCAGCTTAAAGAGCCTTATGTGAGAGAGCAGCAGAGAATTTAATGGTTTACTTAGAAAACAAGACGATAGCAATCAAGACTGAAAACGAGCCAGCGAGTAGAAGTTTGGAGTGGAGCCCTGGCATTAGAGAGAGAAATGACAACAAAATGTGACAAAATGCAGTATTTTTGAAGTATTCTGTGCTAACTTTAACTAACTTGGCCGCCTGCGCTGCCAAAAAGCTCTCCAATGGTCAGAAAAAGTGGGATTTGGCAGCGCTGCTCCTTCAGCCAGTTCTAAGAGAAAAGCACCCGGCTAATGAGGCATTTCAGAAAGCAGCTTGGCTGCAAAACAACGAGGAGGAAGCGTGTCTGCGTCCAATGAAACCGACTCAGCAAAACAATAAACGGCTTTACAGAAAAGCCAAACGGGGCAACAAAGGCTGAGTCTTTCGGGTTTTTCCCCAGGTGGGGAGTTGGTTCGTTTTTCATCGTCTGCTCGTTAAGCATAGTTGAAAGTGGAAATCTTTGAATCCTATAATGTCATTTAATGATTAAAGATAAAGATAAATGTTCAACTCAAGCAGACTTTGACATAACAGGATGTAACCTTGGGGAGGATTTCATTTCTAGGAAAGTTCAGTCAGACTTTAAAAAAATTGATTTTGTTTCCTGGAACTGAGCTTCGAGGTATGATTTTAGTGCCCATCATCTAATTCTGTTTTGGTTATTACTCAGTTATCGCTCATAGACTGTTCACAGGGATCTGTATGTGTAATCTTTAAAGTTGTTTTATTCTGTTTGCAGAAACTTTTTCTTTTGATGCATTTCTAAAATAATGCCTCCATAAAACTCCAGCCTCCGTGTACAGCAGGTGCGTTTCACCTCGTGCTTCTGGAGACGTCTCGTACCTGCAGTTTGACCGCGATGACGACTGAGGTGAGGTCCTTATCCAGCTCCTTCAGCATGATCAGCTTCTTCAGGGTCAGATTGAAAAGCCTGCAGGAAACCACACACAACGACACTAAAATTAGATTCGATATCCAGCGCCCTCGCACTGCTGAGCCCTGAGCTGTGCAGGGAACAGATGGATGTCTGATGACCTGTTGATCACTTTGCTTGTGCTGCGAACTGAGTCTCTGGAATCGGGAGTGTTCAGAAGCTGTCTGGAAAAACTTTAACTGAACGCCTCAGTGCTCACATTTGCACGTGAAGATATTTTTGCCAGCTACTTATCTGTCCGCGTTTACTGTCGATGAGATTATTTCAGCCTAGGAACATTTAAACTTCAATTCACCCCAAAAAGCTTAATATAGAGCAAAGAGTTAAAAAATAAAAGGAAATGAGCAAAAAAAAATTGCAAAACAAAAAACTGAGGCAATTTGTCTGCAGCACAAACAAATCAACTTCCTCTGCACAATAAGTTACAAGCTTGAAGCGATGATTAGGGGAAAATATTAGAATTACACCAAAGTACTCTTATTAAAGTTCTCTTATGGACAGAAAAGAAGAAATATTTGACCTGACAAAGTCACTGAGTGTTAGCCACTTTGAACTGAGAGCTAGCTAACACCAGGTATCTTTAATCAGGGTTGATATTCTAGCCAATCCAGATAAATGTAATAGTCTGTATAGAGCTTTACAGTAAACCATTGTCCCTGTTAGACTCAGATACGATTATAAAAGGGGGCACTCTTTCTGGCTAACAACCCATTTATCGAAAGCTGCTAGCCAATAAGAATGCAGCATCCTTAATTTTGTTGTGGTTCTGACCATCTTTTATATACAGTCTATTAAATCAAACAAGTATGAAACTGAAGTTGGCTGTAAGTGAGCTATAACACACGATTATTATTATTCACGCATATCTGCTTAAAAATGATGTCATTGCACAGTTTGTCGAGGCGTATGCACAACACTGTCTGCAGCACATGCAGCTGGGAGTCAACTGTGTATATTCACTAGAGAAACAGTATCAGCTGATATATACAGAGGAGGTTTGAGCACTGACAGCCAAAATCCAGCATCAGTCACACTTTGTTGTGGACCACATACATGTCTGTATTATGGCCTAAAAGCCAGCTTGTGGTAATTTGTCACTTCCTGTCTCCTCTCCGTTCACCCTGTCCCTCTCATCAGGGCCATCAAACACAGCAAAAATAAAACAGGACTTTAGAAGAGGCGTTGAGCGCAGTTCTGCTTTATCTGTTGGCAGGCTGTTAAAAAACAAAATACTCCAGCCCACGATGAAAATGGATTGCTATTTTTGTCAAAGTTAAAAATGTCCCATTCAAATGACACCAACACTTACGTCAGCACACATAAACAACGACAAAAAACAAAAATCCTGCCGGATGTCTTCCATCTGAAAAAAAAAACAGCTAAGAAACGAGAGATTGGCCTCAGGTTTCCTGACACTTAGAAGAAATACTCAAAATGCCAGTGTTCAAAAACACAAAGGGACATACAAGACCAGGAGCATTTAAAGACCTGAAACCGAATCACTGAAAAGACACACACACACACATTCTCGTTTTGATATCTTAGTGAGGACATCTAATTGACATAATGCTATTCCTAGCCGCTTACCCTAACCATCAAAAATGTATGCTTAACCCTTAACGCGTAGCCTAAACCCAACCATAACCTAACTTTAACCCTGACCAAAAAAACACATTTTGGGGTTTTTTTTGGTCCCCACAAAGACGTCTAAACAAGTACAAATACACACACACACACACACACACACACACACCTCCCCAATAGCACCCGGGGGTCAGTCTGTTCAATAATTCATCTCCAGGGCTTAAGGGACAGAAAGTAAACCGCTAGAATAAACCTGACAGAGCAACCTGGAGGAAATCAAGAAGAAACATGGAAGCTAAAAACCAAACAAAAAACAAAAGCAAAGGACACACAAAGAGAAAAAGACACAAATGCATTGTGCCAATAAATTATATACAGGAAAAGACAGGACAACAACAGACAAGAGGGAGGAAGAGGAAAAGACGCAAATGACAAATAACAAACAGAGATGTGGAAACAGCCGTGAATACAGAGGAGGAGGAGGAAACAAAAAGCAGGCAGGCACAAAAGGGAGAGGAGAAAGGAAGCGAGGCTGAGGCATGAAAATTGAGGGAGACATCACCAGAGAGAACAGAGGAGTGGGGATGACAGAGGCTGGCAAAATGTGCGCCGAGAGATGAACTGTCTGACATCGCAAATGGAAAAACAAAACATCTTTTCTTTTCTAGGGCGATATTTAAAAGCAGCGGATGGAGAGCAAGATAGTTTAAACGGTCAGTTATGTAAATATTCGCCACACCCTGCACCGATCAATCGCCCAGAGAGGACAGAGGTCACATCTAAAGAGCCGCGCTGTTACCCAAAACATAGACAAGAGCCTCTTTTGATGTCACACTAAAAAGGCGGAGGGCGAGGACAGGAAAATTGCTCCGCATTTCTCCCTCAGCTCTCTCTCGTCTCACCTGGGCCTTCTCCTAAATCCACCCCACTTACTCGCCTTTCATCTTTCTTTAAGTGCTCCCTACCCAACCACCGAAATTGACAAGTGGCCCCCGACTGCTGATGCAACCGCTGGAAAAAGAAAGAAAGAAAGTCAGCGACAAACACAGAGAGCCTTTTCTGAACGCAGAGGTTTTCTAGTTTCACGATCAAAGCAGCCAGGAGAGGCTAAAGCTATGAATAAAAAAACTATCAATTTTTATCTCCGATAGAAAAGGCCAGCTAAGACTTCTGCTTACACCTGCTGGATCTGAGTGGAATGAATCGAGGTGGAGAGGGAGCAGAAGAGGCCGGGTGCCAGTGGTCGATCGGAGATGGGGCTGAAGCACCTGGGGCGAAGGGAGGTGTGGGTAGAAAGTGGATGAGGGAGACGCACAGATATACACAGAGAGAAAAACAAACTGCAAACACACAAATCAGCAAGAAAAAACTGTTAAAAGGTTACTACAAGCAACCACCCAACACTTAGAACTGCTCCAGTATGACTTTCTCACAATTATTTTATCGCTTATTTTCCAAAAAGCCCCAGAGTTTGGTTTCAAATCTTCTTCTTCCGTTGCTCCCTTTGATGGGTCGCCCCCGCAGATCATCTGCCTCCATCTCACCCTCTCCATAGTTTGGTTTTAAATATTAAATGCCAAATGTTGACATTTAGAAGAATTTTGCCTGGGTGAAAGTAAAATAATCTGGTCATCAAAGGTCTCAGTCACATGGTGTAGAGACCGGTTGCTAGGGAAAAAGGTGTATTAACCAACCGGCTGCAAGCTGCTGGAACTTAATGGGTGAAATCTGGTCACAGAGAAGGATATGGTGATAGCGGCAACCTCTTTGCAACTGCTTTGTTTGCTAGCAGGTGACAACTTTTGAAGGATGACACCAATTTGTCTGCAAACACCTGCCAAATGGCAATTAAATCAGAAAAAGTGCAACGCAAACAGGAAACGGACAACCGTTCAATTTGAGCGGTAAGGCACGACTTTTACTTTCAACGCAAACATTTTCTGTTTGCGGTTTGCAACACGCTAAGTTTCTCCAAGAGTAGTTGGTGAGTTGTTTGCAAACAAGTCTGCAATCGGCTAGCAACTAATACATCACCATCTCTGCAGTAGATGTTGTGGCAACCAACTGGTTAGCCAGAGGTTTAGCTGGGCGATCACAATCGATACCAAAGCGACTGCATTGGTCACATAGTGGGAAACAACTGGTCTCCAAACAATCCCAGACCCTCTCTGTCACTCCCAGGACAGAATGGTAAAGGTTTACAAAGAATACCCATCTAATTTATGAATGCAGACAGATAGCAAACACGCTGCAGTCAAAGCGCCTGCTTCAGTCCTGCATGCCAAATATCCTTGGGCAAGATGCTAACACCAAGTTGCTCTCTGATGCATCGATCAGGGTTTAAATGATAGACAGAAAGCGCCTACATTGGAAAAGCATGGAAAAAAGTGCTTGTATGAATGGGTGAATGAGGCAAGTTGTACAAAAGCAGTCTGAGTGCTCAGAGTAGAAAAGCTCTATATAAGAACTATTCCATTTACCATTAACCTGCACAGCTTCACATAAATAATTAGCATTAGCATATATCTACTTGGCATGGTAATATATAAGAAATAGCTTTGCTAACTGCTATTTTCTACATTTTCCCTCTTATATTTCCATCTAACTAAAAGCAGAGCAGCCTGTAAATCATCTACGACACCAGAGTCAAGGCTACAGAAATGTTAAGAATCCACACAGTAACTTTTAATTTACTGCAGTAATTGGTTCACCACAAAAACTAGTTCAGTGCTTTATTGCTTGTGTTATATAACAGCTTCAAGAATTCAGATTTCCCTCGAGAGGAACTTACTACTTTACTTGTTGCTCTGTAAATGGATGCGAGGAGCGCTGGGATTTCTGCACAGTCTGAAACACGAGTTTTCCATTAAAGCATCGCGTAGACACCAAGTTTTATTCTTTTCCACTGTTATTTATGCTGTTGTTTAACTACTGTAAATCCCCTACAGGATTAAAGAAAATGCTGCACCAGCCTTCACTGCCACGGTGATCGGACCAGTAACCATAGTCGGCGAGGGGAATCACATGGTAAAGGTCAAAACAGTCCGCCCGCCACCAGCACTTCCTCTGTGGTTCACCTCTCACTCCTGCCCTGGCTCCTCGACAGCTTGTCACTACACTTTAAAAGTCACTGCCCGTTATCATCAACCCGAACAAAGGAACAGACTCGAGCAGAGCATGACTGAAAGAAAAATAAATCGGCATGTGATGGAAACGGAGAGAGCGGCGTCTACACTCACACACCCGAAAAAGGGAGCACGGCTTCATCTTTCATCCCCAAATAATTACAAACCTGCTTCTGTTGCTTAACAGCTGGGATAGAATTATGGGCTGAGATGCATAATGGAAAAGACAAGAAACGAATTTGTCTCTTAGAGAGTCGAACTACGCCAGGATTGTGATTTCTTTCCACAAAGATGTAAATCTCTTTGCTCCAAACTGATTGTTACTCTGCTGTGAAAAGTATTTGTCCCCTTCTTCTTCTTTTATATAAATTTAAACTGCGATTAAACAGATTTTTGGTAAGCTGAACTTCAGCAGTACAAAAACTGCATTTTGTCTTTACTCACGCTGTTTATGTCCAATATTAAAATGTTTTTGATTATCTGAAAATAAGAAAGCCAGAAGGGTGTAAATACCTTTTTACAGCACTACACATATTTGGTATGATATTTGGTTTCCAGACTTTTGGAATGAGCTGAGGAGAAACGTCGCCTCTGACATACTGTTGTTGTGGAAGCAGAAGAAAATGCATCTGCTTTAAGTTTTGATGATGTTGGATCAACTGTTCAAACGTGAATTCACAGCAGTGTATATACACACACACACACACACACACACACACGTGTTTAGGACCAATTCGGTGAGTTTTGTGGTTTTTGTTGACAATAACAAAAATCCTGTATGTCAATCTAAGCCTTAAACAGCTGGAAATAGAGAAGCTCCATGGAGCTCTGACTGGGCGTGACCGTCGCCACGCCAACTGTGTAGTAATTTGTGAAAAGTGTCTCTGTGGTTTGTCTAAACTTCCTGATTGTGTCATCCAGTGCTTCCCGCCCCACCTGTGTGAGTCCTAACAGTAAAGTACAAGTAGGGGTCAAGTAATGCCACTTCTGCTCCCTCTACATCTTGAAGCCAACACTGCCTCTTATCAGTTTAATAAAACAATGCATTAACTCAAGAATGCAAGATCAAAAGGAGCCACTTTAACCTTATAATATCCATCATATTGCATAATAATCAATATTTTTAAAAAAAAAAAAAAAAGCAACACAGACACACAAACGTGTACAAATTTGTCTGCTGGCTTCAACAGCACCATCGAACAAGCCTCAGCCCTGCAAATGTAAAACCTGATGTGGAAGTGCCTCAAGCTGCACTTCCTTCAATTGCTGCCAGCTCCAAAAAAACAAATCTATCAGGAAAACCTCCAACTTTGCTTGTAAAACATGTGCCAACACATTTTTCCTGTAACGCACGAGTTTCACTTCTCTAACACAAGTGGTTCTAAAGAAAAGGAGGGTGGGCGTGCACAGGATTACATTTTGACTTGACTTTTCTTGTTATCAGCAACATTTTTTCAGCCTTAAAACAGCAGAAAAGATGGCAACAAAAAGCAAGCCAGGCACCCAAGTCCCGTTACAAACCTATGGGTTACAGAACTATGTGTTTTTAAAGCAGGAGTGCTCAAAGCACAGTGTTTAATTTCACATACATATATTCAAACATCAGTTTTTGTGAGGGGGATTCCCCCAGTGCACTCACATCAGCTAAGCTGACATTGATGGAGTACCCAGAGGAAACCCAAGGAACTCCACACAGACCAGCCGGCTGTATGTTCAGGATGTGCAACTTTGTCCTGTTCAAAGTTAGTTTTTCCTTCATCTAAAAAGGTCAGTGGCAATAAAACCTGCAGTTCCATGAATGGTGATTTGATGCTAGCTCCAAAATTGAGTGAATATTTATACTTTTGTTTGGAGGGGAGGGAGTTTCACACATTTTCACATTCTGTAAATGAAATTAAGTAGGCAAAATGTACTGGGTGACTTCATTTGGGTGTAAAACGCTTCACTTCTTTGCCTTCAAGCGTATCAAAACAGTCTCCACAGCAGCTAAAGCTTCCTCGGCTGTGATGCAAATTTCAGCTTGAACATTTACGGCTTTCTGAAAACTGCTGATCCGCATGGTGTGGTTGAAATCTGCAGGAAAAACAATAAGCGAGCATGCAGGCTCTTAATTGAGCTGCTGCATAATTAACTAATTTCCAGGGAAAGTTGTGAATATCATACAGACTGTTATTTTTTTCAATTTTTATAACATTTTCAATAGAAATATGTGATAACCTGAAAAAAAGAAAACCTGATCTGATGCATCTTTAGTTTATCAGTTCTCTCCAGAAACTTTTCTTTGGGTGTTTCTGCTATTTTGTGTTGTGAACCCGCGTTATGTTTTGCATGTCCTCACCGATGAGGTGAGTGCATCGGTTTATCACAGAAACTCTTTCTGGTTCTACGGGACAAACTGAAGAAGACCTCCACATCTGACTCACTGCAGCTAAATTAATGTTTAATGCCCCTTTGACTGAAAACACCTCGTGTTTTCCCCACAGTCGCAGATATTTGTTCATTTGTTTAGGGAAAAAGGCATGGGCGGATGAAACGAGGGCTCTGACGGAGGCAGAGAACGGCTCGATAATGTCTGTGGGAAGACTGACCTCTGATATTCTGTAAAGGTCAGTCTCTGTAGAAACAGACAGCATGTCTATCAGACGCACACACAAAACAAAGTATCAAACTTGAAAAACGAAAAGCAAGCTAGGCCAGGAAAGAAAGAAAAAAGCCTTACCTCAAGTCATTTTAGGCCTCATTTAACTGATTAATGTGCCAGTTATGAGCTATTTTCCAATTAGCTAAATAATCTTCCACGTCTGCATAATTACAAAAAAAATTACACTCATTACTACTCAGTCCAAGGGGATATCTTCACACTTCAAACAGCACTAGAAAAGAACAAAACAAAGCACCTTTTCATGTGAAAAAATAAGTTATTATAATCAAAATGGGAAAAAAAACCATAATAATAAAAGAAGTACTCTGACTAATGGAGCTTTTACCAGCAAATGTTTGGCATTTTCAGTAACACTATCGACATGGGTAGCACTGTGGAAGGCAGTTTAATCCAAAACAAATGATTTCCATGAGGCGTTGTTGATATGCAGGGCCCCCATGGGATGAATATTACCAACTCCTGCAGTTATCTGATAGGTTTTTGGTTGTTTTTGTTAACTGAGGTTTCATCCTGGTTATAACATGCATGCTTATAACTAGAGATGGACCGATCCGATATTACGTATCGGTATCGGTCCGATACTGACCTAAATTACTGGATCGGATATCGGAGAAAAATAAAAAATGTAATCCGATCCATTAAATATCACGAAAGCACCTCACAAAACTTGCAACACGCCGTAACTCACCTCAGAACGTATGCATCACGTGATAGAGCGGCTGTGGCATGCGGGACCTGTCGGTGGTCTGGATAGCATGTGGAGCTTCGCTAGCAACCTGGCATTTCATCTCCGACAAAGTTATCCCCGAGAGAAGTAAAGCAAGTGTGTAAGTCCATCTCTGAATGTTTGTAAAGCATTCCCACGTTAAGCTTAACAAACGACTGCCTCTCGCTCTCCGGCTGCTACTTCAATCGTGAAACTGCTTAAATCAGCTGATCGGCTTTTCTGTCGGGAGTCCGTCTTTGTTTTTGGCCCACTTTGCGCCAGAAAGAGCAAACCAGCGGCTGAACAACAGCAGCACGTTTAAGCTTGATAAGCTGTTGTTAGAATTTATTTAATATTAATTTCTACACCAGGATCTTTTTCTACGTAGCTGACGCTGGTAACTGTGCAGGGGCGGATCTAGCAAAGTTTAGCCAGGGGGGCCGATAGGGCATTAACTGGGAAAAGGGGGCACAAAGACATACTTTTCTTTCTTATTCTCATTTAAAATGTCTAGCTTTTAATAAATAATTATCTGACACCCAAAGTTTTAATTTGATGTAAAATGAATAGAAGTCAATTACTGTATATAGTAACTATTAAGTCTAATATATATACCCTAGTAAGCTATAGTACTTTTTACTTTGGGAAGGTACCATCTGTGCAGTCTGCAATTTTGTTGAAGAAAGATGTTGAATCTATTTAATATTTCTTGAAAAATAATTGATTTCTGTGCATTTTTTTTCACACTGCATCAAATTAAGGTTGATTACGTTGATTAAGCATCATGAGGTGGAGCGTGAGGGGTGGTTCCCTATTTTTTATTTATTAAATTTTGTTGTTGCTGGGAGTTGGAACCCTATTAGTTAGGTTGCTTAATATTTACACTAAGTACTCTTTAAAATACCAGAATAGGGAGGATGGTGTAGGTCTAAGTTTATTAGATTGATCAGTATTGCTGAACTATGAAATATTTTTTTTGTATACAGGTATAACAGAATAGCTTTAGTGTAGTTGTTGTTTTAAACTTGAGTATGAACTTGCAGACTTGCAAAATGCAGCAAGATATTTTAAAAAACAGTTTTGTTGATTAAAAAACACTATATCGGATACATATCGGTATCGGCAGATATCCAAATTTATGATATCGGTATCGGTATCGGACATAAAAAAGTGGTATCGTGCCATCTCTACTTATAACATGCATGCTTATAACATGCATGCTTATAACATTAAATCAAATAATGCAACAGCACCATTGCCTTTAGTCAATAGGCACATATCCCACAATTATATATTATTACATATTATTCTTTAACATGTCAATGTTGTTGAAACAGGAGCTTTAGTGACCGTCATACGGTGTTGTTCAGTGTTGTGAGCGTCAGCTCTTTCAGCTGCTAGTGAGTGAGGCTGTGAAGTTGTGTCTCAGCTGGAGGAGGCAAAAACGGCACTCTTCCAATCGATACTGTTGCAAGCGAGTACCTGATCCGATAGTAATGGTTTTTCCAGTATCGATTAGTATCTCCGAGTATAAATTTTTTTTGACAACCCTAATTGTGACATTCATGGTTTACAGACTTTATCTTTCCTAGTGCTCTCATTCAGAGGCATCATTTTTCCTTGGGAAGGATGGCTGGAGGCTCATCTCGTCTCAGTGTTATGGAACTATTTACGATATTACAAAAAAAAGACTCTCGAGTTTGTCTTTCCACACATGTCAGCTTGAAGAATGACTCAAATTATCGATGAGATTATTTTCTGGAACTGACTCATCATTTCGGTCCCAGATTACTTTATCCTCTATAACAAAGCGGCGCCCCAGGAGTGGGTCGGTCATTAAAAAGTGAAACACCAAACCACGTTCTGCTTTTCTCATCATCCAGATTTAATTACACCAATTAACTGATACTTCCGCAAGTGATTCTGACAACATTAAATAAACTTGAAGGGAAATAAAACATTATCAACAAATGAAAGCAATACACACAAATGAGGATTTCACTAATGTCAGGATGTGGCTTCGGCACATGAGGCTGCGAGCGTCTAAACGTGCGTGGGTATAAAAGGTCTGCTTCTTTAAGGAGGAAGGTACCTATGGTTTCCTTGACGACAGTCAGTCATGAGCGGTGTGACCTTGCCGTGTCACGCAAGGAAAATAACATGCTAAGTACACACGGCAGAAAGAAAAGAGCCGCCCTTGCACCGACCTTCACATCGAGCATTTTATTTTAAACCCTTCCCTTCCGTGTGACCATGTGACTTCTCCTGCTAATTTTCTATTCTTTAATGGTCTTCATCCTTCCTCCCTTCCTACAGCTCACCTCCTCCTGCTTCCTACTTAAGGACAGCTGCTCTCCTTCTCCCTTGCTCGCATAACTGTAACTCAACTCCACTCTTTTCACTGCTGCGCCCAATCTCCTTTCTTAAGTAACGTGGCGTTGCCTCCACCTCTCAGTAATGGTGATCGATGGCAGGGCCTGATCTGTTTGGGGGGGGGGGGGGGGGGGGGGGGGGGGGGAGACTAAGAGTCGTGCCCTTCTTCTTTATTATCATTCTGTTACATGGATTAGTCTGTCCTTGACGCACAGCAGGGCAAAATGCCCATTTTCAACACAGTGCAACACACACACGCGCGCGCGCACACACACACACACACACACACACAGACACACACACACAGAGTGAGATGTGTATTGATCAGATGAATATTTCTATCATCTCTAAGAGCAGAGATTTCATCACAATCAGGAGGATTTGGGGATAATTAATCGAAAACTCGAGATTGAAAACTGAGTTTAAGCACAAAAATCCTCGTCAATAAAAAAAAGAAACTATCCTTGAGGTTTTCCTGTGTAGTACAAGAATGACTTACTGTGTAAAGATGACCTGTGCTATCACTGGTCATTATATAAACTCATTATCCAGTGGTAGCTCCTCTGGATCTTTTGGATAGATGACAGACGCCTCACCTTGGCAGCAGCTCACCAGCCCTTTGGCTGGATGAGCTAATAAAACAAGATTAATATTATTACTCTGTTACTATAGAGTAATAGATAGATATACATAAACAATGCAACAAGCTGATGCATCTTGTGAAAAGTAATGAACAAAATCAAGACTATGAATAGAAATCTAGGCATGTGATGCCTGGCAGCACTGCAGCATTATATGGTATGCAAAATTACATATAAAATCATTAAAGTGATGGTTAAAGAAGCATAGTAAACTAATATATATGTGTAAAACACTCAGTCACCTGACTGTGATTTATGAACTCTGACGGCTGTGTATTATATGTTATGTCATAGAAGGAAGCACAAAAACAGAACAGCCTGATGCTACAGCGGGCCACGCCCATTTCTGTGGTTACTCTGAATTTCCCACCACCTCCCAGGAACACCTGAACGCACCTTTCCTAATAACTGCCATTCACATTACCACCAAAACATGGCATTTCCTCAAAAAAAGGCAAAGAAAAAAAAAGAACATATCGTTCACAAAAGCTGCTTAAAGCACTTTAAAAACCCACAGAAACCAACTACTGGCACAAAACCAGAAAGAGAAGTTGATGACACATGTTATGGGCATAGCTAAGAGCTCAATCACATGAGAGTATTTCATCAGAGCGGCTTTGTGTTAAACACCCGATTTCACATTCAGCTTGATCTTTTTTGTCGCTCAGATCTGATTTTCCATCAAAGCGCGAGCAGCACAAATGAAATCGCCCGTGTTCTTTTTAATTCTGAAGCAGCGCACTTTCATGTGGTCCTAAAAATCAGATACAGCTCTGATATTTCACAATTTTGAAGAGTCAAAATTCAGACTTCTTAAACATTGAGTGCCCTGATGTGAGTCTTGCGAAAAGGTGCTGGGAGATGTAGTTAAAAGTAGCCTTTACTGGGAAAAATAAACCAGTCAATTTAAAAAAAAAATGTCTCTGGCTTCTGCTTTCATATCAGCCTTCACCTCTTATCCCCTGTCACTTTGCTGCTGGCTGATTTATGGACATGGATTTGTGGACAAACACACACTTAAAAAAAACAGAAAGAAAGAAAAAAGGCCCTGGAGATAGAGGAGGGAAAAAACAAAACCAGTTATCCAAAGGTAAAGGCCAGAAAAAAAATGGACTTTGATCTTTGCCTCCTGCCTATGTGACTTTGAAAGTGTTTCTGTGTGTTTTTGAGCATGTGAATGTGGGAGGTGTTGTAAAACCTCACAAGGGTATGTTTTGATCTCAAGGTCTTCAATAATCGCCAACTCTCATACACTAAAGAAACACGCACACACGTCCTACATATACGCAGAGGAACAAAAGACATTAAAAATAACTTGTGCATGAAATCCAGAGCACACATACGCAGACGCAGAACAGAATGTAAACAAAAAGAGACAGAAGATAGAGAATGAATGGAAAGAGAGAGAACATATTTCACTGCGTGGACTCTACAGGCAGCAGAAATAACAAGCATTTGGTTTTTCACTAACAGCAGTCTTAAAATAGCGCTTGGCTGAGTGGATGCAGCCTGTAAAGATGTCAACAGCTCTGAAGAGCGAATCAATTTTTTTTCTCTTTGCTTTTATATTAAGATGAAAACAGCATAATTCGTCTGAAAAACAGGTCTCAAACTCACACCGTGTGCTATTACGACAAAAGGAAGAGTGTGTCGGCACAGCGGGGAGCTTTAGTCTGGAAATATAAATAGACGGATAGATTGGAGGAATCAAGCGCCGCTCAGTCAATACTTTGTATTTGCTCGTGCATGTGTGTGTGGGGTGTGTGACTCATCAAAAATAACAATGCAAGGTAACCTTCATTAGCCGGAAATTATTCTACTTGGAAACGCTGCAGAAAGTCTGAGTCAGAAAGTGTTGGTCCACAAGTCTGCACCCTATTTATGCCACAAGAGCGTCCTATTATACCCTCATTTATTTTGGTGGTTCACTTTTTCCACACATCACACACCTCAGAATAGTTAAAGTCTACAATCATTAAATCATTACTAGATGCAGGTTGAAATGAGGATTTTTACTCAATTTCATCTTGGCTGTGGTCAAAGATACTCAGTGCAGTTATTTACTGTGTTGAGGTAAAATATGCTAGGAAAAGAAAACAGTTTAAAAATAGCCAAGTTTTGTTTAATGTACTCTCAAAATACTTAATTTATAAAATGTTATGTCTGAAAATACCAGCTAATGTAAATGATTACTGAAAGACTTTATAAAAGGACTGAATTAGCATTTCTTTTATAGCACGGTTGTCGATAGTGCTAGCTAGCTTAAGCAGCGCTTGTTTCATAAAGTTTTTAGATATTTTTAAAAATGTTCATTAACAATACTGATACCCTAGCAATAGCAATAACCCTAGCAGTAGCAATAACAAAACTGCAGTCTAAGGCAATCAAAGATATTATTTGGCTTTAGAAATAACCAAAAAAAAACGTTACTAGAAAACTTATGCTAATATTAGCATCTATTACCCATTTGTTAGTTTTTAATACTTAAAAAAAATCCAGGCCTTTTAAATCAAACAAGCCTTAAAAAGGCAGGTACAACTAAATTAGAGTAGAAGAACTGGTAGAAAAATAAGGTAACATAAGAAAGACGCGTCCACACCGCTACCAAAAGTAGCTACTCGTTCGCACTGCGGACAATAAAACTGTATACAGTGAAAATAAAATACAGTGAATTTAAATAAACACATGTATCAAAACACATCAAAAAGACCTACAGAGGTGGAACCTCTGCAAACACACCCTTAAAGCACAGTTAATTTAGGCTACACCATTGGAGTCATCTGTGGAAACCAGCCTGATATAATGCACGAACATGACCGACTAATATCATTAACCCCGACAACAAATACCATCTACTCTTCTAATGTTTCAGTTGAATTTACTCAAGTATAACAGAAATATTTGGTTATAAAACAAAAGGGATCATGCTAACATACAGACAGTTCTTTCCTATGAAACCATCACTCAGATCAACCAGCCTGCAGAGTGAGTCATAAAGCTCTGCATCCTGCTCTACTTCTTATCCGTGACCCTCTGACAGGTCTGTGACAGCCAATTAGCAGCTGGAGAAGGCGGGCCTTTCGGGGAAAAGCGGGGAAGGGGTGAAGCATGACGTTGGGTGTCCAAGACGTCACTCAATTAGGAGAGATGATTGCTTTAAGGTGGAGATGGGCTGGACCCAAACCAACAGACAGAGCAGTGAGTTTGTGCAGGTGTGTGTGCATGTGTGTGTGCGTGTGTGTGTGTGTGTGTTTATAGCCTATACCGCCCTTAGCCTGCACAGATGATTAGCATTCTGGTCACAGCAGCAGTCAGACTCCACTGAGGCTGAAGCTTCCTCCATCCTCGCCCACAGTGGTGCAGCAGACCAGTGCTCAAGTAACATTACAATAAACAAACAATACAGCAGCAATAAGCAGGAAGGAAACATGTTTTTGCACAATGTACTTTGTTAGAGAATGAATACATTTGATTTTTTTAATGTGCACAGGAGAGTCAGTGTTTTGGGGTTTGTTTGGTTTTTTTTGTTTTGTTTTTTACAAAGATCAACTCATTTTTTAGGACATTTTCTTAATCACCTGGGAGAAAACTGTCTTGCAGCCAGAAGAAACAGACTACAGAAATCCTTTAAACCCTCTGTAACTGCACTCTCATGGCTCGCTAACTAGGGCTGCCACGATTAGTCGACTATCGAAATCGTCGACGACAAATTTAATAGTCGACGCGCCGTTTGAAGCTTTGTAAGATCCCAAAAGACGCAGGAATAAGTAGTAGGATTTAAGAGGACTGAAACAGAAGATGGCAGCACTGCATGAAGAAGGATGCCAGCTGCCGTTAAACCTCGAAGAAGAAGAAGAAGAAGCTGTGTCCAGAATTCATAGCGCAGCCCAGCTCAGGTTCCAACAATGGCGGCAGCTACTTACGTAGTTTTAATATTACTCTTATTATTCTTTCTGGGTCACAAAATAAACGTTTAACATATTTTCAGGCGAGAATGTAGCTGTGTAAACCTCAAACATCTGCTCAGTTTATCAAGACACCGCATACTTTCAAAAGCGCTCCGACGTTTTCGGAGACGTCTGTTACCCACTAGCTCGATAGCTAGCCAGGGGCAAGGCTCACTAGAGCCGTGAGAACACCGGACTCCTGACCAATCATTTTCAAACCCACCGCCGTCTTTCGCTACTCAGGTTAAACATATATATAAGTCACTTAGACAACTTAAAAATGTTATTGTTTGGCTTTTTTCAGTATTTTATTTGTTCCTGAGTAAATCGGTTTGGCTGAGATTAAAGTTATAGTTTTTACACAGCTGAATAAACGTCAAGCAGACAGCTGATTATCAGAAGTGTGAGATGGTCAAGAATATACTCCAGTGTCCTGTTATATTTTAGGTAGCAAGGAGCAGACGGCTGAGTTTATTAAATTTCACCGAAACAAACTGCAAATTTCATTAAAATTTAATAAACTATCAGCTTGTCTTTATTTTTAGTTAGCACATACCTTAAACACTTAAAGCTGTAAGCTAATGATAGTTATATAAGAGAAGATGCTGCTGGTGCAATAAGCTGTACGTTTTACGTACAATGGATGATGATCTGACTAGTCGACTATCAAAATAATCGTTTGTGGCAGCCCTATCGCTAACACATCTAAGAGCACAAACTCAGTGCATTTAGACATGTAGACATGATGAAGACGACCTGCTGAAGTTCAAATTGAGCATCAGAATAAGGAAGATATGTGATTTATGTAATTTTTCCACACAGACCTCACTATAGTTCAGACCACTATGAGAGTGGCCTGAAAAAAGTGAAAAATAGAAACTATCCAGTGAGCAGCAGCTCTCTGGGTTAAAAATTGATGTAAGAGGTCAGCAGGGAGTTGGCAGACTGCTTTGCTGATAAGAAAGCAACGGTAACGCAAATAACCACTTGTTATAACCGAGGAATGCAGAAGAGCATCTCTGAATGCACCACAGGTTGCACCTTAAAGCATAGATTCTTCCTACCACTTTAGCCTGATGCTGGTTGCGTAATGATGTAAGGGCACACTTTGGCACTCTTAGTGCCAACAGAGCACCAACTAAAACCCACAGCCGGCCTGAGTATTGCTGCTGAACATTTCTATTCCATTACAACCAGTGTACCCATTTTCTGACACAACACCATGTCATGAAGCTTAAATCTGCCAGAGTCATCATCGTTACCAGCAGTACACAATGTCATCAGATGTTCCCGAGACCAGTTCTCAGCAGCTGACTCATTATGCATTATTAATTAGTTTAAGGTTAAAAACAGCTTCTTTAGCTCCAGCCTTTAAAGGTTCTGTTGAAGACCTTCATTGAATTTTTCTAAGTAGGTGGTTTGATCTTTATTAAGATCAAACTTTTTTTATGATTTCCACAGAGGCTGAACGCTTGACATTTCAACAAAAATAAAAAGCTATATTCAGAAAATGTAATATCGGCTGCAAGTGGGAGGAAGCACATTTGACATCGTCTGACTCACGGAGCTGGACATGTCGTGGTTTCATCTGATGAACAACTTGGTTGTCAAAAGAATCAAAGCTGCACTCGTTTCTATTCTCGTGAGTCATTTAGAGATACGGCAACTAAAAATGTGACATTTGGGTTCGGTATTTATTATACACCACAAACCAAATTTGTACAGCTCTAAACTGGCTCTACCGACCAGGGAAGCACTTATAACTAAATGTAGACATTTCTAAGATCTGCATTTCCTGCTAGACCTACAGTCTGATTCAGCCTCACGCAGTAGCAACAGTTTCAGCCAAGGGAAACGTCTGGATGATGTGCTCTGAGTCAACATACAAACAGCAGCAGCAGCCTGCTGGCATATCATCTGTAGTCAGTCGCAGTCGGAGCTGTCCCGATTCAAATCTTATCAGTGTTTGTCCAAACGGCGTCCAATCCCGCTGACACACATTACAAACTGATAGCACTGCCTGCTCATTACAGCCAGGGAGGCAAGCAAACATGCACACAGAGGAGGCTAATTATGGTCCAGCTGATCAATATGCATGAATGCTTTACTATTTAGCACGTAGAAAATGAGGAAGGAAGACAGAAAAAAATAGAGAGAGAAGGGAAAATGTTTTATATTTTTTAAGGAAATGAGCAGCAGGAGAGCGTGGCACTAATTCAGTGCTTTGAATACAGTGCGTATTGATCGAATGAAGATGGCACTAGATTAGAGGTCGGTGAGCTTTTCTGTTGTCCTAACATCTGGTGGTTTCCCACCAATAACAGATTCAGTTCATGTGAAAACGCTGCATGTTCAGATGAACTGAATCAGCTTTTTGGGATTTCCTTTCCTGGATTATTAAGCATGCATCAAGACACAACAACAGACAGGTCAAAGGTTAGGCGCCTGTTAACATCCTCCCTGCAGAATACAGGCTGCATGGCCCAAACTGAACACACAGGCGCGCGCTCTCATAGGTCTTATCATAATACTGACTTAAAGCATTAAAAACAAGATAATCATCGTCTTGATTTCCAACAGTTCCCCCATCCCTCTGACTGTTCAACCTCTGACATCACTGCCCATCAGTGAGTCAACAGATCACATTCAAACATGGATATATTTAATGTCTACAAAATCTTTAATCTCCAAATGAAATCAGATTTTATGTTAGCAGTAATGTATGTAGGACATCAATCACACAAAATAGTTTGACCTTGAAGCAGATTCTTGACATCTCTATTAAAACTTCTTATTGTGATCAGGCTTAAACATCCAACAAAAATGAGCCAATCAAAAGAGGAAAGCAGAAAAATGCAGTCCTCCATGTCCCGCTAACACATCTGGCATTTTAGAAGGACCAAGTGTCTTTAATCAGGGTCAAGTGTTAAAGTCACAGGCGTTAATGTGGCCTATACTTCTTCTGAACCAGCCCACTGATGCATCACACCTTTGAGGGCTACTGAACTCATTAGGTTAGATTTGTAATATCTAGGCCAAGTTCACACCTGGCTTTGACACAGATCCCATCCCCCTGCTCTATATGCAAATCTGCTCTATATGCAAAGAAAAGCCATCAATGACCAGACGATGGAAATCAGATGGCTTGTTTTAATGTAGTTGACACGGACATGCAGAGGGCTCTAAAGTACAGTCGCCTAATCTTCCAGGTTCAATCCCAGAAGTAGACATAAGTCCCTTTGGGATTGCACCGGGAAGGGCATCCAGAGTAATAAAAATGTTTTCAAACACGTGGAGCTCCCACAACCCTTTGTGTCAACCTTTTGTGAATAAGAAAGCAGCCGGACTATACATATGTAGACAATTTTATAGAAAAATAAGACGAAAAAAAATAACGCAATAGCTTTAAATCGTTCTTGAATTCCAACTTCAGTCTGTGGCTCATTCGTTCCCCTGTGAACACTTAAATTCAGAGTGTGTTTTGTCTTGCAAAGGGCTGATGGAGGAATGAGAGTGAGCAACATGGCAAAAACAAAGAGAAGAAGTCACAGAAATAACATCCCGCTGAAAATAAATACGTTCCGTCCATAGCTTTCATTTAACAGCGACTCTCAACGCGCTATAAAAGCTTTATAAATTACCAAAAAAGGTTCAACATTAATAGAGCCGAACCTCACCTTGGCACACAAGTATTACTGTTTTCAATAAATAAAAACAGTAATACTAAGCTACTTTTCATCAGCTAATGGGCTCTGGGAGAGACGGCGGCCTCTTGTCGTCCTAATCTTTCCGTCCACGTCTGCTTTTGTTGTTTTAGTTTCAGGAGCTTTTGCGACAATCTGGGAGAAGTGCTTTTTAAGTAAGGGGCTATAATTAAATGTGCTGTGAGACGCGCGAGTGCAGAGCACCTACTGAGGATCAGCTTGGCGATTAAAGAGACTTTTTTCCCTCCTTTTTTAAAAACCTGAATATTCTGTTCAGGAATATTAGATGCAAAATGAAGCCGTCAATCTGTTCCTCCTCTGTGGCATTTCCCTTTTCCATGTGTGTGCATGCATGAGTTTGCATGAGAGAAACAGGCAGAAACTGCTTCTATCAATAATTGCCTTAAATTGAGTGTTTAGGTGGGTTTCAGTGTAAACCTAATCAATCCATTCTGAAGGTGTGTCCCTTCCATCAAAGGATGGCAGGCTCTTTACAGCTGGGTCACAGTCACACTGGCGTAATGCATTAGGACCTCCTGCAAGCGTGCACTCCTCTGCATACTCCTCATTTCCCCCTCTTTTCTCATATCTCCTTCAAGCTGTCCAACACTGTTCGCCAACAAAAAGCAGGACTCTCTCTCTCCTTCTGCCTCTCATCTCCTGCCCACTTCCCACTCTCCATCCGAGGCTTTTTCCATTTCTCCTCTGGCAATCGGCGATTCTCCATCCTCTCCATCTGTCTCATCAGATAGCGCCTCTGTTTCCTTCCATCCCATCACGCAGCTCCTCCTTCCTCTCCTCTTGTTTTTAATGGGTTTGTTTTTCCCCTCCACAGTTGATACCAACATCGGATTTTCAGTCGTTTGGTCACGTTCCAGTCCGGCCCACACTCCACACGTCCTGGCTCTCTCGGTCGTGTCTATTTTGGTTTCGATTCTTGCCTGGTTGCTGTGCTGACGGTCTTTTGGTTTATGAGCTACAAAGCTAAATTGATTGTGCCAAATACCCTCATTAATTAACAGGATGAATGTCCTGGGCAGTGGGACCTCTGTGCTGTTTACAGCAGCAGCAGCAGAATAACTGGGGCGTCCTCATGGTTTAGTGGTCTAACAAGCACATCACATCATGCATCTGCACGTCCGCTGTGTCTGCGGTGGTTACGCTCTGGTTTTTTCTTTTTGTTTGTTGTTGTTGCACACCACTGTTGCCCCAATTACTGAGCTCAAAGTTCTTCACAAGAGGAAATAGATCATTACCACAAGATGACAACAAAAGCTTGAGCAGCGTAATACCCGAGCACAGTGACGTAAAACGCTTATCTCACCGCCTTAATTGACAAGAACGACAAATCACATCCTCCATCTATGCGAGGAGAAGCTATTAATAAGATGTAGCTGCAGTTGCAAGGATGCTGTGTTGTACATCATGGCTAACAGTAAATGTGCATGAATGTAAAACTTGGTTTGGGGTCATTTAGTAACAGAGTATCCATTACACAGCTTGTTGATCAGGGGAGAACTGATGAAGGCTTACTTTGCGTAAAGTAATGAAAAGGCTTTATTGGCTAACTTGTTATTTACCAGTAATCAGCCCCTTAATGGGACTCAAATACCAAGATGAAAATGAGCAAAGAGCAGATCTGAGCGTGAAACCGCACACTCACAGGCCAGTGAGCACATCCTCCAGAAATCTCCTGTCAAGACACTTAAAACGACCAGAATTTGCAAAATATACTTAAAGTTTTGCCCAAACCACCAAAAGCTCTTCAGTAAAGTGTTTACAGAAGAAGTCAACACTGTAGCATTCACAGCCATCACATTAGGGGAATCCTGTTTAAAGTTTTACCGTCACTTTTTAGAACCGATTTATCAGCATCCCAATATTATCATTATCTGCACATTCATCAGCATTTTTTTTTTCAAATCAAATCAAATCACTTTTTATTGTCACATCACATGTGCAGGCACACTGGCACAGCACATGCGAGTGAAATTCTTGTGTGCGAGCCCCACAAGCAACAGAGATGTGCAAACACAACAACACAAACGAGCAAAATACAAGAATGGCCAACCTGAAACTAATAAATATATGTACAATATATAATAGTGTATGCATTTCTGGATGCGTATACTAAATATTTTCCTACGTGTGTGTGTGTGTGTGTGTGTGTGTGTGTGTGTGTGTGTGTGTGTGTGTATACACATTTTTACAAATTAAATAGTAAAAAAATAAAATAAAATAATAATAATAATAATAATAATAAAATATATAAAATATACAGAGTTGAATATGTGCAAAACAAGTGGCATTTATATACAGTGTGGAGTGCATAATGTTGAAGTTCCAGTAGTGAAGCTGAGGTGTCTATGACGTGTTCAGCAGTCTGATGGCCTGATGGAAAAAGCTGTCTCTCAGTCTGCTGGTACGGGACCGGATGCTGCAGAACCTCCTTCCTGATGGAAGCAGTCTGAACAGTTTATGGCTGGGGTGACTGGAGTCCTTGATGATCCTCCCCGCTTTCCTCAGGCACCGCTTCCTGTAGATGTCTTGGAGGGAGGGAAGCTCACCTCCAATTATCCGTTCAGAGCACCGCACTACTCGCTGGAGAGCTTTGCAGTTGTAGGCGGTGCTGTTGCCATACCAGGTGGTGATGCATCCAGTGAGGATGCTCTCAATGGCACAGCGATAGAAGGTCCTGAGGATGCGGGGGCTCATGCCGAATCTTTTCAGTCTCCTGAGAAAGAAGAGGCGCTGCTGGGCCTTCTTCACTGTTTTGTTTGTGTGTACTGACCACGTAAGATCCTCAGCCAGGTGTACGCCAAGGAACCGGAAGCTGCTCACTCTCTCCACAGCAGCGCCGTTGATGGTGATGGGGGTGTGTACTTCTCTGCACCTCCGGAAGTCCACTATCAACTCCTTTGTCTTTGCGACGTTGAGGGTGAGATGGTTGTCTTGACACCAGTGGGTCAGGGTGCTGACCTCCTCCCTGTAAGCCGTCTCATCACCGTTGGTGATAAGACCCACCACTGTAGTGTCGTCCGCAAACTTCACAATGATGTTGGAGCTGTTAGTGGCTGTGCAGTCGTAGGTGTAGAGTGAGTACAGGAGAGGGCTCAGTACACACCCCTGTGGAGCACCAGTGTTCAGTGTGATGGGGGATGAGGTGATGCTGCCCAGTCTGACCACCTGGCGTCTGTCAGACAGGAAGCTAAGGATCCAGCTGCAGAGGGAGCTGCTCAGTCCTAGATCCTGCAGTTTCCTGTCCAGCTTCGAGGGAACGATGGTATTGAATGCTGAGCTGTAATCTACAAACAGCATCCTCACATACGTGTCTCTCTTCTCCAGGTGTGACAGGGCAGTGTGTAGTGTCAGGGCTATGGCATCATCAGTGGACCTGTTGTGGCGGTATGCGAACTGTAGAGGGTCCAGTGAGTCGGGTAGTGCAGAGCAGATGAAGTCCCTGACCAGCTTCTCGAAGCATTTGCTTACGATGGGGGTCAGGGCTACAGGTCGCCAGTCGTTCAATGAGGAGATGGTGGAGGATTTGGGTACAGGGACGATGGTGGCCATTTTGAAGCAGGCTGGGACTACAGACAGAGAGAGGGAAAGGTTGAAGATGTGCGTGAACACTCCAGCCAGCTGAGCCGCGCATGACCTGAGGACGCGGCCGGGAATCCCGTCCGGACCAGTAGCTTTGCGTGCGTTCACCTTCCTGAAGCACTTCCGCACATCCTCCTCAGACACAGTGTGCGCACTGACGTCATCCGCGGTGCGCACACTGTCCGGTCTCATGGTGTTCGCTGTGTCGAATCTAGCGTAGAATACGTTTAGATCCTCACACAGACAGGCCGTGGTCTGCGGTGTGCTGGTTTTCCCTCTAAAGTCTGTGATCGTGTTAAGATGGCCAATGAATGAAAATGAAAGTAAAGAGATGAGAGAAGCACCCTTCAACCACAATATTACTGTTCATGTTGCAAAGCTTGTCCACCAATGGGCAAAATCCAACTTGCCTCTTACAATAGACACACAACAACAAGCTGATCTGAGAACAGTCGGGCAGAGTTAATAAATAACGACCCGTAGAAAATGTCAGGAAAAACTGCTGATGTTTAAATACTGGCATTAAAATCTGCTTCTATAACAGCAATCGCTGCAGAAGGAGAACACTGTTTAGACAAACCCCCAAAATAATTAGCTATAAAATAAAATGTTTAGTATACTGTCCCCATTAGTCCCACGCTTTGTGCCAATAGAACTTCTTAAGTGATTGTGACATCAGCTCAAATGCATCTGATGCAATGACGTCTGTGACGAGCGTAAAATAACCATTAAGCACTTGTTAAACTCATGTTTGGATTATAACACATTCCCTTGGCAAGTTTTCCATCTTGGCCTCAAAACGTTTCAGTGCTCCTGGTGGGATTCACAGTAACTCATGTGTGGCACTATAACCATACTTGGCATTTAATTAAACAGTACAGTGGCTCTGCGACGCTGAATACCAGTCATGACCATAACCTACAAGTCAACGTGTGACAAAAGCAACGGTCTTAAAAAGGTAGGATAAAACAGAAGAATAGTGTGTTTATTGACCTCACTGTGATATCTGCGCACATCAGTATGATCTACTGTGTCCTCCCATGTGAGCCTATGCTTGCTCACCTTGCTCCACCATCAATAACTATGTAATTATGTAACTATTATCAATAACTGTGCTGCAAGTGGAAGTGATGCAACACATTCCATCCATTTTCTTAACAGCCTATTAAGCCCCACCACTCCAGCCACTCAGAAGCCCATCCCAGCTGTCTCTGGGCAAGATGGAGGACACACTCCAGACAGCTCATCAGTCCAATGCAAGGCTAACACTGAGAGACAGACAACCCTTAATGTTCACAGACATAATTCAATTCAATTCAATTCAATTTTATTTATATAGCGCCAAATCACAACATAAGTCGCCTCAAGGCGCTTCATAGATACAGAGAAAAACCCAACAATCATATGACCCCCTATGAGCAAGCACTTTGGCAACAGTGGGAAGGAAAAACTCCCTTTTAACAGGAAGAAACCTCCGGCAGAACCAGGCTCAGGGAGGGGCGGCCATCTGCTGCGACCGGTTGGGGTGAGAGAAGGAAGACAGGATAAAGACATGCTGTGGAAGAGAGACAGAGGTTAATAACAGATATGATTCAATGCAGAGAGGTCTGTTAATACATAGTGAGTGAGAAAGGTGACTGGAAAGGAAAAACTCAATGCATCATGGGAATCCCCCGGCAGCCTACGTCTATTGCAGCATAACTAAGGGAGGATTCAGGGTCACCTGGTCCAGCCCTAACTATATGCTTTATCAAAAAGGAAAGTTTTAAGCCTAATCTTGAAAGTAGAGATAGTGTCTGTCTCCTGAATCCAAACTGGAAGCTGGTTCCACAGAAGAGGGGCCTGAAAACTGAAGGCTCTGCCTCCCATTCTACTTTTAAATACTCTAGGAACAACAAGTAGGCCTGCAGAGCGAGAGCGAAGTGCTCTAATAGGGTGATATGGTACTACAAGGTCATTGAGATAAGATGGGGCCTGATTATTTAAGACCTTGTATGTGAGGAGCAGGATTTTGAATTCAATTCTGGATTTAACAGGAAGCCAATGAATGGAAGCCAAAACAGGAGAAATATGCTCTCTCTTTCTAGTCCCTGTCAGGACTCTTGCTGCAGCATTTTGGATTAGTTGAAGGCTTTTCAGCGAGTTTTTTGGACATCCTGATAATAATGAATTACAGTAGTCCAGCCTGGAAGTAATAAATGCATGAACTAGTTTTTCAGTGTCACTCTGAGACAGGATATTTCTAATTTTAGAGATGTTGCGCAAATGGAAGAACGCAGTCTTACATATTTGTTTAATATGTGCATTGAAGGACATGTCCTGGTCAAAAATGACTCCAAGGTTCCTCACAGTGTTACTGGAGGCCAAGGTAATGCCATCCAGAGTAAGAATCTGGTTAGATACCATATTTCTAGGCTTTTCAGGGCCGAGTACAATAACCTCAGTTTGATCTGAATTAAGAAGCAGAAAGTTAGCGGCCATCCAGGTCTTTATGTCTTTAAGACATTCCTGCAGTTTAACTAATTGGTGTGTGTTATCTGGCTTCATGGACAGATAGAGCTGGGTGTCATCTGCATAGCAGTGAAAATGTATGCTATGTCTTCTAATGATGCTGCCTAAGGGAAGCATGTATAATGTAAACAGAATTGGTCCTATACTTGCCCTTTCACTTCAACGTCTTTTGTAACTATACATACTTCAATAGTTAATCAAACATGCATGTCTTTGGACTGTGGAGGACACGGAGAACATGCTAACTCCACACAGGAAGACCCCCAACCAGCTAGCAGAGTTCAAACAGAAGCCCTCCTGCTCTGAGGCGGCAGCTCCAACGCCCTGCTCCACCCTGTAGAGCATCAGTGATTGTTTTTCCTCGCCCCAAGCATACACCACACTTTGATGCAACAGTATCCATATGCTTCAACTCAGGAGATGACTCTGATGGAGACTGCTATGCCTACACCAGCATCATACCCATTACAGTAATCTCAAAGTGCGACATCAGATGGAAAAATCGCCATCTGCACACGTTTCAATTCAACAAGTGGAAGAAAAGAAATCTTTTCTGATGTGCTTTGTGAGCCTCTGACAATCAGCTATCTCCACCCTCTAAGCAGCTCTACATGCTGGTTATCTCCCGCACGCACACACCCTCTCCTGCTCTCCTCTCAAACCTGCCTGTGTCTACTTACGGTGCCCTGATCTCCTACGCATGCATGTGCGCTTGCATTGATGAGTAAGCACATTAGTCTTGCAGCACGTGTGTGTGTGTGCATGCATGTGGTAAATGTATGTGTCAGTCTGACTGTGTGGGAGAAGCAGAGAAATAGAGTGGGTGAGTGCGCACTGGCATAAGTAGGTTACAGGTAGTACATAACACGGTTATGATGTGTGTGCGCGTGTGTGTGTGCACACCGCATGGGTAATACTGTATGCATTACATGCATGAGCAACTATGTGTGCCCCTCGGTGAGTTTTCGGTTGCTCTGACTCATATTTATTCTGAAAGCAGAATACAAATTATTCCTCCTCAACAGTAAAATGTATATATACAGTGTGTGTGTGTGTGTGTGTGTGTGTGTGTGTGTGTGTGTGTGTGGGGGGGGGGGCCAGAGTGCTCATCAAAATTCCGTCATGGCTCTAGAGTGTGTGTTTTTACCCACAGCAGGGGAGTTATTTGAGTGTGTGACTGCATGTAGGTGGGCAGACCTTTCGTTTTTGATGTTTTATACTAGGCCATCTAGTACGCATATTCCAAACGTGGGTGGCTGCTGCCTCGTTTTGGAAGGAGTTCACTGTGAAGAGTGTTGGCAGCCCAGGTGGGGGCAAACAACAACAATCACCAAAAAGGTTTGGTTAGGCCACCAGTGTTCAGAGAAGTTGATGGAAGAGAATGAAATTTCCTCAAAGCAGAATAATTTTGGGTGATCAAGTTGAAACAAAATGCAGATTTAAAAAAAAAAAAAAGGAAAGAAGTAGAGCAGGCGAACCCGTGGGAGAAAGTGAAGGTGAACGTGTTGTCACGGATTATGGTTACGGTGCTGTGTTGTGAGGAGGTAAGGAAAAGAGCAGGTCACTCATAGAGCTGAATAAACATGAGCATGTGTATGTCCCGGGGTCCAGCGTTGCCATCTGCACACTAACATAATGCTCTGCATCTGGACTGAACCAAAACACACTCATAAAAAAACAAGCAACAAAACACACAGCCAATCACTCCTGCTTAAAAACCAACAACAACAAAAAAGTCTTCATCATCATCATCAACAACAGTACAGTTACAACACGTTTTGTGACTTTTTAAACACATGGCTTGTGGAAATGTATGAGGGGTTTTCTCAGCAATGGTGACAAATAGCAGCTAGTGAAACCGGCAGAACGCTACAAACAATGACGACACAAAACTTATGGCGCCTTCAAGAGGTGTTGTGGGATTCGTGTGTGTGTGCATGTGTGTTCATAAAAACAAAACAAAAAAAACAAGGCCACATAAATCCAACAACGATCATTACTGAAAATGTAAATTTTCCAAAGAGAGAGCCACGGCACAGCCAACCAGAGACTGACGCAAGGGCACAGATGAAGTTCACAACAAGTTAAACTATGTACCCAAAAATATATCTGTATTGTAGGGCTGCTCGATTATGGCAAAAATGATAATCACGATTATTTTCACTGAAATTGAGATCACGATTATTTGACGATATTTATTTAACCCTTTAAGACCTACCATAGAACCAAGTCCGCCAGAGCTTATATTATTTTTTTACATGCTGTAGTGCCATTTGTGGGAGCATTTCAAGTTGCTATACATCAATACAACTGTTATAGCCCATATTTTAATAATATGTATGCATTAAGTCCATAGTAATTACATAAATTGCAAAAAAGTGCAATAAACTACAAAAAAAATTGAAAATCGCTTTTGTTTTGTTTACATATATTTCTACTTGGAGAAATTTAAGAGGTTTATCCCTCAAAACTTTAAATACAATAAAGTTGCAAAAAATAGTTTCCCACCACAGGAAATTTATTTTGAGTGTCTTCATAGTTTTATTTTGGAGATACAGCAATTTTTATATACTGCAGGAAAAACAAAAAACAGTCCTATGATGCAAATTTGCAAAGAAAACAGCATGTGCATCATTTCACTGTGGGAAGTGTTACGAACAGCTGATAGGAACGGCAAAGCGTGTTTCTGGAATATTATGTTTTTGTTCCTGCAAGCGCTTTTTATGCAATTTTTGCAAAGCTATATGTGGAACGAAACCGTGACCGAGGACAAGCTGATGGCATCAGATGTAAGTACAACTCCTCCGGTTTCATATGCAAAACAAATTATTGCGCTAGCTTACACGGTTCAGGTTCTACAGGGATTTAACAATAGTTACGCAAAACGGAGCGTGCTGCTCTGACCAGCTTTAAAGGGTTAACAATGACTTTAAAAAATAATATAAAATAGTGTGCAACACCACTGAAGTTTTTTTTTTTTAAACTCTCTTTTCAACCAACGGCAGTCACTCTCCAAATAACTTCTGCTTAGCTTTCCGAGCTTCCCTCGGGTCCTCTTAATCAGCGGTCTCCAACCTTTTTTGCGCCACGGACGGTTTATGCCCGACAATATTTTCACGGACCGGCCTTTAAGGTGTCGCGGATAAATTAGGGAGGGGCTAATAATCGGCTCAGTCATTTTTAATGATCGTTGAAAGCCCAGATCGTAATCGTGATTAAAATTCGATTAATTGAGCAGCCCTACTGTATTGGCAGGTATATTTATTTGGGGGGGGCTAAGCTTATTGTAACCATAACCACAATTAGCTTAGCATTTGCACAATGTTCAATGCACACACTCGAGACTCACCCCTACAAGACGTTGTACTTCAGACACAGACGTAGCAGGTTGTCAAATTAAACAAATAAAGCAAAAGTATAAATATATATAAATATATATATATATATCACTATGACATTCAAAGTGCCACAGTCACACACTTCTTTACAGTCGTCTTCACCTCCTCCGCATGACACACAGCCCCTCCCCTCACTAGCAGCTGAACAGACGACACTGATCAACACTGAGGAATTTCCAGAGGTAAAGCTCCCTTTTCAAGAACAGTGAAGTATTAAAACAAGTTACCATAAATCTCATGATAAGCGTTACTATAGTAACCTGGCTGACTGGATTAATGGTGGTGTTTGTATTGTTCTGAAATGAAAAAGGGAATCGAGTATTTTCCAGGGTATTGACGTCGACTTCAAACATGTACTAGAATTTCAACACCCACAGATGGTGGTTTTATACACGTCCCAGTGACCACTGAAATTAAAGCTGCGGCTCTCTCCCCATTCAGGGTCTTGGTAAGTTTCAGTTCTTGTTTTTAGAGGGTCTTTGCGTCAACTGTGAGCCTAAATTGCATCCTTAATGAACCTCGGGGGGAAAAAAGCATTCATGTGTAATGTCTTTGTCCTCTTTATCAGCAGTTACAAAAGACGTTGAAGTGAAAGGGCAAACCTCACTAAAGCAGGAACTTCCAAACAGCACTCATTATTACTCTTCACCAATAAAACACAAACAAAATGATCAGTACTTTCCACTTTAAAAACTCATAACCACTATGAAAATTTCAGGTGCTTTTGGGAAATAGAAATTACTCACCTAGTTGTGCTACTGTTGTGCAGGAAAAACCCATTCACACATTTAGCAGTGAAGTGAATTACTGAGATTTTTTTTATATTCAGAAATTCCCTGGAAAATATGAACGTTAATCCAGAAAGAAAAGGCTTAGTTTTAGTATTTACCACATGTTTCTACATTTAACTAGCTGTAAATTGGATTGGATTGATCTGACTGATTAATCTGAGGTCTCAGAGGCTGTTGTTTACAACGTACGTTACACATTCTGCGGATACACAATATAGAAGCACTGCCATATCATCAATAGACCTTGGTCTGACCCTGAGTTGATAACATACAAAACTGAGCTGAGAACCGAAGCTGAAAACACGCCGATCGTTTGATTTAAACCTTCTCCTTCAAGTCTGTGCCGACTGAATGCCTATTCAGGCTATTAAATGTGAACATTCAACAAAAAAAACCCTCTAAAATCAAGGTTAGTTTACGTGTTTTCAGCGGAGAAAAACTGCACTTGTGTCGACATCTTTGTTCTAATTGTAAACAAGAGGCACTTCAGCCCATTTTCTTTAGTGCCGCTAGTGCAAGGCGAGCTTTCGGAAAAACCGCCGCTACAAGTGTTGGAGGGCACCACACCAACAGCCTACGTACTGTGAATGGTTTGCTTTGCAACAACTCCTACATGTGTGCATGTAAACTAGTTAAATTACTCCTCGTGAGAGCCATATTAGTACAAGTTGTACTTTAAGGCATTCCTAGAATTTCATTGGTGGCACTGACGAGTGACAAAAACCAAACGGCCGAGACACTTGTGAGCTTTGTGCCTTTTTTTTTTTATTCCCCCATCTCTACCTGACAGAGCAGACTGACACTGTTTAAAAAAGTGGCCCAGGGCATGTGTATTCATTTACAAAAGCTTAAAAAACAGCAGCCGCGTGACACGGCAGGCCTCACGGCAGTGATGTCTGTGCTAAATCTATGACAGCAGGTGCCAGAGATCAATAATGGCACCGTGAGTGTTGACTGCTCCAGAAACAACAGCGGCAGAGGTGAAAATGTACTCTGTGGCCATCACAGGTGTTGGGGAAAGGAAGCTGTGACTGTGGGGCAGAGCTGCAACGGTGGCCCCAAGAGGACAAAGAAGAAAGCTGGATGAGTTATAGACAAGACTAGGATGATGCCTCCGACAGAAGAGCTGAGATTTAGATACCGACTAGCTTTAATAGTGAGGAATGTGCCTGTGGTGGGAGAAGGATAAAGCAAAGACTGATGATGAGGAAACAGGAGGGAGAGAAAAGATTAGATAAAAAAAAGAGAGGAAAATAAAGTGAGAGGAGGAAAAAGGGGGAGCCATGTGGAGGATCTAATACCTCAATCAGCTCACGTCTCTTTGCCGTATCTCCTCCTTTTGCCCCAGCTGCTCCTTTCCCATTCACCCATTCACCCGGCTTTGATGTTCTTCCATTCTGATAAAGCCAGCCCACCACCCTCCCACTCTATTTCCACCTCCACACCTCCTCCTCTTTTTTCCTTTGTGTCTCACCTTCATCCACTCGAGCTCATTTTTTCTCCTTCACAGTCTAATCCTTCTTTTGCCTGCTCTCATCTTCACCTGCGGCTTCACGCTTCTTCCCCCTTGACTCCTCGCAACGGGGCACTCCTCCTGTCATTCTCATCAACTTCTGCTCGTCACCCTCCATCTGTCCTGGTTTATGATCCGTGCAAGACACTCGCAGACTCTCTCTGCTCTCTCCCTAACCCGACATTCAGGCTGAATGGCCATTTTGCCGCTGCTTCATTATTCAGGGCAAAAATCAGCTTTGATGTGCTACTAACAGATCACTGACTGCCATACTTGGATGTTCCAGAGTTTATAACAGCTAACCTTAGAGGTGCCATAAAGAACTAGAGCCCAAACAGTTCAGCTCTTTGATCGGTCCACAAAATGTAACTGCTGCTTTTTCAATCATTAATAGCTGTTAGAGTCATTTTTCATGTGACCCAGGTCAGAATAACCAGAACTACAGTTAAAATGACTCAAAGTCAGCACTGGGAGGCAAATACACCCAAATCTTGATCAGCAGCCCAGATGTCTCATCTAACACGTCTTTCGCCTGAAGGTTTTCACTTTCAACTGTTCACTTTCTTTGAGTTTACAAAAAAACGACACAATTATTGGTCAGGAAAAGATCACATCAGACTTAAAGATTTTTAAAATCACCATAATGTTATCATATCAGTCAGGCTCTCCTATTCAGGACCTGCTAAATGTGGAGGTGCAGGCTCTGACCTCACTTGTTGACAGGGATTGTTGTCAGCGGCTGCAGTCCAGGAGTTTGGAGCTTATAACTGTTCTGTTTTGCATATTCACAGGAGCTACAGCTTTACCTGTGCAAACAAAGTGAATGCTACAAGGTGCTAAAAGGTTTCAACGCTCTAAGACAAGCTCCAGAGTAAGATGTTGGCTTGTCTTCTTCTGCTGCTGAAGCCGCCCGACCCCCCTTTCCCTTCCCTCTCTAGCCTTTCTTTGCTGCGCTTCTGCAAAAAGCAAGTCACCCTCCTGACATGAGCTGACACTTAGCCTAAAGCAAGAATACCCTGCTAGGACACATACACACGCACGTACACACAGCAAAGCGTTACTTGATTTAAGCCGCGAGACGATTTACACTCTGTGAAGCATAAAGTGATATGCCAAGGCGCAAAAAATCAAGGAGAACGCGCTAAAAAACACACAGAAGCCCCATTTAACAGCAAGGTCAGTCAGGACGCCGATGCCAAAAATAATGACACGGCTGAAGCCGACCTTTGCCGTGAAAACGCAGCACAAGGCACACACATCCACTCGATCGCTATTTGGACTTCAAAGTAATGTGCAGGTGAGGCAGGCTGATTGAAGCACAGCTAAGAAAAAACAACATCCAGAGAAGACGATACTTAAGTGCAGCAATCAGTGAGAGAACAGTGTCAGCAAACACACACTCATAGCATTTACTGCAGAAGCAAGGTGAGGCAAGAACGAGCTGCACTGGAAAAAAAAGTAAAGATATGCAGGTGTGAGGTGAAGAAGGAGTTGCTTCGAGTGCTGCAGTGAGAGCATAAACAACATCTCACACACACAGAACACCAGCAGTGCATGGAAAACCTACACCGCCCAGCAACACACAGGTGAAGCGACTAAACTCTCATTACAATTCAGTCATGCGCTCGGAGAGCTTAGGTCCTGGCATTCACGAGGGATCCACCCCCAGAGGACTCAGGCAATATCAGGCAGGTGGTTATTACAGGGAGGCTGGTTGGTATAGGATGAGTTGAGGTGACTCAAATAGCGCTTATGAATTCAACTCAACACTGTGAGCATCGAAAAGTGGTTGAAAAAAGAAGAAAAAAAAATCCCCTCTTGGCCCCAACCTGCAATATGAGCAAAGAATAGAGCTCTTTGGCTTCAGAGCTGGTGCCTGGGTATATAATGGATATAGAAATGTAGTGGAATGGAAATTATTCCTATAAACACACTCACAACCTCATGTTTCCCTCTCTTGTTATTGTTGTTTTTAGATGTACACACTGCTCTGCCTGCCACAGAAACGCTACGTGCCAAGAGGAAATCTTATTGCAGCTGTGCAAACAAGCCCACCTCGTTTTTCGGTCACTTAAGAAGACATCTCTTAAATCCCGAGCCCTGATATTTATCAGGTGAGGGGCTGCTTTAATGGGGATGTGTACAGCTACTGTGAAAAGATGAAACACAACTCGGGAAGGCCGCTATGAGCAATAAATCTCAGCGTTTTTATTACAGTCATACACCAAACAAAATACATGACAATTAAATGCCGTACGCTGATAGATGACATCGAATTAAGTCAGCAAATGCTGGCCTAATTAAACACTGGACCCAACCACATCTGTCATGGGGCTGAGTTTTCATCTCGCAGGGCTTTGAAAACATCCTGTCTTTTTCTTTCCCCTACGCTTCCTGTGAGAGGATGCATGGCGAAAATGACTTCCAAAACCACGTCCATGTCCGACAGGTACATTAGCTTATTCCAACTGCAAGCCGACCGCAACTCAAGTTGTAACCAGGGCTGTGCGATATGACCCAACTCTCATAAGACATCTATCGTCCGATAACGATATAAATCACAAAAATTTAATATTTTCTGTAAATTCTGTGAATCTCGGGCAGCTCGACTTGCGCGAAGTGTTTCCAGCTCCCCGTCATGTACCTGGAGTCGAATGTTTTAACTGATGCATGAAACTTTTAGACGTAAGTTGTTAAAGCCGCCGTTTTCTTTGTGAGTATTTATTACACGGCGTGCTGCGGGGGAAAGCCTGTTCTAACGTTTGAGTCTAAGGTTTATTTTTTAGCACCCGACGGCTCTTTTTTGCTTCTCATCCGTAAATAATCTGCTCTTTCACGTGATTCAGTTTATTTTGAAAAGTCTCAACAGGATCTTGAGCTTTATTCTGAAAGGTTTATGTGGAAAATAAACAAGCGGACACACGATGGTTTTACCATCGTTGTTGCTAACAACAACGCGTAAAAACAGGCTCTTATCCATCCGTAGTGTGGTTATATTAAATATAAGAGAAAGAGAGAACTTTAAGAAATGAATATAGCCACTGCAGTGACCATCAAAACGGTGAAAAAATATTGCCGTAAACAGTTTATTTTGCGACACCACGAAACAAACGATAATGTAAAATGAAACGATAGACGTTTTTATATCGTCATCCGATATATATCGTTATATCGAACAGCCCTAGTAACCCTAAATATTTTGAATGCTCAAGACCAAATTCACGTCCCCATAAAGGGAACTGGGTCTCCAGAATGTGACTGCACACACAGTTTGGCTCCCACAATGCAGGGAATACGAGTACATACCTACACACGCAAAGTAAGGTGTCCTAGATATTTATTAAGAAGTGACGTTTTGCTCTTTTGCTCAGTTTTGTATGGCGGCTGTCCCCTCACTCTCTCGCCTTCATTCAGTGCCTCTCCCTCTCTCTGCCCATTTCCTTCCGTCTTGCTCTACTTCCCATAGCCGCAGGCAAGGACGCACCGCGGCCGGTTACTTCCTAAGCAGGACAACCTTTAAACATGGACACATTTGAAGTCTCACACACAGATAGCACATTCAAATCTGTCAAAGGTGATCAAGTGTGTTTATAGCAAAGAAAATATGTCTGACGAATTGAGGTTCGGACACTGTTGCAGTGTAAAAAAAAAAAAAAAAAAAGGGAGAAAAAAAATAAACCCGAGCACGAGTTATCTTTGGTGGCAAGTCTGTTCATCATGTTTTGGCTAGTTTGCACCTCCTTATCCAGAGTGCAGGCCTGTTGTCTGGCGACTTTCAAATCTAGTCTTGCAAGATACGTGATGTGCAGCATGTGCAGCATGTGTGTGTGTGTGCATGCTTGCGTGCGTTACACAAGATAACATATGTGTTGCCAGTGGGAAAAGCATCTTGCTCACAGGCCTGTTGTGCATTTCTGCATTTCACTGACTATGGGTGTGCCTGAAAGTGACAGGTTCACACTACAGGAGCATACAGAATAATTTGTTATTTTTATTTTTATTCTATGAATAATTTCATACAACAATCTTTGTTGTCTCTCTCTCCACACATACACGTACACACACACACACACACACACACACACACACACAATTGACCCTTCGTTAAAGCGATTACGGATTAATGAGCAGAGTACCCGCCTAATCCAGTTTAGCTTGAGACATGGAGGCGATGCTATCCAAGCGCCATATCCACCACCCCCACCCCCGTCCCTGCACAACTGCACGTTGCTGGGTGGGTACTGGGTGATCACATTATGCCCCTGGTTATCGACCAATCCCAGCCATTCCTGCCACAGTACAGCCGTCATAAAGAACTGAGAATATCACAGTGTCACAGCATGAGTCAAGCTGAGAAGCAGCCAGTCCAACAAGTGTAACGGTATTACAGGTTAGATCCTTTTATTTGAATCTGCGGTGCGAGACCAAAGTGACACAGCTCTAACACTGAACACAAGAGGGGAAAAAAGGAAAAATACAAAGCTTTAAGAGAAAGCTGCACATTTTCAGTTTCAGTTTTTACTCCAGCTACATTAATTCTACTGTTTCATTTACATTTCTGATATTCTATAAATGACATTTACTGGACTACAGTAAAATACTGTGACTCTTTCAGCCCATCCCTCCACAAACTGCTCTGTATGTAAACAGCTTCACCTCGGCTTTTTTCATGTTTTATTAAAAGCCACTAGTATAAAACATTAGCATGTTTGCTAACATTTTGCCAGTTTAGTTTTGTGTCTTTTTACTTTTACTTTACTTAAATCTATAACCCTATTCATATTAGCTTTACTTTATATAGAAAGGGAGTTGTGCTTCTTATCTATGAAACTTCAGAAAGAAGTGAACTGGCTTATCCTAGCATGCAGCTAACGTAGCTACGTCACCGTTTCCCCACACAGGGGCTTTCCTTGGCTCGGTTTCTGGCAAACCCATGGCCACCAACGTACAACCCTAATTGACACACTGTATAAACTGTAAACAAAAACAGAGAACAATGATTTGCAAATCTATCAAGCCCATATTTTATTCAAATTGGAACACAAGACACCATACTGAATGCTTGAACTGAGAAAATGTATCATTTTGATGACAACAGGTCTCAGCAAAGTTGGGACAGGGCAACAAAAGGCTGAAAAACAAACAGCTGGACGAACATTTTGCAGCTAATTAAGTTAATTGGCAGCATCAGTGAGTTTTTCAGAAGAGAAACTCAAATGCAGCATCAACAAATTGCCAGTGAATGGTTGCTTAAGTGTATAACACTTGGGCTTATATGCTTACTTCACATTGCCAGCGTCCACTGGAAAAAAAAAATACTTGAAACCTTCAATTTCGTTCACACACAGTTCAAATATACGATAAGGACGATCCAGCCTGCTCTTACTCAAAGAGAGCACTAGAACATCATCAGCATAGAAAACTCAAACTATGTAAACTATGTAAAACTGAAGCAGCTAGAAACACAAAGCTGTGCAACCACAAAACCACAGCCCTGAAAAAACAGAATTGGAAAAAATGCCAATAAATTATAGACAGAGGTACTAAAACACTGGCGCTGTGTCAAGGTCAATCTGTGTTAAGTGCATTACGAGCTTGTGTTATCACCCAGGGGAAACGGCGTGTAACCTGAGCCGGAGAGGATTACAGACGTGAGCAAGCGTTATTTGCATGACCACAGATATAAAGTGGCAGCACAGACGCACAAAGAACAACTGTTGTTTTTATGTCCTGGTGCAAATTATCTGCTGTTAACTTTTTCTGCACCCACAATTTACCTACTACAAAGTCCAAATCTTAACAGTGAGGCAGAAGTGCCAAAAAGTTTCCTCTCAAGGAAAACTATAAACAAACAGAGGTATGCAGCAAGCGACTGGAATTTCATTTTTCCATCAAAGTGCAGCGTTCAGGTTTCAACAGGCCAAAAATGGAGCTGCGGAGAAAACTTGCCGTCATGCGATGATCTAGTTCAAGAGTGTGTGTGTGATTATGTACCTGTTGTCAGCATGATTTGTGTTTCTCCACACTGCACGTCCTTCTCTGTAATTTTATACCGAGGTGTCCTTGGTCATAACACGGTGGATGAAAGCAAAGCATATGTCAGTGACACTGCCTGCGAATCAGCTGTCACTGCACCTTGGAAATGGAAATCTGTCCGTGTGTGTGTGTGTGTGTGTGTGTGTGTGTGTGTGTGTGTGTGTGTGTCAGATGTCCCCACAGTAGGGAGATCATGACCAGAAGTCAAACAGTGCAGCAACCAAAAGTATAAATTTTAAACAACAAAAACACACACAAGAACATTACGATACCGCAACAAAGGCCTCCTCAGACCACAGCAGAGACCGACCGACAACAACCTCTACAATACAGCAGCAGCAGCCAAACACCTCAGCTTCACACTTCTCGCTTTTGCTACCAGACCCTGCGTGAGAAACAAACACCCACTGACACCCAAATGATTTCTGCTTGCCTGCTTTTGCACAACGTTTGCAACATAACCAGCTTTTATCGCTCTCTCTGACACAGGTCACATTCATGTTTCCTTACTACCCTTTGCTTCGTACCCCGAGACGTACCCTAGACAAGTTGCACAAAGGACGCCCCAGCAGCCGTGCAATTCTCACCACATGTGCGAAGGGCTTGTTTCACAGACAGCATTGTTAGCCTCGACAGTGGTTGTGAAACTGCATGTTGCGAACATTTAGTTCCCACAACTCGATGAGCAGGGCATCGCTTTATGTGCGAGTGCACTGGCAGTAACAGGCTCGGAGAGAACGATTTCTTTTCTGAAGTGGGAGAAAGGGGGGAAAAAATCCATCATCCATCCATCCAGTGCTCACTGCAAAGTACAAGCTGAGCTGCTGAGATAAAGTTTTCTTTAAACCGCAGCACTGCAGTGATTAGCAGAATCTCCACAGTCCAGGGAGTGTGGAGTTTGCATGCTCCATGCCTGTGTGGGTTCTCTCCAGTTTCCTCCCACCCAAAACATGGATGTGAGATAATATTATTGTCAGTCTCTCTGTGTTAAGCCTTGATTTTACAGCTGAGGAGTCATTCATACACCTCTCTGAAGTCTGCTCCCTGGGGCGCACGTGTAGTTGGTGCACCGTAATGTAAATTCTCCATGGACGAAACTGTGTGGTCAAGCAAAACAAAGAAAAAGAGAAAGAGTGATATCTGCACAGACCCACACCGTCTGCTCATGAGCTGGTTGCGCCCAGTCTAATCAAGGCGCCACAACAGGATGTACCCCACCTCTCACCTCATGACAGCCAGGACACGCCCCAGCCCCTCCCATGACTTTGAATTGGATACGCAGAAGAAAATAGACGGATGATTATTGCGTTTTCAAAAAATTCATGATGTTTTTCCATGCCGTCATTAATACAAATGCATTCAGTTACAAGAAATACTTAAATAGCTTCATAACCCACACTGGCTGCTAAAAATACAGAGTGAGGCTGTCAAGGTGAGCCAGTGTAGCAACATCTATTACTGAGATTTAGATATGAAAAAGCAGGGTGCACAGGTCTTAATGTTTCTAGGCCATCAACAATCTTTGTCTACGCGAGTCAGCACTGACAGTGTTTAGATGATTGCAGCACGATGCAGCTTTTGAGGACACACGTCAAGGCTTTTGCTGCCACAGAGAGAAGAAATAATCCACGATGAACGTCAAAAAGCATCTCGACCGGGAATTCGGGACCAAATCATACGTCAGGCATCCGAGAAGGAAGAGAAAAAAATCGTCACGACGAGGAGCGGAAATATACAAAATAGCAGCCGGAGACAAATCATTCAAATGAGGGATTTGAATTAGCATATTTCATGCTTCAGTTTTATGAGAAGACGCGTCAAGGCTGGAGATTATTTTCTCCTGGGAACAGCACTGCGGGGAAACGTTCCCCAACAAGGCTCTGAAAGTTTCTTTATATACTCGAGGAGTCTTTTTAACCAAAAAATGGAAAAGGAATAATAATAAAAACAACACTGTTAGACAAAGTTGTACGTCGCACGAAAGTGCCAAATCAGAAGCAGGTTCCTTGGTGTGATACTGAGATTTCTCCTCCGAGTCGTTATCAGGCCTCTCCGCTGACACTGTTACCCAGCAAATTTCAATCTAAGCAAGGTCTCACTGTGCAGAATTACAGCAGAAAAAAGGCGTAACGGTGAAATTTTGAGTGGGTTAGCAGCTTTTTAAAGCAGGGTTAAAGGTTTCTCTGCCTGTCAGCCTTCAAGCAGCTGAGAAAGACATTTAACCAGCAAATCTTTTTCCAAACTGCCACATTTTTCTTCCCAATACCACTGGGAAAAACACATTCCAGTGTATTTTGGAAAACCACTGGATAAACATCATTACAGTCAATAATGGTCATGCACTGCATGCCATCGTGTTCCAGCTTTCCCTGAGGAGTTGTGCTTGGAAGGCTACGGGCGGAAATAGTAAATAATGGTGGCAAGTTGGGTGAAGAGGTTTATACTTTACGCTCCGTCTCCCTTCATCTCCAACAGGCGAGCCGAGCCGCGGAGGAAACTTCAGACCTTTTCGGCCACTCAGCTTTTAAAGAAAAAAAAAAAAGAAGTGTCTAAGGGAGCGGCAAAGCCAAAGCTCCTTAATGAAGCGCCCTGTCACCCTGCCTGTGAGCATGCTCGTATGTGATAGCCTGTCGGCGCTCTTTCCATTTCTTTCCAGTTGTGTGTGCGCGATCAACAGCCGGTGTTTAGAGGAGGGAGGGGTGTGCGCGCAAGGGTTCGGGGGGGGGGGAGGATAATGTAACGCTGACACTCGAGAAACGTGACGTCCACTATTGTATCGCGGGGCAATTACAGCGAACGAGTCGAACAAACACACAATGTATAATTCAGAACATCCTGCATTTCTGCAGCGCACTTCCTCACGCCAACAGTATTCATTACCAGAGCAGCAGATTTATTTTCAATGCACTGACCTCGCTGCTTTCACTTATTTATACTGTTTATTGTGTGTTTAGCTCCCAACGTTTGGGCGTCAGGCTGATTCTCTTCTAAGAAGCTGACTTAAATAGCTGGATTATGAAGCTCTTAGCCAACTTAAAGTGGATACAATGAATGCTCGAGACGCGACGTGTAGTTAATCAATAAATAATTTTTGTTTTTTCTCTCTCTGATGGTTTAAAAAGAAAAAGATACCCAGGAATAACAGCAGCATATATTCAGGTTCCAAGGGTAAAAAAAACGTTTTTGCCTACTCTTGGCTCTGTGTGATGTCAGCGACTGGAAATTTCCCCAATGTCATCTCAGGTTCACAGTTTTGGCTGTGAACAGGGAAGACCTTACTGATGATTAGAACTCGAGGGGCAGCAAATCAGAAAAAAGCCGGCTTAAAGAGGGGACATCCTAAAAAAACGTAGGCTGTAAAACAGAGGTGTCAAGCCCATTTATTACAGGAGCCACATACAGTTAAATCTGAACTAAGGTGAGCCAGAAGACTAATAACCTTCTGAAAACCTTTGCATTTCATGAACTAGATTCCTAAAACTAACCCCGACCAGTTTGAGAGTTGGCCAGAATAAATCCATTACACACCTCAGCTGAGGGGGTTATAGGTTAACAAATACATACAGAAAATGTACTGTTTATTCAAAGATGTCCTTTTTTTGCTGTAGAGTCACAATAATAAGAGAATAAAACAGGAACTTGTCTATCGATTCATTCATCGTAAAAAGCCACCTCGTTTTGTATTTTTTGAAGGTGTTTCTATTACCTGTTCAGGCGTAGTATGACAGATGAGGGTGGTGTCTTTGTCAGAAGGTTGTAAATATGACAGTGATTCAAACCTCTGGATCCTCAGTTTGGATCTGATCCATTCGTAGGAATAAAACACAGTTAAAAGTTCACACTTACTCATTGCATTTTCCACGTTTTGCACTGTCTGGGCCACATGTTTGACACCTCTGTTCTAAAACAACTTGTCTCAGTGGGATTGATTATACCGTACCCCCAACTTTCCAGCAATATGTTTCACAAATGACCACCATCTGCTCTGCTGCAGTACCAAACACATTTTTAATAATAAGGAATGGAGCTGCTGTTCTGGGCAAACTTCTTCTGCATTGTCTTTTCGTATTCAACAACAGGCAGCCCTATATAGCAAAAGCTCTTCATTTCTAATAGGACAATAACAGCCTGTATTAGACTCTATTAATCTCATAATCAGCCAACTCTTGTCTAATGCCCCATTAAGTAGGTTTCACAACATGATTAATTTTTTTCTTTGTTAAGGTGAACTCGGTCTGAGTTATTGTTTGAGCGGCCACAGTGGAAAGTCCGACCAATCCCTTGGCAGCAGCCTGCAAATGGACAAAGCCTGGTGTTGAGGGGTCAGTGGGGTCAGTGGGGCACGGTACTCGTGAAGGCTTTCTCCTTAGAAGCCAAAGTGAAACACTGAGCAAAAATCCCCACGATCCACCCAGCGACCCGAGTCATGGGACTTTCCCCCTCAGCTCAGCTTCTTTAACGATGCGAGGTGATCATGTCGGTGCTCTAACCAATTCCTGGAATACCTGTCGTAGAGCAGCTACACAAAGAGCCTCTGACTACACTCCTGTTGAGCGCTGGAATCCAAACCATGTTCAGCGTGCAACATGAGTGGGCACGATCCGACATTCCACCTGACAACGAGCGCACCTGAGAGCTGCTGATCTCTATTCGCTACCCCTGCCTCTGCGTTCATGGAGTGAAGTGTCAGGCCTGCCGGAGCAGCTGCTGTACTCGTTGCTTTGGCTGCAGAAAATGAAAGTTTGACTCCTGGCTGCTCAAACAACTGATATCATCTCTCATTCTGATATCAGTCACAAGTATTTCCTGTCAACTCCCCTCTGAATATGAGCAAAAAATAAAACCAACAAAAAAAATGAGCCACATGGCCAGTGAGTCTGGGTGGGTATGTAAACACCTATAAATACAGAGCAGGTCCAGATTTCTTTTAACATATCAGGATAAGCAGGATGTGTGCTCCTGCCAGGGCAAATGCAACCCACAGCTCAGTGTAAACAACACACAAGGAGGCATTCTGGGTAGACAGGAAGAGGTTAGAGCAACACCACCTCGGCTGGAGAGGGGAAGTTCTTAGTCCTTACTGCAGAGACAAAGATTAGGCAATAAGGCAGTGAACAAGAAGCAAACACACCACAGTCAAAACTCTGCAAGACATCCCCGCGACTGATTCACAGTACATGGTGTGCAGGTTCTTCTGGCTCCAGATTAGACTTCCCTGTTTCTTGTGTCTGTGAAAAATCCCATTTAAATGTAGATGACAGAGTCAGTGCTGCTACTCCCCATCTCCCAGTGTCATCCTCCGTTTCTCTGCCACCCTCCTTTTTTCCCCCTCCTTGCCTGCCTCAATGTTGCTGAAACTGCAGTGAAATCGAAGATATTTGACGGGCCGTGACGGCTGCAGGGTGGAATAAAAAAAAAAAATAGAAAAAGTCCACAATTGCATTTTGCAGCACGATGCCAAACTACTCAAAAAATCAGCTGAAGACACTGGTAAAAATCATCTCAAACTAAAGGGGGGAAATACATTTAATGTGCAGGAAAACACTGGGTGTTATAGTTAAGAGAGCCAATTCCAAGACATAGATTTACAGCTGTGTCATTGAGGTGCACACACACACACACTTGCAGACCGCTAAGAAGCCAAGCGTACTTTTGAGGCTTTGCTTCTAAAACCAGTAAAGCCCCAGAGCATTTCAGAAAGCAGCATTAGGGTGTCAGCATGTGGGCTTTGTGTGATGATGACCATGGAGCCTTTATTCCCCACTAATTGCTTTTAGTCACCTAAACATCTGCGCTCATCTGGATGAGGATGCGACTCAGGCTTATGGAGAAAAGCACTGCGTTTGACGTGATTTCACAGAAAGTCCCTGCACGTTTTTATGCTGCAGCAGCTCCCCAACTGTTTGCTTAGCTGACATTGGAAAACACAAGCGCTACTTCAGCAGTAGCAGTTAACCTTTGACCCTGAATCGAACTTGTTATGACCAGGATTATCACTTAAGCGCCATAAAAAGAACAATGAGACAAGCTGCAGCTGGAGCGTGTTCATTTAGGTTACACCTGATTATCACAGGACACATGACCACGTGCATCTGCCTCTGTGAGCCCACCCCTTGTAGAGTGGCTGTGAGACGCTTCAGTGTCTTTGTCTGAGGCAGAGCTTAGAGGTGGATGAGGTGTCTCTCCTAACATGACCTTGCTGCATTGCCCTTATGAACACACACACACACCAATCACATGATGAGAAGCAGTGAAAGTCTGAGCAGGCATATGACACTAAACAAGACGTTTCGGGTTGTGGGTGCACCTCAAAGATGATCCCTGGCTTTGTCTTCTCCCTCAGACTCACACATCACACCAGCTACTGTTACAGCTGTATAATAAATGGATGCAAAGTGGCCCTCTACAGTTGCAGCGACGGTCAGCTTGCTTCATCAATCTTTTGTCTGTCTGCGCTGATCAGCTGGGCAACAACTAAGGCTGTTTGGGCAGCACCTGCTGTAGGGATCAGAAATAACGAGGGAGCCTGCTTTCATCTTTAAGAGCAGGGTCGTACAGTGATCGAGCTGAGGGCTGGGGACCACAAAAGTGCGAACAAGAGGTCCAGTCACAGGGTAACACCAGTGCTATTGGAGGCAGCCTCTTAATTAATGGGTTTAAAGGGATCTACCAGTTTGTTAACACCACAACAGCCATCAGTGCAATGAGTCTTCCTAAATAGGCACCCGTGGGTGTCTATGTGTTTGCAATCCCCCAGTGTAAACACACTGACTGGGTCACTTCCCATTCACAACAACCAGCCCACCCCACCAAAAAGCGATAAGTAACGCTAAGCCCGACCATCTCCCCTGCACATACCTCGGCACACAGCTGGGCGAGGAGCGGTCCACCTCCCAGGTAGCGTACAGGTTCATATGGACCGGCCGGTTGGAGATGCTGACCGGCTTGGAGGGCTGCATGTGCGGCGAAGGGACGCCCCCAGTCCGCGGGAGCCCTCCTCGCTCCGACATCCTGGAGGCTGAAAACGGGCTTTCACAAGGAGCTAATGGGGAGAATACCCGTAGTAGTCTGCCTTCTCTGTGTGTCGTCCTTCCTCTGGTGCTGTAGCTCCGTCTCCTCGCTTCGCTTTGCCTGTTTTTTCAGGCTCCGGATGGTGCAGGCGAGCGAAGCGCTAACAGGAAAGTGCTAATCTCCGCCTGAGAGTGAAAACATCGCAGTCTCCGGGGTTTCTACCGGACGGCAGGCGGCAAATCCCCGCGGCTCTCTCCGTCTCTCCCTCTGCTTAAGTTGGTGTCGGCTCGGTGTGTGTTCGCCGCTGGTGTTTATCGGTGCAGGAAGCGGAAATTTCTCTCGCCAAAGTCGCACAATGAGCAGAGAGCAGCGAGAGCAACGCCTTTACTGAGGACGTAGAGCGACTCCTGAGCGCGAGACTCACAGACAGGAACCGGCCAATCACAGCTGCTGCTGTTACTGCGTTTGAACGCCGCACGCACTTTGTTCACCACTGCAGACTCAATTCCTTAGTTTTAAACTTATTCAGTATATCGTATTTTTATTTGTCTTGTCACCTCTTCCATTTTTTATTTTCTTCTATTTTAAATATGTTTTGTTTACATTTTTATATTCATTATATATTTTAATACATTTAAATTTGCTAGCTTACTATTTATTTTAGTTTATTGTTTAGATGAAGGCATGCAACTCCACCAATGGAGAAATTAATTAAATCATAATATTAATAATAATATAACATTCATTTTATTATACATGTATTTATTATTTATTATTATTTTAAAATATATTTTACATTTTCCACTTGTTTTATTTGGTTCTTTATGAGGATTGGAATGTGATTATTAGAAGTGGTAGTAATAATGTTAGCAAGTTTTACAAATGTACTTACTTTATTTTAATCTTTTAATTATAATTTATTCTGTGGTAATAGTGTATGATAGTATGTATGCATGTAAACTGGACTATAGTCCAGTGTAATATTTTTAAATACACTTTGGTTGTCCCTCTTTTACATTAAGGATTATAGCCTTAGTTTGTTTTTATTGTTCAGTTCAATTTTATTTGCAAAGCACCAACTCACAACAAGAGTAGCCTCCGGGTGCTTTATATTATAAGGTAAAGATCCAACAATACTAGAGAGAAAACCCCAACAATCAGATGGAGTTTTCTGCCTTTGGTGTCAGTGGAAAGAAAGAACTCCCTTTCAACAGGAAGAAACATTTTGCAGAACCAGGACCAGGAAAGGAAACAGGACAAAATGAAACACTAAATAATTGCTAATAATTTAATGCAGAGTTGTGTATAGACACATGGTTAATAGAAAAAGCCCATCATGGGAATCCCCTGGCAGTCTGAACCTATTGCAACATGACCAAGGGAGAATTCATTGTCACCTGATCAAGACCCAACTATATGTTTTATCAAAAAGGAAAGTTTTAAGCCTAATCTTAAAAGTGAAGAAGGTGCCCACCTTCTGAATCCAAACTGGGAGCTGGTTCCACAGAAGAGGGGCCTGAAAGCTACTACAGGAACTACAGCTAAACTACAGGAACAACAAGTACGTCTGATTGGATGACAGGAGAGGTCTACAGGCTGCTGAAAGCTCGGAATGTTGCCTTCAGAGTTGGAGACGAGGCAAGCCTGAGGACAGCTAGGGCCAACCTTTCCCGTGGCATCAGAGAGGCTAAGAGACAGTACTCCAGGAAAATATCTCATCACTTCAAAGACAGCAGAGACTCACGGAGCCTGTGGCGGGGCATTCAGACCATCACAGATTACAAGCCCCCACCACAGACCTGTGATAGCACTATCCCCCTGCTGAACGAGCTGAACACTTTCTTTGCTCGCTTTGAAGTCCAAAACAGCACCACTGCACAGAAGACCCCACCCCCTCCTGGTGACCAGGTGATGACTCTGTCACCGGACAGCGTGAGGAGATCCCTCAGCAGGATCAATGCACATAAAGCTCCGGGTCCTGACAACATTCCTGGTCGTGCACTGAGAGACTGTGCAGTGGAACTCACTGATGTCTTCACAGACATCTTCAACATATCACTCATCCAGGCTGTCGTCCCCACATGTTTTAAAGCCACCACAATCATTCCGGTTCCAAAAAAGTCATCTCCCTCCTGCTTTAATGACTACCGTCCTGTTGCACTTACTCCCATCCTGATGAAGTGCTTCGAACGACTAGTCATGCAACACATCAAGACTGTCCTGCCCCCCTCCCTGGATCCCTTCCAGTTTGCCTATCGGCCCAACCGCTCAACCGATGATGCCATCTCCACTGCACTCCACTCGGCACTCACACACCTGGACAAAAATGACTCATATGTTCGAATGCTGTTCATAGATTTCAGTTCAGCATTCAACACCATAATCCCCCAACAGCTCATTCAAAAACTGGTCCAGCTGGGGCTCAACACCTCACTGTGCAACTGGCTGTTGGATTTCCTCACCGGAAGACCTCAAGCAGTACGGGTTGGCAGTAATACATCCAGCACCATCATTTTAAACACGGGGGCCCCGCAGGGATGTGTGCTGAGCCCCCTCCTCTTCACTCTGCTGACCCATGACTGCACTCCATCATACAGCTCCAACCTCTTCATCAAGTTTGCGGACGACACAACGGTGGTGGGTCTCATTAGCAACAGGGATGAGACCGACTACAGAAGTGAGGTGAGACGCCTGGCCACGTGGTGTGCTGACAACAATCTCTCTCTGAATGTGGAGAAGACGAAGGAGATTGTTGTGGACTTCAGGAGAATGCACACCCAACATGCTCCTCTGACCATTGACGGAGCGTCTGTGGAGAGAGTGAGCAGCACCAAGTTCTTGGGTGTGCACATCACAGAGGATCTCTCCTGGACGTACAACACCACAGCACTGGCCAAGAAATCACAGCAGCGTCTCTTCTTTCTCCGCAAACTAAGAAGAGCAGGAGCACCAGCCCCCATCATGTACACTTTCTACAGAGGCACCATCGAGAGCATCCTGTCGAGCTGCATCACTGTGTGGTTTGGAGCCTGCAATGCGTCCTGTCATAGAACCCTCCAACGCATAGTGAGAGCTGCAGAGAGGATCATTGGTGTCTCTCTCCCCTCCCTCCAGGACATTTACAGCACCCGTCTCACTAAAAAAGCCCTTTGCATAGCGGCTGATCCCACACACCCAATGCAAAGCTTCTTCAAGCTGCTGCCGTCGGGGAGGAGACTGCGGAGTCTCCAGGCCAGGACCAGCAGGCTGAAGGACAGCTTCATCCATCAGGCTGTCAGGAAGCTTAACTCCCTCCCGATTCTGCCCCCTCTCCCCTCTCTCCTCCACGGTCTCACTGAACTCTGTCACACACACACAAACACACACACTCTCTGACTCACTCACTGGCCTGCACCAGTTACCAGTCACTTTGTGGAGCATTGGACTGCCATTACCTCATAAGACTTTGTTGTTACACTTTCTCTTACCGTACATTACCAAATCTCCATTTGCACTATTTGCCTATTTGCACTACTCTGCCTGGTTTACACTCAATGTCACTTACCCATTATATTGTATATTATATAGCTTTCTTGTTATATGTAAAATTGTATTTATTTAAATTTTTACTTTTTAATTATTTTACTTGCATTTTTTAATCACTTTTATATTTAAATATATTTAAATGTTCATTTGCTATTTATCTAGGGAGTGAAGAGTAACGCAATTTCTATTCTCCGTATGTCCTGTACATGTGGCAGAATCGACAAATAAAGTTGACTTTGACTTTGACTTTGACTTTGATTATATCTGTGCTTACAGGATTTGCATACCGATGTATATTCTCAGGAATAATGTATGAGGTCAGCCTGAAAAAGAAACTTAAAATATGAATTGATGAAGAAAGAGGGAGCAAGAGTGTCCTTCTGACTTAGAGAATGTCATTACAGGAATTTAGCTTATAACCTACTGTGTGTGTTCAACGGTGGCACATGCTCCTGGAGAAATGCCTTTAATTACCCACAGCAACAGCGTGTAACTAAAAGGATCAGTTCAGGACATGAACAGCTAAAACGAAACATCTTTTAGGTCAGTGGGATGATGTTTGTTTGTGTGTTTGTCCAACGTTTCAGATCTAAAACTGAAAACATTCTTTTTTGGCAAAGATCATCATTATACAAATAACACACACTGAAGCAACACCTCTTCCTGTTTACATATGCATTAATTCAAATCCTAAAGAAGGTCCAGAGGTAATATTTACCCATGATTCAATGTTTTGTTTTGTTTTTTTCTTACACCTCTTACTGTAAAGCTTCCTGTACTACGAAGGCCCCACTCAGGTGTTTTACTGAGGATCCTTTTGCAAATTGCTCTGTTTTTGACCCATATTGCACACCGTCTGGAGTCTCAGGCGCTCCTGTAATGATTCCCATTAGTCATACACACGTGTAGATTATTTCACACACACACACACACACACACACACACACACACACACACACACACACACACACACACACACACACACACCTATGCTCTGTCAGCTGTTATGAGAAATATGCAAAACCGGTTAGAGTGTGTGAATTGAGATTGCTTTCCTCTCATTCTCTTCACAGTTTCCAAGATCTGCCAGATAAGACATCAGAGTTAATATTCAGCAAAGAGCTGGCTCATTTTCATATAGTGGCAAAACAGTTTTGTTTGCATGTGGCTTTAAACTCACAAAGAAAACAGAAACACACACACACAAACAGGCCTTTTCCCTACACCCCACTGCACTGCTGTGCGAGCCATCCACCCTCTGACACAAAAGCCACCATGCTGAGCCTCCTCCAGGTTTGGCTGCCTGTCAGTGCAGCGTGAAGCAGGTGCAGCGTTTGCACCTTCAGGTGACAAAGGCACTGCTCTGATTACAATCTCTGCATCTGAATATGAATCAGAAGGTGACCTAATGGCAGCATCACAGCCGGGGCCGGCTGCCATCAGCTTGACGTCTCTCAACAGGCAGATTATCCCAGCTGTGATCGGAGCTTACAAAAACATTACGTGCTCGAAATGTTCACGACAGCCCGAGGATACGCACATAACTGCACTTTAATGAAAAATTTATAGAGCCATGTTTTGGCCCTTTTTTTTTTCTATTCCTAGATTATGCTGCATTCAGAGGATGTGGGACATCTCAAAACTCTTTGTAAATATTTAAAAGGCTTTAAAGCACACAGATATTATTTTTCTCACATTAAGATTTAATGATTAAAACACATATCTGTTCTTATATCGTACTTTTCAGTGTTTCTTTTTTAGCCAATATTAAGCAGGGAGTGCATGTTAAAGAGTTTGGACTTGTCATTAGTTCTCACTGGTTTTTGGGATAATCAGCTGATTTGCGTAAACACAGAGCACCCTCCCCTCCTCCCCTCTGCTCTTTTTAACAAGCTTCTGTCACCACCAGCACCTCCTGCCATTGATAAAGAGATTAGAATGGAGCAGATTAAAACATGGTCACGGGATAATCCCAGGTTACTTTTTACACAGCGGCCTAAATCTGCAAAGTCATCAAGTGACACTGTAAAGGCTCCAAAATCCAGTGTCACAGTCAATTAAGTCGACACCGTTTCTTATGCAACTTCAACTCCAGCTCCCATTTTACTGTACAGCAGCCATGTAGCTGTGCGGTGTGTGCATGGGGTGGAGAGGCGTTACACTCGTCTGTGTTTGTGACAGATTTAGTAACCACACCAGTGCATGCTATTATATCAGGCTGATTGGATTATTGCTAGAGATCTAAAATGATAAAAGTAGTTAAAAAGTGCTTATATTGTTTCTTTTGGCAAAAAAAAACATAACAAAAAATCCCCTTAAAATAGTAAGTTTATATAACACATATAAAACATTCACATTACATAAGCAGCACCAGTGATTATTGATTTGTCTATTTTTAGAATACACAGGAAGATTGCAAATAAACAGCCACACCTTGCATATTTCCCCCATGTGTTACAGGGAAGTGCTGAAAGAAGTCTGTGTGCATTTGCAAAGTTCCTAGTAAGTGAGGCCGAGTACAGCGACTGCAGACGCCGTGCCTGGATGGATGGCTCTGTCAGCAGTATCAAAGTCTTATTTCCTCTAAATGGCCCACTGAGAGTAACGTTTCAGTCACATCGGTGAAGGAGACATCCTCAAATGTCAGATTCAACACATTTACAGAACTGACCCTCTAAGCTGCTCTTCAGTAATAGCAGCCTATTAAGAAAGCTGTGGTCCTTTGTCCTCACACCTCTGCCGTAGTGGGAATGCTGGTGCTTTGCTGCCTTTCTCAGGATGGTTAAAGGATCTGATGTGAACAGGCTGTTGCTCCATGTGAGAAGCTGTGTACCAGTGACCGAGTCAGCATGAAGCTGCTGCAGTTATTTAGGTCACTGTGCTTCTCAGACGGTCAGCTGACCGTCATGTTCAGTACTCGTTTGCCTCCTAGCTGCAGAAACCTGAACTACATCCTACTCTCTGAGATTCAGACCTCATTTAGAAGTCTGAGCTGGCCCCTGCTGATGTGTGCTTCCCTGACCACCTTGGTCCAAGCTGATTTTATGTGACAGATCTGCTGAAGATCTGAGGCAAACAGCTTTGTACTCTTATTCCATTCACTGTCGATGGAAAGCTCTTTTGACTCGGGTCCATCCAGGGTGATGGCTTTGGAAGCCCACATTAGTTCCTGGAGTACTTCTGAAAGGTTCCTGGGCTGCCGGCCAAGACAGCCATGTAGAACAGCCAATAGTCTGTTAATGCTAAAAATAAATTAGCAATAGAAACACCTCGAGGTGCTGCTCGATGGACCTTTAGATTTGCACTTTACCTGACTGTGAAGCACCAACCAAATACAATTGCATCGAACTTCTAATAGGAATATGTTAGAGGAATAAGTTGGTGAGATTAAGTAAAGATTTCTTGCTCTAAAAGTCATTTTTTTAAGCCTTCTTTCTGGGCCACTTGTGTTTAATAGCCAAAGTGGAGAATATATAAACATATCGGGCTCTTTTATCTTAGGTCTGAGCTTGTTTGGATATGGATATTCTGGCGGTAAACAGAAGTGATCAGAAGCAGCCTTAAAACTCAGAGGCAGGAATTTTGCAGCTTCAGTGGAAGCAAAGGCCTCACAGAGACAGTACAGGTCATTAAGGTTCAAAGTCTAAAGTCCCGATACTTCAGCTGACGCAGATGGGGAAAATGTCTTGCATTTTACCACCAGCGTGTAATCACACCTCCCCAAAGAGTGCAATGAAATGAAACAGAAACCTGGAGGCAGTAAGATTGTGAACTCGTGTTGTCACGTCATTTATTTACAAAAAACAGAAAAAAACATGGTTACTATGAAAAAAACAAAACAAAAACATAACCAAGACCTTAAAAAGTTCAACACAGAAAAATGCACCTTGCCACAGTCATGTGACACTGACTACATGAGACACGCCCACGCTGTTGATTTACGGTTTACTGTTAAAGCGCTAACAGATGATCGGTGCTGCAGTGTGCATCCTCTGAAATTCAAATCTGCCTCTTCCTCTTTCATTTCCTGCGGTGGACGACTCTCTTGCTGAGCTTCGTTTTGGTTCATCTCCTCTAGAACTTGAACTCTTTGTATTTCTTGGCGCCGCCTCGTGTGTCCTGCGGCTGGGCCTTCCTCTTTTTTTGCTGTTTGGCGACAAGGAAGAAAAAACGCAGGAGGAGGGGGAAACTATTAATATTCAAATGTCACCCCAAGGGAAAACCTAAGTGACTATTGACTTCCACTTTCCTTTAGGTTATAAACAGAACTCATTTACAGTAACACGCTGGTAATCGACACATCAGGTGTGTTGGTCATGAGATCAATGACGTGGGAACTAGTAATTTTTGACCTCTTAAACAAACACAATTGATTTTTTTTGCTTTGAACTCCTCTGCTATCTGCCTGCAACATTTCTTTAAAGTTTCCAGGAGCTGAGCGTGTAATTGGGGCAGAAATCAGCTACACAAAAACATTTGTGTGAAGGAAAAATGTTTTTAAAAAGCCACTAATTGTGTGTCTTAGTACCTTCTGTTTGGCTGCGTGCTCAGCCACCATGTCGCTGAAGTCCTCCTTCTCCACCTGAGCCTGCTGCTCTCTCACGTGCTCCTCGTACTTCTGCGTCATGGCCATCGGGTCCAGCTCCAACTCCTCCGGGGCCAGGGCTACCTCCACGCCCTGCGACTCCTGCCCTCCGCCAGCCTTACGACTGGCCATGGCCTGAGGAAAGCAGAGAGGTATTTAAGATTCAGCTAGAGTGGCAGAGGAGAACGGGAACGAAAAGAAAAATGGCTGTAATGTCATTTCATTTGGACACACTTCTCCTTACCGCTGACATTTCGTAAATGTGCGTCGAGGCCATCATAGCTGCTCCTACTGGGCCCGTTCGTCTTTCAGGGAGAACAGTGAACAGCTGTGGCGTCTCATTGCTGCAAAACAAGAACGTGTCAAACTAAGAAAAGCGCACGGTGCTTTAGAAACACAGAATAGTTCTAGCTTTTTCTAAATGAATGCTATTTCTATTAAAGTGTGGCATTAGACTTTATAACACTTAGAAAAATCGGAGTGGGTGTGATGACATTTTCTCCCTGCTGTTTACAGCAAAAGTGACTCATTTTTTTTTTTAGACAGTATCATTCATATAAATAAATATGAATGGGTCATTCCATGTCAGCTCCTCAAATGCCATCAAATACCAGGACAGTTTGTCTCTGGATGAAATCGTCTCTTTTTTCCTTATATTTAAGCTTTAATATCTGTGAAACCTTATTTGGACTGTTTTAAAGGATATTTAAACGTCCAAATATTTTACAGACCTCGATCATCCATCATTCTTTGTTAGCTTTACAGAACTGTAGTACCGGAAGATTTCAAGGATCTAACTCCAATACTCTCAAAACTGGATGCTGGGAAAACATCTAAAAACACCCCAGTACTCACCCTTGAAATACTTGGAGCCAAAATGCACAATTTCTATTAAGAAGTGCATTTTTCACTTTTAGTTTTTTTTGTTAATTTTTTTCTTTTTCTTTTTTTTTAAAGATAAACCGTATGATCCAATGGTTAATAAAGAGGCACTGAGTGGAGCGACACTCACCCATCCATTGCCTCCTCGATCTTCTTCTTCCTCAGCTCGATCAGCTCCGGGGTCTCCATGCCGGCTGGTACTGATGAGAAGCCTCCCGGGGTGATCAACCCACTGAAACACACAAAGCGACACACAGCACACGGTGAGTTTATTGGTGAGCACAAACTTCAGAAAACGCCATACCGTCAAGCCTTGAGAAAGGTCTAAAAGCTGTGGGCACGCACGCACGCACCCTTCTGTTAGCAAAAAGCGAGGACATGAGATACGGACCAAATAACCCAGTCAAACACTAATGTGACTGGACACTTCCCGGCCCTGTTCTCAGGTCATTTACAGTCACACGCTAAATGAAAGAAATAGTTTTAAAGTTAATGTCGATCTCAGCACTGATGTCTGTCTGATACTTAAGCTTACACCTGACACATCTATAAAATGGATCCTTCGAAGTCTTTAGCTGCAAGGTTCATTTTTATTTTTGACATATCCCCAACATTAAAAACAGCTTTAGCCCGAAGCGCTGAGCCTCACACGCTCTGAGCTGAAAACACATGAACCCACTTTGAGCCAATAAATAAATGTGAGCAACTGTTGACTGAGATGTTTGTGGGCAGCCATGTTTGTGAGGTGCTACCTTTTTGATTTGCTTTACACTTCAGGGTAAGAAAACTCTAAATACGATTTAAGACTCATCTATTAATCATTATCAGCTTCTTGATTAAATCACTGACTGCACTGTGCACATTAAGCACCTGTCTGCTGGTGTGAAGAATCCGGTTTCATCTGGCTTCTCCTCGTCGCTCTCCTCCTCCTCCTCCTCCTCTGATGATTCCTCATCCGAGGGTTCTAGCTCGCCCCACGTTGTGTGGTCCACCTCTTCTTCCTCCGCCTTAGCCTAAATGCAGAAACATGTTAGTGTATTAGTCATCGTTAAGAGACGGCCATAATATGTGTAGCAATCGAAAACAAAAACCTAAACGGTGAAGACAAAAGACTTCAATTTGGATGAAATTCATACCAAGAAATGCACCAACAAACAATCATACACAAGAGTTACTGTTGGTGTAGGACTTAAAGTAACAGTATTTACACTTTTACATTGTTAAGAAGTTATTATGATGATTAGAATTATTTTTCTGAGGGTATATTGTGCACTCCTGACCTGGAAGTCTGCAGAATTGGTCCCGAACACGTCGCCGTAAAGGGGTTTGCCCATCTCGTCTACCGGGGGCTTCCCCCAGCCTCCGGCGTGATAACCAAAAGTACAGTTCTGATGAAGGGATGCAGATAAACAACATCAGGAAAAATGAGCAATAACTGATTCACTGACATATTTGTTAAACTGCTTTTTGGATATTTTGTTACCTCCGGGATGGGAGAGTTCAGTCCAGGGATCTTCAGGTTGGGATAGGAGGGAGGAGGTCCGTACCTCTGCATGGCTATCAACCAGGGAGGCGGCACCTTGTGGGCGTTCTGACGATGAAGACAAAGCAAAAATCCAAGTGAAATGCTCGCTCTGCTTCCTCAATTCGCTCCCCCTGTACTGATTGCATTTTCCAAGCTTAAAATATGCTCAGCATTCATTTGCGTGCCTGTTGGTGTTGCCTGCGACAAAAACACCGCCTGGATATATTTATATAATTGTCGTTACAGCAGCATTGTCCTCGTTACTGTGTCGGTGTAAACAAGTCCTGTCACGTCTTATCTGACACATTTATTCTCACAGCTTGTACATTCAACCACTTAACAGCAGTAACAGAGAGAGTGACATAATGAGATAGCAGGGAGAGTGATACTACAGAGCAGGACAGTAACAGCAAAACAAAAGCGGCTGATTTATTTCTGTCGCAACTGGAGCTTCATACAGTAGCTTTATATCACACTCTTATATAATTACAGAGTCTCATCACTGAGATCAAGATGAGCCCAAGAACACGATAAACAAAGACAGTATGAAGCTCTAAGATCACCAAGGCTCAGTTTCTGTTTATATGCGCTCAGATTTGTGTGTTTAAGAGAAACTGCAGTCAATTTAAAACACATTGGCTGTTTTTTTGTGATTTAGTTCATTAAATTTGCACAACGTTTGAACAACAGTGAAACTCACAGGTCCAACTGGCATGCCCAGAGCGATACGCAGCTCATCGGACAGATCTCCGGGTTTCTTCTCTTTCAGACGAGTTTCAAACTCTTTACCCTGTGGAGCCACAAAACACAAAGTAGGTCATGGAGCGTTAGCGCTCATAACGTCCCTTTGATAAATGTACCTACGTGGTTCTGAATACATGTGAGAAAAGCGAGAATTCTTGTACCTCATAGTAAAGGTCTCCGTGGATGGTGAGCTTGGGCTTGATTTGCCATTTGAAGAAAGCATCGTGGAGTTTCTGGTAGTCGATGTCGATCTTTCCCATCTTGGGACGAACCTTCTCTCTCATTTTGGTTTTCATAGTTTTGGCATCCTCCTGCGAGTGGACAGAAAAACAGAATTACTAATCATGCAGTATTATTTCTGCTAATGTTGACTCAGACCATCAGAAGAACACCCACCTTCTCCTGCAGAGCCTCCCTCATCTCCTGGATTCCCGTCCTCCTGATGAACTCGGGCAGCTCGAACGGCGGCTTCTCGATACCTCTCTTTCCCTGCAGATACTTTCGTTTGAAGCACCAGTGTCTGGGCACCGGCACCGTGTTCCTGGTGGCTTTTAAGTGCACGAGCAGCTTGGGCTCCTGAGCTGTCACATCGTGCATTTCCACCACATCTGGACGAACCACCAACTGAAGCGAAGTGGCAGCAGGAGAAATAAAAAGTTATCATCTATTCAGAATCAGGCACGGACTTTTAGACTGAAAACACAAACCATATATTTTTTACCTGTTTGAGTTCAGCCACTGTCAGCCGGTTCATCCTCCTCAGCTTCTTCTTGGATAGTTTTGGGACATCCGGCCTGATTTCCTGCACATGAGAAACATTTCAGATGTTCAGCACATGAGCAGACAACTACTCGTACTTTTTGCTCCGCTCTCGTAAAAAATGGAGGTGTTCAAACATCATCACTGTCGTCACTGTCTTTCTTCTCCTCCTCAAATCCTTTTTTCCGCAGCACAGCCGTCTCGTTCTTCTCCGACTTATCGGGCTCCTTCTCCTTCTCTTTCTTCACATCATCAGTCAGCTAGAAGAAGACAAGGACAGACAGACTGCATTAGAGGTGGGGATCAAAGTGGATGCGCTTATATTCAACTATGTCTGCTGTAGTCACCTTAAACGCCTCAAAAATTCGCTTGAAGAAGATGTAGTTGGGGTCGTAAATCTCTGGCTCCTCTGTGACGTACTCAATCTCCACCTCTTGCTCCTTCTCTTTGTCCTTCTCCTTGTCGCTGCTCTCCTTCTGCTGCTGCTCCGCCTGCTCCTTCTTCTCCTGTGCTCGCTTCTTCTTGCTCTTCTTTTTGCGGTTCCTGCGTTTGCGGTTTTTCTGAGGAAAAGTTTGGTTGACAAATTCAGAGACGGGACAAACAAAATTAAACAAAAACTGCCTCATAGTGGAGTCATTCATGCCGGGACCTACAAATCCTGTTTTTACAGTTTTGTTTGCTGGGTTGACAATTTTAAGTCGCGAGCGACAAATATCAAAGTCAATTCATCAAGCATGGACTCACAATGCTATGACTCTTAAAGGTGCTCATCTTAGATGCTTAAAAGAGGCTTACATCTTTTTTAGACATCTGGCTGTCGTCATCTGTCTCAGACATGGGCAATGCAGATGAATCCATATCTCCTCCCTCATCTTCGTCTTCATCCTCTTTTGAAAGATATACACATATATATGTATATAAAAAAAAAACCGTGGAGATCATACTGTAAAACTTCATTTTCCAATCAAACAAAAATATTTTTTTTGAATTGGACAACTTCAGACAATTATAGCTGGTCTTCCCAGTCCGTCACTACAGGACAAAACTGAATAAAAATACAAAGGTTTTTGGTTTAGCAGCAGTCTAACCAGATGACCGACCTATGGGATCAGTGAGTTGCTCCTGCCTGATCTCCTTCAGCTGGAGGATCTTCTCCAGAGCCTGAGGGATCTTGGGCCCAGTGACGCTCATCTCCTCGCTCTGCCAGCTCTGAAATTTACACCAGAAAAATGTGGGATTAGGGAAATTTTACGTGCACCGGTGTGTCTGAAAATAACAACAACAAAAACACCACTGTGTTTCAGCAAAACTTGGTACTAGAATGTTTGTATTAGACCACAATTTTGACTAATGCATGCATGTCTGGACACATAATACAAACAATGGTGGAAAAGGGGTCAAAGAATCTCATCTGGTCATGTATAATTAATCAACAGGTCAGCAGAGATTTTCAATATCTTTAAAAGAAACTTCGGAACAGTTTTCTGAGAAGACGAAGTAACGCTACATACGGGAAGGAGTGGTGGTTTACCTCTCTGTTGTCCTCTCCAGGAGGAGGCGGCACTCTGTGTTTCTGAACTGGTAACATGCTGACACCTGGAGGCAGAGGCCCTAAAACACACAGAATTATTATCAAACAAAAAAACTCCTAAAATGTGCCGTTTCAGAAGAAAAAAAGAAATTAAAAAATGTATTTCAAATTCATTATATAACATTTCGTGTTATTTAAAACTCGCTTAAACTCACCTCTGATTGGAGTGACAGTGGGCATGGACCTGGGCTGCATCTTGGCCATCTCGTGCTGACGCTCCTGTTCCAGCAGCACTGCAGCCTGACGTACGAGGACGTACGAGGGGGACAGAAATGAATATGTTTATAATTTGCAGTAGCACAAAAGAGAAATTTTGCACACAACCAAACAAAAACAAAAAAAATGTCTGTGGTGTCATTCTTCCACAACATTTAACCCCAAGTGAGGGTGCCAGCACACTAATAAAAGTCATGGCCTTGCTTTCATATTCAGATTCTCACAGCACACCATACAGGACCCACTATGCTGATTCATCTGTCACTCCCACTCCACTCTCCCTCATTTGTGAACGAGATACTTTAAAATTCTCCACTTGGGGCAGCAACTTGTTCCCACACCAAAGTGGGTTTTTTCACCCTTTTCCACCACGCAGCTCCTCAAGAAAATATTTCAACTGAGAGTTTTTCACCCTCTTACCCTTTTCTGTTGCTCCAAAAGATCGTGTTCATCCATGACATGGGAATCGCCCTGAGAGAGCCACAAACAATAACAGCCAGTCAGTGAACACAATAGTGTGTTATTCTGATTTACACATGACATTACATTAAAGTCTTCAGGTCTTTTTTAAAATTGTGCTTTAAGTTATGATCACATCTCAGAATTTACTCCAGGGCTCTAGAGTGCGACCACATTTTTCAATGGTGTGACTAAAATAAATAAATAAATAAATAAATAAAATAAAAAAAAAAAGCGATATTGATTCATTAAATCCTGACTCGACTTTTGAATATGTGTTTTGCCAGAAACGCCAGGAGCTCAGGTTAAAGCTCACAAAACTATTTCAATAACCTCCAATCAGCAAATGAGAGCAGGTAAACGGATTCCACACAAAGGCGTAAACACCGAGCGGACCCGACGCATCAGAATCAGCTTTCTCTTTTTCGGCTTTCTCACTCGGCGACACGTACACGCCGTCGGGGCTGAAAGCAGACAGCTCACTGATTCTGATGCGTCTGCGATTTGCCACTTTGTGTTTACGTCTTTTTTGCGTTCGATTCTGAGCTGCAGATTTTGTCTTTCTCAAACCCAAATTCACTGAACCAGCAGCAAAAGAAGATCCAAACTACACTTCACATTTGATAAATCATCAGTAATCTTCTCTCACGTTTGCCGTTTTGTTTCCACCACGATAAACTCACTGTTGTTTACAGCGCTGTCGGACGCTGCCTTTTCTTTCTTTTTTAACTTAAATGACCTCGGACAAGAAAGCCTGATTTCTGCTGTTCAATACTGAAGACGTTTAAACTTTTTAAAACTATGCAAAATTACAGAATATTTTTAAGGTTATCTGCTATAAAAAGCCAGGCCAGGAAAATCTCCTTCATGTTTTTCTGAGTTTTATTCTCAGTTACTTTGACACAAAGGCATCTGCTGTGATGCTTACTCCTCTGATGAAGTCTCACAAGTGTCAGTACTGATAAATGATCAGAATTATAATATTTCTGACTGTCTGAGGCAAAATTGAATCGAATCGAATCAGCACCTTGTGAATCACAATCGAATGGATTGTAGAAAAAAGTGATGATACCCAGCCCTAGTGAGTAGCCTAGGCCGACAGAAGTGGATGTAGCTTTGGGTAATGACAAAAGATGAAAAGAACTATTGATTATTTTTTCTCTAAGTTAAGGCCTGATCCGTCTGAAATTGATAGCCAGTGCTCTGACACAGTGCCATCAATCTCTGAACGCTGAAAAAGCACAGTGTATCCAGAAAACACATTTTATGCAGCGATAAATGCACGGCCCAAGTGTCCCCCCTCTCTCTCTCAGAGGCCGAGATGATGATTAAGTTTAACATTGTCTACAATATTGCCAAAGAGTGCCAAAGCACTTTAAGCACAAGCACTTTTTCAGTAAAGTATTTTTCTTGTAGAACTGTGCTCCAAATAAAGAGTTAGGCGCACCAGTGCAAACCTTGGCAAAAAGTTAGTCTAGAGCCCTGAACTCTACGCTTTGAATGCAAAGAAAAATGGCAAAAATGAGTGAAACATTAAACTTTAGGTCCAGCTATCCTCACCTGCTTGGCTCTCTCCTCTTGCTGTAACATCATGGCTGCTCTATGCTGAGCCATCTTCAGCTGATCATCCTGTGTGAGGCCAGGTGGTGGCAAACCAGAGTGGTCCATGCCCATGTGTATACCGGGTGGAGGGGGCCCGCTAGGAATCATGCTCATAGCTGGGATCATACCCATACCAGGAGGCATGGGGGGCATAGGCATTGGGGGCATGGCAGGGATACCTGGCATCTAGAGAGGAGGAAATACAGGAGACCGATGTAAATGTGAAGCGCGAAAGACTGAAGTGAACTTGTTTGTGTGACCATCTGAGTGAGATATTAAGGTGTTCAGTGAATTTCTGTTTCGGTAAATTGCTTCTTAGCACCATTTAGCAGAGGTCTACAAACAGATAAAACATACTCAACTGTAACACATTTGCAAGAGTGAAAACTTAAATAAAGGTACTTTCGTCTGCTCCGTTGAGTTAAAACAGCAGATAGCTCTATTATATTTGATTTAGTAGAAGCCCGCCCTGACAGAACGAGAAGCATGTCCTCCTAGAACGGGATCTTTTCCTTGTTAAGTAAATGTGTAACACTGTAAATTTTGCATACCTTGTCTATGAACTTGCTTTAGTTATTCACAGACTAAATCCTGAGGCCACTAAGGTGGAAGCCTTCTGCCTCCTGGCTATGCCAACGATTCTGATCTTAAAAACTGAACAGGATTGGTGACACAGGGCAGTGCTGCCTGAGTCCAGCACCGACTGGAAACGCATCAGACTAATTGTTGTGGACTAAGCTCTTGTGACACTTGTAGAGGAACCAAATGGCTTGTAAAAATGGGCCAAACACCCATTTTAATGAAGCAGCCCCATAGGACACTGCGAAGGACCAGGGTAAATGCCTTCTCAAAGTCCGCAAAACAAATAGCGGTAGACTGGATGGGCAAACTCACACACACCTCAAATATCCTTGAGAGGATAAAAAGCTGGTCCAGTGTTCAAAAATGGCAACCGTTAAACATGTAAATCAAAATATAGAAAAAACACTACACTGACATGTGGTTCACCATTGTATACTGCAGTATTAAACAGATATCAGCGTTTCCCTCCAAATTACCTGGGAGCCCATTTGTTTATCATCAGGTTTGCTGAGGAGAATCCCAGTCTGTGGAGGGACACGTACAAGACACAGTTTCTTTAATTTTAAAGAAAAGGCGGGGAGGTCAGAGAAACAGAGCTAGGATAGCTAGGATTTACTAATAACTTTTCCTCAGACTTTATTCAAGACTAGTCTAGCGTAGCCTGAAAGGTCATCAACAGTTAGAAAAAGCTTCATCACCATACCAAACAGCTGAGCGATGACCGGATAAAACTGAATTTAAACGCATTTACCTGCATCATGTAGCCCTTCAGTCTGTCAATCAACTCCTCTCTGGGACCTAAAGAGAGAAAGAATGAATCGGAAACAGCTGTTAAACAAGGTAGATATGAATCTAGGCTTGTAATATGTACACCAAAAATGTACCAGAACAACTCTGAGCGCATTTTAAAGTTGTGCAAAACTAGCTAACGCTGACCGCTTCGTATTAAAGTTAGCAAAGCAGCTAAACCGCTGCACTAGTTACAGAACTCATATTAAGGAAAATAGCTAACCAAATGGTCATAACTTTATCCAACTTGCATCACAGGGATTAAAATGTCACGTACTCGATTAATTAGTGCGTGAAATGAACTCAACAGAGTGTAAACATAACGCAGGCCTAGCTTAAACTCGTTGCAACGGAAGCATTGCGTTTTAACGCTACTAGCTAAAGTTAGCAACTGGCTAGCTGCCGATAGCCAAATACTGTCTATGTTAGTGCTCTACGCGGGTGTTCTTCTTACCCATGTTGGGTACTCCCAGCTCTGCCAGCTTGCCCTGAAGATCCGGGATGCTCCATGTATTCAGAGCTGCAATAGCACTCCCCAAATCGGACGGGAGAGAGTCAGTGCCCGGCGGTCCGTCGGATGCCATGTTGAGGTTAGCTCAATGGAACAACGGCGGCAGCGAAGCACACGCGAGAGCTTGGGAAAGACGCAATGCACCACGGGACGTGAAGTATGAAGAGAGATTTTTTCTTTTAATTCAATGCACACTTACCCCAATAATCAGTCAGAACACGTGCTTTCAAAATATAAATTCCTAATAAGAGAAAACATAAAGAGGGGCAAAAATCATATTCTTCAACTGTAGTCAATACATTTGTGTGATCTCATAATCCGTCATCATTTCAGACAATGCACACACAGCCTAGTCACCCTCAGCTTGAACTTTAGCCATCAGGTAAAAAGATACAGACTAATACAATCCCATACAAACAGACGCTAATCTGTGGCCCCAATCCCCCCCCTCCCCCCCATAGACTGTGATCATTTACACATTTCTGTGCGATCATTACACCCTAAATTCTGTTTATTATCTACATGTTATTATTATTATTATTATTATTATTATTATTATTATTATTATTATTATTATTATTAATTTAATTGTTTGTTTTTTTTTAAATTTTTTTACTATTTGTTCTTTCTGTCTATTTCATAGAAATAACGCTCATGGACATTACACCTTATTTATAAATCGTATTTCTGTTTATTAAAACCTTATTTAGCATAGTTCCAACAGCACCCCCCCCCCCCACACACACACACACACTCAACGTGCAATATCACTGACCACACTGCACCTCTCAATGCACCTGCTAGTTGGATGGCATGTATGTGTATGGATATAGATGTAAGCGTGTATGTGGAAATATGTGTGTGTATGTACGTACGAATGCATATATGTATATATTCATATATTCATATATGTATGTATGTGTGTGTGTGTTGCTGGTGTATGTATAACTTGTACATATCTTTCTTGTGTAAATGTAAATTTGTTGTGTAAATACTTTGGCTATTGTGTACTTCACACACATGGAGAGATGCCAAACTGCCTTTCATTGTTCTTGTAACAGTAACAATAAAAAAGCTATTCTATCCGATTCTATTCTAGATGCGCTGCTACCCGAAGTCACTAGATGTCATTGTTGGCTGCTTAGACTTGAAATCCTGTAAATGATGCCGTTAGAAGATTAAAAAACTTCTCTATTTTTACATTCATAACATACAAGTCTACTGAAATTTAAAAATAGTTATAAAATAGAAATACTGTACGTAACTAAACTTCAAAAAGAGTCTAACACTTGGTAAATGTGGCGGTTTTTTTTTTAGTTAGGATAAGTATTTACAGAGCGATATAAAGGGATTTTTGTCTTTTAAAGGGCAGCTTATTGCATGTGAACACACAGTACCATAATGAACTACAGTATCAAGTAAAATCTGCTGCAAACAAAGAGCACAACACGACAGAACAGTGCACGAATCCCTCCCTTTCAGTGTAGTTTTATGACCTGTGGGCACTGCGCAGTCGCATTGAAACAAGGGTACACAGCGGCAGCAGGGCGTTTCTTCTGTATAGAAAAGAGGGGAGGGTACAAGAAGGGTACATACTAAACATGGAACGCAGAGCATGTTGAATTTCCGTGTAGCTATTTTTTTTTTCAGAGGAAACGCATTTGAAGGTAAATATGAGTTTTCATCCTTCAACATCACTTTGCATCAGCAGTTTAGTGTCGGGCTGCACTTTGCCAATCGCGTTTGTCCTCCTGGCATGAACTTCTTCTTTTTTAAGAGCAGAACTGGAAGTTTGTGAGTTATTTTTTAGGTTAGTTTGTGATGCCGGAACAAACCACAGTGAAACAGCAGTCTGTCCCAGATTTCACGAGAATAATAACCATCAATCATTAATCATTAATGTGCTGATTCCGCAAAATTTGCTTTTGCTGTCTTACGCTTTATTATTATTGTTATTATTATTATTATTATTATTGGTTTTAACTGTGTCTGATGGAAGTGAAGCCAAAGGAAACTCGTCAAACCGCTGTTCGCTTTGCTGGTTGTGTTTCGTTCTTTAATTTCAATGTTTTCCCAGGGACCACACCTATCTATCACAAAAGCGACTTACTTATCTGTGTGAGCCATGCGTCCAAGTTAAAGTTTTATAAAGAGCTAAATCTGCGTGAGCTGAGGCGCATGCTCCAACGAGCATTCTCCAAATGTAGCGCAGTGTTTCTAAAAGCTGTGTTCTTCTGCAGACTCTGATGAGAAAAAAACACAGTAGTCACCATGTTCCCTGCAGCGGTCACAGTGCGTGCGTGCGTGTGTGTGATCTCTCTGTTGGTCTATTTTCTCCAAACACTTTGGATATTTTTTCTCACAGTAAACTGTGTTGCAACATGAACCCCTGCATGCAGAAATACACCACAGGCGGTCAGAAGGCTTACTCATGCCACAAACTCTTGACTCCACCCTCCCAAAGGCAACACTTACTTACTATCAGCATGCATTTAATCAGCTCGAGTTGTGAGGAGGAAACTGGACTCAGACAATCATCAGCAGAAAAGCATTAGTCATACATTGCTGATGATTGCAGTGTTTTCACGGCCTTTGCATGCCTGCTGCTTCAGTCGTGTGTGTTTCTACCCATGGCTGCACGACCCCTATGTTAAAGGAAACATCCTGCTGATGTGCCAAAACAAATAAGTAAAAGAGCCGGGTTATGGGTTGGATAAAAGTGCACATTCTCAGTTTTCTTGTCATTATACTAAGTGTTGCATTGCTAGATGATACAGTACAGTACACACATGCATGCGCATTCTTGTGTGCTGCCACCCGGACTGGGGGGAAGGCTAAGCATTTGTGTTGGGATATGGAGTGAGGGTATGTAGGCTGCATGTATTTCTCATGTGAGGAGAAGTAAAATATTCATTAGAGTCCGACTGAACTGTTGTTGGGTAAAATGTGCCCCGATGGCAGCCAGCAGAGGTAAAAACCACACGACTAAAGTTTTAACAGAACACGTTATGATCCTTTGTTGTTGGTTTAAGTAATGGGGTCATGGGTGTTTTGTCATGGAACCAACTTAGAGTGACATGCATATTGAAAGCATATGAGTAATTGTTTGTGGTCTGCAAGCATTTCATGGTAGTGGGTGTGTTTTGTGAGGGGCAGTGGCGTTTTTCCTCACAGAGCTGTCACCTGACACACTTCTGCCTATAGCCAGTAGCTCCTCCCGTTCTAGGAAAAGTTAATTAGGTATTAAGTGAATTTATAGGAGTGCTCAAACATGTCATTCAAGTGACAATGGGCATACGTTAACAGTTGGAAAATAAAGATGTTGAAATCAGGCGTAACTCCTCCTTCCTGCCACATTTGGCACATCCCTCGCTGGAGGTTGACTATAAAAGTAGTACAGAAGAGTCTGTCTGGACTGGTTTGGCAGTTCTTGGGATCAAACTAGAAGGTGCAGTTTGGAGGAGAGGTAAGAAACAAACACATGGGCCTGACATAAATCTGAAAACCTGCATTTTTAACCAGACATTTGTTAGGATTTCATGATGGACTTTGCAGTGAGGGGAAGAACAGTGAAGCACATTTTTATTAATGTCATAAAGGGATGGAAGTGGTCAGCAGGATGGATCCATGTATTCGTATTTATGCCGTATGCTGACCGCACCATCCTAATGTTTTTGCTAAAATTGAGTCTCATTAGACCAAAAAAATTTATATTGTTCAATTCTGCAGAACATGTGTGAACTGTAGCCTCAATTTCTTCTACTTAGCTCACGGGAGTGTCCTACTGACGTAGCCCATCTGCTTGTTGTGTGTGTGTTGTGTGTTTAGAGACACTCTTCTGTTTACTTTGGTTCTAAAAAGCTGTTATTTGAGTTACTGTTTGCTTCCCATCACCTCAAAGCAGTCTGACATTTCCATTTTGACTTCTGACATCAAGAAGACCTTCACCAGAGAACTGCCCCGCGCCAAAATTTACTCCGTTTTGGCTCATGCTCTGTAAACTGTAGAGATTGCTGGGATTTCCCCACAGCAGATTAGCAGTTTCTGAAATACTTAGACCAGCCTGTTTGACAACAACTGTGCCACATTCAAGGTCACTTAAATCACATTTCTTCCTCATTTTGATGCTCAGTTTGATCTTCAGCAGGTCGTGTTGACCATGTTTAAATACCTGAATACATGTGATTGGCTAATTAGATATATGCATTAACAAGCAGTTTAACAAGTGTAACTCTAGAAGCCTTTTCACTGAAGATATTTTCGTGTCCACATTTAAATAGTACATACCTTTATGTAAAAAAGAAAAACACTGTAGTGATGCTAACACTGATATGTGGTACAGATGCTAAATAACTCTTTATAAAGAATGCAGGAAGAAGCAGAAGTAGTTGTTACAGTGGTGGCAAAAGTGCCTTTGTTAGTGTGAGTAGTAATGCTCGTGGTAAGAAATATAATAGTTGTGGTGCAGGCAGCCATTATGCAGCACTTTCAGCTTTGCTAGCTGTAGCTTTAGGGATCTATTAGCAGAAATAATGTGTAGTACTCATGCAAATGACCCTAATGTAGTTTCATCATGCTAGCAGCAATAGAGGCACATGTGCAAACACAAGTCTTAGTGTTGTGTAATTGAACAAGCTGGGAAACCTGCTATCACAGCTGCATGCTCAGTTTTTGGCTCTCTTAGCAGCAGCATTCTTCACTCAGTCAAATGGGCCATCTTTGTGGGTGTGGTTCTCTGTTAGCAGGAGGAGGAAACTCTTACATGGCTCCACTGCTACACAAGCCAGTGAAAGCCACTCTCTTTTCTGTTTCTGCTGTGACGGACACCTGTGGACTGAAAACAGGAAGTGCGTATCTTTATGTGCATATCTGAGGTGAGGGAGTGAAAAAAAAAAAAAGGCTGAGAGAGTTGAAAGAAGATAAAAATAAACGCCTTCCACTCTGTGTTTATTGGAAAAGACGCAGACTCAAAGCAACAAAGTGAGACTAACTCTGTCCAAAGCTCCAGTTCTGTCTGCGCCGGCACTAATGATAGAAATGCTTCTTCATCTCAGCCTCTGCTTAATTAAAGCGTCTCACAGAGAGCTTGTGCTTGTTCTTTGCCTCATGCAACCTTTATTGTGCATCAAAATACACACACCCCTGCTTTGTTATTAATGTGCTTTTCTGATTAAACATTGACTTTAAATTTAGTTCTCACTTACACTGTGCACACATTCAGTGCACCACAGTAAAAGTATCACAGATGTGCCAACTTTGCCGGGCTTTTCTAAGAATGCACATATATGGATGACTGCAAAGAAACAAGGACGCCTCGTTTGTCTTTTAAACTCTTAGTGTCTGTGCACATGGAGGGTGTGCACAGCCTCAGCTTTTGTTCTGTGATGTACGCGTAGATAGTATTGGTATGTACAAACTTGTATCTTGGATCTCACTGGATAACCTTTTCACTTTTGTGCTCAATTTCTCACTTTCTTTGTTTTTGTGCAGGGTTGTCCGCTGCCGTGATAAGGACAGGGTGTGATCCTGCACTGCGTGAACGTGGCAAAAAAAGAACAACAGACGGGGACTGGTGTTATCTGGATCTTTTGTAATGAGGAAGACGTCTCTACTGTGACAAGCTTTGGATTTTTGAGCTTCTCCGTTTGTGACTGCAATCAAAGCATCCAGCTAGAGTGCAACCACATACACCACAGCCAAGCAGCAGACTAGCCTCATCAGTGTTTAATAGCATCTTCATAGCTACTGATGTTTTATTCTAACTGAAGATTGAGCCTTGAAGCCATTACCACTGTGTATCAGGTTTACATCAGCACAGTGCTTTAGATTATAAAAGCTCAATAGGCTGCTGTTGCGTCTTTAATAATTGACACATCTTTACTTCTTATTGTGGTTCCAAAGAGAATCAAATTGATAGCAGCTGTCAGTCCTACTGTTCTCCGTTAACTCCACAAGCTCAAGATGGCAGAGCAGCCCATTTATGCCACAGGCATGGCCTACAAACTGAGGAGCCAGTGGGATCGTGATGAGGGCCTGGGGCAGAACCACAATGCGGTGAAGTTCTTGGGTCAGGACTATGATTCTCTGAAAGCCCAGTGCCTTCAAAGTGGGAGATTGTTTGAGGACAGCCTGTTTCCTGCTGTAGCGTCATCTTTGGGATTCAACGAACTCGGCCCCAGATCGGCAAAGACCAGCGGCATGCGCTGGATGAGGCCCACGGTGAGAAATTGCGGCGGTGGCCGTGTTTTTGTGTCTTTTGCCCAAGCGTGGGTAAGGGGAATATAGAAGCCTTTCACATCATTTATTGTAGATGTTTAAAGTTATAGACGGTGTTTCCAGATTTATTTACTGTGTTTTTTAGAAGGTTAATATCATTTTAATGTCAGACAGTTATAATACACTGTGTTGCTAAAAGTATTCACTACCCCATTAAATAATTAAATGGAGGTTTTCCAATCACTTCCTTGGACATAGGAACTGTGATAGGATTCCACCTGTGCAACAAGTCCAGACATGAAATTTCCTCACTACTAAATATTCCACAGTCAATTGTTCGTGGTATCATAACAAAGAGCAAGCGTTTGGGAATGACAGTAACTCTGCCAGTGTGCTTAATGCTTTAACATAGCAAGAAATGTTGGTGATGGCCACTTCCTGTTCCAACATCACTGCACACCAGTGCACAAAGCAATGTCCATAAAGACATGGATGAGTGAGTGTGGTGTGGAAGAACTAGACTGGCCTGCACCTCAACCTGAAAAAAAAAACACCTTTAGGAAGATCTGAAGATGTTATACCTGCAAAAAGTGGACCATCAACATATTAAACCATATGTATTAAGAATAAGATGTCACTTGAATTCATATAGGTGTGAAGACAGACGAATTAATGCTTTTGGCAACCTAGTGGCGCTGTTTTTCTACAGTGTAGCAGACCACACCCCTGAATTGTATTAGGTCTTATCTGGCTGCACTGCATCACAATGCAAATGTCTGACTCATGCCTACAAATGCCTCACTCAGATATTTGGTGGTTTTTAAAGTAGCAGCTCCTTTGTAAACAATGTGTAATGTCTGAACGAGCCACTAACAGTAGAGTAGGTAATTGTCTGGAGAATTCACAGCAAGCAAGTGGACATCTTGATGTCCTGCACATGACTGCAGCACCATAGCCTGAGCCATAGTATTTTAAATATGTGCACCCATCTGACAAGAGCTATCTGCTGTTGCATGCCCTGTAGTCTAAAACTCGTGTTAGTGTGCACACATTTAGTGCACCAGTGCCTAAAAAAACCATGTCCCATGACCACCTGCAGTGGGTGTGTTTAAGCAGAGCTGGCAAGCACTAACATTTGACAGCAGTCCCAATCTAAGCAATTCGCTGTTGTTCTGGCAACAAAGCCTCTGCACCCCACTTCCACCGGGCGCACCTTGATCTTCCAGCCTCTGTCCTCTGCCTCAGCTGCCAAGTTGGCACACCGCAGCTTCTTACGCTCGAATCCTTCCTCAATTGCGTCCTCCCATGGTACCGTCGGCTCAATGATGTAAGCACGTTTTGGAGAGTTAGACCAAAGGACGAGGTCTGGTCGCAGAGTAGTTGTTATGATCTCTGCGGGAAAAATTAGCCTCTGATCCAAGTCCATGTGCATCTGCCAATCCCTGGCAACCTCCAGCGGTCCCAGGTCCGGGGTTGGGGGGCTCGTCCTCGGCTTGTCTCCCTCCCGGACAAATGCTTATGAAAACTGACGCTCCTCTTGGTTCGTGAAAGGTTGAGCGTTGATGGATTTTCTTTTGCACTCAACTTTCTCGGCTAGACACCCGAGGACCTGGTTGTGTCTCCATGTGTATCTGCCCTGAGTAAGGCTAGTCCTACAACCAACCAAGATGTGCTTGAGTGTGGCTGGGACTGTACACAGAGGGCAAGATGGGTCCTTTCCAAACCACAGCTCCAGATTTATTGGGGAAGGTAGCACATCGTATATCGCTCAGATGATGAAACTTAGTCTATTAGACTCCATTCCCCAGATTTCACTCCATGTGCGTTTCCTCTCCCAGTTCATCCAGCGATCCTGCTTGGTCAGCGCTACCGCTCTAGCATGTCTTACTGTTTCCTCCTGTCGACGCACCTCCTCCACTACCATTTTCCGATGTTCGGTTACAGATGCCTGTTGCCACCGAGGTGTTACTGCTTCAAGTCCAAATCCTCCTCTGCCCTGTTGGACGTGGTGGGTCACGTCCAACAGGGCAGAGAAGGACCTTATTTATTTTATTTACTTTCTGTCATATAGTTGCTGGGTTATAGGCGGATAAGACTGTTTATTATGGGCAAAGTTTAAAATAATAAAGTCATTGTATATCAGAATATGAGCCAAAAGCTCAGACTTCAGACTGCTGTAAATGATTTGTTTCAGACATTTCGTTATTATTATTATTTTCTCTGGACTCTGCATGATGTCAAAGAGAGGGCATATTCCAGATATGGTCATCTCAAACCCTGAAGTTCCAACCATCACCTATAACAGCTCACCTCTAAGGTCTTTTATTACCTGGTACACTTAAGCAAGCTTTCTTCACAGACTTGAGGTCTTATGAGGGGCCTCTTATATCACATCGTCTACCATGTCACGTCTTTTCTTCTCTCATCACCTTTTACTCTGTTATAAATACACCAGTGTGGTCTGTGAAGCAGCACCAGAGAAGAAAGTGGAATTGTATTTGTGAGCATGCCTTGAACACGGTGTGCTCTCTTTTTTTATTCTATTTGCAGACACTGTGGCAAGTTGCTGTTGTCAGTTCTGCAGTAACAGAGCGAGCTGTGGTCTTAAAAGCTTTGCCTTGTGATAATTTCGGCTTTCTTTTGAGTATGCAGATCGTCACGTTATCATGAGTGTATGTTTTTTGTTTCTTTGTTGCATCTAATGCTTTTCTGAGGTCTCAGCCTTCCAGAAATAGCACTTCATAATGCATGCATCACCTGCACCACAGGATCTGTAATATTTACACTAAGAGGGTCATGATGCCCCCCCCGCCAAAAGGCTTTGTGTGAGTGTTTAAAAATGCCCAGGATGCCTCAGTGAGTTAGGCCATGTGTTGAATAGTTGGCATGTTTGCTTAGCATGACACAAAATATTTGTTTTTATAGCTTCGTGGGGTTTCTCACGCTCACCACACTGAGTACAAAAAGGTTTAGGAAGCAGGAAGTTGTGCAAATCAAATGTGAACAAAAAACACTAGACTGGGAGATTTTTCAGAAAAGAGCTTTGACAACTTTAGGATTTGCTTGCCTAGCTCGCTACAATGACTAAGAGTATTGTGCTTGAAGCTAGCTCCATTAATCCCAAAGAAAACTACCTTCTTACAACTTCTTACTCAATTTATTATTTGGTATTAAACTAATAAAAAAAGACTCTACTTGATCAGTTACTTTATTAGAAGCTGTTTTAACTGTGTCTACTAGCTATAATTAGCTAAAATAGCTTTTGTGTGTATGAACTGCCACCTTGATACCCGCTGCTCCCAGGAAGCAACTTAAAACAGTTCACTCCATCTGTCGATCTAAGAATACATGAATTTTAATAAGGTATAAACAAGCAGATCATCTGTAGAATAGAGCATTTTGTATTTATTATACTAGCAGATGTCTGTGCTACAGTATTGTCTGGCCTGTTTATGATGTTAACCCTAAATTTAAATGAAATGCTGCTTGTGTTGTAGATGCATTTAAAAAAAACAAACAGGTCATTTTTAATTCAATTAAATTCAATTTTATTGAATCACAACAAAAGTTGCCTCAAGGCGCTTCATTCAGCCCTGTGCTAAGTGGTTTCCAGGCTATGTGATAATTTCATAATATGTGATAGAGATAAGAATCTTCAGGAGCCTGAGCTGTACCCGTGTGCCAGGTTTGGTTGCTCAATTCCTGATAGTGTTTGAAGAGTTGGCAGACAAAGAAACAAGCACACAGACAGAAATGTTGCGTGTTCCTCCTGCACTAATCCAGAGTTGTTTCTAAACCTTGACTGAAAGACTACATGTTTTAAAAACTATTTGGAGCCCACGTGTTGAAAAGTAGAAGTTTTGTTTTGTGCGTGCAAGATCTGGTTAATTGTCCCAAGCTTCAGTTTAAAAGTAGCAATCTGACAAGATAGACCAGACAATTGCCCAGCTCGATTCACACATGACGGATACGAGAGAGCGGCATTGGATTGTCTGCCAGCTAAGAGTACAATGACTGTTTCCCAGGGAAGAAATAAATGCATGTATCTGCTGTGTAGTAAAGTTTGTAACAGACAGTAAGTACATAAATAAACTGGGAAGTTTGCTGTGTTCGTTGACTATGTTGGACTGTTGCAGAGCAGGATGTGGGTTGCACAAGAGACATTATACGCAGAGACATAGCACTCAATTCTGAATTGCTGCCCTGCTACACATGAGTTTAGGTTTCCTGCAGCTGCCAAATCCCACTTTAACTCCTGACTGTAAGCACTCCTGTCAGGGGTTTCAGGCTCCTGGTAGCCACGGAGCTTGAAAAAGACACTTAACTTTAGATTATAGAATCAAAGTGGGCAGCTTTGTAGACTTGCTTCATTAGCTCTGTTATTGTTGCTTCAGTTCATGTCTGACACTAATCATCAGTTGGAGATAAGACTGATAAAGATGCAGTGTTAAATGACAGATTACTTGCATAAATCTCTAATGATTAATTTTTAATGTTTCTTCTATCAGGGAATGGGTACCATTGGTATTCTTGCTATCATTGTTTGGGTTTCCAGAGCAGGTTCAATGAGATGAAAATGAGAAAAGAAAGGGAGGAAGACGACATGTTTGCAAAATGTATGTCTGAAGGCAAAGAAGTGCTAATTTGTGTGTTTGTGTGTGTGTGTGTGTGTGTGTGTGTGTGTGCACCGACAGGAGCTCTGCAAACGGCCCGAGTTCATCGTAGATGGAGCTACTCGCACTGACATCTGTCAGGGTGCTTTGGGTAAGTCCCATTGGGAGTGTTCCCAACTGTTTCAGTGTTACTACTGCATGATTCATCTATTAGACCCGAGGGGTAGAACTGAGATTTAATCTGGCAGAAAGCAAAAGAGAACACTGCCAAAAGAACAAACAAACAGGTAACTGAGTGCATAGATGTTAGTTGCTGTGCTAAATCTAGGGAGATGCTGGATGCAAGTCATGAATAAGTGAAGCTTCCCTCTACTCCGCATACAGCATGAACTTCAGCGAGACACAGAACCTTTCACAGCAAAAATCTGATATAGAGAGTGGGATAATCCAGATATGGTCTTGTGGTAGTTCTTTCGGGGAAAAGAAAAGTTTTAGTTTTTAAAAAATATATATTTTTTATTTTATATAACATTTATAATTTATGCCTTGTCATATCTGTAAGCAAAGGCATCTTCCATTTCTTTCAGTAGATATCTTAGGCACTGCCAAAAGTATCGCAAAAACCTCCAAAATCCTGAACCAGAAAACATAATACATTACTCTGTTGAAAAGGATCAGTGTTCGTGTAAACAAGACTAAGAAATCACTTTTTAAAGGCTTTACAGACTTCAAATCAGAAAACCTTTTTCCCCCCCATAGAGGTCTTTTTGCAGCTGCATGCAAAAACCATATAGAATGGAGGCTCCACCTACATCTATATTTCCTACTGTCTATGGACACAAAAAAGTTTAGGAACTCCTGCGTGTTACTTGTATGAAAATATAAAACTCAATGACTTTATTTTTATCTTGAGTATAACTTTCAGCAGAGAAGTGTAGCACTGTTGTGTGTCAGTAACACAGCCAAAATAAAACCTAAAGTTTCAATAACATGTCAGTCACAACTCCTCCCATAAAAGACAAGATAACACAACACCGAACGCAACACGGTTTTGACGGTAAAAGGATAATTGTAGGTCTTGTAACAGAGAATATGATGACAGTCAAACTGCTAAATGAACTATGCCAGTCATTGGCTTCCCATCTTCTAGCCAATGCTCTTTGGCAACACAGTATAATAATGGAAGTGGCAACTGTGGCTTGAACCCACTATGGAAGTCCTACTAACAACATGAGTGAGTCATGGCGAGTCTGAGATTCTGTGCTCGCCTCTCCCATTTCCCAGAATGCAAAGCCTGTGCAAACCTTTACTCTTTGTGGGTGAATTCCAGTTTTGTGTGTGGCTAAAAGTTGAAATTATTTGCTAATGTAAACACAGACTCGTGCTTATCATGACAGCTCTCAGTTGATTTATAATGGTAGTAAAACTGTCTTTGCGTTTCTTCAGGGGACTGCTGGTTGCTGGCAGCCATCGCATCGCTGACCCTAAATGACCATCTCCTCCACAGAGTGGTTCCTCACGGACAGGGTTTCCAGCAGGGATATGCTGGCATCTTTCACTTCCAGGTAATGACTACTGACAGCTTCATATCCTTTCCTTTTGTTTTTTCCAAACATATCAAAGGATAGCGCCTGAAAAACACTGCAGACAGCTGTTACACGTGACCAGCTGCAAGCGGTTATCAGGCCAAAAGCAGGTTACTGAGGCCTGAATATGGGTATGGGCTCTCAAACTAAGTGCAAGTGATTCCAAACATGACAATTTATACGCAGGTTGTGATGTCGGCTGCTTATATAACACAGATGAGCTGCTGAGCAATGCTGTTTTTTTCCCCCCTCAATTCCTCAATGACGACTTTCAAACTGAGGTGGAAAACTGATATTTATCTGAAGATATGGGGAAGCTGTGAAACACCAGAGATTGGACTTTTGAATTCGCTGCATCTCACTGCTTCCTGTTGTGTTATTTTGTTGTAGAAACAGGACATAATGCAACACTTCTTGCTGTGCAACTTTTTTTTTTTTTTTTACGATTTTTGTCGGCATTTCTGGGCACGAGCTGGTGCACATGTTAGAATCTAATCCACACAAGATCTGGCAAGTATATATACATTGTAGACCCTCACTAATATTCGGTTAAAAGCCCCATAGCAGATCGATTCAGAGCTTGAGATCAGAGCTTTAGGAAGGACATTAAAAAAAAGCTTAATGTTAGTCTGCTCTGTCCATTCCAAAACCAGTTATGATGTGTTTGGGATCATTGTCCTGTTGGAATACCCAGCTGAGTCCAAGTTTCAACCATTTAGTAGTTGCTTTGAGGTTAAGTTAAAGAATTTATTACTCCACCCATGTGAAATGTACCAGTACCGCTGGCAGCATAACGGCCCCAGAACATGATGTTACCGCCACCGTGCTTGCCAGTCGGTGCAGAGTTCTTAGATGTGAAAGCCTCACCTTTACTCGTCCAAACACATCTCGTCATTGTGGCCAAATAGTTGAATGTTTGCTTTGTTTTACCATAAAACTTTTCACCAGGAGGCATTTGGCTTGTCCATGTGGGGAACTGCTTATGGTTAACAGATTACTTGGATGATACTTTGGGTTCTCTTGCAGACAGGATAATTTTTACCTGTGTCCACTTGTTTGTTGTTCTGAGTATCGGTTAATCCAATGACTGCTGTCAAATCAGTCCTACAACTACCAGTTGTACTCAATCATGATCACTAATGAGAAGTTAAAGCCCTCGGCCTTGTCAAGTTGAGACATTATAGAACCTAAATCCAGTTTATTAAAATATTTAACGTCCCAAGACCCGAACTCTCTCATGTCATACATTTTTAATTTCTCCTTGCTATGTGGGATGATTGGGACCCAGTGAATGGAAAAAAACAAGAATTACCTGAATATTTTTTTTTTTTTTTTTTTTTTTTTGGGGGGGGGGGGGATTTTTTTAACCTGAGTTTTGCTTCTGAGAAAAATGAGATCCACATATGAGTACATTCGCTTTATATTTCAATAGAACAGGTGCAGTATAACATCGTACGTGGATTTCAGGCCCTTGTAGAGCAAAATTTTGTGTTTTGGTCTAGACAACCTAAAATGTGTTGTGCACATATGTGGACGCCAGGTCCTAGAAGGTTAAGTGAGTATATGTATCTATAGGAGCCTTTACGTGGATTAGAGGAAGTCCGCTGTAAACCCAGTCCTTGTTTTTTAACGTCATATGGCTTACTGTTTCCTTGTATTTAATTCTTTGTCTGCGTCTGACAGACAGGGATATTACCTGCAGCTTGCTTACAGCCATAAGGTGTGTTCTGGTTTTGAAATGGAGTCGCAGTAGGAAGAGTATCAGGGCGTTGTCAGTTTCACAGTATTTGCCAAGAAAACTTGAGCAGCACCAGATTCTCTGAAAAATGCCCAACGACTATTCAGCTGTAGGCCCGACGTTCAGGTTCTTCTTCTTTGAACAGTATCCAAAAGCTTAATTTTCTGAGAAGAAATAGAAGGTTAAAAGGCGGCGTTGCTGCTATAAGCCTGTCTTTTTGTTTGTCAGTCCACACTTGAGTCGCCCAAGGTAACTGACCTCACACCCCCTCACCCTGCCAGTGGAGATCTGAGCGTGCTCTCCAAACTGGCAAAAAGCCACTTCCTTATCAGAAACTGCAAGTTTAAGCACAATCTAATCTTTCAAGACAAAGGTAAAGTTGACTATCCCCCGTCAAATGTGTTGAGTGCACATCGTAGCTCAGTGTAACAAGTTCTGCTTTGCAACATAAATACAAATGTTTTCTTTGGTGTGAGCCTCTTGCTGCCGACTAGGGCTTATCAGCTGAACTTTGCACACAACAAACACTCACAAGCAACATAGCTGCTGCGCGCGCTGTGGCGGGGACACAGGTGTTGGCCTGACAATGCTACCTTTTATGTTGCGGCCAGTGAGCAGGTAAGCAACATGCACATGCAGCCCAACGCTAGATAGGGAGTCGTATTAAAGCAGTGGTTTATGATTATTGCACTTTCAATTTGAATGTGGTACGTTTACAGCCGAAGTGAGGGAAGATGTGATTAGAGTGTGCAAATCCACGCTTTATTCTTTTAGAGTGGATTTTTCACCTCTTTTTTTTGCTTACTGGCACTTACAGAGATGCTGCTAGTTATTATGGTGTTATTATCTGCATGGTTTTCAATGATAAAGCAGTCTCCAGTGACAGCAGTTCGTCATCACATCAATTCATTTGTAATGTTTTGCCCCAACTGCACTTTGATTTAATGCTAATATAGCCCACTTCAGTGGCATGTATTAGCATTTCATTAAGTATAGCAGTGCTATTGAAGCCTGTCAAGCTGATGTTTGGTTGTTCTGACAAAGCAGAATGAAAAACTCTACAGTGTGTCCTGCTCTAGTGTTAGACCCTTTAAAATGTCAAATGTGAAATAAATGTGTTGAGGTTTTGCAGTTATACGGCTGCTAACGATGTGATGTTGACTTGTTTGTCATTTTGGATGTACAGTGGGGCAAAAAAGTATTTAGTCAGCCACCGACTGTGCAAGTTCCCCCACTTAAAATGATGACAGAGGTCAGTAATTTGCACCAGAGGTACACTTCAACTGTGAGAGACAGAATGTGAAAAAAAAAAATCCATGAATCCACATGGTAGGATTTGTAAAGAATTTATTCGTAAATCAGGGTGGAAAATAAGTATTTGGTCACCTCAAACATGGAAAATCTCTGGCTCTCACAGACCTGTAACGTCTTCTGTAAGAAGCTTTTCTGTCCCCCACTCGTTACCTGTATGAATGGCACCTGTTTGAACTCATCATCTGTATAAAAGACACCTGTCCACAGCCTCAAACAGTCAGACTCCAAACTCCGCCATGGCCAAGACCAAAGAGCTTTCGAAGGACACCAGGAAAAGTATTGTAGACCTGCACCAGACTGGGAAGAGTGAATCTACAATAGGCAAGCAGCTTGGTGTGAAAAAATCAACTGTGGGAGCAATCATCAGAAAATGGAAGACATACAAGACCACTGATAATCTCCCTCCATCTGGGGCTCCACGCAAGATCTCATCCCGTGGGGTCAAAATGATCATGAGAACGGTGAGCAAAGATCCCAGAACCACACGGGGGGACCTGGTGAATGACCTGCAGAGAGCTGGGACCAAAGTAACAAAGGTCACCATCAGTAACACACTACAACGGCAGGGAATCAAATCCCGCAGTGCCAGACGTGTTCCGCTGCTGAAGCCAGTGCATGTCCAGGCCCGTCTGAAGTTTGCCAGAGAGCACATGGATGATACAGCAGAGGATTGGGAGAATGTCATGTGGTCAGATGAAACCAAAGTAGAACTTTTTGGTATAAACTCAACTCGTCGTGTTTGGAGGAAGAAGAATACTGAGTTGCATCCCAAGAACACCATACCTACTGTGAAGCATGGGGGTGGAAACATCATGCTATGGGGCTGTTTTTCTGCCAAGGGGACAGGACGACTGATCCGTGTTAAGGACAGAATGAATGGGGCCATGTATCGTGAGATTTTGAGCCAAAACCTCCTTCCATCAGTGAGAACTTTGAAGATGAAACGAGGCTGGGTCTTCCAACATGACAATGATCCAAAACACACCGCCCGGGCAACAAAGGAGTGGCTCCGTAAGAAGCATTTGAAAGTCCTGGAGTGGCCTAGCCAGTCTCCAGACCTCAACCCCATAGAAAATCTGTGGCGGGAGTTGAAAGTCCGTGTTGCTCGGCGACAGCCCCAAAACATCACTGCTCTCGAGAAGATCTGCATGGAGGAATGGGCCAAAGTACCAGCTACTGTGTGTGCAAACCTGGTAAAGACCTATAGTAAACGTTTGACCTCTGTTATTGCCAACAAAGGTTCATGTTACAAAGTATTGAGTTGTATTTTTGTTATTGACCAAATACTTATTTTCCACCCTGATTTACCAATAAATTCTTTACAAATCCTACCATGTGGATTCATGGATTTATTTTTCACATTCTGTCTCTCACAGTTGAAGTGTACCTCTGGTGCAAATTACTGACCTCTGTCATCATTTTAGGTGGGGGAACTTGCACAATCGGTGGCTGACTAAATACTTTTTTGCCCCACTGTATGTCTCTGTAGGGTCCAGGCAATAAGGCCTGAGTCAGCAACTGATTTGTAGGTAAAATCGTGTATTCCCAGAGCATTTGGCAAACGCTCCCTTGATTTGGTTGCTAGCAGATTGCTGTGGGTGCTCATAGTTTGGATAGACGACATTTCCTTGTCGGCAGGCACTTGTCAATTCTCAGAGCTCTGGAAACTCTGAATTTGAATACAAACAGGACAAAAACCCCTTGGTTTTAGGAGCGTGTCCTTTTTGCCTTCAATTTAAAAGTTGAGCCTTTTGAAATGTGTTGGATGGATTGCTGAGGCGAAACTTTTATTTTGAAGGTGAACATTAGCTGTTGCCTGTTAAGGTAACACTTTTTCAAGTTTTACTACCACTTAGCCAGTAGTTTGCGAGTGAGTGCTGACATGTTGGCGTCCTCCATGCAAACTACAAGCAACCATGGAAATCTGCCAGTGACCAAATCAATCACAAGGTTTTGTTGTAGCTCCTTCTTTGAAACTAATTTCACCTGAAAACAATGTGCAACTTCCTGAAATTAACCAACCCATTGTGGAAAACTAGGGGAAATTATTAGTTTATCCTTGTGCCTGCTGTTTACGTCCCATCCAATATGGCCAATATAACTCTCGAGCAATGTGCAGATCGGAGCCTGCTGTGTCAGCATCAACAGTCAAACCTGCTGCACATTTAATGAAAACTTTAAGTTATTTTAAAGGGTTGAGGTCCAAAGTAATTCACCAATTTTTGTAGTTGTTATAAAGGTGAAAGTTAGCACTAACCTTCACACACAACCCAATAGCTAAGTATGACTGTACCCTGAAGTTTCTGGCAGTTGGCTCAGTTAGCGATATAAAGTGCTTAATATACTTTAGTGTTGGCGGGCGCTCTGTCAGGCAACGATCTCGTTGCCAACTAGACTGTGAGCCTGCCAAGTGAAGGGTAAAGAGGCAGAGAGTGAAAGGGGAGGGAATGAGGAAGTGTGACAGAGAGCAGAGCGGACACACTCTCACACGACAGAGTCACATATTACATGCTTGGAGTTGTGAAGTACAACAAATACACTCGCAGTGAAAGTATCCATCCTGGATCCCTGTCAGCTGGACAGCTCAGTCATTAAAGATGCAGCACCGTGTTTGCGCGCACAAATAGCAGAACTTTTATCAATCGACTCTCAGGATTTTATCACTGTGTGAGTAAAGGCCCACTGCTCTGAAATGCCATTGGCAAAAAGGATGACATCTCCCGGCTGCTCCTCTGACTCATTTCATATCAAAGGATCAATAAATGCAGTCGCACAGGCACACACAGAGCTAAGCTAATTTACACTGGATTTTTTTGGGTTTGCTGATTCAGTTACAGTGAGGTCAGCCAAGAATAGAATGAAGAATCGTTTAGCTGATTACTTCCAGAGACTCTGTGTTCGTTTGTGTTTTGTTGACTGCAGTGTGCAGTAAATTTCATGTATAGATGCTGCTCTCTGCTACAGTGAGAGGAGCTAATGCTTCCGTCTGCTCTGAGGGAACATAAATGAATGAATGTGTTGTATGAGTGAGTGAATTATGGCTAAACAGCTTGTTAAATACACACGGCTTCACTATTGTTTTTTGCCTCTTGTGTTATTTTTTTACTATGAGCCTCTTTTGATTGTGTTTGCGTTGCCGCTAGCATATAAGCATGTTCCTACTGCTTCTTTGCTTTTGTGTGCTGCTGAGTCTTTGTAGGATTTCTTTTCTTTGTGTGTGACTTTAAGCCTCAGGACAATTTATCCAGATCTGAGTGAGTCACTGGGGAAAAAAAAAAGAAGATATCATGTGTGTGCTGGTTGTGGGAATCCTAACTGGTTTAAGAAGTGGAGAGAACAAGGAGTCTGCATGAAGAAGAAAGTCAGGGAGACAAAAGGAGAGGGGGAATGAATTATAAACAAGTCGGCATCCACAAAGGAAAGCAGGGCAGAATCCTTTATGATACTCTTTTTATAGCTCTCTTTTTACACATGGACCTTTTGACAGTTTGTTAAGCGCTTCTCAAATGTGAAGGCAGAGTCGCTGCAAGTCATGACACAGATGTGGGAATGGTTAGCTTCCCCCGGTTAGACGAGGTGTTTCTCCCACAGAGCTGTGAGAAAAAGCCTCAACAATGTCAGGTTTAATAAGCAGAATGAAGAAATGTGTGCAGGCCTGTACGTTTACCAGAGGCAGCCCTGTATTTCCTGTATATGTGTGGTTGGTTGGTGTGTGTGTGTATGCTTTGTGTCGACTTCAGCCGACCGTGTTGTGAATCCATCCATTCCTGTTAAATACACACCAAAACACTATATATACACTAACATTGTCTTGTTATGGCAGCAAGTAGCGTGCAGACATCAGTGGCTTGTTTTGGTTATTCACGAGTGCAGATATCGCAATATTGTGAATTTGCCAATGTACTTAATCAGTCCCTTGAGGAAGAAGCTCTTTCAGTCTGGATTTTTTGTGTCTGGTATCTCTTCCCCAAAGCCAAAGTGTCAAAGTTAGCAGCGTAATGTGTGTAGGAGCCCAAAGCTGAGAAAATGTTTGTGGCTCAGTTAATAACTATGTAGTTACACTTCCTGGATGTAAGTTACCCCTTGATGGCAGAACGTTGAGCACAGTCAAAGGAGTGGATGTTACAGATGGGTGTGGCTTTCAGTTTCAAACACAAAAAAAGTTTTCACCCAGTTTTTACACGCTCAAGTAGATGGATGACCTTTATGTATGTCTTATCTGATCGCTCTTTCATGCGAACAGATTTTATTGTTGCATCACAAGACATGAATTGTGTCCAGGTGGACTTACAGTAAGTCACATGCTGAGGCGTTTTGGTTTATTCCCATCAGCTGTGTTGAATTTGCTCTGAGTGCTCTCAGCTCTCTCTGCTGGAAACTAATGTGAATGACTCCAGGGTTTCATGTATTTTGGTTATGTTTCTATGGAACAACAGACTCAACAGCAGAAATTCTGCCTTGTTTTTACCCTTCTTAAACCTGTCTGGCTTATAACTCGGCCCCTGCGCCACATCATTTTTGTCCTCCACTCTCTTTTTGTGCAGCTTTTCCATCCTGTTCCTGGAAAACACAACAACAATCCAGTGTGACTTTTTTAAATTTTCTGTAAAAAAAACATTTCAGAGAAATTTGCCCTGCCCTGATTTGCATCAGACCGCCTGCTTTGGTTAGAGATCCCGACTCGCAGCTAATTTGTCATGCAAACAGACAATTACAGGACTGGTTTAGGAAAAAGTACCCATAACAAAATGTTCCTATTTTTTCCTGAACTAAGTTGTCCCTATTAAATAAAATGCGGTTAGCACTGTTGCCTCACAGCAAGAAGGTCCTGGGTTTGAATCGGATCATTTAGCCAGTGTCTTTCAGTGTGGAGTTTGGACCGTGGGAGGAAGCCGGAGCACCTGGAAAGAGCCCACACAGACACATGGAAAGCATGCAAAGACATGCAGTTAGTGGGGTTAAGTTATTTGATAATTATATCAGGTTTGAGTTAGAGTGTGAGTACCTGTCTGTCTCTGTGTTAGCCCTGTACAGAGTGTACCCTGGTCCAGCCGCCCCTCCAACCCTGACATGAATAAGTTGAAGAAAATGACTGAAAGCAAAATTACATAAAATAACTAAAATTAAATAACTGATCCACTCTTTTTTTAAAATCTTTCTTAGATGAATCCCTGCTCCAGATCATTTTTACCCTCAACTCTTTTTGTACAACTTTTCATTGTTTTGTCTTGGTCTCTTCTGCCCCCTGCTGGACAACACAGTCACATCTTATGTGTGAAAAGCAGAACAACAATTCAGGGAAATCGTTTTTTGAATCTGATCCAAAAGCATTTCACAGAAATTCACCCAGCCCTCATTTGTGTCAGGCTGCCTGATTGGTTAGAGAACATGTGAATGTGAATAACTGATTGCAGGACTGGTTTAGGAAAGCATATGAACATTTAGGGTGGTGGTGTGACTTGCAGTTAATGTTGCCTTTTATAATCTTAGTATTACAAAGATATTAAACAGGGGAACGGTTGGAAATTAGAAATAACTGTAAAATCTGTGCAGTTCAAGAGTTTCATGCTTTGTGCTGGAACTACACTACATTGTCAAAAGTATTCGCTCACTCGTAACTCACTTCAATGGTCACAGGTGTATAAAGTCAAGCACCTCAGCATGCAGACTGCTTCTACAAAGATTGGCACAGGAATGACTCGCTCTCAGGAGCTCAGTGGATTCCAGAGTGGTACCGTGACAGGATGCCACCTGTGCAACAAGTCCAGACATGACATTTCCTCACTACTAAATATCCCACAGTGAAATGTTAGTAGGATTATAACAAAGTGTAAGCGACTGGGAGACTGGGAGTGGTTGACTGTGTAAAATCAGAGTGGGGTCAGCGGGTGCTGAGGCACAAAGTGTGCAGACGTCACCAACTTTCTTCAGATCAGTCGCTACAGATCTCCAAACTTCATGTGGCCTTTAAATTAGCTTGAGACGAGAGCACAGAGAGCTTCATAGAGTAGGTTTACATGGCTGAGCAGCTGCGTCAAAGCCTTACATCACAGAGAACAATGCAACGCTTCGGATGCAGTGGTGTAAAGCACGCCACCAGTGGACTGTAGAGCAGTGGACACGTGTTCTCTGTGGAGAATGAAAGAAAGAAGAGAGTGGCAATCTGATGGATGAGTCTGGGAGAACAGCTTGTCTGACTGCTTTGTAGAAAGTTTGTTGTACCGGGGATTATGGTGTGGGGTTGTTTTGCAAGAGGGCTCAGCCCTTTAGTTCCAGTGAATGGAATACTCTGCGTTGTACTCTCAGTGCTTCAGCATAACAAGACGTTTCGAGATATTTCATGACCCAAAACTTTGAGTGAACTGTTTGGAGATGAGCCCTTCTTTTTCCAGCATGACTGAGCACCAGTGCACAAACCAATGTCCACGAAGACACGGATGACAGAATGACAAATGACAAACCCGACAGAGCACCTCTGGCATAAATTAGAACAGAGACTGTGAGCCAGGCTTTCTCATCCAACATCAGTGTCTGACTTCACCAATGCACTTCTGTAAGAATGAAAACTCCCATAAACTTAAGCTCGGGGAAAGCCTTCCTAAAAGAATCAAAGCTGTTATAGCCGTAAACGGCGAGCCGACATCAAACCCTGTAGGTTACAAATGGGATGTAACTAGAGTTCATATGCATGTGAACAAGTGAATACTCCTGGTGATGCTGTTCAGTGTAAAAGAAATGAATGAAGGATTAAAATGATCCAGTTGAGTTACCAAAGAAGGCTGTCGTATCACCCAGATAGCTGGAGACAATTTTCTTCCTGTGTTGGTAGTGATAAATTGGAAAGACACATCTGATTGGTCAGGTTTGTCTTTTTTGGTAATCCTATCCTAAATCCTATTTCAGTGAAACTGAGTAATTAGAGATTAATTAGTATTAGTTAGACTTCACAAAGGAGATTATAATAGCGCGATCTGGGATTTGAGAGAGCCATTGGGATTCAGAGGCCAACAAGTAGTACACCAATGCTAATTTATGTCTCTAACCAATTCTCATACAAGCATATTAAAAATGCACGTATAAAGGTGATAAAGAGTTTGAAATTATGGTCTTGAATGTTTTAAAATGGGCCCAGGTTCTCCAGAACTTCAGCAGAACGTTAAACCATCTCTGTATCGCTGTTCTCTGCTCTGTTCTCCACAGTTCTGGCAGTTTGGCGAGTGGGTGGACGTCGTGATTGACGATCGGCTGCCGGCGAGAGATGGGAAGCTTCTGTTTGTCCACTCAAAAGATGGAACTGAGTTTTGGAGCGCTCTGATGGAAAAGGCCTACGCCAAGTAAGAGTGGTACAGGGGACGGCACCTGAGGAAAAAAACTTTAACTTTAGCAAACGCCGATCTTTAATGTGTATTATTTTGTCCCTGTAGGGAAAGCAGCCTCTTTCATATTCTTCTTATGCTTCAAATAAATAAGAGAATCTGTGCATCCAATGATTAGATATGTTTTATTGAATGCGTCAGATCTCTGTCTGACTTGATTCTACTCAGTCATGAGTTAAGACACCAAACTTGGCATAAAGGTGCAACTTATGGCCCTGAAGTGTCTTTAGCATGTCAAATATTGTTACGTCATCATGTTACCTAGCAACCACCTACCAAGAGGCCCTTATGATGCAGCAAGCGTTGTATCTTACAAATTTTATGACAATACCATGTCATTTATATTCACAAAAAATGGTTAGGATGTCATGATGTTGCATAGCAACCACCTAACAACAGTCTAAAAACACAGACCTAACAATACTGCAGCGTGAGCATGTAAGAAAGATGCAAAAAGATTGTAAAATGTGTTACAAGTAGCTGAATGATAAGTTGTAATCACCTGTAAATTATGGATTGATCCAAATTCTGTGTGTTAACCTATGTTGTCTGCACTTGGACATGTTATGGTTTCACTTTTATCTATTTTTCTTACACTGTCATTGAGCCTTTCTGCTGTTTGCAGCCTGCGTTTACACTCAGTCAATTCTGATGCATTCTCGAAAGAACAAATGTTCCCTCGTATTTCCTTTAGTTTGTTTGTTTATGCTAACCTTACAGTGATGCACACATGACATGAAGTTGTGTCTGCTCAGGTTTTAGTTCAAAACACAATCTGATCACAATTGAGGTCAGTTTTCATTAATTGTCCCCGGCACTTCAGAAATGAGTGTTTCTGGTGCCAAAAAACTTGTGGCCGGCATGATTGAGAAATACTTGAAGCTCTTAAAGAGGGCCTGAAGAAACACAGCTGCTTGAGTGGACAGCTGTGGCCCCGGTTGTAAATTTTGGCTGGCTGTGTAGGAGAAACTCATCATTGTTCCTATAAGTTTACGGCTTCCGAGTTAAGAGAGCTTCCTGGATGAGTGTGACGTAAAAGTAAGATTACACATGTTCCTGTGCAGCCATATATGGTATTTTAGCACATTGTTAAGCAGTGACACTTTAAAATATAGAAATAAGTTTCTGCATATATTAGGGTTTAATCCTCAACTCTAATATTAAACTATGCAGTATATTTATTTATTTTGTAGCGGGACTCCATTTAATTTCTATTTCTCTGTGACGCAGGTTGAATGGCTGTTATGAGGCTCTGTCAGGCGGCAGCACATGTGAGGGTTTTGAAGACTTTACTGGAGGTGTGACGGAGATGTATGATCTGAACAAAGCCCCCTCGGACCTCTTCAGCATCATCCGCAGAGCTGTTGAAAGAGGATCACTTCTCGGCTGCTCGATTGACGTCAGTACTGCAACATTCATTATTGTTACTTTTATTTTACCAGGAACTCCCACTGGGATCAAACTCTTTTACTCTTTTCAACACCAAATACAAAATGCACAACATAATACAAAGTATAAATGATGACGCTAAACAATAAAACATAAAGTTGCTTATGAAAAGAAACATCCACAAGTCTCCTTCACTGCGTTCCTTAGTATCCTTTTAAATTCACTGGTAGATGAAGGCATGTTTTTATATTATATTCATGTAAATTATTCCAAGTCCAAGGTTCATAGTAAGAAAATGCTTTTTTTTTTTTTTTTTACTTTAACAACAATCCTTACATAAATTTACTGTCACACATTCCAGTTTCCTCCAGTGTACAATTCATTTTATAATATGAGAGATTTTGCTATATCTCTTACAGTTCAGAGACCAGCAGCTAAAAGTCAGAAAAGTCTTCTCCTCAGTATCACCACTGGGGCTCAGGAGGGTCCTGTAAACAAAGCCCGTGTATGGAAAACCAGGAGGGCGCAGTGAGGACAGGGAAAGGTCTGGAGCTGGCAGGAAGTCAGTGCAACTGTCAAGGACACTTTAGCAAAGCTTGTGTTTGCAGACAGGGAGGACTGAACTTCTGTAATCAGTTCAGGCCTCCCTGTTTAGGCCTCCCTGTTTCACTTGGGTCCAAAGAGCAAAATTAAAAAGGAAATGCGTTTTCTCTTCCAGAGATGATGAAATTGTAAATGATTGACACGAACAGGAACGAATAAACAGAGTCTGTTTGTGCTTCTGTGCTTAGGTTTAAATGACACAGGAAAAATCTTCTATATTTACCCTGTAGATTTATTCTTTGAGATTTTTGCTTTTAATGAATGTGCCATGCTGTGAGAGTGACTGCTAATTATATCGTTTGATTTCACCGACCTGCAAAAGTACGCGCGTACATCTCCTGTCTTTGTTACCGTCATTCTGATTGTCTTCATCCATGGTAAAGAGTCACCTTTTTACAAAGCTGTGATTGCAGCCATTCCTCATATGAACGATCATGAAACTGACCTCGCAGCCCCACAGTTGTTAGTCAGTGGTGCCAGTTTGGGTCATTATGCAAATGTACCGTTTAAGGTCGGGGAAACCTGCAGTCAGCTGAAACTAAAGAAGCCACACGGATGAGTGAAAACGCCACGTCCAGATGAGCAGAGTCAACTTTCACTTGTGTGAATTATAGACGTCACAAACCCCTGGTTAACTCTGTTTAACTCTTTTTGTTGTGTTGCCTCATTCTCAGATCACCAGTGCAAATGATATGGAGGCCGTCACCTTCAAAAAGCTGGTGAAGGGACATGCCTACTCCCTGACTGGTGTGGAAGAGGTGAGGTCTACAAAAATTATTTAACACAACATAAAACTCCTTTCAGATTTTCAGTATTTTGAAACTGGGTATTGATCAGGTTTGGTATCGATACTAGTGATATTCAGACTGCTCAGCTCTGCTGTTTACTGCATCGTAGAGACGTATATACATCTATGCACATCACACAAACAACTATAACTAAAGAAAGCAGGCTTAGGCAGTGTGTGTTTATTTTCTGTATTTAATGCATCTGTTTGACATTTGTTTAACCAACGAGAGGCAGCGCATTTATTTTGCACGGGCAAAACAGATTCCTCATGTTTGCTTTCCCTTTACCCTTCACCCATACGTACAGCATATTATAAAGAAATGTAAATGAAATTGTGTTGAATTTGTTCTCTTTGGCTCTTGTTTTGGGCACAGCACAAGCGTCCTTTGCAGTACGGAAAAACATTGGAGTTACACCGTTAATACAAAATCAGACATTGCACTTGACTTCTGTCATGTTACCCAAGTCACACAAATGTGCGCAGGATACTAAAAAGAAGAACAAGTGAAGCAGATGGAAAACATGAATGTGTGTGTGTGTGTTTCTTTGCATGTAGGTGTCGTACAGAGGAAACATGACAAAGCTGGTTCGCATCAGGAACCCCTGGGGAGAAGTGGAATGGACCGGAGCCTGGAGTGATGAGTATGATTTCTTTATTTTGTTCTATGCAATTAAGAATCACCAAGTTTTCCTTTGAGCCTGGATGGCACTGAAAGGAATTTTCCAGCTGTTTTACTGGGTCCAGGACTTCAGTTTAATCATTTTTTATTTATTTATTTATTTATTTATTTTAAACTTTCAGCGCCAGAGAGTGGGACTCTATTGATCCGTCTGCCAGAAGTCGTCTCCAAAACCGCAGCGAGGATGGTGAATTCTGGTGAGTGTACGCGAGTGTTTTGCGCGTGAAACATTTGAGACTTGTCACTGGAGTGGCGGGTCTAATGTGGATTGTCTGTCCATCCAGAAGTAAAGTGCTGGGCAAAAGTCTCAAACCAGTCCTCATGTCTTCAAATTTTGCCAGGAAAATGGGAAATGGGTTGACTGATTTATTGAAATATGTGCTAACATGCTTGGAAATACTTACAATGGGGGAAAAAAACATCTCAAATTTTCCCCCAAATCCTTCAGGATATACTGCGCAGCTAAAACATGGCAAGTCTTCAGCTCATAAGGTGCAAAAATATAATTTTGTGCTGTCAGACAGTGATGTACTTGAGATGTTTTATAGATTCATTAAAGAAATGGGAACAATTTGGGTTTTTTTGTGACAGTCTCTTATGTCTAGACATAACACTGAGTCATCCCTTACACGCCTTTTTAATGCTTAAATGATTTCGAGGTCAGTGTTAAGTGTCTTAATATTCCTCTGAAAAATAATCCAGTACAAGGGCTGAACTGAGAATGAAGAAGCCCATTGAAACACCTGCAGAGAGCCAGGAGAGCTAATGCTCACTTTAATGATGACAAAGTCTTCCTCTTTGGAAGCAAACTATAAAGAAATGAGGGGTGACTCAAGACTTTTGCACAGTACTGAAGTTATTTGAATTGTCTGTTTTTCTTCAGCACTGAAACGAGGTTCCATCTTTGGACTTAATGATTGAAAACTAACGATAAAATCGAATCTTCCAGGATGTCATATACTGATTTTCTGCGTGAGTTCTCTCGTCTGGAGATCTGCAACCTGACGGCGGACGCCCTGCAGAACAGCCAGATGAAGAAATGGAGCTCCTCACTTTTTCAGGGGGAGTGGAGGAGAGGCAGCACAGCCGGAGGCTGCAGGAACTACCCAGGTAAGATTAGTGGTGCAAGTGAGAAGAAGGGGAAATCGCAGGGTAGGACATGGACAGTTGTTGCATCTCACCAGACTCGTGTCTCGTGGTGTTTTAATTCTGCTTAATACAATTTTTACTTCAGGAATTTTTGTAATCAAAAAAGGCAAGTTGGAAGATTGAGTGAGGAAGGGATTGGGTTAACTTCCTGAAGGAATGTGAACCAGTGACTTCTATTTAAGCAATGAAACAATGTATTGTCTTTTAAAAGGTTTTGGAGATTCTCTACCAGGACATGCAGAAAATGGGACTGTTTTCAGGATTTACTGCAGTATAAATAGGTGTTAAGGGTTATGTGGTTATTGTCTCTTCACATGTGATGTATCTTGTTAATTTGTTTTTAATTGTGATTATCTTTCACAGAAATGTCATTCAGTGTTTAATAAGACAGAGCAGGCTGTACATTAGCTCACTTTGTTCCTTGTTACTCAACATCAGTTTATAGCCTGAAAAGGAAACACTTTAACTTTTTCATCTTTTGTCTCCAGCAAGTTTTTGGCTGAATCCTCAGTTCAAGATCATGCTGCAGAACCCAGACATGCAGGGCAATCCAGACTGCAGCTTTGTGGTTGCCCTCATGCAAAAGGACCGCAGGAAGAAACGGCAAGAGGGCCAAGACATGGAGACCATCGGTTTTGCTCTGTACGAGGTTAGCAAAAAAAGTAGATTTCTTTCTTTCTTTTCTTTCTTTCCTACAACACTGATTATAATCATGTTCCATCTCTGCTATCTTTGCAGGTTCCAGATGAGGTATGAGGTTTTTCTACTTTCCATATATATATATATATATATATATATATATAAAACAGAGAATAGAATAAAAACATAATGCTACCTCTGTTAATGGCCCTCTCAGTTCAAGGGGAGTTCAGGGGTCCACCTGAAGCGAGACTTTTTCCTCTCTCATGCCTCCAGCGCTCGATCAGAAACCTTCATCAACTTGAGGGAGGTTAGCTCACGTTTGAAGCTGCCGAAAGGGGAGTACATAATCGTCCCCTCCACCTTTGAGCCAAACAAAGACGGCGACTTCGTCCTCAGGGTGTTCTCTGAGAAGCCTGCAGGCTCTGAGTAAGTAGCCACCGGCTTGCAGGAAGTGTAGAAGACATGTTTGCTGTGACAGTCATGTTGGGATTTAGACTGTATATACAGCATTATATACAAAAAAGGTTTCACAACGCCTTATAAGTTCACAAGACAGGCCTATTAACTTCATTAGTGATGACGCATCTGGAATTGCCTTCCCAAAGCCCCAACCTCGACCTTATTCAAAACTCTCAGTTTAAAGAAACTCCGCCAAGAGGAGTTGCCTAATATCCAGCCAGGATTATGCCAGAAGCTTGGTTAAGGTCAAGCTTGCTAAGGGAAATTATTGGTGATGTATGTGTGACTATTACAGGCTGTACATATACTTTCGGTATATGTACAGGCTAAAATTATTGCATCCAATTTTTGTTTATATAAATATAATGCTAGTGTATGTCTGTGAAGGTTCTCAGTCATCCAGGTCATCGTAGTCTAAGGAGCTTGGAAAGAAAAGCGTCTGGACTTCTTTAAGTTGCTTGAAGACGTTTCACCTCTCATCCGAGAAGCTTCTTCAGTTCTAAGGTCAAATGGTGGAGAGTCCCAGATTTAAACAAAGTGGGAGTTTCCCCCCAAAGAGGGACAAAGGACCCCTGATGATCCTCTACCTAATCACATGAGCCGAGGTGTGAAAATGGGTATGGGTCACAATCAGCTTGGGTTTACGTCCACTGTGGGCGACCATCTTTGAACAGAGGCGGTGGTTTACAACACCAACTGTCTGCCATCTATAATCCAGTTTGTAGATGTAGAGGTCTGGGCATTCCTCGCTGCACTGTACAGCATACACCACATTGTTAAGTTTGTGTTTTGGAGTTTTGTCTTTCGGGTGAACCAGTTTTTGTCTGAGCGTGTTGCTGGGTCTGAAATGCACCGGGATGTCATGCTTGGAGAAAACCCTCCTGAGTTTTTCTGATACACCGGCTACATAGGGGATGACAATGTTGTTGCGTCTGTCCTCCCTCGCTGGTGTCTGGTCTTCTTTTCTGTGCCTCTTTGCTGACTTTAAGAACGCCCATTTAGGATAGCCGCACGTTTTGAGTGCTTCCTTTAGATGTGGGTGTTCCTTCTTTTTCCCTTCAGGCTTAGAGGGAACATGTTCAGCCCGGTGGTGTAGGGTCCTGATTACTCTAAGTTTGTGTTCCAGAAGGTGATGGGAGTCAAAGAGGAAGTACTGGTCCGTGTGTGTGGGCTTCCGGTAAACTTCGATGTTGAGGTTGCCCTTCTCTTCAATGTGCACAGCGCAGTCCAGGAAAGGCAAACAGTTATCCTTTGTGTCTTCCCTGGTGAACTTGATGTTTTTATCCACAGCGTTAATGTGCGCAGTGAAGGATTCCACTTCACTCCAGTGCATTTCAGACCCAGCAACACACTCTGACAGAAACTGGTTCATCCCAAAGACAAAACTCCAAAACACAAACTTAACAATGTGGTGTATGCTGTACAGTGCAGCGAGGAATGCTCAGACCTCTACATTGGAGAGACCAAACAGCCACTTCACAAGCGCATGGCACAACACAGAAGAGCCACCTCCACAGGACAAGACTCAGCAGTCCATCTGCATCTTAAGGATAAAGGACACTCTTTCGAGGATGCCAATGTTCACATTTTGGACAGAGAGGACAGATGGTTTGAAAGAGGAGTGAAAGAAGCCATCTATGTCCACTGTGAGCGACCATCTTTGAACAGAGGCGGGGGTTTACGACACCAACTCTCTGCCATCTATAATCCAGTTTTGAGATCCCTTCCCAGACGCCTTAACGCCCACTCACATCCTGGGCCATCTGACCTCAGGAAATCACATGATAGGGTGGGGCCAGGTTTCACAATGAGCTCACCGAAACCCTGGCTGATTGTGACCCACACCCATTTTCACACCTCGGCTCATGTCAAAGTCAACTTTATTTGTCAATTCTGCCACATGTACAGGACATACAGAGAATAGAAATTTTGTTACTCTCAAACCCTAGATGAAATAGCAAATGAACATTTAAATATAAGAGAGTGATTAAAAAATGCAAATAAAATAAATTAAAAAGTAAAAATTTAAATAAATACAATACAATTTAACAAGAAAGCTATGCAATATACAATATACAATATTCAGGTAAGGGTGAATGATGTGATTAGGTAGAGGATCATCAGGGGTCCTTTGTCCCTCTGTGGGGGGAAACTCCCACGGGGTTTAAATCTGGGACTCTCCACCATTTGACCTTAGAACTGAAGAAGCTTCTCGGATGAGAGGTGAAACGTCTTCATGCAACTTAAACAAGTCCAGACGCTTTTCTTTCCAAGCTCCTTAGACAATGCTAGTGTATAGGTACTCAAAAGCTAAACATACATGTGCTAACATCCTGTCAAAAGGGAGTTCACATGATAATTGTGTTTTTCTCTGTACGTATTAGTGTAGTGTCTACCTTACAATAAGGAGCATCTTGATGAAATTGTTGTTGTGATTGGGAACTATATAAACAAAACTGAAACTGAAGTCTAAATCTGACTTCAGCTGTTGTCTTGTTTCTCCATCAGGGAGCTCGATGATGAAGTTAAAGCAGATATTCCAGCAGAGGTGAGAAGAAGTGACCCCATGTGACCACATCTGGCCATATTGTGCGAAAGGAGGTGGGGAAAAAAGCGTGTAGTGAACACATCTGTTTTTTGTGTTTCAGGTTCAGCTACATGAGAGTCAGATTGACCCAAGCTTCAAGAATCTCTTCAGGCAGCTGGCAGGAGCAGTAAGCACGCTCTCAAAACTTGTAGGAGATAGCAATAGTAGTCCAAGGCACCTGCGCAGTCACATTTAATATAACGCACATCTGTTTGTGCCCACAGGACATGGAGATCAGTGTCACAGAGCTGCAAACCATATTAAACAGGATCATCAGCAAACGTAAAGCACTGCCATTATGAAATGTTTCTAACATAGTTTAGACTTCAATATTTAAAACAGACGTGTATTCTTCCCTCTTTTCACTTCACTTCCTGCCGTCCACAGATAAAGACCTGAAGACAGATGGCTTCTCACAAGAAGCTTGTCGCAGCATGATTAACCTCATGGATGTATCCTTGATGTGAAGTTGAAATATGTGCTTCCTGTTTCTTTTGTTTCTGGATCTCGTCATGTTAATGTCTCTCTGACCACGAAATGTTCCTTAGCGTCTTCACTCAGACTGATGGCACTGGGAAGTTGGGCCTGACAGAGTTTCACGTACTCTGGGAAAAGATTAAACGATACCTGGTGAGAGTTAAATTGCATGACTGAGTTAACAGTGAATAGCTGGTGCACTGGTGTTTCCATTTTGTTATTCAAACTGGTGGTCTCTTGTCCCCCCCTCCCCGTATCTAGACTGTATTCAGGCAGTTTGACGTGGACAAATCGGGCACCATGAGCTCCTACGAGATGAGAATGGCTCTTGAATCTGCAGGTATTATTTTTTTTATATTAAAGTGCAAAAAAAAAAAAAATCACAAAAGCACTTTTAAGTCCCAGCAGTATATGCAGAAAGCATTTTTTCTGAGTTGTAGGTGGAGCACCTTCGCTGACATTTTTTCACATTGTTGTATGAGTTTTCTTGCTTTTGCTTCCTTCAGGTTTCAAGTTGACTAACCACCTGTTCCAGCTGATCATCCTGCGATACACAGAGGCAGACATGGCTGTCGACTTTGACAACTTTGTCACCTGTTTGGTCAGACTGGAGACAATGTTCAGTGAGTGACACTATTGCAGTTTTTCACTGGTTCACAAGGGACAGTCTAACTGCTTGTGCAACTTGATCCTGCTTTGCTGTAAAAAAAAAAACCCCAAACATACAGTGAATGGCTGCAAAGCTTAACAGAAGCTAAAATACTTCTGTTCTGAGTCAAATGATCTTTTTTGTTTCTCTTACTGCAGAAACCTTTAAGAACCTGGACACTGATGGAGACGGTCAGATATCTCTAAACTTCGTCCAGGTATAAATTCCCATCACAAATGCTGTTGTATAAACAAAAGCTTGAGCTTTTTTTTTATAAGGATTCATCCACATCTGTGCTGAAACAGCTTGTTTTTCTCCATTCACTCTCTGTGATTTATTAAGAGTTTTCATTCATTAATCCCAACACTCTCTTTGTTCTGCAGTGGATCACCCTGACCATGTTTGCCTAAAGATGAGTGGACTCCTCTGTAAATTTTGCACTGCAGCTCTTGGTCTGTTATGTGGTTTCAGAAGTGCCTTTTTCCCTTCAGTTCTTCCTCACCCTCTATGCTGCGCATTGCTGAGGTCCTCTGATGCTTAAAAACCTGTAAAATCTTGATTACAGTGCCTGTACTGAAAATGTGTCGCCTGTCTCGCCAACTGAAAGACGCCCGCTTCTCCACTTCGGTCAACTCTGTGATAAAACTGGCTACTCTGGGGTCTGAAAGAAAACACCTGATTAAATCTGAGGGTGTGGAGACATACTTGTATTTTTCTTTTCTTTTTTTAACTGGACCAGAACTTGTTAACGTACAAAATTTAGTTTACAAGCTAGCTTTACCTTTTCGTAAAGTTAACTGTGTAGGCTACATGCTAAAGCTAGCTTTATAGAAAGTTACTAAACACATGATGAAGTGCCAAAATTGTATGTCACTCAAAGCCCACAGAAACTTTACAGTGTATTTTACTAAGGTAACTATGACATGATACCAAAGCCAAAGTAGTGTTTATATGTTACATTACCAAGTGTAATGTCTTAAATGTGACATGGTCCAGGCCTACGTTGTTTTGCTAGCATTACACAATTTGAAACATTAAGCAGACATAAGGCTGATACAGCGTTACCCCGACCAGATTTTGTTTGTAGGGTTTCTTGCCATCAACTTTAAAAATTAAAATAAATTATGTGAAGTTATTTATTTGCTCAATTACATTGAAGAAGAATGTAATCTCACAATCAGCTAGTTGTTGTGTTTTTGGGGTTTCAATCACGTGTTGCCAACAGGGAAATTTCAGGATGCCCTTCACTGGACAAACTTACGCAACATCACAGTCATAAGATGGTTGAAGGGTGCTTTTAAAAATTTTCATTGTCTGTCTTTATAAATGCTGATAACGATAGACTGGCAAGTAGTTGTTATCAGTCGATAATATTGGCCCACAGATAAATTGGTTGGGTTTTTAATAATTCTGATATAGTATGAATGTGGTTATTAATACATTAGCCAGACTTCCATCTTTAGTATAGCTTGTTTGTTATTTTCTAATCACTTCACTCTAACTTAATAACGTTATAATTAAATATTTACCACCTAATCTTCAGGGGTTTTTCCGCCCCTTTGACGTGAGAGAGGTTTGACTCCATTTGTGTTTGAGCTTTGTTGCATGTTGGGGTTTCGGTAGCATCCATAAATACCTCTGTGGCCAAATTCAAATGGCGACTGCTTAAATCAGCTGCTTACATTTGAAGACAATCTTTAGAAAACCCAGTGCTGGATGCAGTCGAAGTGGAGAGTTGCTTAGTGTGCTGGCTGGCATAGATGACTGTGCATTATAAATCTATTAGTAGTTTGTACTGTAGCATCACTGCTGGCCTCTTACATCCTGTGCCAAACTTTGCTTTCACCTCAGCATAAAGGGCCCGTTCAGATTTTGCAGAGACAATGGTGAGGTGCTGGATCATTGTGAATGTTTTCTTCTAATATATACAAGCTTATCTTTATGCATGGCTCTGTTTTTGTTTTATAAAGTATGAAATAAACTGGACTTTAAAGTGGTAATAAAAAGGGATGTGTCAACGCTGTTTGAGTCTTCCCTTTTGAAGGGAGCAATATGTCAAAGTTTCGGGTAAGGGTAAACGGGGATGGGTGGATATGTTTGTATGCATGCTGTGTGAAATGTGATATATTGTATGACTGTCTCATTTCTGTCCCGTCAGGAAAGCAAGAGTTTTATCCGAGGTATTTCAGAGTTACACGATGCTGTCTGGAGCATCTACATGTAATGTGCCACAGTTTTTAAATGACAGTTTCTTTTGTTCTGCCAAAAACTTACAAATTTTTGCCTTTTTTTATTTTTAAGCACTTTTCTTTGAGAAGTACTGCCAAACCCTCACGTTTTTAAGATACTCTGACATTCTTGTCTTCTTTAATGTTAAGTGATGTTTGTGTAAAACTGTGTAATGTTTACAGTAATAACTTTTTTTGGGTCCCTTTGTGAACCAAACCCTTCATTATGCAATGCGCTGGTTTACTGTGTAGCTTTCTCTATATCACTTCTTCTATATAAACTTGGGAAATAAACATGGAGAGGTTTTGAGTTAATGTCTAAGTTTTATTGGTCTTGCACAGTCCACAGAAAAAAAAAAGGCTGCAAATAAAACTGTGGAAATGGGTGTGATCATGATAGGGGGGAAATACACAAACTTGATATAGTAATAAATAGTACATTTAACAATAACATCCCACAAAAACAGGTACACTCAAATACATTACATACAATATAAGTTCGGTTAATGTACACATCTTTACAACCTTATAAAATTAAGACTTTTACAGCAGATTTTGGCTCTTTTTAAGTTAAATTGCAGACATTTACAAAGGGGATTCTATATTGTAAGATAAGGGAAAAAAATAACACTTTGTTTAAAATTATATAAAAAGAACTGAACAACTTTCTCCTGGAGCTGCTCAGCAGGGGAATGTGTAACCTTTTGTGCGCAGTGACATGAAATACGAGAACAGTTGAGTACGTTTTCAAAGATTCTGTGTCTGTGTGTCCAAGTGAGATTCTTCAGGTAACTATAATGCTTTCACCATTTGACCTCAGGCTAAAATCAGCTCAACTGAGTGGGATTTTCTTCAATGTAGAACATGACCACATAAAATATCCCAGAGGCCTAAACACGGCTGTTAGTCTCTTAGGCCGTCGTTGTTGTGCACAATTTTGGTCACCATGGTGGAAACGAGCCTCTCCAGCTGCGCCGCCCGCTGCCTGCCCACCTGGAGGACCTCCTCGTGATTGGCCCTCTCTTCGCTGTCGTAGTTCATCACAACCTGGTTGGTGATCAGGGAGAGGGCGAAGACGCGCATGCCACAGTGCCGAGCGACGATCACCTCATGGGCTGTGCTCATGCCTGGAGAGGAAAAGATCGAGACAAATATAAACAACTCTAATAGAAAGAATAGAGTAGCCATAAACCAGCCAGTACACACAAGAAAGGATGTAAAAATGCAAATAACACAAAAGAGATGTTTTCCTTGTTTCTAATTGGCTTGGGAACTATGTCCTGTAATGTTGAGAAGCCTGGGATTTATAGTGTTATCAAAAGAAGAAGAACTGCAGATCTAATACTGCTGAAACCAACTTCGCTTAAGCTAATTTAGAGGCTTCTAATAAGTTTTACTGCTTTAATTTCATGAGAAGTCTCAGTATGCATGCATACAAAGAAGACTCACTTTAGGAAACTTAAATTTATGTTTTTCACGTGTTTTTGCTCCTCAAAGGTAAAGCTTCAAGTTGAGGTTTGGGCAGCCCGGGGCAAATCACACGTTTTCAAAGTCACTGCAGCAAAAGGACTTCAAGCATTTCTACTGAACTGTCATTTCTTGGAATAAAATTAAAAACAGCATGATGGCATTTGATACAGTGCTCTTTTGATAAACTCCACGTGCTTTGTGGGCATCAACTTGATGATTAGGTTAATATCAGACAGGACGCTGTGGCTGGTTTTTGTGGTACCACGTGGTTTGAATTGATCAAGTCCTGTTATCGCCATCAGCTGATAAATCTAATTGATAGTCCTTGTTATTGTGCTATTCTTAGTTAGTGTATTGTCTGTCTCTGTTAATGTTTGTTTATAATGGAGCACTGTAACGAAAAATAATTTCCCCTAGGGATCAATAAAGTATTCTGATTCTGATTGACACGTCTTAAAAATCCAGATGTGTAGATTCTGATCTGATTAAAGTTTTGGGACTTTACATTCATTCGTTACATTTACTCAGATCAACAAAACAATCAGCTCACCGACAGCATCAGCGCCAAGTCTATGCAGCATGCGACCCTCTGCGATTGTCTCAAATGTTGGCCCGCCCAGCACACAGTACACTCCCTCCTTTAGGAAATCTCCATAGCCCAGATCCTGTCCCACGTCCATGGCCAGCTGCTGCAGCTCTCTGTCGTATGCATCGGACATGCATTGGAAACGTACGCCAAACCTGACAGACGAAGGAAGACAGGAAGAAGATTAGGTTAAGCTTATAGGAGGTTTAAATGTCTGCTTTTTATGGCTGTACGAGAACACGTCTCACCGCTCATCGTTGGGTCCATTCAGAGGATTGATGCCAGCAAAGCCGGGCAGGTTGAGGTGGTCTTTGATGATCATGATGTCTCCCATTTTAAAGTCATGGTTGAGGCCTCCAGCTGCATTGGTCAGCATCACCGTCTCAACACCGAGCATCTTGAAGATGCGCATAGGCAATGTAATCTGGAAAAAAGAACATCACAGAATATAAATGAATAATATTTTGGGGGGATCTTGCTGAAAATTACGGGATATTTTTTTTGCAAACACACACATACCTTCTGTATTGAGTAGCCCTCATACAGGTGGAAACGTCCCTGCATGCAAACGCACGGCCTTCCTTTTAAGTGTCCAAACACTAGCTTCCCGGCATGTCCGTGCACTGTGGGAATTCAAAAATATAACAGTGAACATCAGCAGGAGCTGCTCAGCTGATGTGGAGTCACCATGGTAAAGTGTCGGTGTAGTAGGTGTAGCTCACCTGTGCTCTGCGGAAAGTTGGGGATGTCTTTGTAGTTGAAGGCCACCTGGTCCTTTAACAGGTCAGCGAGCCCTCCGAGCCCTGAGCCGCACACAATGCCCACAGTGGGTCGGGTGTCTGTCTGGGCGAGCAGCCAATCAGCAGTGGCCTTGCATTCCTCGTAGCTGTAGCTGGATGACATTAACAAAAGGGCAGAGGTCAGGCAGATCACCGTGACAGTCCAGCACACATGAACACGCTAATTTTATGGCTTGATATGATGCAGAAGCACATTTTTATGAATTTGGTTCACACAGGAAGATCGAAAGTAACCATGGTGACCAAAAATGTGACCTTCACTTCACAAGTCCAATATCAATTTTATTGACTGATTTTTACAACATTAGAACATTTCAAACTCTTTACTTCCACTCAATTGTGAAACGCGCTTCATTATGTAATTAGACGCGTCACTCCTCTTGGAATGAATCATTTCTCGACACTCCACCGCGAACAAGAGCGCATGCGCATATTATTTTTTGCATCCCCTCAGTCCAGTCTATTTTTTCACGCTATCCAAAGCCGGCCGTGAAAGAGCCACGTGCTGAGCAACACTGAACGAGAAAAAGTAATTAAAATATTAGAAATCTACTCACCAGCTGTTTTCCTCTGGAAACATTTCGGAAGATAAATGAAGCGTCTGAGAATGTAAGAAAAAAAAATGTAGGTGTAAATACAGACTTAAAGTTTTAAGTCTGAAAATAAAAAAAGTTTTTAAGGCGTATAAAAATATCAAAGAGAAGGTGGAAGAAGTCTTCTGTTGAGTTCTTCTTCTCTTTTAGAGTCCCGTGAAGTATTCAGCTCCTCTCTCTCACTTCTGTGGAAAGAGGGGCAGCTGCAGACTTTATCATAGGACCGGTGACTCCCCCCTCCCGCCCCCTCCTCTGCTGACGCATGTACCTGCTGCAGTTTCATTGGCTGAGCGGACACACCTTCAGACCGGTATGCCACAGAGAAATACACACCCACGGAACATCCTGTACTACAGGTGGAGCTGGATATAAGAGTTTTCACGACATTTCCCACTCCAGCCCACTCATAACTTTTCATGTTATGTTCACATAAACAATCTATGATGTTTCGAGATCCACTGATCCAAGTAATTCTATTTATAAGTTAAAGTATCCATTCAGTCTTTATCGATCTGTGTCTCTGTTACTCTCACCGATTAAAAACAAAAGATGTTGTGGTTTCGGACACACAGCGTGTTTTTGAACATCACGTGTTTGTGGTCCACTTGTTCTCGTCATCAGTCTGCGAGTACTGTGTGTTATTGTGTGACGCAAGTTTTCAACCAATACATCCTACTGTCAACTGCAGTATGTGCAGTATGTAGTCATTTGTTTCTATAATGTTGGGCTTATAATATACATTTTCTCCTCTTTAGAAGGAAAATGTAAACTTTTACTTCTTTACAGACAATGACAGTAGCTACTTTAGTTATGTTGCATAGTGATTTCACACCATCGGCAATTTTAAAATGTGGTACAGTTATGGTCACAGATGTATGTATAAAGACATTTAGTTAGATTATATCCAACATTCAGATGATGTGAACATGATAATCTGTGAACATGATAATCTGACTAACATCAGTTTTATTGTCTAACTCAATTTTTTCCTCACAATCTACCAACAGAGACAAACAGACAACATGTACAGTATATTTATGTGTGCAGCGGTGCATAGATGTTGGAATAAATAAGAAATGGATAACTTGTTGCTATATATCCAGAATGAGGGCTCAACATTATATATAGTATATACAGCACAAGTATGTACAATGGTACTCAGACATATTTACAACAAAACAGTATAAAAAGCACACTTTGGTTCAGCAGCAGATATGCTGAATGTTTAGATAGAGACAATTTTTTGTCTGATTTTTTTGTAAATGTATTACACTAATATTACTTTACTTCAAGTTGAGTCTTTTATTTTATAATAAATTCTATTATATTATAATTTATTTGCTTTGATGAAAAATCATGTGACCTGTGTTTGCTCTGAGTATCAGAAACTACCAAATAACTCTACAGCCTTGTTTAATAAATAAGTTTGGAAACAAAAAACAACTAGTTTCAATTCAGCGTTCTCTCTAACTGTGCATTGCTTAAAAATGGATTGCATCACCATTTATCATTATGCATTTATCACTAAAATGTTTTGGCACACGTACAAGTAGACAACACATCCTGTTTAGAGTGTGCCTGTATTGTAAATAAGAAAAGTTATTAAAAGCATGTCACTTGGACTGAATGTCCAGTAATCGATGTGGATCAACACAGTAAACCACGGTCAAAACAGGTCAATAGATTTGTTTCCAAACTGGGGCGATACAGATGTGATTATGTTGTAAAAGGAGATAACCAATGTCATGGTGGTGAAAGCTGAAAAGTAATTCTATTTATAAGTTAAAGTATGTAAAGTTGAACTCCATTAAACTATAATGTTAATGAGTAGGAGAACTCATTAACCAGCATGACCAGTCAACTTAGTATTTATTACTTACTTTAACATTCACACAGCATTTTTAAGCACATAACAACTAAATCTGGTTAATTTATTTAAAATTGTATGGGAGGCTTTGGCTCAGGTGGTAGAGCGGGTCCTCTACCAATCGGAAGACCGGTGGACTGATTCCTGACCCCTCCAGACTTCTTGCTAATGTATCCTTGGGCATAATCCGTGTGTGTGTGAATATTAGCACTTGTTGTTCCAGTGTGTGTGATTGGAGATATGAAACTTGCAGTTGAAAGTGCTTTGAGGGTTTGACTGAGTAGAAGGATGATACGTAACAACCAGTCCATTTCTAGTTATCATCATTATTATCATCATTATTATTATTTAAGCTTCTTTTAGAGTAAATCTGACTAGTTTCGAGATCTTTTTAGAAATTAATGAGCGAGTCATGAAAGAAGACGTGTTTTTCACTGATGTAGAGTCTAGCACTGGTGCTGGTGCCAAGCTTGATGTTTTAGGCAGGACAACAATGATTATAAATACCCAGGGCAAAAATTGGAACCACAAATGAAAAGGGTGGAGCTACTTTCACAACTTCACCAGTGATTGGAAGATCAGGCCTGTTCACTTGTTGTCGATTGTTTTTAGCTTCTTGCAAAAAAGAGTAAGGCTGGGCTTATTCAAGTTTCTTAAAGTTTCTTAAAAGTTTCTTAAAAGAGCCCGTCTATGTCTGCTGTGAACGACTGTCTTCGAACAAAGAGGGTGGTCTATGATACCAATTGTCAGCCTTTCTCAGATGCCTCAATCCCCACTCACACCTTTTGTTAGGTCACCTCAATAGATCACCCAACTAGGTGAAGCAAAACAGCGGTTTCACTCGAAACCTCTGATGGTAATGACCCACACCTTTTTCACACCTTGGCCCATGTGATGAGGCACATGATCAATAGTGGGTCAACAATCCTCTTCAGAGATAACTCCCTCTGGGTTTAAATACCTGACACTCTCCACCATTTAGTTTTAGGACTGAAGAAGCCTCTTGGATGGGAGTTGAAATATCTTCAAAAACCTAGAGTCCAATGCTAAGGTATCTCTAATGCATAACTGAAGGGAGAGGAGAGAAGGATGTCCATGAAGGATTTGTGTCAGTGCTGCACTAATGAGGTGAATTTAGATAATTCATCTATCAATTTCCCCCCACTTATCCAGTTCAAACTATGACTGGACTGGAGCCTAACAGGGCCAACACAGTGAGACAGATGGGGACCCATGCTTATATTCACACCCACAACCAGTTTAGAAACACCAGTTAGCCTAATGCATGTCTCTGGACTGTGGGAGGTCCTGGGTTTGAATACATCATCTGGCCATGGCCTTTCTGTGTGGAGTTTGCATGTTCTCTGCGTGGTTTCTGAATAAACAGTCATCTGCCTCTATGTGTTAACCCTGTCCAGAGTGTACCTGGCCTCTTGCTGTATGGGAGCTGTGATAGGCTGCCACCTATGACCCTGAATTGGAAAGTTGAATCAAATGGATAGAGAAAGTCTGTAATCATTACGTAAGTTATCCATTGATTTAATAGATAAGCAAAGAGGCCAAAACCCCCACATGCTTATCAAAGTCTACAGCAGCCAAAACATAGGTAGGACCTTGAATTGTTGATCGGCACTGACAAGTAAGAAGACTTGTTAGTCTAATTCTCCGTGTGTGTTACAGTTTGTTTCCAGGTCAGTTACCTCTCTGTTTGGGTTCTGGCTTCTGCATATCAGTTTTTGACTTTGCTTGATAACACATGGTAGTTGTTGACCTGTTGACCTCTGTGCCCCTCCCCTCAGTTAGAGCTAACACACCTTTGGATTAGCCAGTGAGCTGGGGCCATTTCATTTCCTCACAAAGGCCCACAGTAACTTTTTACCCATTTTCTCCTCACCCAACTAAATGTTTAAAAATTGTTCAGAGGGATCACCTATGTCTTTTTCGTCCTGCACTTGGTCTACACCTTTAGAAAAATTGTGACATAGAAATTAAAGTTTATTTTAAGGTTTAGGTTAGATCCAGAGGATAGGAAAATATACAATGTGCTAAACAATAAACATACTACTCACACTTGACATCATGATGAGCAGATCAAGTGCCAAGTGCAGCAGATGGCCCCGCCCCTCCCTGACCCTGGTTCTGCTGGAGGTTTCTTCCTGTTAAAAGCAAGTTTTTCCTTCCCACTGTCGCCAAAGTGCTTGCTCATGGGGGGGTCATACGATTGTTGGTTTTTTTTCTGTATCTATTATTGTACAATCTACTGTACAATATAAAACACCTTGAGGTGACTGCTGTTGTGATTTGGTGCTATATATATAAATTGAATTGAATTGAATGAGCTGATGAAGTTTGATTTAGCCCAGTAACTAAAAAATCCTCCTTCCTATAGGCTGTGAAAATAAATAACTACAAAGTTCATGATTTATCTCAGTTTTTTATACTGGAAATTAGAGGAAGTGATATTTTTGAGATTTGGTGGATTTTATTTAAATGACACGACCCACTGGTTTAGTTTTTTTTGTCAAAGATATTAAGTGACTGGTTTAGTTTGCATGTTTGTTGTTTGCTAGCAGGGCTACTAAAAAAGAAATCAGTGGAGCTTGGCCACTCACAGAAGTGATTCGTTTTTGGATTTATTCTGGAAATGGCCCTGAAATTATAAGATTGCAAGATATGGCAAAATCTCACATGCGTACCATTTTAATGTGGTCAGCAAAACATCTGGAAAGAAAAACATCTGGGCCTACATCTCCTTCTTGATCCAAAGACTCAGTTCTCGTGTGGAGAAAATGTTCAGCCTCTGGTCACCTCATATTATGTAACTCATGTCTGATTGGTTGCAACACTGTTGCCAGTCTGCCAGTCTGTACCGTGCAGTTTTGCTGAATAGGCATTAGTGAGGCACCCAGCAGGGAAACAATGTCACAGTGATTCTGCATGTTTTTCTTGTGTGATGATATTAGCAAGGCTGCCAGAGCTAGCACAAGCTGAAATTTCTCACTCGGTAAAGGTCCTATAGTAAACTGTATGTTATTTAAATGAAAGGTTTTCTGTAAACAAATGCAGCTTCAGAAGAAAGCCTAAAGGAAAATGCACTGAGTTATATCTTCTTATAGAAGTAGTTCTAATCATGCTCGTCCAAACTCTGCAAGATGTTTGCATTGTTGTCGTGGGGGTGGAAAGATTTTTAGTGCCACTTTAAAAGAAAAGGAAGATGTGTCCTGAAATGAACTTGAAGTGCTTTTTGTTTTTAATGCAAACTGATTTGTCATTAACCGAAGCCTGGGCCTTTCTCTTCACACATCACTGCTAAATGAAAACCTGAGCTTGTCTTGATGCATCATCCAGGTAAGGAAATCCCAAATGGTGACGAAATGTTTCTCCCACTGAAAACCCCGTGTTCACATGAACACAATCAACGTTTTGGAGAAACCCAAGCCTTGCATCACTCACGATGTAAGTCAAACACCAGCTGTGAAGTTAGTTTTGCAGTGTAGAAACCTGATGCCCTCAAGCAGAATGAGGAGCAGTTGAAGACATGCGATAAAGTCAGGTGTGTTCTATTTAAATTAAAGTGTGGAGGCTTACAGGTATCAAACTGCAGCTGTGACAGCCTTCACTGTCTGCAGAGATAGGAAGTTCCTGATAGGAATTTCTGTGTAGGTCAGTTAAGTTCTTCTACACCAAAGTATGTGAACATTTCTCTTTAGATACAGCATCATGCAGAAACTGTCCATAATGTTATTAAATGCTGTTCAGGATAAGGATTTGCCTGTATGGAAAAAATGTTCGATATAGTAAAAGAATATATCCACTTAACCACTTTAGCTGCCTGACTTCAGAAGAAAGCATGCAAAGGAAACATGCCAACACTGTTTCAGCACACTGTGTTCTTCGTTTGTTCTGCAGCAGGTTTTTCTTATCTTTAAATCTGCTTATCTATGTTGCTCTTCAGGTCCAGGACAAATAAAAGGCCTAATAAGGAAGGTAGGATAAAGTTTTATCCCTCTGATGCCAGAGAAAAGACCCAGATTTTCCCAGTCCCAGCAGTTATCGATGTGCAAGCTGGCCTTGTCAGCATGACCAGACCTGCTTCACTCATACTAAATATTGATTTTATGTGTCAAATTGTGTGTAAGAGGTTAAACTGAGGGCCAGTGTCCCATTTTTTTAATCATGAAAAAAAACAAAAACAGTTTTCTTTTAGGTAAAACTTGTTTCTGTAGGTCAATCAAATCCCTCATTATGTGGAGGCGCAAACAGAGACAAGTCCCATATTTTGGCTCTATAAGACACTTTTCTAAATGGTAAATGGCCTGTATTTGTATAGCGCTTTACTAGTCCCTAAGGACCCCAAAGCGCTTTACACATGCAGTCATCCACCCATTCACACACACACACATTCACACACTGGTGATGGCAAGCTACATTGTAGCCACAGCCACCCTGGGGCGCACTGACAGAGGCGAGGCTGCCGGACACTGGCGCCACCGGGCCCTCTGACCACCACCAGTAGGCAACGGGTGAAGTGTCTTGCCCAAGGACACAACGACCGAGACTGTCCAAGCTGGGGCTCGAACTGGCAACCTTCCAATTACAAGGCGAAGGTGAGTGATTGTGAAAGCAGCATAGGTGCCTGCAGGTTAACCTGTCATCACCTTTTGCTGCATATGCAATGCTCAAGGTTGAACATTACAAATTCACAAGCTACACTGACTTTGGTGGGATGGGATGAAATTGACCATAAATGAAATCAACAATAAGCCACCTTAAAGATGGAACTTTAAATAACACTTTGAATCTGAAATTTTTTAAAAATAATTTTGTTTTTTGTAAGTCCTACTAGAATTTTCTTTAGAAAATATACAAAAAATTAAATGCTAATAAGGAATAAAAGAGATGCTTCCATGTATTATTATTGTTCACACAGACATACTTTTGTATTTAATGGTAATTTACAGGTTGGGAGATGAGGTCAGGCCAGAGTCTCTGTGCACTATGATGTTTGCATATGACACTGTGATCTGTAGTGAGAGTCGGGAGCAGGTGGAAGCGAGTCTGGAGAGGTGAAGGAATACTCTGGAGAGAAAAGGGAATGAAACAGATGGAAAGGTGAACATGCAAAGAGCAGAGGTAGAGAAGGATGAGCTATATTGGGTGAACCATCCAAAACAGCAGACAGTGCACAAGAGAAGTCAAGAGGAAGCAGGGTAGAGATGAGCATCATTTTTGGGACAGAAAGATAGCAGTAAGAGTGAAAGGTTTACAAGGAGGAAAAGAGGAAGATCCATGGATATAGTAAAGGAGAACATGCACAGGTCTGCTGTGGTGCCCTCTAGAAGGAGCAGCCATCCATGCTCATAAAGAAGACACACACGTGTGTTTATGAGGTTTTCCAAAGTCCTAAATGTTTAAATTTCAAGATTAGTCAAACCATGTTAAGATGTCAAATGAACATCTTTTTTTGAAAATGCGATACTCCATCTGATATGAGATTAAACCATATAAAAACTCTTCTGTCGAGATGGAAACTTAATGAGGTGAAATAGAGAAGCTGAGCTCTGAAGTCTACTCACACTGAGCCGCAATTACAGCTCCAGGCTGCAAAATCAGGTAAATGATGAACTCAGCAAAACAGAAACACATGAAAGCTGACTGGACTAAAACTTCAGCTAAAGTTTGTGGAACATGTAAATTGTTTAGGTGTTATTTCAGCTGATGTCTGTGACCTTAAAATCCATTCCTCTGTCCTCCTCGAGGGTCAGCGGAATGACTGGGAGCCATGTGGCCTCACCTACACGGTGCAGATGTGGATTTTATGGTGTGACATGTTGTGAACAGTCATGTGAAGTTGTTCACGAGAATGACCAAGTATAATGGGAATAAAAAGCATGAACGTGTTTGCATATTTGTAGAAATATTTGTGATATTGTCATCAACCTGACTTTCCTTTTAAGTAAAGTGGGTTAAAAAGCTGCAGAAGCCACAGAAGCTCCACACAGAAAGGCCCCAGGCTGGTTTCAAGCCCGAGACCTTCTTGCTATGAAGCAACAGTCCTGATCACCGCCCTAGTTTCTTAATCTGAAGGAAACTGGTTGATGTTCTTCGTAACCGCTCGAAAACCTCTCCCACATTTTCAAATTGCCTCATCGTGGGATTCAAGCTTCTCATCTTAGTCGTTCATATTTTGAATGATTGTCCAATAAAGAGATCAGTGGATTTCCTCACTTTACACTTACAGTTACAGTGATCCGCTTTGACATTATATCCACTATTAATGCCTCACTAAACAGTGTCTTTATATCTGTGGCTTAGATACTAGAGTTAATACAAAAGTGTCACTAACAGAGACAAATCCAGGGGAATTTGCACTTCACGTGCCTTATTGTGAATAAGTCTTGATACTGGGACTCCATGAGAAAACAATGGGAATGTGTCTTGAGGTAGAATCACTTGTTCTCATCCTTTCTGCAATAAAAATCTGGTTACATTAAACTAAAGAAATGTACAAGTTCAACTTCTTTTTCTTTCCAGAAGTGAGGCACACTCAGTTATTATCATACTGAATTTCATTGAAGACTAAAACAACCATCTAATCTGGATTTCAATGGTTAGTGAACTAAAGCTGCATACATGCTGAGACAAACCTTTAGAAAAATCCAGATCGCTAACTAATCAGTTTACTTATCTGTCCAGATTATTTAGAAATGCACACGGGGAAGTTTGCTCATGGTTATTTGCCAGAAACTCTGTGCTGCACACAGGTCAAACAGTTGTTTATATTTCATTACGCTGTCAGACTGTGCCCGCAGACTCAGAAACATCTTTTCAGTAGATAGATTTTAAGTTGTGCTGTAAGTGTCACACTTGTAACTGTTGTGAAAAATTATTAAAACGAGTTTGTACAGTACAATACAACTTTTATTTATATAGCACATTAAAAAAAACAACAACGGTACACCAAAGTTACAATAGAAACAGGGAAATTAAGACATGATTAAATAAAAGACCATTAACCAAGTACCACATATGTCAGCAGGTTGAAGGCACTAATTATACAGGAATAAAAGGAAATATGAGAACAAACTTAGTAAGAACAGATAGATATAACTAAAAGATAAGTACATAGATAAAAATGGAGCAAATTCTAAAATAGGATGGAAAAAAAACAGATGGAAAATCTAGGGTAAATAAGTGAGTTTTTAAATGAGATTTAAAAGAGAGAATGGAGTCTGATGCCCGAATAGCAATGGGAAGGTTGTTCCACAGGTTAGGTGCAACCAGGGCAAAAGCACGGTCACCCCTGGATTTAAGTCTAGATCTATGCTGAACCAAGAGTAATTGGTTCAGCCCAGGGACATAAGGACTAAGGAGATCAACAAGATAGCTAGGGGCTAAATTATTTATACGATATTTACGTACGATATTTGATGGGTAATGCAAATCAGCGAGAACGGGGGTGATAGAGGCATGCTTTCTAGCACCAGTCAGAAGATGAGCCGCAAGCATTTTGGAAAAACTAAAGTCTATGAAGGAGAGCAGAGTGAAGAGCAAAGTAGAGACAATTACAGTATTCCAATCTAGAGGTCACACAAGGATGAATGAGCTTTTCAAGATCTTTATGAGGAGCATAGTGCTTAGCTATAAGACAGCTTGAGGTGTGTCGGACACACATTCCACATGCATGTACGGAGCTGTAAAGCTGGAACATTATCCATGTGAAAACTGAGTCATGTGCTCAGACTTTAAAGGACTCTGTGAACACAGTGGAGATTAACTACCTGGTAGAAACTGGACTTCAGAGCAGCTGACTGAGATTATTTGTCTCTCTCTGATTGATAATAATTATACAAAATAACAAAATCTGCCTGCACTGCTGCGTGATGCTGTACGCTCAGAAAGTTGAAAAAAAAATGAAGGTCAATGTCAGCAGAGTGAGTGAGGATGATGGTGATTATTCAGGTTAGAAAGTCCAAACATGCATTCAGCTGAGGTGTTAAAAAATGTAAAAAACCAGTAAAAACCTAGATGATTTTATCACGTACTCTCACCCACATAAAACTGACTGAACCACCTAAATGACAGACTTCTGGTTGTGTATTAAGACAGAATTACATAACAGGGGATCACATGACCTGTTTCTGTTTGGAGTTTCAAGCCTGTGTGTCAAGGCTCTGTGGATTGGTTGCTTTAGCTGTTTCCAGCAAAGATAAGATGAAGCGATAAGCGGGAATGGGAACTAGAAGGCAGATATCTGGTCTGTGCTGGAAATAAATGTCTAAATTCTAGAAATGTCTGTACAGTGTCTGATCCTCGTGTTTGAACTAGTCATATCGGCCTGTGATAGATGTGCACATTTTTCACTCCATATTTCAGCGAGGTCAGCCCTGAACTTCTCTCTTAATCTCTCCTTAATCTGTTACAGCACTCATTTAAATTTTTATATAAGAAATGTTTGTGACATGTAATAACACATAAATATACATAATCAAACTTAAATAAAATAAAAAAAAACAAGAGAAATAGTCAGCTCATGCATAAATAAATAATTTAGTCTGACGTTTACCTGTAAATAAATAATCTGTAAGTAAAGAGAAAAACAGGAGATCTGTTGAGTTAAAAGGTTCAAACTAAAGAGGAGAAAGTGTAACGTGAACAGCAGTTAATCAATAGCCAGATTTACGGTTACGGTCCTTTGCTTTGAGTACACTGAGGCTGAGGGGGAAGAGTGGCAGATGTCTTTCACGCCACCATGAGCTACAAAGTTTTTATTCACTTTTTATTTGGGTTATCAAACAAACCAAAATAAAATACAGTTTTCTATGTTGTTATTGTCCAGCTGACCCTCATTCAGAGTTTCCAGCCGATTTCTCAGACTTTTTATCTGACTTTATACTGTGTATACAGGGAGTGCAAAATTATTAGGCAAGTTGTATTTTTGAGGAATAATTTTATTATTGAACAACAACCATGTTCTCAATGAACCCAAAAAACTCATTAATATCAAAGCTGAATGTTTTTGGAAGTAGTTTTTAGTTTGTTTTTAGTTTTGAGCTATTTTAGGGGGATATCTGTGTGTGCAGGTGACTATTACTGTGCATAATTATTAGGCAACTTAACAAAAAACAAATATATACCCATTTCAATTATTTATTTTTACCAGTGAAACCAATATAACATCTCCACATTCACAAATATACATTTCTGACCTTCAAAAACAAAACAAAAACAAATCAGCGACCAATATAGCCACCTTTCTTTGCAAGGACACTCAAAAGCCTGCCATCCATGGATTCTGTCAGTGTTTTGATCTGTTCACCATCAACATTGCGTGCAGCAGCAACCACAGCCTCCCAGACACTGTTCAGAGAGGTGTACTGTTTTCCCTCCTTGTAAATCTCACATTTGATGATGGACCACAGGTTCTCAATGGGGTTCAGATCAGGTGAACAAGGAGGCCATGTCATTAGTTTTTCTTCTTTTATACCCTTTCTTGCCAGCCACGCTGTGGAGTACTTGGACGCGTGTGATGGAGCATTGTCCTGCATGAAAATCATGTTTTTCTTGAAGGATGCAGACTTCTTCCTGTACCACTGCTTGAAGAAGGTGTCTTCCAGAAACTGGCAGTAGGACTGGGAGTTGAGCTTGACTCCATCCTCAACCCGAAAAGGCCCCACAAGCTCATCTTTGATGATACCAGCCCAAACCAGTACTCCACCTCCACCTTGCTGGCGTCTGAGTCGGACTGGAGCTCTCTGCCCTTTACCAATCCAGCCACGGGCCCATCCATCTGGCCCATCAAGACTCACTCTCATTTCATCAGTCCATAAAACCTTAGAAAAACCAGTCTTGAGACATTTCTTGGCCCAGTCTTGATGTTTCAGCTTGTGTGTCTTGTTCAGTGGTGGTCGTCTTTCAGCCTTTCTTACCTTGGCCATGTGTCTGAGTATTGCACACCTTGTGCTTTTGGGCACTCCAGTGATGTTGCAGCTCTGAAATATGGCCAAACTGGTGGCAAGTGGCATCTTGGCAGCTGCACGCTTGACTTTTCTCAGGTCATGGGCAGTTATTTTGCGCCTTGGTTTTTCCACACGCTTCTTGCGACCCTGTTGACTATTTTGAATGAAACGCTTGATTGTTCGATGATCACGCTTCAGAAGCTTTGCAATTTTGAGACTGCTGCATCCCTCTGCAAGATATCTCACTATTTTTGACTTTTCTGAGCCTGTCAAGTCCTTCTTTTGACCCATTTTGCCAAAGGAAAGGACGTTGCCTAATAATTATGCACACCTGATATAGGGTGTTGATGTCATTAGACCACACCCCTTCTCATTACAGAGATGCACATCACCTAATATGCTTAATTGGTAGTAGGCTTTCGAGCCTATACAGCTTGGAGTAAGACAACATGCATGAAGAGGATGATGTGGACAAAATACTCATTTGCCTAATAATTCTGCACTCCCTGTAGTGTGTGAATGTCCAGGGTCTTGAGGAGTTTGTTTTCCCAAGTCTCTCCTATTTCAAGATTATAAATGTTCCCACCCTGCTGCATTTATTTTATAGTGCGTAGCTTCAGAACTCCTTGGATTATTCCTTCCCTGCTGTTGCTGTCTCTGAGCACTCTATTAATCTTTTTGCTGATACTGTAGCATATATCAGAGGCACCATGACCAATCTGTCCGCCCTGTGTCTCTTTCCTTTGTGGGAGGGCAATATCTTTGAGAACAATAGACTCTCTGAAGGGTGAGGGAGTGCTGGACAGCGTGCACCTGTGGGGAATGAAGAACAGTGAGTACTGGCTCCAGATGGAATGAGAGGGAGGCACCAATCTTTGACACAAAGTTTCAGATTTAGAGATCAGCTTGCTTAGCTGTGATTCCAGGGTCTCAACTTGGGATATTAAATCAGCTGTTTTTACAGAAGCAGGTCTACAGGTTCACGAATCACTGCGCACTGGCACTTTTTTTCATTACTTTTGGGAATGTAAATTAATCAAAATATTTTGGAGCTCCATATCTCAAGAATTAAGTAATATTATTTACTATATATATAATATATTTACTATATTTTCTTCTTGGCCTACCCTAAAAAGAAGTAACATTAAATCACTCGCAGCGCAAATTATGTGGCAAACTATTGCTGGTAGCTAGGAAATGTATTCTCATTAGCTGGGTTAAGGATAAACCTCCCTGTGTGACTTTGTGGTACAGAGAATTATTTAAAGTTTTTCCTCACGAAAGAACTGCTGCTGTTTTAGGAGGAAATGAGGGTCTCTTTCTCAATGTTTGGTCCCCTTTGCTTTCTTATTTGCCAAATGATTTGACCCAACTGTTGAGGGGGGGAGGTTGCGCTTAAGATGTTCTCAGGTAAATAGGAAGTAAGCGTAAAGGACAACAATTCACTCTTGGAGTTTATCTTTTTCTAAATCTGTGGATAAATGAACAAAAATATTTTTCTTTTTTTTTCTCTTTTTTTTCTCCTCTTTACCCCATATGTGTATTTGCACAGGTATATAATGACTTTAATATATTCCCTTTGTTTGTTTTTTCTTTCTTTCTTGTTAGTCTGCTTTGTTATGTTTTTTATGCTTTTCTTGATAATAAATAAAAAAAACTGTTTAATTACAACAAATCACTGTGCTGATGAGTCTCTGTACAGGTAAAGTCACCAATCCTGGATGAGCTAATACAACATTGTTACTGCTTCAACCTACTGTAGTTAATCTTTAGAGATATTTAAGGCTCTTGAGAGATAGCTTGCTTTTACAATCTCTTTTAGGGAAGGAAGAGTCAATGACCTTTTGTGCTGCATTTATTACCCTCTGAATTACCTTTTTATTAGCAGCATAGCATCCAGGGAACCTCAGTGTTACCCAGTACAGGGAGTGCAGAATTATTAGGCAAATGAGTATTTTGTCCACATCATCCTCTTCATGCATGTTGTCTTACTCCAAGCTGTATAGGCTCGAAAGCCTACTACCAATTAAGCATATTAGGTGATGTGCATCTCTGTAATGAGAAGGGGTGTGGTCTAATGACATCAACACCCTATATCAGGTGTGCATAATTATTAGGCAACGTCCTTTCCTTTGGCAAAATGGGTCAAAAGAAGGACTTGACAGGCTCAGAAAAGTCAAAAATAGTGAGATATCTTGCAGAGGGATGCAGCAGTCTCAAAATTGCAAAGCTTCTGAAGCGTGATCATCGAACAATCAAGCGTTTCATTCAAAATAGTCAACAGGGTCGCAAGAAGCGTGTGGAAAAACCAAGGCGCAAAATAACTGCCCATGAACTGAGAAAAGTCAAGCGTGCAGCTGCCAAGATGCCACTTGCCACCAGTTTGGCCATATTTCAGAGCTGCAACATCACTGGAGTGCCCAAAAGCACAAGGTGTGCAATACTCAGACACATGGCCAAGGTAAGAAAGGCTGAAAGACGACCACCACTGAACAAGACACACAAGCTGAAACGTCAAGACTGGGCCAAGACTGGTTTTTCTAAGGTTTTATGGACTGATGAAATGAGAGTGAGTCTTGATGGGCCAGATGGATGGGCCCGTGGCTGGATTGGTAAAGGGCAGAGAGCTCCAGTCCGACTCAGACGCCAGCAAGGTGGAGGTGGAGTACTGGTTTGGGCTGGTATCACCAAAGATGAGCTTGTGGGGCCTTTTTGGGTTGAGGATGGAGTCAAGCTCAACTCCCAGAATACTGCCAGTTTCTGGAAGACACCTTCTTCAAGCAGTGGTACAGGAAGAAGTCTGCATCCTTCAAGAAAAACATGATTTCCATGCAGGACAATGCTTCATCACACGCGTCCAAGTACTCCACAGCGTGGCTGGCAAGAAAGGGTATAAAAGAAGAAAAACTAATGACATGGCCACCTTGTTCACCTGATCTGAACCCCATTGAGAACCTGTGGTCCATCATCAAATGTGAGATTTACAAGGAGGGAAAACAGTACACCTCTCTGAACAGTGTCTGGGAGGCTGTGGTTGCTGCTGCACGCAATGTTGATGGTGAACAGATCAAAACACTGACAGAATCCATGGATGGCAGGCTTTTGAGTGTCCTTGCAAAGAAAGGTGGCTATATTGGTCGCTGATTTGTTTTTGTTTTGTTTTTGAAGGTCAGAAATGTATATTTGTGAATGTGGAGATGTTATATTGGTTTCACTGGTAAAAATAAATAATTGAAATGGGTATATATTTGTTTTTTGTTAAGTTGCCTAATAATTATGCACAGTAATAGTCACCTGCACACACAGATATCCCCCTAAAATAGCTAAAACTAAAAACAAACTAAAAACTACTTCCAAAAACATTCAGCTTTGATATTAATGAGTTTTTTGGGTTCATTGAGAACATGGTTGTTGTTCAATAATAAAATTATTCCTCAAAAATACAACTTGCCTAATAATTCTGCACTCCCTGTATGTCAAACCATTTCCAACAGAGAGATTCAACTAAACTTTGCTGCAAATGTTAAGAGCTCTGAGAGAAAAGGAAAAAAAAGGGGGAGGGAGATGCAACCACATGTGATTCATGCCCATAACTCTACTAGACATGAAGCAGCTGGATGTTGGTCTTTGTTTAATTTACCTGTGGATGTATTTGGTCTGGTTACTGTCAGCTCTCTCAAGGGTCATTCAGGGAAGTGAGATACATAGATGAAGGAAACTAACGCATTTAGGAATAGTCAACAGTCAAGTTCCTGTGGAAAGAAATTCGACAGCTGTCATTTGAGAAGTTTTTTTTTTTAAACTAGGTCAGTGTCATGCTGCAAGATGGCCCTGGGTAATCCTGAGATCCTTCTGGGAAAAAACCATGTTGTGAAGGAAAAGGATTGATGTGTATAAAGTAGCTCCAGAAGTAAGAGGATTAGAGTGAAAGCACTATGCCACAGCCTCCTCCTGTTAGACACTGACACAATACTAAGACTCACCTCAGAAGCCTCACAAACTACCATCAGAGACAAAGAAGCATTCGTATCACATTTGGCTTCGTGAGATGATGGAGAGCTAAGAAGAGCCAAATGTTGAGATATCGAGCAGTGGGCCTTTAGAGCATACCTGCGAGATAACCAGAGAGCTTTCATCCTATACTAAACAAAGACATAATGTACCCACTGTAAAGATAATAGCTGATGAAGATGAGGCAGAAGAGGAGTACGTACCTACTGTTCCAGACCTGGTAACAGCTGAACAGGATCATGTGCACCAGACTGATTATGAGATAAAAAAAAAACACTGTTGAAGCTAATGTTTGAGGGTGAGGTTTGTAAATGTTTCTCTTCTGTTGCTGATGCTTGTCACATGCTCTTCCAAACTGAGAACTTAAACAGTTAATAAAGAGTAGCCTCCCACTCATCCTACTGCCAATTAATGCAACCAGCCTAACAGTCAAACTGTTCTGCACTCCCCTCAGCTATCAGACACTCTGACTGCTCTCAAAGGCATTTCCCTGCTATAGAGGTCAAGATCCAGGGTGGAAAAACTGTAACACAGACTTAAAGTAAAATCCTGTTTATTTTTTTTTGCAAAGGACCAAAGCCCCACTCAGGTTACCCAGCAGATCATTCCCAATCGTCATTAGGAAAGGCACATGGGGTATAATATTTGCCAAGTTAAATATGTGAATCATCAAGAATGGTCATAAACCAAAATTCTGAGCAAACCCATCCGTCTTCTTTGCCATTTATGCTCTCCAGGGTTGTGGTTAGGTCTATCCCCCAGATTTTAGCAGACTGAAATCAGCAAAGACACCATCAACACTTCGATGGCTCATCAAATGAACACCTGTCACAGTTACCCTCTTCTGATTACCTGTTGAGATCTTCAGGTCTGGATCAAAGCGGCGGACAGGCCAACCACTGCAGTCGTTGAGGCTGCGGCTCTAACACGAACACCAACATCATTCAGTGTTTTAGCAGTGTTCATGAGTTTACAGAGAAACTGCTCCTTGACACTGAAAGAATGATCACAGTTCACGTGTAATTTGGTGTTTAAGTGACTGGAGATTAAATTTTCGTTAAACCATTTGGCTTGCCCTCGTGCACTTACAGGCATCAAATTCCATTACCTTTCTTGAGCTGCTCCTTTACTTTTTTACTTATTGGCCTTACACAAGTGGAAAGTGAGTTTCTAGTCATGAGATGCAGCCTTCAGTTTCCTTTATGCACACGCACATGATCTGGTTTACAGTTTCCCCAAAAGTAGATGCTTTACTTTGTAACTTAAAGAATTTGGTCCAGATATGGCCTAAGACTGTTCATCATTTCATCTCTCGGTGATCTTGGCTTACTCACAAGAGTAGGTTTAAATATTTGGCCAAATAGAAGGCACGTTTTAAAACCAACACCTCTGCTCAGATACCTGCCATAATCTAGAGCAGTGGCGACCTCTGGAGGACACCACTGCAAATTACAACAACAAACCTCACGTTTATGTCAAGCTGATGATTATTATTTTTAATACTTCACTCTTCATCATCACTCATCTACTAACTTCATCTTGATTATGTTTGATAATAAAAAATAAGATTTCCTTGAGTTTTTAGTGTTTAAAGTAGAATTAGACCTGCTGTGATATATAGCGTGGAGACAGTGGCACTGACAAAAAGACAAGAAGCAGAGTAAAAGATGTTAACGTTTTTATTAGTGACCAGGAGAGACATGATTATTGTTACAGCTCAGGTTGAGTGGTTTGAAGATAAAGCCAGAGAGACTGAGATGGTTTGCACATGTGCAGTGGACGGATAGTGGATATATTGGACAAAGGATGCTGAAGATGAAGCCGGCAGGTAGCAGGAAAAGAGGAAGACTACAGACAAAATTCATGGCTGTAGCGAAGGGAAGGCATGCAGAGAGATGGTTGTTATAGAAGAGGATAATAGGGATAGGGTGATATTGTGACCCCTGAAGGGAGCAGCCAAAACAGCGAGAAAAAGGCAAAGAGTGTTCCTTCAGTGAGAGGCAGGTGTTTTTAAATTTTTTAAACTTAAAAGTTTAAAACCAGATTTTCCTTCAATTGTGAAATTGTGTAACCACTAGATGGAGTGAGAGGTTAGTGTGAAACATACAGTAAGCGCCGTGAAGGCCTCTCACTGTAATCTGCTATAACGCTGTTAAGTTGTTAACTTGTTAGTCGTTGAATTTGTTATTTTGGGATGTTTTTGATGAAAAGAATAAAATTCTCTATCCAAAATGTTTATCTGACAGCGATACACAGCTGTCGTATGGATGGATGTCCCGTAGAGATTTGGACACCTTGTTTTTAAAGCGATAGTTGTCTCTGCTAATAATATTACACTCAACAGTATTATTCTCTTCTTTTGCTGAAGCTTCCCTCTTTAATCAGCTGTGGTCTACAGTAACAGAATAAATGACCAAAAGTCAGGATCTAAATAGAAAACATTTGTGTGCAAGTATGTATGTGTGTGAAATGCTACATTAAAAAAACTGCATTCTTTCAATTGAAATTATTATTTTGTTTTGCAATATTCATTAAAACTTTGGGAACCTCTTGAAGTTCTTCTCAGTTGGCCCTCTATTTCTGTTTCTCTTTCTGTGGGTATATGTGCCCTTTATCGCTCATGGTGTCAGGGCACCTGTTCTTGCACGCTTTCACGCTGTCTGATCTTGGTCTACTTTGCATGCTGTGGGGTTTCTTCACCCTCAAAGTGGAAACAAAGGGCGGGGGAAGACATGTGCAACATGTGATGGAAACACAAACCTTATTCCGGGTCAAAGAAATGGATCAACAAAGAGAAGGGTGGACAAAAAGGAAAAGAGGAGTTGCATGAAGCAGAGAACCTTCCGAGCGGTCCACAACAAAACAGCATCATGTTAATGTTGTTTTTTCTTCCTTCCTTCAAACCTCCTCTTTTTTTGTCTCTCCGGTCTCTTGTTGCTTCTCTGTCTTTAACGCCCCATCTGTTTGCTTCTCCTCTTCCTTCCTCTTTCTCTCTTTTTCTTCATACATTGTGACTCATATGTACTTTTTCCCCCTTCTTCCCCTCTTTTCTTCTTCTGCCGGCCTCTTGAAACTCACGCTCAGTAATCTCTGTCGCCCAGTTTTCCTAAGTTTTGGTATGAAAACATACATGTCTTGGTCTTGTCAGCATAGCAAGGTCACATTCTTTCATATAAGTAAGTGAGAGTTAAATAAGATGCACAGCAGCTCAGAATCTTTAGCATGTAATCAGTGTCGGGAAGGTTACTTTTAAAATGTATTCCACTACAGATTACAGAATACATGCCCCAAAATGTATTTTGAAATGTATTCCATTATGTTACTGAGAGTAACGTAATCTGAATACTTTGGATTACTTAATAAATATCACAGCAATGTACTATTGCTGTGTGATTTATTACTGTTACTGAAGGTTACTCGCCATACCACTACCAACTACATTTAATATAAAATGAATAAGTGGGGTGGACATTAGGTAAGGCTGCACTTTTTGCAGTGATCTCATGTAGAAAACTATTCTGCGCGTATATAAAACAGGTCTGCGACTCCGAAACTGTAATAAAGGGACCTCTGGCTAATATGTCAGGTTCCGTAGCCAAAAAGTAGCTTTAATTTGTTGTCTGGGTCAACTTTGCTAGCGAGAGACAGAGAGAAGCGTTGAAAGGCTGCTCCAACAGAACTTAGTGTTTCAGAGAAAAACATGAACACAGTGTACAGTCGAGTCTTAATAGCTTACTTACAACTGGGCTCGTCAGGCACTCTTCTTGGCTGCAGTGGTTGTTATTATATTTACATGCTTCCAGCTCCTGTTTCTGTTCAGTGACAACTGATACTTTTCGACTCTCCTTTTTCTCCCTCCTCGTGCTCACAGGCACATAACGGGTATCTGGTCTTTAAGTGATGACGTGATGAATCCTGCTTCTGGGCCCAAACTACCCTGTGTTTAATAAGGCTTTTGTGTTTTTAACATGTTTTAATGCTTTGTATCTTGTTCTATATATTCTCAAAAAGCCCCTAAAAACAGTCAGTGATCACTCTTGCCCTCTACCGGTTTTTATTACCACTATTCATTTTAAAGCTCAGTTTTTAAAACCTTACGATGCAACTACAGCCCAATTTCTAAATGATAGAAATGTTTGATCCAAACATGAAAACTTCTCCAGCATCTCTCACTTCAGATGTAGCTCCTCACCCAAGAAGCCAAGAATGAACTTGGCCTAAATCTTCATCAAATCCCCCTAAAAGGTAAACATTCCAATACAAGCTGGTCCCCTATAGATGCAGCCCCCCCTTGCCAGCTACAACACTGGCTGGCAAGTTGAAGGGACCCTGTAGATTGATGTCCGTGTGACACCAGCCGGGTAAATACTACAGAGTAGTATTCAGATCTGCCCTGCAGATGCACCCTCTATCTTTCTTTATAAGATCTCCTTCATAATAATAAGAATATATACTTTTTTCAGTCAATTTTCATTCTTCAAAAGAAGACAAGTTGACAAAAGACATGTAATGGAGCACAGAGTTCAATCTTCCCAAGTGAAAGGTCTGTGAGAAAAAGTGTAGACCTACATACCGGTAATACTAATTTACACTCCTGCACATTTCCCCTTACATCAAAGAGAAGCATTAGACATCCATCTACCACAGGGCCAGAGTTTGACTGTAATAGCAGTTACTTCCTGGCCATCTCGTGCCATCCATTCACAGTAGGACCGTGCGTACTCGCCGTTACACTACCAAAGTCCTCCTCTTTGCAGGCGGGCATGGCACAGCCTCACAGAGATGCACCGACAATATCCATTCACCGCACACTGGCCAACGCAAAACTGCAAGAAGCCAAGTTTTTCGTTTTTTTCTTTTCTTGCCTTTGATTTGTAAATACCTCTGTTTCAGTGCGACAACTTCCAGGCTTGTATCTTATGACCATCGAACATTTACATGAGAAAGTTGACAAAGGCTGAAACAGCGGAGGAGGCCTTGCAACAAAGAGTCCCATTTATAGCGTACAGTCAGGGAGAGACAGTGAGAGGGAGGGTAGGAGGAGAAGCTGGGAGGGGAGTTGAATTAATGAATTAAAAATGTTGTGAAGCAGCGTCCGTCTGAATAGTTTTGGGTTTATATAGAGAGGCATGCTGGGTGGACCCTGGAGGAGTGGACAGCGCAAGCTTCTTTAACTTGTCCCTGTGGGGACACAGAAGGCTTCACATGCAAGGAGAGGCAGACTGTGCTCATCCGATTACATAATGATCCAGCAACAGTGAGCCGGAACCGGTACTGCCAGTGCCAGCGTGCTGCTGCGGTACACTGACTGACCGCTGGGACTCCTCATCCAGGCCTCTCCTCTCCTCTGACGGCTTTCATGTTTTTCTCAGTGAGTTTTTCTTTCTTTCTCTTTCTTTTAATCTTTTTTTAATGTATTTATTTATTTTTTAGAAATATAGGATGTCAGCAACGTAGGAGGACTGTGAAAGAAAACTAGGAAAACAACGAGATGAGGTGAAACATGCGAAACGTGTCAACAAGTGCTATTTGTTCAGCACCCTGAAATTTCACACCTGTTTTGGAAGGCAGATAACTTTCACCTCTTCCCACATGTTTGGTGGAAAGTGAAATTAAGTACATTTTTAAAATTTCCAAGCTGTGGGCAAAGTGAAAAGTCAAGGGAAAGGTAAGAAATGCAAATATTCTTAAAGGAAGCGCATAAACAATCTGAAAAACTATTCTAAAATGTATATTCTGTAGCTGTTTCCACTCACCAAGACATGATTATAAGGTTAAGTTTTGTATTGTTTTGATATTTGTGGTTAATGTAGCTGACATATGTTAAATCTTGGAATAGTCACTTTTTCTTGCTATATTATAAACATGAGAAATCCTGCAGTTTAGTCTTTGAACTTTTTTCTATAGGCTTGAGGGAAACTGGTGCTGAGTTTTGTTGCAGCGGCTGTGTTGTGTTTACAGTGCAGAGGGGTATGAGTGGTGTGTAGCAATGGACGAGTTTCCACTTCTAAATCTGTGCACTGTGACACAGAGTTCATGTAGCTGTGAAGTTACAAAAGTTTCCAAAAAACAAGCCTGACTTAGTCATCGAATACTTAATTTTGGAGCTGGATGTATCGGAAGTCGAAGATTGTTGGCACTGTACCACAGACATACATTACTAACAAAGAGCTCTACAAACCACAGAGGAAACAACAGGTGTGGTTCTGTTTCACTACTCTACAGAAAATCTTTGCTGGAAATATCTGGTCAAATGAATCACTTCTTCTCATTGAGAAATCCCCAGAAGCAGCCATTCAGATTTATATCAGATTTATATCAGATTTATAGTAGCTTTGGCTACTGCTGACTTAGAAGAAGATGGTAAAAGTCACTCCTGAGTAATTCCCCTGTGGCCAACAGCCGCTCGCCATTGTTTAATATGGGCCAGCGTCGTAACTCTCCAGTCACTGACTCTTGGAGACGGAAGTGAAAGTGAATTGTTTCATGGTGGATTTAGATGTAGTCTGGTACAGTCTGATGCTATTTTGAGAAATACGTCTGGTCACTGTAGACACTGTTTACTTCCTGTTTGTAAAATGTGAATAAATGTAAATCACATTTTATAGGTGTAGAAATACAAACAATCTGAACATTATGTAAGTTCAAGTTAAAATAGCAGAAAATGATGTCTATAGTTTATTATGACACTCATATGGAGTTGCATTTAATGGGGAAATGTACTGCCGGAGGTGCATGCACTGAATGAACTCCAGCAGCTTCAGATGCACAAGCTTTAGTACATTCTGAATAATAATATTATTTACTTGTAAACAAACTGCATGTCACATATTAAACATTAAGCAATTGGTTGCAAATTATACATTTAAAGGTATAGTCTGTAATTTTATAGGTTAGTTAATAGGAGAAAGGATATGTAGAACTCCAAAGGCAGAGGAGAAGATGAGTTGAAGGTGTTTATGAGCCATGAAGGGACATCAATTCATGTCTGCACCTTCAGACTTATGACATTATGGATCATATCTATGGATTATCATCAGAGAAAGAATCCCCTTCCCCAAAGAAATAAAATGTGAAGGAAAGCGACAACACCACCAGCATCTTGATAAAATGTCACCCTCTTCCACTTCACCACAAGCATGATCTCCTGACTTGTCAGGGCTCTAAGACACAAATAATTATTTATTGTCACAAATAATAATTATCAGACATTCAACCCTCCTGTCTCCAGACAGCTGCCAATAAGCCAGCTAAACATCAACAGCAGGTTACAAGCTAATGCTATGTTAGTGAATGCTAGGCTCAAGTGTCCTTAAAATCATACTTTGCCTCTGATAAAGTGTTTGATTACATTATCAAATCATATGAGAATTTATTTGCTAAGCATCCATGTCCAACAATGTACATTCACTTCAAAGATAGCTAACGCTGGCAAACGGAGCTAATAAAGGCTAACAACAGCTAACAGCGGAAACAAAACAGTAAAAATTACGACAGTTCAGCACATACTCAGCAACTCATCTTAGCATCCAGGGCTGGACTGGGACAAACAATCGGCCCGGGCATTTTGACTAGAGACCGGCCCACCAGGTATTATAGGAAAAACCATAAAGCCTTTGAATGAAAACAAACGCTGTTGTCACAGTGATGTACACTGTCTTGTTGGTATATATGCATCAGTCTAATAAACTTAAACCTACACCATCCTCCCTATTCTGGTACTCTAAACAGTACCCGAAAGTAGACTGCTTGGTCGAGTTAACCTCCTGAACTATCTACAACACATGGTGAAAACCTGAAATTAAGACAGAGAAGACTAGAGGTGAGACATGGTGCTGCTGTTGTTTAGCACGACATCCGCCGGTTTCTTCTTTCTGGCGCGAAGTGAGCGATAAACAAACAAGAGAGAAAAGCCGATCAGCTGATCATTGATCAGTTTCATGATTGAAGTAGAAACAGGGGAGGGAGGGGGAGAGAATGAGAGAAGAAGAGGCAGCTGTGCAGCAAAGACACAGAATAACTCCAGCTTTGTGTCTTTTTCATTGTAGCTGAAGTCCGGGACAAACTGTGCTCCTTTTCACCTCAATACGAAACGCATAATATTTTCTCTGAATACGAGACGATTCTGTTTTTTACGGGATGGTTGGAAACTCTAATAACTAACCTTATAAATAAAATAAGATAAAACAAGTTCAACATCATTAACGTCATAGCACCCGCCCAGCAGTATATAAACTCCATCGTGCTAGCTAGTACGCAGTACGAGTTATTGTAACTGACTGTAAAAAGTCAGCATAACGAAAATAAACTCCACCTAAACTTGGTTTAAATCTGACCCAGATAGACTGCAGGTCATAACTTCTTACCTGAAGTTCAGTTCACCGCCTCGGGTCTCTGCTCCTCCTGCCTTTCCGTCATCCACCTGCCAGCGTGTTGCATCTGCTGGCCTCCACCACTTGCTAATGTTACTGAATCTGTGGAAGCTCCGCAATAGCCACCACCAAACAATTGAGTTATTTTTACACATCTCCCAGCACCTGGCCAATCCACCACCTTTCATTGTTTATACTGTTACGGGAAAAAAACTAAAAAAACCCAAAACCCATAAAAATGAAAAATCACCATCGGTCCACCAGGCAAATCGGTATGCCCGATGGCCAGTCCAGCTATGAGAGCATTTGTAATTGGTCAGAAGTGAGTTTCACTGACTAATCAACTCATCCCTTCACAAGTAAATAATGGCAGATGCTTCCCACCTGGCATTGACAGCTGAGGTCAACAGCGGCCCAACAGCCTTCCACAGTTAGGGAAAAACTCTGGGGTGGAGTACAGTGCAAGCGGTATTTCAATCATGCCCCAATTTAATGCTAGTTTTGTCTCTCTTGGCTGAATAAAACATGTTCGTCCCATAGCTGCAACCATAGCTAGAATTATGCACTTGAATTGGGAGACTTCAGTTGACTGCAATCTACTGACATGTAGCAGTGAAATATGTTACACACTGTAACTTTACTAATGTGTGCTACTTAGTCAAGGTTCCCACTAATTATTCCCAAACCCTCTAAATAGATTCATCTTTTATAAATATGCCTTTTGCAATAGTTTAAATAAAGTTTTCACATACAAAGAACAGCTTGAGTCTGCAAAAGTTTTAGTGTCTGAACTTCAGCCATGAGACAACAGCAGCTCATTTGCATGGTAGTGTGAGGTCCAGAAAGTTTGTCTTGTTTGGCCTGAGCAGATGCCCTCTTGGCACATTGTTGATGCTTAGATTGTCCTTTCAGTCCAGTGCACAGGCCGCTGTGGTGTGGCCAGTGGTCGCAGCCATTCAAGCTGTGCTGTATAGACTCTTTTCAGTGCAGCGTACTGGCTGCTGTGGGTTCTTTATGATTGTGGACCCTGGATGGAGGCCCTGAGTAGAAGGGATTACTCTCGCCTCTGGAATACTAATGACGCTCTTTTGTCAGCGATCTGCTTCCTCCACCTTCCCTCCATCTTATTCCTTCCTCTTTTCCCCCCACCATCCATATCTCTCTCTCTCTTCCTCTTTCACTCTTTTTGTCATCAGATGTCCAACTTTCTCTCCATCCTCCCCTCAAAACTAATTATTCTCTCTCTCACCCCGCCCCATCTCGGCCCCCTCACAGTGTCAAACACTGCATACTCGCACACCATCAAACACATTCGCAAAGACACACAACACACACACACTTCAGTGCTCAGTTCTCCTCTCCTTTCCCCCCGTCTAACTTGCTCTCTCGTTCACTCACTCAGTCGTATTTTTCAATGGTGGCTTTTGTCCCTTTCATCTCCGCAAAAACAAAGGATTCTTGTGCACACAGGACAGAGGGGAGGAGAGGGCTGAAGGGCAGGACACAGAGGAAGAGATCCTAACCTTGAGTGGTCATCCAATAAGTCATGTTGAAAGTGTGGGAATCCATCAGTCTTACTGTCAGCAGGAGGGATATTTGCTTTAGCTCAGCTAACATTGGTATTCTTACCCTCTAAAGAGACATTTGATGAAAATGAAATTGTAAACAGACATTTTGGCTTTTATTACAGTTTGCTTTAGTATGTCTTTATTTATTATTTTTTTAACGAGAAGTGCCCATCTATGGATGCTTAAAAATAGCAAACAATAAATTTCTTTATGTCTAAGACTATACTGACAGAGGAAGTGTTGTTGAAATTTAAAGTTTTTCTTATCAATAACGCTCATGAGGAGATCTTTGTAATAAATCTCAACTGTTGTCCAGCAATTATAAAGTCAAAGTAAAAGCAATGCTTGACATTAAGAATTCATCCACAGAAGAAAATAGTGCCCAAACAAATGCACTACCATAGGTTTTTCTACAGTGCACAACTTTGAAATAATATTTTACAAACGTGATTGTAAAAAGATTCGGATGCTGTGTAAAATGCAACTAAGAACAGAATTAAATGATTTGCAGATCTCATAATGCCCTAGTTTATTCACAGTAGAACACTGGGCTGGCAACAGGTCTGCAAAACGAGTGGGTGTGAAAAGAGCATCTTGGAGAGTCAGAGTTTCTCAGAAGTGAAAAATGGGCAGAGGTTCACCAATCTGCAAAAGCTGCATCTACACATTGTAGAACAAATTCAGGATAATGTTCCCTAGACTACAATTTTATGAATACCAAATCAACTACAGTACATATTATTGTCAAAAGATTCAATTTAATGCCAGATGCCAGAAATTAATACAGGATGTTGCATTAAAAACAAATGATTCTGTGATGGAAATCCCTGCATGGACTCAGAAACACTTCCAGAAACCACTGACTGTGAACACGGTTCACTGTGCCATCTTAAAAATGGACTGAGGCAAAGTAGAAAACTCTTCTGTTGTCAGATAAACTGAAATTTAAAATTTCTTTTTGGAAATCATTGACAACATTCTCCATACTAAAGAGAAGAGTGACGATCCAGCATATCACCAGCACTCTGTGTGCTGCATTGTTTGGTATGGCAGTGTACTAGTATCTATTTGCAACTTGCACATCTGTATAGGCACCATCATACTGAAAGGTGTAGCAGGTTTTAAAGTGACACATGCTTCCATCCAGATGAGATCTATTTGAACAAAAGCCTTGTAAATGATAGCAAAAACATTGTAAACCAAATCAAACTGCACAACAGTGTGTCTTCATAGTAGAAGTGTCAGTTGAAAGAAGAATGGATGTGACACAGTTAAACACGTCCCTTCCTCTATCCTAACGTTTTTAAGACTTGTTGCTGCCATAATACTCAAAATATCCTTCTTTTTTTCCCTTAAAGTAGTAATTTTTAAAATGGATGTGTTTTCCGGGCCCTCTGACCACCACCAGTAGGCAGTGGGTAAAGTGTCTTGCCCAAGGACACAATGACTGAGACTGTTGGAAAAGGGGCTCGAACCGGCAACTTTCCGATTACAAGATGAACTCCCAACTCTTGAGCCACAATCGCCCCGTGGCTGTTTTAAAATAGCCTAAAAAACAGATCCTGATTCTTTATTATAATTAAATTACCCATATTTCACGTGTTCTTTGCTTTATTTGTTTATTATAAATGGCAGACAAATATAACTGGAGAGCACAGTAGAAATATTTCTCTTTTGAGCTGTTGGAGTGTAAAATGAGCTAAAATAAGACAGAATGTTGGACTTATAGTTACCACGTGAACTTAAACATGATAAAAAAGAAACAATAATGCTGTTCTGTGTCTGCTTAAGGTTACTATATGCCAATATTGTGTTGCCACTTTGTTGTCTTTTCCCCAAGTTAATAAAATAACCTTTTACTTAACAGCTAAAACAGTGTCCTCAGTTGAAACGAGCAGGCTTGCTAAGACAGGGACTAGTTTCTTGCTAAATTCTAGTATTTTTGTGATATTTCAGGACAGTAAAATTGAATATACGGAATAAAGAAGGCCTTATCCTTTAAATTAGTTTTAGGTGATGCATGTTTTTTTTGGACTGTGTTGTTTTTGCAAACCACACATTCCTTTGAACAACAGCTGGGGTTGTGTTACTAACGCTAACTGCTCAATATATATCCAAAGCACAAGTGTGCATTTACTGTATGTGTAGGCAGGCTTTCTGTAGGGTTCAGAGTTCAGCTGGAGATGGACAAGGCCAATCACATGTGCCCGCCCCAGACCATGCCTTCCTCCCCTCTTGCTCCCGTCCACATCTTAGTATTCATAGCAGTGCAGACTTCAACACAGATCTCTATTCATTCACTCAGTGTGAGCTGAGCATGGAGAGAGGGGAGACAGGGGTCAGGAAGGACAGGAAAGGACAGTGTGTATCAGATTGCCTCGATCCTTAGGCCTTTGTTTGTGTTGTTTTTGTTTATGGTTTTGTTATATTTGCTCCGGAAAGCAGAGGCAGTTTGAGACAAAAGGGCTGTTTAGTAAACAGCGAGCGCAAGAAGAGGGAAGAAAGGAAAAAGAAGGATGTGTAGAAAGAAAGAGTGCAGCCCAGATGAGAGTGAGGTTGTTGAGAGCACAGGAGGGAATCAATAAAGTGACAATAAGTGTCCATGGCAGCCAGAGGTGGGGTGGCAGGCCTTTTAGTTAATATACCATTGACACTATGAGAACCACTTAAACCATCACTTATTGTACCGTAACAGGGTATTGCCAGTCACGCACATGCATGTGACAAACTCTCTAGTTCAATGATGAAGTTGTAGCTTTGGATATTAAGCCATAGGCGTTAATACGCTGCTATGATGAGTGAGTCTTTTCATCACATTTTGGAGCCTGGCTGCAGGGATTTGTTGTCAGTCCTCCACAGCAGTATTAGAAAGACCTGACCTCCAGCTGGCTTTCCAGTTCATCGCCAGAAGGTGTTGGATTTACTTACAAGCCCATCAGAGTCTTCCAAACTCTTAAAATCATTTTTTTGGAACTGGATTTGTGCATTAGATCATTATTGTGTTGAAACAGGAGCAAAAATATCAACAAAATGCATACATGTAACTTTGTCCACTGATATACTGTAGTTATTTCTTATGTTTACTTTTTATTTTTCTATGGTAGACATTTAAACATCTCTGACTAGCAAGTCAGCTCATCACCTGCTAAAGCAGCATTAACTTACATGCAAACCTCTATTTTTTCGCTAATACCAGAGCAGCTACACTTCCCTAGCTTCTACTACACACTCTGCCAGTGGCGGTCCTAGCCTGTTTGGCGCCCTGGGCGAACACTCCCTCTAGCACTTTTTCTTGATATTTATTTATAATCACCTCTGTTAATCCTTGATATTTATAATTGAGTGATCTGTATATAATAGTGCTATTTCTTAAATGTGTAAAATCTGTAACATAATGTATTGTTTGGAGTTTAGTTTGTTACTGTTACTGTTACCATTTCTTCTTGAAGCAACTGTAACCCACATAATTTCCTTAGGGATTAATAAAGTGTTCTGATTCTGATTGTTTCAGGATGACCTGCCATTATCCAATGACACATCTGCTTACCTGTATCTTTTGCTCGTTTCTCCTCCTCTTCTTTTCTCTTTTTCCTAAACTGAGCACCTGATGGCTTTGAACTTTTCTTGTCCATCTTCCATTGGTCTTAATTTTGAACTCCAGTATGAACACAAATCCCCCAACCCGAGGATCACCACAACATAACCTACACCTTAGTTCACAGATTCACTTTGTCTAGGCTCTATTTCTGCGATTTCGCACAACCCAGGATTCAAATCATGAATACATAATGGGCTTGGATTTACAACATTATGAAGGAAATGTGCTCTATTTGGAAGCAGATAGAAAACCGATCTGTGCCTATGCCATCCCCAAAATGCGCTGGCCTGATGTCGGGGCAGCATGAGTAGGAGTAACTTTTTTGCTGATGCTCGTGATGCCGCCCCCACCACAATGCCGCCCTGGGCAACCGTCCATGTCGCCCGTATCAAAAACCGCTACTACACATCCCTCGCTAGATCCCTGTCACCTAAATTAGCCACTAATACTAGTAGCACTGATAACAGCAGGCTATTTAAAAAAGCTAGATTTAGCCACTGTAACACCATCCAACAGAAACTCCAGTTTTGAAACCTCGGCTTTATCTTTACAGTGATCTTCACCAATAGCATGCTAGACTTTCATTTAGTAAAACTGTAGATTGAACTTCTTGGAAAGTTGGAAAGTAAAATCAACCACACAGCAACCCATATTACTCATCAGAGTTTTGGATTGAAAATTACTCTAAAAAGCACCAACACTACAAAGGGGGTTGGGGGGAGGGGGGGGGGTAGTCATTCAGAGCAGTGGAGGTAACTCCTAGCTGGTGACCACAGCATTAACAGTTTTGCTACTAATATTTCACTAAAAATATTCAAGACACTGCAGTTTTTGGGCCTTCTGTGTTGGCTTTACTCTTCAAACCCTAGTGTTATTTACAAAGTACATGTGCAAGAGGGCAGTTTGTCATGTGCTGCAAATGCTTCACAACTAATGTCAGTCTTAAAGTAAAAACACATTAAGAAGGAGTGAAAACTGCTTTTAGAAAAACTGAACAGGGTGTTCACATCCGTGGCTCAAGTTTAAAGACCTCTTTTTCTTTTATATAAAAAAAGGTCACTGGTGCATTCAGCAGCTGTCTAGTGCAACCAACATGTGAAAGAGCCTGTGCTTTCATGCTTTTAATGTGAAAGGGCAGCTGTGCCTTCAGTGAAAGAATAAAGGGGTCTTAAATGGACCGCCGTGGATAGCTAGCAACTGTCCAGCTGAAAATGTGCCTTTAATGCCTGTCTTCTTCTTCTCCTCTCCTCCTAAATGTTCCACTCTGTCATCTTTCTTTTTCACGTGCTTATCGAATTCTCTTTTTCTTACGTCCTTCACTCTTTCATTTTAAAACACCCGCTGTTCAATTTATTTTACTGCCCATCCAACCAATTCCCCTTTATTCCTTACTATCCTTTCCTTTCTTTTCCTTCATACTTCTTTTGCACACCTTTCCTTGTGTCCTTACCTCTTGCTGTGTCCTCTTTCTTTCTCCAATACCATGTAGCTTTGGTCATGACCTCAGCCACACCGCCTTCCTCTGAAGGCACCTCCCCTCAGAAAGTTTGCCATTCTCAGACGCAGACTGACATCACCAAGCCCCTGCTGACCCCCACAGATGGAACTGGCGGTCATGCAGGAGTGGGAGGAGCTGCATCTGGAGGTCCAAGTGCTCTGCGAAGGCGGCGGCGTGTCCTTTCTAAAGATGGGCGGAGCAATGTACGCATTGAGCATGTAAGTGGAAGAGGGGCGCTGTACCTCCGTGACCTCTGGACGACTTTCCTGGACATGCAATGGCGCTACAAGTTGTTCCTCTTCTCGGCTACCTTTGCGGGGACCTGGTTCGTGTTTGGAGTACTTTGGTATCTGGTGGCCATGGTGCATGGAGACCTACTAGGTAAGCATGAAGAAGGGTCGACAGTGGAGAGTCAAACGAGAGGGGAAAGAAAACTACAAAGTAAAAGCAGAAAAGATTTTAATTGGCCTTTAAATGACACAAAAATCGAAATCATTAATTCAAAAGAAGCAAACTGTCATACTGAATAACTCATGTCGTAAAGGGAAAGTGCCTCAATGGGGGAAATAATAAGTTTCATTTTAATGGACAGAGACAGAAGATCACAGTACATAAAAGTTAGAAACTGATTACATATCGATGTGTGAAATAAGTATTTGATTCACTACAAGCCACGTAAAATTCTGCCTCACAAAGATTGCCAGTGTGCTGATGTGGCACACAGGTTTCCATCAATGAATCAACCAATCAAAGATATTCCCGATCCAACTCCTTATGTATATAAAGCACACCTGTCCACAAAACAAATTTCTCTGATTCCTGTCTCTCCATCACCATGGGGAGCACTAACCAGTCAAAGCACATTGGGAATAAGACTGTAGACTTGCGTGAGGCTGGAATGGGCTACAAGACCATCAGCAAGAAACTTGGTGAGAAGGTGACAGTTGTTGGTTTCATTACTTAGAAATGGAAGAAACGACCATCAATTGCCCTTGGTCTGGAATGCCAAACAGGCTGGCATGTCTAGTCATTAAGGACACGATTGGTAACACACAATGCTGTAATGGATAGCAATCTTGTAGTGACGTTCCTCTGTTCAAGAAGGTTCAAGGAAAAATCTAAAGGATTCAGGCTTGGGAGAAAGTTCTGTGGTCAGATGAAACCAAAATCGAGCTCTTTGGCATCAGTTTCATAGCAACTTGAGTTACTGTGACATGCTGTGTATTGAGGAAGCGAAAACAACACCACCACCGATGTCAAGCTTTTCCTAGAGGACCTACTTCACTTCCTTTCCTCAGTCAGAACACTGAAGATGAGTTGTTGACAGGTCTTCTAGCACAACAATGACAAGCAGACTGCCAACACAATAAGAGACTGGCTAAAGAAGACGCACATTAAAGTCGTGGAGTGGCCTAGACAGTCTCCAGACCTCAATCTATGGGCTTGAATTGTGGTCATAAATATTTTGTACTTGTAAATCAGGATTTGTATGTGTAAAAAGAATTAATGTGTGTGTAAAAAAAGATTTGTGTGTGCACACAGCAAAAAAAATCCCTGTGAAACTCTGCACTCAAGTTTCAAGTTACAAGTACGAATTTTGACCCTATTTTTCTTCCTTTCAGCTGATAGGTCAATGTCATGTCAATCACAAATTGAACTATCCAATCAGAGAACAGATTGGTTTGGCTGTCGGAGCGATGCTTTACTGAGCTGCAGGTCCTTGAAGGGTAATACAGTTTGAAGCTGGAGGATCTTTATATAAATATTCCATAAGGCTCATACAAGCTAGGTCCTTTAACTTTTGGTAGCTGTTGAAAGGATACAGTTGTGGTATACCAGTGGTCAGAAATACCATTATTACTTTAGTATTACTTTAACACAAAATCAGTGTTGAACCGGGACCACTGCAATGAGTCACACTATGCAGCATGAAGGTGGTTTCACATCAGACACGGCATGGATCCAGAATTTGTTGCGCTGACTGCTGAGCTCTGCTTGTATATCGTTTTTTAGCGGCCGCTCTAGGTGTACTAGATGCACCTGATCCTTGTCGTTTCAAAACATGTATCTCTCTGACTTTATCTCCTCTACGAGAGTTTGTGTTGAATCATGTTCAAATGTTTAATAAAAAAGTATCGCTCATTCATAACGAGGAAAGCTTTGTAACTGTCCCGACTAGTGAAGAGTGTGTCAATTCCACAATGCTGCTTTTCCTCCGAGGTCAACAGTGCATTTGAAAACACTCTGCTGGTTCCTGTGTAAGAACGTCAACCTGCGAGAAAAAGTTTACTTGGACACACACAGATGCTTTCCTTCAAGCGGCAGCTGAGATACGCTAAAGGATTTAGAGAGTTTCTCTGAATAGAAATGGGCAAAAAACCCCGGAGATTTGCGCAAACCTTGTAACCAGCTACAGGAAATGTCTTAGTGCTCTACTTGCCAACAAGGGATTCCCCACCAAGTACGTTTATCAAGTCACGTTTCGATTGGGATCCACTACTTATTTCATTCAGTTGCATGCAAATCAATTCTTAACTTTTAGGTAATTTCTGTCTCTCTCCTATAAAATGCATCCACCATAAAATTAGAGACTTTTCATTTCTTTGAAAGTGAACAAATTTACATATTCAGTGGGTGATCAAATAATTATTTAACCACTGCATACAACATTTCATCAGCAGTAGTGTTGCAGTAGTAGTAGTTGGCAATTTCATTAAAGTCTTAGTCACACAGACCTAGAGACTGATTACCAACTATGTTGATGCCACCAGTTCCAAGGGAAAAATTTGCATTAACCGAACAGTGGTTTTTCGAGGCTGGTAGCAGTCCAATCAGTTGCTAAAGCCACATTCACGCAAGCATAGAAACTGATCATAGAAACCAATCAGAAACCAATCAACCCAGCAACCCCCGGTCACTAAATTGCGTATTTTGATGAGTTAATTTTAGAGGTTGCTGACAGTGCTGCAATCAGAACCTGCGTGACAGACGCTGACGTGACTGCAAACTTGTGCAAGTTGCTGATAACACTGGTAGTGAAACTGTGAAAAGTGCAACACAAACCAGAAACGGAAACAGTTCACCCGCAGAGTTAAAGCTGTGCTATTTGAAATGTGATGACTGCAGCAGTAAAGCACATCTTTTACTCTGAAGATAAGTGTTCACCCTTTCTAGTTTGTGTCTCACAGTTTTTACATTTCAATGCTGCACAGAGAGTAGACTGATTAGTGTCTGCAGACATGTGCGGACCTTTCATGCAAACTGTGAGTTACTGTGTCAATCTGCCACTGACCGAAGGAATGACAAGGAAAGAATGAGCTTTGCTCACTCAGCGTTAGCCAGCAACCTCTAGCAACCACTTGCAACTGATTGACAAGACACATTTTTCCCTCGTGAGTGGTTGTCAGATCATTGCTAAGAGGTCTCTAGCCCCGAGGGCTTAGTTAGTTACTGTTCGATGGATTTCCATGAAATAAACATCTGGTAATCCCTTTCATTTTTCTCCCGTGCCACCATGATGTTGACATTTTTAATTTTAAGTGTAATAGATCAGTGACTATCAGGTGGATTGTAATGAAATGAGGGAAAACACAGACTTTGCATCTGTAGCCAACATTGCAATTTGCAGTTTAATTCTCAGGCTTTTGACCACATAGCAGTAAAACCTAAACTAAGATTTCACACATGGTCAATATTATACTATAATGAAGTGTTTAACTGACATGAGTTGAAAAAAGAAATTAAGAGTGTTAATCAAGCAGATCTTATTAGGGCATTCCAACATATTTTGTTTGAGGGTTCTCTTCAGTTTCTGGTGCAGGTTTGCAGGGATGTCACTGTATCCTTTACCCGTCGCTTGTTATGGTAAGAACCCAACAGCTTGAAACAAGTTTGAAGACCAAGCCAACATTTGGTCTCTTTCTCATGTGTTTCAAGGCGTTTTCTGTTTATTTTGTGTTGTAACGAGAACCACACATGTCCTCTTTGTATATACTCATTCACTGTATATAAAGTTCTGTCTCTCTCTTTTTCGTTGCACAGTCGAGGAGTGTATCAGGTCACATTTCACTGCGTGTTATACCTGTATAACCATGCATGTGACAAATAAAGAATCTTGAATCTCTTGAATCACAAAAACAACAACAACAGAAACTGCATCAGTATTTAGATAAGTAGTACATTCCAAAGTACAGCACTCAGCAGAACATCGTTTTGCTATTGGACAAATCACTTCAGATATTCTATATTTTGTGAATTGTTACATTTTATAGTTTTTAAAATGTTATAATCCTTTACATTACTGCCTTTGCAGTACGGTCACACCTTTCTGTAAATGAGTAAACAATGAAGAAAGCATGACAAAGGCTGAGAAAAGGAACAATGTAGTTATCCTGTAAGTGATTTGCAGATCTTTCTTTCTGCCTACATTCTCACAGAGTTTGACCCCCCCTCCAACCACACGCCGTGTGTAATGGAGGTGAAGACCCTGACAGGGGCCTTCCTCTTCTCTCTGGAATCCCAAACCACGATTGGCTTCGGCTTCAGGTGCATCACAGAGGAGTGTCCTGTAGCGATTGTCCTTCTCATCTTCCAGCTGGTCGTCACGATGGTGATGGAGATCTTCATCACCGGCACCTTCCTCGCAAAGGTAGTTTTAAGTTTAGAAGAAATTTTAGAAATGCCAAATTTGATCATCAGAAAAGTTGTGAAAGAGAACAAATTAAGTCAAAATAACTGCATCTTGTCCTTTTGTGTTCATAGGATTATGTATGTGCATACAGTGGCCCCTCGTTTATCACAGGAGTTACGTTCTAAAAATAACCCCGATAGGTGAAATCCGCAAAGTAGCCAACTTTATTTCTTACAATTATTATAGATGTTTTCAGGCTGTAAAACCCCTCACTACACACTTTATACACTTTTTTTCAGACAGGCATGAACATTTTCACGCTTTTCTCTCTTGTTTAAACACTCTCAAAGTTCAAACCTTCGTAGAAAAATAAACCCAGTATTATAGAATGAAACCAAAGGCACCCATGGTTACCTTTGACGGTGCAAAACGTTTGGTCGACATTGTTGTGTTTGTTGGGGAGAAAACTTACAAACGTAAAGTGCAGCACTTCAGAATGCTGAACGCATTCTGGACTGTACAGGAGACACGGCATGAGACCAGTCATGATTGGCTGGTCTACAGCCAATCAGGACGCAATTTTGTTTTATTTAAAAAAATAAATAAATAAAAAAGCATGCAAAATTGCACCAAAAAAAAAAAATCCCCGAAACAGTGAGGCCGCAAAAGGTGAACTGTGTTATAGCGAGGAACCACTGTAAATACAAACCATTTCTTCTTGTTGTCTGCCTTCAATGTTGGATTCTTTGTTCAGCATCTTAAACATGTATTTTTAAAACATGTGGGTTACATTGTTATCACTGTTCCTTTTAAGTATCTTTTGACACATTTTCCCGTCAGCTGAGGGGGTTGCTACACGTACCTCTATCTTTTGCCCTCATATGTTTTCTTCACAGTATCATTACAGCAATCAGTATCCTTATCAAGAAATGTCACGCTGCGTGTTGGTATTACAGTATATCAGCACTCATATCTATCATAATGAGGTTTCTCGCAGCTGCTTCCTGGTCTAAAAATTCAACAGTCTGTCTTGTCAACATGATCTTGTAATTTCCTCCTTCAATGTTTTCTTTTTCAACATGTTCGGGTTATTTTGTTTCAAAAACTGAAATAAGAAGCCTGATAAATGGTTGCCGAATATCGACAACAGCTTCGACTTTGCTTTTCTCGCCTTCCAGGTTGCTCGTCCCAAAAAGAGAGGAGAGACGGTGAAGTTCAGCCAACACGCTGTCGTGTCGAATCACGAGGGACGGCCGTGCCTCATGATTCGAGTGGCCAACATGCGTAAAAGCCTGCTGTTAGGTTGCCAGGTAATGCAGCAGCACCTACAAACTGATTATTGCTGCTTAAAATATCCTTTTGTAATATATGAAAGCCTTCTTCCTGTAACTGTTTGGAGTTACTATTTATGTTTAGTTCCTGGAAAGTGTGTTTTTCATTATGAGTCGCTTCATGTCTATAAAACGTTTTCCTGTTATCTGAATATTTGCTTTGCTGAGGAAAAGCTTGCTGGTGACAAATAAAGCGAATGATACGCATCAGTGCCTTGCTTAAGGACATGGAGATGATGGCCAGTGCAGGTATTAAACCTGGGGCCTTCTGGTTACAGGATGCCTTCTCCAACCTCATGGCTACATTTACTCACTGCATCTTGGCTCCCAGGTGACGGGGAAGTTGCTTCAGACGTCCCTGACAAAGGAGGGGGAGACGGTGCGGCTGGACCAGAGAAATGTGCCTTTCCAGGTGGACACGTCCAGCGAAAGCCCCTTCCTCATCATCCCTCTCACTTTCTACCACATCATTGATGACAACAGCCCCCTCAGAGCCTGGGCAGCAAAAGGTAAATCCCAGCTCGAGTCAGAATGATGTGGAAGGATGTGATGAATAAGTCAACAGATAATTGTCGTTTGTCAGTTTACAGCTATGATTCCTTTACACATCATATGACCACTGTACATTAAATAGGGATCCATGTACTGTAAATACTAATGAAAGTGGGCACCGTGACCTCATCAATTAGTTTATGGTTGACTGTTTTAAAGCCTCAGTTTGGCTCTTAGTCATCACCGTAGCTCACAAAGCCATGGCTTACTTAGAAAGACACTTTTATTATTCAGTGTGACAATAAGCCAAAGGTACTTTTTTTGGTTAGTGAAAAAAAAACTGTAACAAAAACTTATTACTTATTTAAACGATTAAGTTGAAAAACCCCGCTCTTCCATGTGTCTTTTGTTAAAACTGAAAATTAACCAAGCATGGAGCTGATCCGATCAACTACTGGGAAACTCCTGGGTAAATCACAGAGAGTCATCGCTTAAGAAATACTCTGTTTCAGCTAATAGTTTCACTCTACATGGGATCATAATTTACAAAATTGACATCATTGTTGTATTCAGATGATTTTAAACTAGATTGACAACAAATAAATAAATTCAGCAGAACAATGAACACAGCAATAAATAAATAAGTAAAGTCAGCAGTTGCTTTATTTTCCAAAGACTTCTATGCAGCTGGACTTTTGTAAGAATGCAGGTTTAGGGCTTTTTCCAACTGGCACCATTTTTCAGATCCTGATGCTTTTTATATTGTGGACACGTCTTTTATTAGGGTAAAAGCTTATCTGCTTGATGCTGTACTGTATGAAATTTATAGCATGTTGAATAGTGCAGTGCGATTCTGATGAACTGTAACATGTTACATGTAAACAGAAAAAAATACGAATGATAGGTTTGTAGCATAAACCTATTCGCTGGAACGTTAAGACAACTGCAAGCAAGACACAAGTAAGCAAACTTCTTCATGGTACTCGTGCACGGGAGAGAACCAGACAAACGCCGTTCCTTCGCTTGACCCCAGTAGCTCTCGTCCGTCCTCCCGTAACACTGTCCTTTTATTGAGGTTACATGAATATGCATAGGTTCATTAACATACGACGTCTACATACAAACAAAGAGTACCTTGCCTGTGTGTGTGTGTGTGTGTGTGTGTGTGTGTGTGTGTGTGTGTGTGTGTGTGGTTGCTGATCAAAGGGTTAAACATCCTTGGTCAGGAAGAGGGTAGCCTCCCCCTCACCCTAGATGGTTCATCCTAGATAACACGGTGAGGAAGTCCTGCAGTTCATCTAAACAAAGAGCACTTAGACTAGAACAGATGTAGCTACGTTAATCCTACCATAAAACAATAAGACACGGTATGACCTCTCATGCTCCCAAAGTGCTGTCTAATACACACAAAGTTTGCAGACTATCAAGGATCAAAACCTCTACCAATCTACAACTAATTACAAAACTCTAAGCATATATAAGTAAATATTTCTAAGCATAAATGACAATCAACAATACAAATCTAACATTTCCCCCCTTTTTGACCTTTATGCTTGAAAAGTTCCCAGGTATGAATACCTCATGTCTGACAGTTTCAATGCAAACCTTTTTATACTCAGCATATGTCAAATCACCCTAAATTACTGAAAAGGTACACAGTTTAATAAATGTATTAGCAGTTACCCCATTCATTGAGCTCATCTCATGGCAAACTGCATCTTACGAGCAACCAAAGAAATTGTTAATTTAATAGTGAAACTAAAAAAGTAACATTTTCAAAAACATCTCAGCTTGGTGGTGCTTCCTCCGGGTGTGCACATCACATGTCTCTCTGCAGAGTGGTTTAAGCTCTGCAGGGCGTCATGAATGTCTCTTCCAGTTGTTTCCATCACTGTCCATAGGACCAGAGTCCAAATGTATGTAGAATAGACATTCAAACATACCAGTTGGTTTTGTTGTTCGTCAACATGGGTCTCAGCTATTTCCAAGCTGCAGACCTCTCAGCACTCTAGTTTTATGGCCTCTTACCAGCCCCCATCACCTGACTTCAGACCTTCGTCTTGTGAGGGGGATATTTATGACTCCTTAATTGTCCACGCTCTGCAGAAAAAGCTCTCTGTGGAAAGGGTGCTGGGTTCCGTCATCTTACTGCTGTTATGATCCCAGCAGCCTTCAGAGTGTCATCGTATGCACAGTATAGTGGCACAGCATTAGGTGATGTTCATAGGAAACTGCTGTCATCACCACCATAGCTTCTGGTTCCTGTGCTTTCACAGAATCATGATGTCATCCTCGAACTCCTTCTGCGCTGTCGATGGAGCTTGGCACGCTCCCCTCATCCCACGAGTTTTCATGTTCCAACGCTGCTGAAGGTTTAAGGCAGAGCACGTCGTACACCTTAGTTGTCTTCCTCAGCGTCAATATTGAATCTTTCATTTTATTAAAAATCTCCTGGAAGCTCAGTAGCACAGCTCTCTGTGTGATGTCTGCTGTGCTGAAGATGATCTCTGATCCTCCTGAAGCCTCTCTCCTGGCCTCAGCTCCCATCTTGTGGACGATCCTCTCCTCTATTTTGCAGGCAGTTTCATGGTCCTTGCTGTGGCTCCAAGGTCTGATCTCATGATGGGCCCCAACCAGCTTGACCTTTGACCTCAACCACTGCCTGGCTGTCAGCTATGCCTGGAATGGTTCACGCTTCTCACTGGGCCTCTGAAGATTTCTCAGGAGATTACTGCTGCACCTGTATTTCCTTGCTAAGAAGAAAAACTTCTATTTGGAGAGCATGTCAACAATCATCAAACCACATTCTTTAGTTCAGTGAACTTCACTTATAGGCCATCAAAGCCTCATCTGAACATGGATGCACCACTTGCATAGGTTTAATATTTGTAAATAAAACGGCTAATCACACAAATCACTGCAACAATAATAGTAAACATTGTTTAATGTTAATCCTTGCACTCCACCTCTTGACGCATGGACACACCCATGCGTCAACTCACCAAACCTGGATCCCTGTCTTAAAGAAAAAGATTAGCTAGATCATGTCCCAGGCAACATCAGGGCATCTCCTCCGGAGTAGCTCCGTAACCCTGCAATAAAAGATGTTAGTGTGTCTTGCATATTAAGTTTGCTTAACACCTGGCTCTCCCAGGAGCCTGCATACACACCATCATGGCCTGGAAAGCAAAATCTGGAAGTGAAATCAAACTTCATACCTGTAAACAATTGTATCATAAGAGTAATAAGCATTCAACATCAGCAAGACAAGTGTCATGTGCAGGTTTTCTCAAAGCAGTAACTACAACTATTACCCTAATTCACCTCAGACATGGATTATCCCATGTACTCTGTTAACATTAATGTAATCAGTGACTTCTCTTAAGCAAAGTCACTCCACTCACATATTATTATTATGGGTTCAAAAGTGGCCAGCTAATGAGCCCATAATAAACTATTCCATAAATACCGTAATCTCTTATTTGTTTTACTCATGTCACTTGTCCGCTTCAGCTGAATCTACTACAGCATTCTCAAAGAAACAAACATTAGCAATACACATTGACTGTGGTCAGACGGAGGTCAGACACAGGTCAACAGATTCTAGAGGTGCCATAAAACACCATAAAGTCAACACTCGCTGTGGAAACAGTAACACTGGTCTCATCACAGTATGTCTCAAACCATATTAATTTCTCCATCAACATATGCCTGTAACTACAGTTTTCTTCACACATAAACCCAGAAATCTTGTAGTAGAGAAACATTAGCCAGTATTCCTATAAATCACATGATCAAACACATGAAGAACCGTAATGCTGTAAAAACGAAAATGCAAATGTTAGCGCTTGCGCAGGCGTATGCATACTTTGTCACAGATATCTCTGTGAACACACAAGCTAGTGAATGACGCACACATAGTAAATTCACAGACACAGAAAATGGCATTTAAAATGTTAAATCATCACGCAACCTCGAGTGTTGCTGTCATCTTTCTGCTCCTGTAAAGGGAAGCACACACAGACTCATCTGCACCCCTGCCAGGCGGGGGTCAACTTCACACAGTCGTGTTACATCAGTAAAGTCTTGTCAGCTTTTGTCAGCTTTTACCAGTCAGTCAGTTTGTTTTCCTTTCACTCACTCATTCATGCATTCATTCTTTCTTTCTTTGCTGATAGTGGAACCTATCGTCGCATTTAGTTTCCACTCTCAGCAAAATGACGTCATTTCAAAAAGAAAAAGAAGAACTTTAGTTTGGATTACATCGCTGAATCCTTTTGGACTGGGACTGTCATTTAATAATTGTCCCAAATAAGTGGCTTTCTCCAGAGTCCATTTAAATGTGGAGAACTCACTTGGCACAATTTTCTCGACGACGTGTAGCGCTTTTAATTCCCGACGTGCAGATCTGCTTAAAGAACAGAGATTATCAAACAAAACTTTCAGTGCACTGTGAAAGTATCAAAATAAAAAGGCCTTGTTAAGTCATGACACAAGCTCCTCATCTCAGGAGGGTAAATCATACCATTAGCATGGTTTATCATACCATCATACTAATCGGCAGGCTCAACTTCACAACAAAAGAAAAATCATCAGCTAGATTCACTCCAAATCAACCATCAGCTGCACAACACACAACATAATCCTAATGTCTTATTAGCTATGAGTTTAATTACCAGGTCTGTGCTCTTCACTCATTTAGGCCACAGATCTATTTTATTCAATTTTCCTTTTCCCTTCATCATAAAACATGTGACATGCTGTCATGCACTTCACAAAACAGTCTGTTCTGACGTATTCAGAGTTGTGTATCTAAATACAGGATTCACTCGCACATCAAAGCAGGAAACTCAGTGTTTTAGTCTCCACTCAACACACAACAACTCCAACACATCTCATTCACTCATACTAGAATTCAGTCACCTTTCATTAATCTAAAACCGATCAACTAATTTGCATATCAGCTATTAACCCACTAAGTTGACAGGACGACAGAAAAGCATGTTCAAAATAGTATCACAAAAGACAATTTCCCTCATACAGTAAATTACATGTGCTGCCTCAATCAAGCAGGAAGCTTCTCCCAATTTACCATTTTAACAACTAAATTTATTGTCTGATCACTGGTTGGTCAAACCAGGATCTTTTTTCCCACAAAAGTTAAACTGTTGTCCTGCAACCTGGAGAGTCAATTTTTTGCATTGGATAAATTCAGTATTTAATAACAAGTGTCTGCTAAATTGACACTATTTTAACACTGATGAAAGATAACAAGCTAATTTTCATTACATGTGTTTGTGTTATTAGGCAGGTCTAATGCATGTCTGTGGAGCTGCATCTCCAGCAGAGCATGTTCTTAAAGCTGCCTTTCCTACACACTTCTCTGCTATTATTTAATCATTTCTTAACTAATGTGCTATGAGTCTTCATGAGTCATTTTGTGTTTGGAATTGTTAGTAGGGTTAATGCATGTTCTGCTTGTGTGTGTGTGATTTTGTATATGTTTCTATTTTCGCAATGTTTCAGACTCCGTCTCAATTTTCCAACTTAAGCAGTCAGTTTTCTTTTCCCCAGGTTTGCTAACCCAAATTTTGATTTCCCACATTAAATAATTCCTATGTGTTCTCACCTAGTCTTCTCACTCTGTTGTCCTCTCCCACTTCAACAGTCCAACAGCCGGCAGTTCTCCTTCAGCTTTGTCCTGTGTCCCACTGTCTCTTCTTGCCATTTTACTCCACAGGTGGCAAATGTCAAACTCCAACTGTTCAGTTCTCCTCAAACGTTTTCTTCACATGCACAGTGAAGTCACAGCCACTCTCACTATTGTCCTCTGATGCGGTTGACTTCGTGCTAGTGGCTGAAGTGCTGCTGCTGCTGCCTTCCTGGGCGACTTCTTAGCAGCTGCTGCCGGTTTCTTGGCTTTGGCCGCGGCGGGCGTCTTAGCTTTGGTCTCAGTAACCCTGTTCATCTTGAAGGATCCGGAGGCCCCGGTGCCCTTTGTCTGCACCAGAGTGCCCTTCGCCACCAGACTCTTGATGGCGGTCTTGACACGGGCCTTGTTCTTGTCCACATTGTAGCCTCCGGCAGCCAGAGCCTTCTTGAGAGCGGCCACGGCTTTCACAATCAGCTCGCCCACGCTGAGGCTGACCTTCTTGGGCTTGGAAGTCATCGTCTTCTTCTTCTTGGCCTGAACCTCGGTGCAGGGCGTGTTTATGATGGAGCCTTTCCCACCACAGCGCTGGCACGTTGAACGCATCATGAAGGGTCCATTTCTTTCATGTCGCTAGCCAGCATGCTAGCTGCATGTGGCTTGCCCGAGTCACTCAGTCCTTTTTGAGCATTTCAACATGCTGCCACCGCCATCTTGCTCGCCCCTCCGTGGAATTCATCCAATCAGACAGGAAGATGGGTTTGCTTTCTTCTGCTGCTGCTGTTTATCCACATTGCTGCTGCTTTGCTGGGACTTTTTGTGCTCAGGACTTGCTGCTGTCTCTTTATCATGGAGCTGCATTCCTTATCTTCAGGGAGGAGTGAGCTCGCTTGTGAGGTTGAGAAACACATGGCACTGTAAATAAGTCAGCCAGAAACTTGGCCTGCATGTTTCCAATGATGTTAAACTATAACTTTCTTCCGACCGCTGCATGTGGAAAATTGATTCAGGTCTGCTTTTCACCTGAAAGTGACAAACTAAGACATTTCATTATTATCATCACTGCTTAATCAACACACATCTCTCTCTCTCTCTCTCTGTCTGTGTTTGTGTGAACAATCCTTTCTTAAAAGCAGAAAATGACATTGTAGTTGTTTTTCGGCTGATCAACACAAAACCTTTTTCCTATGATTATTTCTCTTCGTCTACAATGTAGTAATTTGTCTCTTTTTCACTCTTTTTTTTTTCTTCACAATAGCTGGTGGTCTGCAAAATCACCGCTCTCACTCACAATCAGAGGCAATCACTTTTGCACAGTGCACAAAAACACTGTGATGTCAGACACATTCACACTCACTTTTTCATCTGCATAAATAAACCATATGGCTGGAGATATGTGCCATGGTGATCCATAAGCATGATCACCAGTTTATTTAATTATTTTTAATCCAACAAAACAAATAAACAAAAACATGATGCTGATGCTACACACACACGAGTCAAGGTGCAGAAAAACTGCTCATGGAAACGCTGCACACTCTCTGTTTCCCTCTCTTTGAGTAGTTCTCAGACAGCTCTTGATCTGATAATGTGTAGCTTGCTCATCAGCTCAAAAAACAAAAACAAAACTGCAACGCGACATCACACAGTAGTTGCATGCTCTGCCCACAGTGGCAAAGTCTTACACTTACATATTCAACACAGCTTCTCCATCATGTATTTTTAGATGTTTCATACAGGGTTGAGCATATTAGTTGTTTTCACAGGTGTGCTGTATATCTCAACAATGGTTCATAATAAGACGACAGTCTTCCACACAGGTCAAGTGCCTCTATGCACTTCATTAGTTTAAATATTTACCTATATCACTTCACCTCACATGTCATCGTACTGAATTTAAGCAACCACAAGTTTAATGTAGGTTACTTTTAACAACTATCCACCTCAGTGGTTTGGCACACAGGCTGTTAACATTTTGTGTCAGGAAGGGGTGGGGGGAAAGCCACCCACCAGAGCACAGCTGCTGATGTGGGCTGGCCTTTTCCACACACTCTTCAAGGCTGGTGTGTTTTCTGAAAACTTCTAACATTTTAATCTCTTCCATTTTTAAGCCTGTGATTAACCGCACGGCTCAGGTCCGCGTGAAACCCGCGCGCTCGCGTGAACCCGCGCAGCTGTGGAGCCGTCGCTCCCTCTCTTTTTTACATAAATACTTTGTGCTGCCAGGAGCAAAGTCCAGCACAAACGTCTGTCTCCCTCCGACTCACTCTTGGTTGCTTAGAAACCCATGATAACAACAACAGTCGGTGTCACAGACCACATGTTCTGCTCCGCACACACCCACACAACAACAACAACGACGACGACGACAACAAAAACAACACAAAATAGGCCTATCGTCCAGCACAGTCTGGACCCCGCGGAACTTCTCAACGCCCCACAAAGTGGCGGAGAACTCACCTCTAGCCACACAAAGTAGCGAGGAACCTCTTGCTCCACAAAGTAGCAAGGAACCCGGGTATCGCTCCACAAAGTAGCGAACTTCTCAACGCCTCACACAGTGGCGGAGACTGCACAACCACACGGTTATAGAGTCGGGCTCTTCTCAACGCCTCACACAGTGGCGGAGACTGCACAACGACACGGTTATAGAGTCGGCCTCTTCTCAACGCCTCACACAGTGGCGGAGACTGCACAACGACACGGTTATAGAGTCGGCCTCTTTAAACTTACTTGGCGTTGCTTAGAGTGTAATATCAGCCCGAATCCCGCCGACCGTCATTCATCGAGGAGAAAAGACAGACCGCGAATCCACAGGAACTTCCTGGCTGACGTCAGTCTTTCAGCGTGCCTCTCCTCCCCTCGGTGAATGCGATTCCAGGGCTCTGGCATCGAAGGACCAATTAATGATAGGTTTGTAGCATAAACCTATTCGCTGGAACGTTAAGACAATATAATTACACTGCAAGCAAGACACAAGTAGGCAAACTTCTTCATGGTACTCGTGCACGGGAGAGAACCAGACAAACGCCGTTCCTTCGCTTGACCCCAGTAGCTCTCGTCCGTCCTCCCGTAACACTGTCCTTTTATTGAGGTTACATGAATATGCATAGGTTCATTAACATACGACGTCTACATACAAACAAAGAGTACCTTGCCTGTGTGTGTGTGTGTGTGTGTGTGTGTGTGTGTGTGTGTGTGTGTGTGTGTGTGTGGTTGCTGATCAAAGGGTTAAACATCCTTGGTCAGGAAGAGGGTAGCCTCCCCCTCACCCTAGATGGTTCATCCTAGATAACACGGTGAGGAAGTCCTGCAGTTCATCTAAACAAAGAGCACTTAGACTAGAACAGATGTAGCTACGTTAATCCTACCATAAAACAATAAGACACGGTATGACCTCTCATGCTCCCAAAGTGCTGTCTAATACACACAAAGTTTGCAGACTATCAAGGATCAAAACCTCTACCAATCTACAACTAATTACAAAACTCTAAGCATATATAAGTAAATATTTCTAAGCATAAATGACAATCAACAATACAAATCTAACAACGAGTACCATGCAAAAGATGTGGATGTGCTGCAGAACACAGAGAAAGGTGTTCGTACTGGGTAAACACAGATTTTTATTTCTTTTGTAATTTTTTTTTGCAGATGGCCTTTTCTTGCCAAAATGTATGTCTAAATGCATGAAACAAACTTTTAATTTCAAGAAAATATATTTTATAGGGGCATTAGCAGACAGAAGCATCTGAGTCTTCTGCATTAAGCAATTTGTTTCTTTCAGTTCATGGAGAAAGGAAACTGAAATACGCATCGGAATATTTTCAATTCAAAACACACATCTGTTAATCCTGTTGTCTAAAAGGATTCTCTCAATATTAACATTAAGTGTTGACAAGTCTTAGAATGTGACAACCGTTGTGTTATTTCTCATTTCTCAGTCTTATTCTCAGCAACCACTTAATGACAAAAAATAAAGATATCATATTGTATGAAATGGGTTGTTTATTTACATTTGCTTTGTATGAAATGTATATCATTGACAGAAGTTTTACTGTATGCACATACATACTCAATGTGCATGTAGGTGTGTTGGTATTTACGATCATGTGCTGCGTGCTTGGCTGCCTCTCGGTGTCCAGTGTTTGGCTTGTTTGGCTCTATGAGAGAAGATTTCTCTGGCTGGAATGTGTGTGAGAGAGACTGCCAGAGACACCCCTCATTAGAGCACAATACTGTACAGTCTGGAGTGCTGACACGAAGCCTGCACAGATCCATTTACAGGAACTCAGGCTTGATGGAATCGTACTAAAAATGACTCTATATATACATATATACATGTATATGTAAACAAATATTAATATTATTAATTGTTTTTGTTTCTATAATGGTTAATCCACCTGTTGGTGAAATCTCTTTAATTAAAATCATATTTTTAATGCTAAAATTATTACTGTTATGTATGAATTTTCAAATGGACTGTTCTACAAAAAAGCAGAAAGAATAGTAAAGCACATCACTATTTTGGATTAAGAAACCTAGTTAAAGTTATTTACTTCCATTCCTGAACAGAAAAATTGGTTCTAGTTGTTGAATATTGTGCTCGACTAATTTCCTGACTTCTCATAAGTGTGCCGGCTCAAATGTGGGTATTGAAAATGCGGACTCAGTTTGTTATTTGTATATACTCCATAAGGTTTAATTTTAAACAAGCTTTTGACAAGTTTCTAAAATATTTCTACTGTAATTATGTTTCATTTTCACTTCCTCTAAACTAAAAAATAATTTGCATTTGCAAGAAAAACTTATTGAAGCAAGCTTTCATGACCACGAAGCCTACAGCAGTACAAGCACTAAATCCATCTTAAAGACTCCAGATCTGTATCATTGTGTGTCATATCATCTACACACTGATGTAACCTCCTGCATGAGTAATAAAACACCCCGAAAACATTTTATCTTTCAGTTCAATATTTAACTTGTTTTGAGTTTTTCTTAGTAATGGAAAAACTGTCATATTTCACGTCACTGATCTGTTTTTCAGTTGTTAACCCTTTACACACTGACGTACAGAAAGTATACAACTGCTTCTAACGATTGTGAATGCATGCATGAATACCTCTCATGCATACTTCATGGACACAGAACACTTATGGAAGTTCAGCAGTGAATGCCTCCTTATGGGATCTATGGGAATTTGGCTTCAAGTGCAAAAAAAAAAACTGTTTCTCCACAGTTGGAGCAGCAGGGCAGAATGCTCTGGCTCTCCAACTGCTGAGACAGAGAAGCACACCTTAACCACGTCATCACTGAAAACTCCATGCACAGAAACTAAAAAAAGGCTTGCACTGAATTGTGTAGTGAAAGTCTTTGCTTACAATAATCTTGGGGATTGTGAAACTTTAAAGTGCTCGTCAGCTGCGAAAGACATACTTTTATAAGAAACTGGTTACACCACAAAATTACAGCTACTAAAAAAAAGTAATCTGTTATATTACAGCATTACATAATGAGAGAAGTAACTCCTTAGAGTGACAGATTTAGAAATTGTCATGGGGGCATAAAGTTTTATACTATAAACTGTATTTTCAAAAGAATACATTTGAGTCGAGTTGATATTGGTAGCCCCGCCTTGGTAGCCCCGCCTCCATCCTTTAATTGGAAGAAGCTTCTTGGTTTTGCTCACAGTGAGACGTTAGCTAAAAGCTAACAGTGAGGGCTTCAGAAATGTAGCACTACATCGTTCTCCTCCTCCACAGCTCTCGTCATCAGTGCTATGCAGAGGTGCAGGTGCTTCATAGTGTTGAGTTCCCAGGTAAATAATGAAATACTTGCACAATGTGACTGCCATCCTCTCGACTGTGTTCCCCGTCCACCTCACTGACACAACTGCAGCATTGATAATTTAACCATGCATCTAAAAGTCAGAAGGACTTGGAAATGATGAACAAGGATCTCAACAATTCTTACACTTTCTTAAATATCTTACCTCACAATAATACATCAAATTACTGAGAGGGAACTGTACTCAGAAAAAAAATGCATATCTTGTGGTGAGCAGGCCTCTCAGCTGAAATGCAAACAGTGCAGATATCTAGAGGCGTGCTTGAAAGATCACTACATGCAGATGAGGCCTTTGCTCCGCCTGTAAAAAGGCCAACAGAGAGAATCCCGTGTGTATCAGTGGTTGCGAAATGTGGTGTTGTTGCCGTGGTGGGAGTGATTGTGGGTCTGGGTGAGGGGAAGACATGTTTACACAGATGAGTGAGTGTATTCTGAGTGAGGCCTGTTGATGCAGGTGTTTGCTTGTTTGGGTGCTGAGGTCGTGCACCGATGATGAGTATAAAGTATATTTTGTGTGTGCTTCTAAAGTACGTTCCACCTGTCTGTGACTATGCAGCAGTGCTTACTCTGCAGGCTTACTGACATTTCAGAAATGAGTTATTTCATTATTTGTGTGTGTAAGAGACTGTGTTGAGTGCTTTTGACAATGGAAAGTCATAAGTGATGAGTTTTCAGTGAACAGTCACTGTTTGTGAAAATGTGCTAAAAGTTTTTGCTGATAATTTTTCCTTAAGTTCTGTATATTTAAGTCTGTGAAGCAGTTCTGTGCATGTTTGTGTGTGTGTGTGTGTGTGTGTGTGTGTGTGTGTGTGTGTGTGGGTGTGTGTGTTTGTAACACTCATTTTCCACCGCAAGAGGCTGCAGCTTTGCCCTTTGTTCTAAGTAGTGCTAAAGGCACTTCCGAATGAGTGTTAATTTCTTCAAGCACTCTCAACAGAAGGCGTTTGTATTGTGTGTTAGCAAGTTCAAGTAAATAAGACACAATCTGCAGTGTTTGTGCTTAGGTTACAAATGTATTGTACTTTGCTGGGCGTAGATGAGTGGAGTTTTTTTCCACTTCCAGGGCCCAAGACTGCATGTCTGTGGACATGAGTTTAAATAAACTGTGCTCTGATGTTAACAGTGGATAGTGTTTAGTGTTTCTGCTTTTCACACCAACTCACAAGATTCTACAGTGGTTTTTATTGTAGTTTACATTTCCTCATATGGAGGAAGGCCTGTTGCCTCATGATGGAGGCAGATTTGTAAGAAAAGCCGGAATATTTTTTATTTTTTAATATATAAGGCGGGTTTGCACTACGCTGTGTGTGGCTACATGAAGATAACAATAACTCTGGAAATGAAAAGGTTTTTTTTTTTTACCTGTTTTCATAGACAAACACATAAGTCAATATGCAACAGCAACAATAACCAACCTACATATGAATGCAAATTATTCAAGCAAACCTTTTTACCCACTTTGACATGTGAGAGAAACTGGTCTAGACCACGTTTCACACTTATATCTCAACAACTGTTTTCTCTCCTGCCTCTTCCTTTCATACTTATGTGACTTGTAATCAATGCTGCATCATATAAAAACTTTTATGCATTAACAGAAGAATTATGTGTTTCTGTATCAAATTGTATGTTTTTTTAATTAATGGGCTAAAGCATCAGAAACCAGTCACCTCGATACTCTTCTGGTTCTAGGTGGTGGCTGGACAGACCCAGAACTGGCTGACTTTGAGCTGTTGGTGATCATGAGTGCCACGGTTGAGCCAACCTCCGCCACATGCCAGGTTCGAACATCCTACCTTCCCGACGAGATCCTCTGGGGCTACGAGTTCCCCCCTGTCGTCTCCCTGTCCACGTCAGGAAAATACGTGGCTGATTTTGCCTTTTTTGACAAAGTGGCAAAAACCAAAACTCCACCCCTTTTCAAGCAGGGCCTGCCACCAGACGTGCAGTCGCAGGGGTCCCGTCAACGTAAGGGCAAGGAAGACGGAACGGACTTGGAAAAGATGAGACTGGAGGAGAGCTACAGGGGGGAGGAGAAGGGCCGCCAGAGAGGGCGTATTCGGGACAGCAGCCCACTGAGTGTTCGAATTAGTAATGTGTGAAAGGGAGTGAAAGAAGAGGTTCTGAAAGTTGATGTGAAACCAAGATCAGGCAAAGATAGGAACAAAGAAGAAGCGACCACATTCTCATGAAGAAGCCTAAACTGCCAATGCATGAGTTATTCTAAAGTACGTGGCAGGAAACTGAACACCTGGGTGTTAAGACTGCGCATGAAAACCAGACACACTCTTTAACCACAAGGCTGTATACCAGAACAAACAAAGAAGATGTTTACAGCCTTTCAGAGTTCGAATATCAAGTTACAAACCTGACTTATACAAATCGACAGCATGCTAAAAGATTTTGTATTTTCAATGATGTCAACAAATTAGTGTCTACACCGTATTTTTTAGAGAAAATTGAACGAGATGAGCCATGAACTTTAAAGCAAGTTCAATATACCCTCAGCATCTTTCCATTGTCTACATTCACTTACCCTAATAATGGCAGTCAAGTGGTCACATGAAGCTGGTTATCAACTTGCTAAATTAACCCATGTCCATTTGAAAGGCAACAATAATACAGGCTGAATGTAACACAGCTGCTGCAGAGAAATCAGCAGTGTCAGTGTGTGTGTGTGTGTGTGTGTGTGTGTATGTGTGTGTGTGCGTGTGTGTGTGTGTTGGGGGTGGGAGGGTCCTGAACAGTGGTTTAATATTAAAATGCATGTATGTATGTATGAATGCATGTGAGTGCTTTGGTCAGTAAGACTGGAAAAGAAGAGATGATATATTAATAAAGTTTAGCCTATTTGAATCCAGGAAAGAAAGCCAGCAGAAAAGGCCAACTCTGTGAATTAAAAGACTTATCAATATCAAAGCTCTGTCATTAAGACACAGGAGAATGATGTTCATCAGGGAAAAAAGAGATTTTAGACAGTATAAAAAAAACCTTTAGACCCTCCTACTGTCTGAGCAGAATCTTTCTACTGTCTGCGGAATCTTCCAGGAATGGTGACGCTATTTTCTGGAGAACTGATTGGTCAGCGAATTAGGTTTGCAGCACCGGACACTAAAAAGAAGTCATGCATTACTCATTACTTTTCTTAAAAGTAATTCAGTACATTACTTAATTGCCAAACAGAATATCACAGTAAAGCATGCAATAGACACGTTGGTCAAAGTGTCAATTTCATGCTTTTCCTTTTCCGAAGCATTAAATGGACATGCATGCAAAGGTTGCATTACTAGCAGAGGGAGATAATAAATTTGCTGGCAAAGCTTTGGTGTGATATCAGGTTGAAAGTTATTCATTATACTGCTGAGATTACTTATTGTTACTCCATGAAATGACCTGAAAAGCAGTGTCCCATAATTACCATTTAAGAATATAAATCTGAGTCTACAGTCCCACACATCAACACAAATCAATATCCCAATGAGGACACACACACACGATCATTTATTTCGTTTTTACTTATGAAAACAAAGCAGATGAAAGATGAAAACCAGAGACTTCAAAGTCGTCGCCACAGTGATTCTACTTTAGAAACATGAACAGGTAGAAACAGAGGCTTCAGTCTTACTTCTCAGCAGTTTGTTATCTGTTAAAGTTCAGGGTCTGGCTGCTGGGCTGGGGTCAGCTTCACTCTGCTTTATCATCACTCTGGCTCTTGGCTAGCTTAGTGTTAGCATGCTGCCTGTGCAGATGGTTGTAAAGAGCTGAAGTTGTGTTAGTAACATAATGCAGCCGTTTCTTTCCCAGAAGCTGTTTGCACTTTACCATCACTTTTTTCTTCTTCCTCCAGCACACAAACTGAAATCAGCTGATTGTAGCACATGTGTGTAAGAAGAAGACAAAACTTTTGTTCCATGTTTTTTCTTTGGATCCACCTCCCTTACTTTTGCAATGAAAGCAACAACATAAATATACATACAACAAATGTTAACTGTAATGCAATTATTGGATTACAGTAATGCATTAAATTACTGCGTTATTGAAAAAACTAAAAACACTGGATTTTCATGTAAGAAATGAACCACCTACATCATACAGAAAACCCAAGATTAACCTGGATAAGATGAAATCTTACTTTGTAGCACAGTCCTCAGGGCAGCAGATAAAAAATCAATCTGTAACAAAAATCATCAAAGTTAAGGATTATTTAGGATTTTTAAAAACATTTTATCTAAGAAGAAAAATGCTGAGGCAATTCTGGCTTGAGAGTAGTTTTGCAGTGAAGCTGAAGGTTGGATGTGTTGATTCACAGTACTGGTTTTGCTTTTTTGTAAAAATAAATAAATACCTGCAACAGGTAACGAGAACTGGAACTGTAGTATTTTAATGAGGGATTTTAAAGGGCAGTACCAACATCACTACGTGAAAAATGAGCTCTTTTATCCAGACGTCTCATTGTGTTCGTTGGAGTACATATATGTTTAGTAATGTTACTAAAAGCATTTTAACATAAACAAAAGGTGGCATTTTATACAGACAGAGTAACTGAACTAACTCTAATACTTAATGCACTGTATTAATATGATTTAAACCATGTGGAGTTTTGAGTGCGAGCGATTTTTTTTACACCTTCAAACTGTTATCGAGTGAGTGTGATAATACTTTCTGTGTGTGGATGTTGAATGCGGATGTTAAATGTGAACTGTTTTAAATATTCTTTACAGTATGCTTTGCGTAGTCCCACAGAAGTCTTGAATCACTGTGCTTTTAAAATAATCTTTTAATGCTGTTATGTCATGATAACAAGTTAGCCTGAGATAACAAAGGTCGTTTTCTTGTGGTAATGACTATTTTTTATACCAAGAAAAAAAAGGTTGTTTACTCTTTGCTTATTAGACAACATGAGCTTCAAGCAAACTACAGGAGGACATTTCTTTTGGCTGTTTTGAATATGCTTATTAAAATACAGAGGAGTGTAAATTGTTGATAATGCGTTATTATTTCTGTAAAGATCTATTTTCCTCTTGGTTTTCTATCAGGAATCATGACGCCACTTTTCATGTATCGTTAATCCATAAAGGCGACTAATCATAAAATAAATTGAATTAAGACACATGAATGGGTTTATTCTGTCAACCCTAGTTTTCCGTCTCATCAAAACAGAAAGTAAAATTGTGTGTTTATCCTTGCACTCAGATAAGCAGAGGTGTTATTTTCACCCCTATGGTGAATCATTTTTGCGGCTTTGTGGTGCAACAGGAACATCAGACAAACAGCGGCTTGTGTTTTCCACTCTTTTATCATTACTCATTCCTACGAGCGGAAATTATTCTTTATAAGCGCTTTACAATTGGTTTACAAATGTTGTGGCAATTCTTTCTGATACAGACAAGTGAGTTATTAAAGTTATTCTAAAATAACAGCATTAAAAAATTCACAGCATCACAGCCTTTCTTGGCTTCTGTACACTTATGTACAGTATGTATAAATATTTTATCTATATTTCTTGTTTCTGTATGTCTTTGACATCTTGTGTAAAGCTTTGTGTTATTGTGGCAGATTAACAGAGTTATGATAAAAGTTTACGGGGACTCACTGACTTTGACACAATAAGTTCAAATATTTTATTTACTTTTTCAGGAACCCAGTTTTATAAAGAATACATGCAAAAAGATAGTTATAGCAAAAAGTTCCTTTATTTTGTATTTTCTCCCCCACATTAAATGACCAGCAGAGATAAAATACTAATATGGATTCCTTCGCTGGTGAAGAACATGAAAAATATTCAGAATAAGTAAAAACACTTACGTACGAGTCTCTGATTAAAGGCTTCCTGTATAAGCTGTATATGTATATGGTTCGCTTGTAATTCTGGAAGCTCATTGGTCTAACTGCTAATACACTTTCAAGTGTGTCTTTAAATAATAAATGTTTTATTTACAACATCCACAAGTCTCTGATTGTGTGTGTGTGTGTGTGTGTGTGTGATAAAGTATTCGTCTTTGAAATATCTGCAGATACCGTCAGAATTATGAAACAAACACTTAAAAAATAATCTGATGACTTAAGTCATACTTGGTGCTTTTATAACAGCTTATGATGAATATTCAGCCTCTAACCATCCTGATCACACCGCAAATAAAGTTCTGAAATCTGAATTAGCTAAAAGCACCAATAGCTCATATTCCATTAATGAATAATAGGGCCATTACTTCTGTGTCTGTGCACAAAACGGGGTATAAATTTGGACCAAATTCATATTTCACAAAACTATCCAAAAGTGCAAAACTAATAATAATCATGATGCTATAAACTGCTTTACCACAAATACAATATTACTGCTAAATTTAGCTGATCAGTCAATTCAAATATTAATTTTATGTTTGCTAACAATCAGCTTTTGCTAGACTTTGACTTCCATCTTATTATCTAGTTGTATTTTTTACACTTTAAGTGGAAGAGTTTGGAAGAGTTTCGGAATATAAATATGTATATGTATAATGTGTGTTGCTTAGACTCAGCCTACTTATTTACATTTTATTATTTCATTTATTTTATTTGGCATGTTCTAAAGCTCTGGTGGCGCTTGCTAATCTGGTGAGACTTTCAGGTAGAAGGGTGGGATTTGGCGGGTAGGTGTGGTGTCCACTGTGTGTGTGAGTTTGTAGAAAGACCAGCTAATGCTATCAAGTGGACATTTTAGTCTGTAGACAAGCAGCACGCTGTTATTTTCATGACTGACCAGTCACCTGGCGTGTGGAGCTGTTTTAACCTACCAAGAGGTAATTAGGAGTCTGAAAGGGTTTTTTCAAAACCAATAGACCCTGTGCACGAGAAAATGCTGACTTCCTGTTTTAAGACCGGATGTAGAGTTGTACATTTGCGGTAGCTTTATTTTGCGGTCAATTGCTACAGCGAAGGTGGACTCCAAAATCATGTCCAAAATATGAAAACAGAAAGATCGTGTGAAGTTACAAAGAGGAGAAGGTGGGAAAACTCACCTGTGCTGTGTCATAAACAAAATCAAATGATCAATTTTGATGTTTGAAGAGTGTAGATCGATTGGTTGTTTACATCACTCAACAGAAGCACAACTGCATTACAAAGTCAGAAGACACATCGTCCACATTCAGAAGCACATTTCTGTATAGTGACAGTTCTTATGATTTAAACAGGCAAATGTTCACCTTTTAAACTATCAGGAGCCATGAGTACTGATATTTGCATGTGCCTTTTATTTTATGGCTTGTTTATGAGTGAAGTGACCATTCAATTTAGGCCACAATACACCCCAGCTAAGACTCAGGGCTGCAGCAAGGGTTGTATTTTCAGAATGTTTGGGAATGAGTGTGTGTGGACTCACCAGAGTGTTTAGTTATCCTGTTTCATTCAGTATTAGTAACCTAGTGATTGAACAGTAAGGAACACCACTTTATCAGTGCTACATATTAATTTACCACTAAACGCAAGTGATTTTACTTCACTAACTAAAGTGAAACTGTACCATTTCAAATGATATGCTCATCTTTAGGTTTAATTATACAATTAATATATTTATTATGAGCATCAACAAGGGAAAATCAAAAGTAAGCTACAGTGTAGAGACCCAGGCCGGCTCACAGATACATGAGACTAGTGTTACATGTTGGGTCTGCGCTCGCAGGCCCAACATGTAACACAAGACTTATCACCAGTGAACAAAGCAAGACAAACAGCGATCCATTTTAACTTGCAAGGGAAGCCTGGTCAGAACCAGGCCCTTGGAGATGAATGCTCCTCACCTGTTTCCCAGCCAACTTCAAAGAACAGCCTTCCCTGCAGCCTTTTATTCAGTGAATACAAGAACCACCCACTGTAACACCCATGTGGTCACAATACGAGGTTAGTCATTCATATACTGCTGCATGGGCTGGGCTGTAGTTACATCCTAAGGTTTTAAAAACTGAGCTTAAATAAATGATTAGTGGCAATAAAAGCCGAGGGAGGTCAACAGTGATCACTGACTTTTTTTAGGAGCTTTTTGAGATTAAATAGAAGAAAATACAAAACATTAAACATGTTAACAACACAAAAGCCATGTTAAACGCAGACTACTTTAGGCCCGGAAGTAGGATTCGTCATGTCATCACTTAATAATCGGATAAAAGCTGAATTTTGTCTCCTGGGTCCGTATCTGGCCTTGTTTGGGTTCTTGACTTCTTTTAAGAGAGTGATTAAAATCATTTCAATATCAATCTGTCAATCAAAGCATAACAAAAACATATACATGAGAAAAATAATTAGGAAACACACAGCATTGAAGGAGGACACAACAAGGAGAGACAATAAATACAGCCCAGGTATAGAGGGGAAAGGAAACAAGTGGGACAAGAGCTGTAGCAAATCAGGTTTAATGAGACAAGGGAAGTTAAACTACATATAAAGTCCAAGAGACAAAAGACCAGAGACAAACATTAAAACACAGAGGCAAGACACGAAAGGGCGAGACATAGAGTGTGAACATAAAATGCTTTTCCAACCCAAAAGAATTACAAACTCACAAAAACTCAAACCGCTGACCGTGACAGGAGAAGATGAAAGGTCATCTTCTCCTTTCATCTGCTCCCTTTTAGGGTTGTGACAGCAGATCATCTGCCTCCACCTCACGTTAACAATCTGCATGTCCTCCTTCACCACATCCTTAAACTCCTTTGTCCAGTATGTCCACTATCCCTCTGCTGCACATGTCCAGACCATCTCAGCATGTCCAAACTGCTCAGCTTGAGCTGTTCCTCAGATGTACTCATTTCTAATCTTGTCCATTCTTGTCACTCACAATTAAAATCCGGACATCTCCAGCTCCACCTCCAGCCACTGCAGGTCTCACTACCATCATGTAAACCTTCTCTCTCACTCTTGCTGCTATCTTTCTGTCAGAAATCACCCTTGAAACTCATCCTTATCCATCCTTTGATCCATCCAAAGTAATGGACCGAGTTGTATTCTGTCTCGCTTCTAATGACTTTCATTCCTTTTCTCTCCACCTCTCCAGGCTCTCTTCCACCCGCTACTACTCTACTCTCACTACAGATACAATGTCCTACACCACCCTCACATTTCACGGCCACTCATTACTTCCTCTTGCAGTACCACAGTTACACTCTTTGTACCCTAACATATGCTTTCTCATTTCCTCAAAGGCTCTCCTTCTGACCTCATCTCCATCAACACTCTCAAAGCAAACATGACATCTGTAGTGCTTCTTCTCTGATGCTCACTGCTCATCGCCTTGATGTCATTCCACAAAGATATCGATTATCAACTTTATCCATTTGTAGTTACTGCAGCTCTGCACATCATCCTGTCCTAGTACTCTTTCTGTTCAATTTTCAGGCAACCTCTCACTCTCCAAGATTATGCTGAAAAATATGGTTATAAAATCCCCTGCCTTCTATCATAAACATTCATACTTCTGGACCAATTACTTTTCCACTCTTCATCTTATATGATTGATAATATCTTACCATAGTATATAGACAGTGTATACCACAATAAATTGGTACTACAGTAGTATAGGCATTTTTGTCCTTCATCTTATATTTGCCTGGTTCTTCTCTGTGACCTTTATAGTGCACTTTAGTAGGAACAATGAGTTTGTAAAATGTGTATTTAATTCACAATGCAAAATATTTAAAATCATAAATTTTAGATGCCAAATAAATGTTACCAGCATCTGATAAGAGATCAATTTCTTCAATGTGAAAACTTGCTGCTTCCGGCTCTAACCATAATGTAAAATGTTTCTGTGCTAGTATGCTAACAACCACAGACACATTTGCACACAGACTTCATACAAAAACCACACATACGTATGCATCTGTTTCCTTCATACCATTGCTCTCTCTTATTTTCCACACGCTAACCCTGATCTCTTCTTGTTTAACCTTAAATATTAGGATTTATTTGCAACAGGCTAAAGTCTTTACAGCACCACACACACACACACACACACACACACACACACACACACACACACACACACACACACACACACACACACACACACACTACCCTAATGTCTTTGTCACCTCTTGTATTTTAATCATAACATTTATGAATGAACAGAAATATCTGGATCATCATTAATTAATTGAAGTGTAGTTTAGCTGCATTTGGCAGACTTTTTTTTTCTTTCTCTGATCCAGCAGATGATGCATCGCTTCCTGGGCTTTGAAGCGTTTCTTTTTCTCTCTGACACCTGCCATATTTGCTGCATTCATAGCTGGCTACAGCAGAGAAACCATGCACAGCAGATTTCCTGTTTATGAATTCCACTTTTCTTACGTTCAGATAAATTTGTGTAGATTAAAAATGATTCTGCTTCTGAGTTTTTGGATTGTTACAGGTAAGCTGAATGAAAATGTTTTTGTTCTTTACATAACTAATGCCAAACTTGACCTAATTATCAAATCATTTTTTAAAGATATGTATCAGAGATTTCATTAGGGAAAAAATGCAATTGTGATGAATGAAGCAAAGTTTAATGAGTGAAATTAAATGTATTTTTTCCTTGGAAGTTTGATTAAAAAGGAATTACTGTTTTGCAACATTATGTTGCAAAACAAAGGATGTCAAAGTGATTTCCTCTTTCATACACCATACACTTACTAGAATATATCTATTGTGTGCATGTTGTGGTTTTAAGGTTTAATAATGTATTTTAAGACTCTTGCTGCACTTTTCCTCTTAGGTCTCATGGCAGAGGACCCACCAACGACATATTATGGACTAAAAAACAGCTCAGTGTGTCTGAATGTTAAGAAATTGCCAGAATATGAACGTGTCGAATGGAAATTTAACAAGACAATTATTGCTGATGATGGAAAAATCAATCCAAAATACAAAGACAGAGTGGTTTATAGTGCTGGAAACCTCTCCCTGTGTATTAAAAACCTGGCTGATACAGACGCTGGCATATATGAACTCTCACTCATCCGTGACTTTATTTCAGTGTCAGAGAAACATCAAGTCATTGTTCAAGGTAAGTTATAAGCAGAACTTTGTCTTGTCCTATTTTAAATATTCAAATATTTCTGGATTTAGTAGAATTTGTCTTACAGTAAGCTTTTACATTTCTTTGTGACTGAAAGAAAAACAGAATCTGTCATTGTCTTTAATCACAACATCATATATCCTACAATTTTATTATCACCTGGGTCATTGTCAGTTCTCTTTTTGCATTAAATCATTAATTTATCTGTTTGGCTCAATGTTACAGACATGGTTCCCACACCTGTTATTACAATGTTAAAGCTGGGCTCCAACCAGTCTGCTGGACGCTGCAATATCACAGTAAACTGCTCCATTCAGGATTATTGGCTTTGGTCTGTTTGTGATGAAGACAGCTGCAGAAGATCTCAGAAATCATTCAGTGAGGTCAACATCACCATCTTCACTGAGAACAGAGCTGTGGTCTGTAGAGGCAACAACCATGTTAGCACAAGTAATTCTTCTGAAACATTAACAAGGTGTAAGTATTAAATATTAATTTTAAATAACATGCTGTTGATTCATTTTACATGAATTATATTTCCCCTGTTATTTAAATATGTACATTGTTGTTTCTTGTCATACAATTATTTTACTTTTTATGTCTGAAAAAAATTGCTCATTAAAATTACGTTTCTGTGTCTGCAGGTTTTAATAACTCTAATCCTGATGATAAAGAGAATGCACAACACCCTCCACCAACGAGAGCGCTTGCATTTATTATTGTTTGTGTTTTACTCGCCTGCGTCTTCGTAACAGTTTCTTTCTTTTTAGTTAAAAGATTATTTTCAGCAAAATGGAAATCCTACCAGGTAAGCTGCATTCACTAACAGATATTTATATCTGTTTATATTTTATATTATATAACTTGTGCAGTGGTGTGTCATAATGTGACTGAATATTTGACTTTATTATTTACAGGCTCCAACTAATACTATCCGCTCAATACAAAGCCAGCCCATTAGTACTCTGCCATCATCTCAGTCTAGAGCCTCTACTGTGTCTTCGTCAAGTGATGCTGACCCTGCTTATGAGAATGCAGACATCCTTCAGTACAGCCAGACCAACAGCCCAGGAGAGCAAATTAACTCCATGGCAAGCTACACAATAGATACCATCTACACTGTTCCAGGAGTGAAAGCCTCTTCTGCTGGCAACAACAACCAAAATACTTCAGAGACTGCCACAGTGGAGGAGGCACAACAACGGCTCACACAGGTCGACACAGTTTACAGCGTGTTGCAGAAACCAAAAAATCTGAATGTGTAGCACCACCCAGAGGCCAAACTGGACTTTTGAACAGTGGGAAACAAAAGAAAACGAGAGAACAAAAACATTACAAGAAAATGAACATATATCCAGCATAGAAAAGAAAAAAGATCAATTCATAGAACTAATACAAAAGTAATCACAGGACTTATGATTATTTCTATATAAAAGTTACATTTCTGCTGAATAATTTGGATGCTTGCTGACATGCTGAGATGAAAGACCAAATGCTGATCTTTGTTTGGGAGCTTATTCACTTATATTTATTTGTTATAATAGTATTTTATTTATATTAGCAATGAATTTTTCTATCCACCAAATCATTTTGTTTTTTCTTTAGAAGTACAGAAAATGTATGAATTGTGCCCCATTAAATCACATGCTAATTGGGCAGCTGTTGATGGATATTTGCTTATGTTTGATTAAACTTGTTTAAGTGGATAAATTTAGCATTTACCCTAGTGCAGGGGTCAGCAACCTTTAACACCCAAAGAGCCATTTGGACCCGGTTTCCTCGGAAAATAAAACAGTGGGAACCGCAAATACTTTTTGACATCTAAAATGAAGATAACACTGTATATATTGCTTTTTGTTCACCTTTTATGCTTTGTATAAACAACTAGAATGTGTTGCTTATGAAATCCATGAAGTGCTTAATGAGAAAAGTACGAAGTCACTTTCATCTTTTTGCAGGACTGTAAGCTGTCATCTGTGAGGTGTGATCGATTTGTTTGGCTATTCTTTTTAACATAGTTCATTGTGGAGAATAGCTGCTCACATACTTATGTGGATCCGAAGATCAACAATCCACAAATTAGGCATATTGGTCGGTCACTCGCGTCAGAAGTAAATGCAAATGAATCTGCCCAGGCATCATTGAATGTTTTATTTTCTTCTGATATTTTTCTTTTCTTACATTACTCCATACTTGGCCAACCTGGGGCTGAAAGTCTCGATGCACAGCGTTTTGGTGGGTATACTGGCTTGTGCGAGTGTGACGCTTATTTTGAGTGATGAAGAATAATAAAATATAATGTAATTTTAATATTTCAACATCACAATAATCTTCCAGTTTAGAACTACAAGTAAAAAAAGAACTAACACAAATAAAATACACTTCGCCTAAATACTTTAATTTATTTTCCCAAGCCACAGGGAGCCGCAGTATAAGGATGAAAGAGCCACATGCGGCTCTGGAGCCACAGTTTGCTGACCCCTACTCTAGTGGATATTAGCAAGGAGAACTATCAAAGGGTTCAGGCCAGGTGAGGTGGCTGGCCAAACACAGTAATAATATGATCAGCAAACCATTTGGTAGTAAGTCTGCCACTGTGGGCGGGTGCTAAGTACAACTGGAAAAGGAAATTAGCATAGCTATGGTACCATAGTCTACCAAAGCATTGCTGGATTTCAGTCATCACAGATTTTGTGGGTCTCCACTCATCCTGCCAAAAGTCATCCTCCATACTCTAGGGTTTTAATATCTCAAGTTATCCAACCAAGGCTCAAGGCTGGTTAGAGAAGCAACAGGGCATCAATCATCCCTGTTGCTTGTGCACATTTTGGTCTTACAATTTTGTCATCCAGTCAACTTTTCATGAATTGGTACAGTGCTCTGAACATTCAGCCTTTTCAGGAATAACCTTATATGGCAAGCTCTGGTAGATATGGAGTTTTGTGTCAGGAAGGGCGTTCAATGGAAAATCTTTGCGAAATCAAACGTGCAGATTGTCAAGAATGAGATTTCCTGGACCGACCACCTTTGGTGCAGTTGGCCAACAGGGTGTAGGTGACAACTGTGGTACTGTTAGTAGAAGAGAAAGGAAAAGAAAAAAGGAGAATGTGTTTGGAGGCACTGAGGCTTTTCTTACGTTTGAGCACAAGGTGTTAATCCTGTGGCAACAACACCCAGCACATTAGTTGCTGGTTCTGGTTGTACATCCGGTCAAAAAAACAAGACAAACTGGATGGAACCGAATAGTTCAGTATTACAGGGACTTTTGCCTCCACTGGATGAACCTGTCCAAAACCAACCTGCTTACCCATATATGTAACTATTGCTTTATCAATATTTAATTTAATATACTCATATTTTGCACAATTAAGGGTTAAGGAGGCTTGATTTAGCCACTGAAACACTGGTTCTAGGATGACTATGCGATCCACCCAAGCATCTGTGTATATCACCAAATCATCAGATACACATACCAGATGCATCAAATGCTAAAATATAGCAGGAGAGTTTTTCATGCCAAATGCTATCACAGTGTACTTAAAAAACATAAAATTCATAAAATTCCATAAAATTCTCAGGAGTGACAAATGCAGAAACGTCACAGGCTCTGGGGGTCAAGGTAACCTGCCAGTAACCTTTAAGGGATCCAACTTAGTGATAAATTTGGCAGGACCGATGCTGTCAATGCAGTCCTCCGTATGAGGGAGTGGGAATGAGTCACAGACAGTGTTAAGGAAAATGTTATAAAACACTTCTTCAGTAAAGACTCAGAGAAGAGAAACACACAGGACTTCTTGCTAGCAAGGGCAGCCTCCAGACAGAGAGACTCGCGCTGAGCACTGCTCCTGTCTTTATTTTATACTTCAGTGTGTGTGTGTGTGTGTGTGTGTGTGTGTGTGTGTGTGTGTGTGTGTGTGTGTGTGTGTCCTGCTGATCAAAGGGTCATATAACATGAAGGCACAAAAGGTACATCCTTGGTCACAAAGAGGGCAGTCTCCCCCTCACCCTAAATAACATGGTGAGGAAGTCCAGCAGTTCATCTATATGTAAAGAAGCACTTAAACTAAAACAGACATAGCTACGTTAATCCTACCGTAAAACAATAAAACAAGGTACGAACTCTCATGCTCCCAGGACGTGGGGGTGCATTCCTGGAGTGCACACCAAGCCTGCAGCCTGTTAGAGATCACACACAATTGATTATATGCCTCTAAGTATACATGGTTGAATATTTCCTAATACAAATAACTACATGCAGTATTCTATCATATGCAAACTTATATCACTAAAAGATTATACTGACTACTAAATACAATTTTCCATTGACAGACAGTTACAGCAATAACAAAAATCTGTGCAGAAACAGGGCGTACCGTCAGACTTAGGGGTGAGCAGACACGTGGCGATCCAAGGTCTGTAAGTGGGCTGGACTAAACCATTGTCCTCTAGGCAATTCACCTCTTTTTTCATCACCTCATGTTTTCCACTGGGCAACGGTAGGCATGGCACAAGCTCGCAAGTGTGACAGGTGTTACAGAACCGCAGTACATCCACTTTCATTCCTGGCCAGAAAAAGTGCTGCATGATACAGTTGTAAATCTTAGTAATATCTAGATACCCTGTAGAAGAATGATCATCAGCAGCTAGCTAATAATAAGACTATTTTCTGAATACTAACAAGTGCCTCACCAGTGAGTAAAGAGGTACTTTAGATTCAGCATCTGGCTCAACAATGCTTGGGAGATGATCTAAAACACCTGTCTAGATGCATGCTCAATCATCCGGGTAAATAAATCCCAAAAGATTGATTCTGTTCTTCTGGACCTCACAGCCCACTGAATGAACAATGGGCTGAGGTCAGTTCCTTGATTGATGATTGATGATTATTATGCAAATTGTCATGACCATTGATCAACAACCGCTGATCAAAGGGTATGTCTGCAATCACAGCATTGTAAGATGGCGAAGATGGCATGCCCAATTCTCTGTGAATGGTACTCATGGCCATTGAGCAGTTGTTGATCAGTGGTCACTGACCTCACAACCTGTTGTTCATTCAGTGGGCTGGTTTTAGTTATTGTGCAAATGTACTGTTTATAAGATTGGGAAAACCTGCAGTCAGCTAAGACTGAAGAAGTCACTCGGATGAGTGACGAAATGTTTCTCCTATTGAAAATGTGACATCCAGATGAGCAGAATCAACCTTTTGGGATCTAAATCACTGCTTTCTACTTCTTCAGCATGGGTATCATTCTTCCCCAAAGTAGAACCAATCACAGTCTCGGACAAATGAAAAAAGGAGACTCTTCTCCCTTGCAAAATCAACATTTGGTTGGGCCTACTCCAACTGTTTTCAGCTGAAGCTCCTGTTCCTGTTCATGCTCCTCCCTGGAGGTATGCCAGATGAGGTTTCAGGCCAGTGTCCTGTTTAGAACCAAACGAGGACTCCAACAACAGCCGATCAAAGTAAGGCAGCGTGATTGGCCTGTCCTCAAGCACCTGTGCGACAGGTGTTGACACTGACAGTGCTACAGTCTGATCTTGCAATAGCAGAGTTAAGCTAGAGGACTCTGGCAAGATATTGATCCCCCTTTACACTAGACCAGACACTAGAGAGGATCTTGGATCTCCAAGCGTCCAGCTGGGCGAGCCATAACACCTATAATAAATGTAGCCATTTCAAGCATACAATTGAACAAGCACCTGTTCCCTACAATAGCCAGGTATCTAGCTAAACTACTAAAGTTAGGATATACCTAACATGCAAAAAAGACCGAAGCAAATTGACAACTGATAACACAATAACATAACACTAAAACTCTCCCCAGTCTGACCTAACGCATCTAGCCTACTTAGTTCCTGAAGTGTTGTCTTTTGTGAGATTATTCTGTTATTATATGTTATCTTATATCTGTAATTGAAGTAGTTGAATTAGGATACTGCTGTAGGTCATATTATACTTCTTAGTATAGAGTGTGTGATCAGTATGTAGTTTTAGTTTGCATTATACTTCTGACTTAAAAGAGTGTGAAAAATCATTAGATCTATTGGATTGACCTGTATTATTCGACACTGTTGAATGTGTTACACTGTTTCTTGACATTTCATACTGCTGAATCATGAAGAGAATGTTGTGTGCAGAGGACCTTGTGCCGATAATAGAAGAAACAGACCACATTCCATGCCCCCACCTTTACAGAGGGCAGAAAGACAGGGAGCCGAGGTCATAACTTAGGCGCCGTGACAGAGAAAGAATGTGAATGTTTAGGCTTTTACGACTAGGTGGGGGCCACTAGAGGCTATAAGAAGCTGAGTAACCCGTCACCATTTTGAGATTTGCTGTGACCCTCTTCATGCATGTCTCCCCATCATGATGGCTTGTGCTCACAAGTGTTGAATTGTATGGAAATAAAGAATTGTTGATTGAGCATTTATACACCGAGTATTGTCCTTCCTTCTGCCCAAAGATTAAAAGAATTGGGAGATTTTAACAACTTGGTGCCGTGACCCGGATCTTTGGTGTGCTGAGGAGGGGCAGATTTGGCCTGTGGTAAGATCGTGAGGCGAGGCGAACAGAGGACCGGTCCAAATATAAAAAGGTAAGCACAGCCTGTTGTATTATAAATACCAAATGTGCATATTGGGCTTTCCAAATTAATCTGTTCGCTGAGTTACACGTATTTTCACATTAAATTTGTCGGTGTCTGGTTTTCGGCACGAGATACTAACAACATAAGTTTAGGCTGAATTCCAGTGTGTCATAGGAACTGGCTCTAGCAAGATACTAAAAACATTCTACGTTGAGACTAGAGTTGCAGCCCACGTTACCCTCCACATTTAACTTTGTCTATGACTGGCTTCTGTTGCAAGAAACTTCTAAAACACGGCCAAAGTTTAGCATATGAAATAGAGGTGAAATAGAGTCTGGCTTGTGGTGCGCTTGTATTTTCAAAGGTGAGCTCAGAGGTTTCTGTGTGTGTTTCTGCGTGTGAGACGCGCTCTCTGTGTGTTTCATTGTGTGAAATATGAACATGGTGACAGTGACGGTTGATGTGTGAATGGGAGGACACTAGAGCAAAGACACATTTTAGGATCAAAGGTTGATGGGCCTCGTGGATTAGTTCCAGGAGTGGTTTCCCAACCGGTAGATCGGACGCGGCCCGGAGGTAACTAGGGTAGCAACCTTGGGAGTGGAACCCCTAAAGAGAGTTTATGTTGTAGCAACCCCCCTGTCTGTGGACGCTCAGGCAGGTCCAGCGGCGTCTGGTTAGCTGAGGTGGCGACTTGGGACGTTAGAACCCCCGCATAGCTACAGAGTAATACTGAAACCACTGTGTAATCACGGGTTTACATTTATTCTGGACTAGAACAAGACACATTTTGCAAACAAAGGTTGAGTTCTATCATAGGTAAAAGAAAAAGGTTGAATAGAACAAGAAAATGTTTTGACATCTAAGGTTGAGTTCTATATTAGTAAAAGAAAAAGGTTGAATAGAAGAAGAAAATGCTTTGATATCTAAGGTTGAGTAAAAGATAAAAAGAAAAAGGGTTGAATTCCTCGTTTCAGTGGTTGAAATTGCTGTTTGCCTGTCCCCTGACGAGTGTGTGAAATTAAGTAAAGAGGGCAATTTGGAGCCACATAGAGATAGATGGGCTAAATTGGGTGTATTACTCTGTGGTGTAATAATAAAAAATAAAAACAGAGAGAGAGAGATAGTCCGAGGTGTGTAGTGGTGTGAAATATGTTGGGTTTTAAAACTGACGTAGAGAAAGGAGAAATAAAGGGAGAGTGGAGAATTATTGAGAAGTAGAGAGAGGAGTGTGTTGGGAGACTGGCATGCAGTCTGCGCTGTAAAGGTGGGCGTGTTGCCTGCTGGTCTATTTAACAGTGATGAAAATGATATTAAATAAATCTCTTATTGTGTTAATACAGGTGGCTACGGACCTGGACCAACCACCCCCCACAAGCACAGCGGCTGAAGCAAAATTATAGTAATGGAAACCACACCCAGCAAAAACACAAGTGATTACTGACGGAAAGAAATTTCTCTTTTGTGAGTTTAGACATGATCTTAAGAATTTGAACATGTGCATGTCGTCCTGTCAACTTGGTGGGTTATGAGTTGATTATATTGTGAGAAAAAAAAATAAAAAGGGGGAGAGAAGGCTGACACAGGGCCTGGCCCGGTGTTTCTCCCCTCTCTTTGTAACACAGCCAACACAACATAATTTTCCTGTTTGTTTGTTTTTGTTTTGTTTTGTTTTTGCTTTTTCTCTTTATGTTTAATTACAGGCTGCTTTGCTGGCCCTGAAAGCCGAGGCTGACCTGGACTCCTGCTCTCCCCTCTACCATCTTCGACGTGACCCTGACCAAAGGCTGCAGCAGCTGGACCCACAACAACAACCTGAAAATGTCAACAGTGCTGCAGGAAAGCGATCTCATGCAGCAGAGACGGAGAGCGTTAAAACCAAGGCTCGTTTCACTACACGGGGGAAAATTCTCAGACAGCTTCAGCTGACAGAGCTGTGACGAGACGCCCGCCAAGCCCGAAGGAAAAGTAAGGCTGAGCAAAGGAATGCTGACCTTAACAACTCTGCATTAACACTGTGCAGGACAGTGATGGACCAACACGGATGATCGGGCAGCAAAAAGGGCGTGACCGAGACAGGAGGAGCAACTGAGGTCAAAAGGCACCTCAGAATGGACAAAAACACAGAAGAAGATACAGGTTTCACCTGCGGCGAGCATGGACACTGGAGAGAGGACTGCCCCAATTGGGGTCAGAACCAGGATGGACAGAACTTTGAGCAGCAGCAGCAGCAATGGTCACAAACAAGGGGCAGGGATAGCTCAGTAGGTAAAGTGGTCGCCCCATGATCGGAAGGTCGGCGGTTCGAATCCACTTAACGGCTACCCTGAGGTACCCCTGAGCAAGGTACCGTCCCTACACACTGCTCCCCGGGCGCCTGCTTAGTGGGCTGCCCACTGCTTCACTGAGTGAATAGGTCAAATGCAGAGAAAAACAAGTAATTTCCCCATGGGAATCAATAAAGTATCCATTATTATTATTATTATTAAACAAACTGAAAAGGAGGAAGGCAGGACCCCAGGGCATGCTTCAGGCCGTGGTTTACCCAAGACACCAGAACAGGGAAGTGATGAACACACACACACACACGTCTACACACACACCGATTCAGAATGAAGTGAATTACACACATGAACACATGTGCACTCGTTGATTGAGTGAGAAATGACACACACACACACACACACACCTAAATTGAAATGCTGAGTCACTGAGAAGTGATGCACACACATACACATGCACACGCTTGTGCAATGAAGAGTGATGCACGCACACACACACACACACACACTGATGCAATGAAGAATGCTTTGCTAACAAATGCTTATGCTGATATGCAAAATGCTGCACACAAACATCCAAATATACAGAATTTGTTATAAGAAGCCATTGATTACTTAGAATGTGTTTTATGTCACCCAGAGGGCATTTATGTAGATTTAAGGAATAAGGTCTAAAACAGTTTGGTCATGAAAACAATGTCTGTGTGTGGTGTCTGTTTATGGCTCAAGGCCTTGATTGAATTGTTTATTGTGCTTCACACAGCCCTGGTGAGGTACAGTGGCACAGAGTGAAAATGATGAACTAATAGAGTAAGTTTTAGGTCGGAGTACGGCATTTTCTGTGATTGAGATTTAATTCAAGGAGGAACAAAAGGTGTTACGGCACCTGAGGTTCTCATTCCCACACAATATTGTCCCAGGAGAAGCAAAAGATTTCCTGTGAATTTCTGGTTGACTTTTGGGTTTTGCTTAGCGCTAGCTTGATTTTATCAGTGAGCTTTGGGTTGTGTTCTTTCTCTAAGAGAGAGAGATGGTTTTATGCTTGGACATGTCTGCAACGGGCCCTAGTATGTGTTATTTTAGTAGTATTGTGTTGGTTACGTCTGTTTTCGTTTTTGTTACAGTGCACTGAGATAAGAAGATCTGAGAGGTGATAGGTTTGTAGCTTGAACCCATCCGCTGGAACGTTGAAGACAATATAATTACACTGCAAAGCAAGACACAAGTAGACAAAGTTCTTCATGTTACTCATGCATGAGGGAGTCCTGCCTGGAGCCGAGTGTCGTTCCACCACTTGACCTCCGTCAGACTCTCAGCCAGGCTCCCCATAGCACTCCTTTTATTGTGGTTATATGAATATGCATAGGGTCATTAACATATGACATCTTACATAGGTATACATGTGAACAAAGAATACTGTGTATGTGTGTGTGTGTGTGTGTGTGAGGTCAAGGTGTGACCCTGTGAAGACTCCCCAAACGCTGGTGCCAGGAGCGGGTCCATCTGAACAAAAGGCTCTTATACTTAAACAGATATAAGTGTGTTTGCTATACCATATATCAGCAAGAGAAGATACGACCTCTCCTAGGAGGTGTGTGATTTATGCCAGAACACTCTGTAGAGGGAGTGAACGCCCTCCCCCTTCATGCTACTCAGAGCCGTTACAGACCTCCTAGGATGAGACATTCTTTCAATCTACAAATGATTATACACTTCTAAGCATATGTGGGTAAATGTTTCTAAGCATAAATGACAATCAACAATACAAAACCTAACAATCAGGACTTTATCTATGTTTTTATGCTATTTCAAATTGAAATAGATTTTCTCCTAAATACCCAGAATAGCTCATCACCTCTCAACTAGTAAAGATCCACTTCCCATTTATGTATGCTATACAGTAACCTATGAAGGCTATTATATGGTTCATATGGTGCTGCTATATGATGGACATTCTTCTGCTGGGAAAACAGGACTGCAGTCTGCAGAGGGAGAAGAAATGAGGAAGCAATTTGAGATGTAAGAAAATGAAGAGGGAAAGTTCTGAAAATCTTCAGAACTCATTGGACTAAATGTGAACCATAATGAGAAGGCTTCTCACAGTGATTGGAGATTGAGCCTGAATTATAACCCTGATTTAACCCTTCTTACATCCTGTTTTTCAGATGTTCATTCAGCAGCGTCTCACAGTGAGTCCTGACAGAGTGCAACACTTCACCTCTGACTCTGTCTCACTGACCTGTGAGGGAAACTTCACTGAGTGGAGAGTGAGGAAGTTTAGTGAAAAAGGCTTTTTTCACACTGCTCAGGAAAAGCCGCATAATAAATGTGCTTTTTCATACTATGAATGTAAAATAGCACAAGACTGTTCATGGACAAGAACATAAAATAAATAATTAAACTTTAACCATGTTTGATAACATTTCTGTAACTATAAAGTAATATAGTTGACTCGCCACTCATGGAAGACTGATGATACCATTTACTTTTGTATTAAACCCTTATTAATGTTGCAGTAAATGTAATCGGAGCACTAGGTGCGGTGACTCCCAAGCTAGGCGAGTGGCTCCACACACACATATATATATATATATATGTAGACGAGGAACCATCATGGAAGGACAGGCCCCTGCGGATGTAGCGGTTCCGAATGACAGCAATATCAGGAAGAAGGAACACGAGAAGCTGGAGAAATACCAAGGGCTCAGAGAAGAGCTCGAGAGGATGTGGAGGGTGAAGGTAACGGTGGTCCCCGTGGTAATCGGAGCACTAGGTGCAGTGACTCCCAAGCTAGGCGAGTGGCTCCAGCAGATCCCGGGAATAACATCGGAGATCTCTGTCCAGAAGAGCGCAGTCCTGGGAACAGCTAAGATACTGCGCAGGACCCTCAAGCTCCCAGGCCTCTGGTAGAGGACCCGAGCTTGAAGGATAAACCGCCCGCAGGGGCGTGCTGGGTGTTTTTTTGTGTGTATATATATATGTATATATATATATGTGTATATATATATGTGTATATATATATATATATATATATATATATGTATATATGTGTATATATATATGTATATATATATGTGTATATGTATATATATATGTATATATGTGTATATGTATATATATATGTGTATATATATGTATATATGTGTATATATATGTATATATGTGTATATGTGTATATATATGTATATATGTGTATATTAGAGGTATGTATATATGTGTATATATGTGTATATATGTGTGTATATATATGTGTATATATGTGTATATATATGTGTGTATATATGTGTATATATATGTATATATATGTGTATATATATGTATATATATGTGTATATGTGTAAAAAAATGTTCTTAATTAGTCTGACTTCACATCATCACAGTGGACTAATAAAAGAAACATTTTATTTACGGGGTGTCAAAATGTGACTGAATTAATATCTTACGTTTTGTTTCCAGAGTGGCAACACTAAAGATACCAAAGGACACATGAACACACATCAGGCTTTGATTTCACAGTTTGCCACCCTGGATAAAGCACAGTACCTCATACAGATTGATACATTTTACAGTTTGTCCCCCTTCTCCCCCCCCAAAAAAACAACAAAAAGAAACAAAAAACAAATCTGAATGGACATCAGGTCAAACCAGAATTTTAAACAAGGGGAACCAAAACAGTCTTCTGCAACTGTAACACTGAACTGTAATGTTTTAAATGATCTCTCCCACGGACTAAGATTCTTTGTCAAAAACTTTATCTAGAAGATTAAGCCTGAGGTTTAGAAAATTAGCTAGTCTAAAGAATTAAGGAAATAATTAGGAGAAACTTTTAACTATAAAGGTCACATGTTAGACTATTCTGTCAGGGCATCAGTTACTCCTTATTTATGGTGGTTATGGAGTTCTTTGATACTACATTCAATGTTACAGTGCTTTAGACATGTATGTCTGAAATCTGTTAAAGCTGAATATGGAATTAACTCTTAACTGGGAATATCATAAAGTTGTGTGATAATATTTAGGAATGTAAACATCAGCTGAGGTCCCACAGGATCTTGGCTCGGTCTGGTGTCTCCCAGTTTGACCTCGGGACTTTCAGGCCATACTCAGCACAGATGTTTCTGTATACGCCACTTTGTCTATGGTGTTCTATCCCGTGCCTGCTAGCATCTTGGACCCTGCTGCATTTCTTTGTCTCTTTTATGCTAAGTATTAATGTGCTGGAAATTAAATGATTGAATCAAATGGTTTTTTTCGTAGTGTGTGTTCTCTCTATAAACACGATAGCATTAAAATGGGGCTGACGTCCACCTTGGTCATGTTGGCGCAGAGTCATTTTAATATGGCTTTGTTATGTACATTACAATAACAGGTTATAATTGTTTCTGAATAACTGTTATTGTTTGAAAAATAAAATAAACAAACTTTCACTTGAAATTCATCACTAAACAATGAAATGAATGATACACATGTACTATATCCGTATAAAGCAAACAGTTACAGTCAAAATTATATCAAGTACATTAAAATGGTTAACAACAGGACAAATGAGAAAATCCTGCACTTTGCACTTGTTTTTACACTTGTATCTACAATGTTATTAAAGTATGTTTAAAAAGAACAAGAAACAAAAGCAATGTTCATTTTAAAGTAAATACTGACCAGAAAGTGAGCTGCTTTGGTATGGAAAGCCAGGAGTGACATAATGAATTAATGAAATACAATACAATATAAATATAACCTCAATAAATGAAGTCAGTGTTCAGCAGGGGTTATGGCAGAGGTGTACCGGGACCTGCACTTTGTCGGCGGTAATAACAGCTTGAGCGCTTGCGATGCGAGCGGGTCTATCCCACGCTTTGCTGTGAGAGTGGGCTGGGCAGACATCTCCAAAATCATCGAAGCACTTTTGCAAAGAGGCTCTATCTTGACAAACCGACCAGATATCAGAAGATTAAACCAACACATTCTCGGCTAAAAAATATTAAAACTGTATCTGGTGACACAAAAACAGGGTTTTTCAAAGTACAGTTCTGTTAGTTTCCACATGCCGGTTGTTGGTGTGCAGAAACTAAAAACAATGGTCACCAGGCCAAAGCAATGGTTTTGACTCGATCAGCGTTAACCCCGCCCCCTGGGTTTGATGGGTGAGCTTGATAGATAAAATTATTTCATGGTGAGAGCTGAAGGAGTCAACTGTGCCAAAATGAATCAATTAAATACACCATTAAATAATTAATTTAATTTAATTCTGCAACATGCTGTAAACTGAGTCAATCTGTTTGGAGGTCTGTGCCTTCCCCATGGTGCCACTCTCTGAAATACTTTGTGTGTTGTTGCCAGAGCAGACCGTCACTTCTGGACAGGCGTAGATGGTATCTGCTTTGTGGCTTTCCATGGAGATCATTTCCTCTCTTGAGCTGCTGGTCTGTATGGACTGAAAGACGTCCACGCTCTCATAAACAGGGCCAGGATCATTGGAAGACGAGACTCTAGACTGAGATAATGGCAGTGTTCTTATGACCTGAACATTAGATGCTTGTGCATGGAAATAATGAAGTAAAAATATGTATTCAGTCATATTATCACACCATGTACCAGAAGTAACCTTCCTAATTCTAGGAATGAGCAGGTTATATGATAAATATCTGTTACCAAATACATCTTACCTGGTAGGATTTGTATTTTGTTTTAACTAAAAAGAAGGAAAATGCTCCGAGGATAATGAATACAGAAACAGGAATAAGTATTCCTTTTAGTATGAGTTGTTGTGATTTCTCTTCATCTTTAGTAGATTTGAAACCTGCAGATTTGAAAACATAGTTTCAATTAGTATTTTTTTTTCTTTTCAGACATAAAAATAAAATGACTTTTATGATAACAAACAAAAATTGAATTATTTAAATTACAGGGAAAGATAGAAGAAAATATTCAGTTTATTTGTCAAAAATAAAATCAATAGCCTGTTATTTAAATCTAATACTTAATACTCACACATTAAGTTTTCAGAAGCTTTATTTGTGCTAACATGGTTGTTGCCTCTACAGACCACAGCTCTGTTCTCAGTGAAGATGGTGATGTTGACCTCACTGAATGACTTCTGAGATGTTCTGCAGCCGTCTTCATCACAAACAGACCAAAGCCAATAATCCTGGATGGAGCAGTTTACTGTGATACTGCAGAGTCCAGCAGACTGGTTGGAGCCAAGCTTTGACATTATAATGACAGGTCTGGGAACCACATCTGTGACATGGAGCCAAACAGACAAATTAATGATTTAATGCAAAAAGAGAACTGACAATGAACTAGGTGATTATAAAATTGTAGGCTATGTGGTGTTGTGGTTAAAGACAACAACCCTTCAGCCAAGGAAATGTTAAAGCTGGCTGTAAGGTAAATGCTACCAAATCCAGAAAAATATAATATGTAAAATAGATTCATGCACAAGTTAAAATGGTAAAAATGGCCTGCATTTAAAGACAAAGTTTTTCTTATATCTTACCTTGAACAATGACTTGATGCTTCTCTGACATTGAAATAAAGTTTTGGCTGTATGAGACTTCATATATCCCAGTGTCTGTATCAGCCAGGTTATTAATACACAGGGAGAGGTTCCCAGCACTATAAGTCACTCTGTGTTTGTAATTTGGATTGATTTCTGTATCATCAACAATAATTATTGTGTTAAATTTCCATTCACCACGTTTATATGGTGGCGGTTTCCTGACATTCAGACACACTGAGCTGTTTTTCAGCTGATAATATGTCGCTGTTGGGTCCTCTGCCATGAGACCTTAAAAACACATTAAAACACATTATTCCACCTTAAAATCACAACATGCACACAATACATATATTGAAGCAGGTGTACGATAAAGGAAATCACTTTGTAATATTTTGTTTTGCCACATTAGGTTGAGAATAATTATTTTTATTACATCATCAACCCCCCTACCCCCCCCAACATTTCATTTCACTTATTAAACTTTAAACTTTGCTTTATTCATCACAGTGACAGTTATTTTCCTAATGAAATCTCTGATACATATCTTAAAAAATTGATTCACATAAATAATAAATTAGATTGAAATTAGATATGCTAATAAAAATGTATTATATTCACCTTACCTGTGACAATCCAAAAACTCAGAAGCAGAATCATTTTTAATCCATCAGAGGTTTGAATGGAAGAAAAGTGGAATTCCTCAACAGGAAATCTGCTGTGCCTGGTTTCTCTGGTGTAGGCAGCTATGCATGCAGCAAATATGGCAGGTGACAGATAGAAAAAGAAATCCTTCAAAGCCCAGCGAGTGATGCATCATCTGCTGGTTCAGAGAAAGAATAAAACTCTGCCAAATGCAGCTAAACTACACTTCAATTAATTAATGATGATCTGGTTATTTCTGTTCATTCATGATGTTATGATTCAAATACAAAATGTGAAGAGGATATTAGGGTAGACCTTTGTGTGTGTGATTGGATGTTAGCATGCTGTGTGTAGCACGGAAACATTAAGACTGTTCATTTGATTAGAGCAGTAAATAGTTTCCACACTGAGGGAGCATTTAGGATGAAGAGTGGAAAGGCAGACCCAGATGACATATCTGTGACATAAAAAACAAAGGACAGGGAATAACTATGGGAAACTATGGGTTGTTGAAGTGAAGTTGAGAAGAGAGGTGACGATCACTACAGCTGTATGGTTTGCAGATGATGGCACTTACAAAAAGACAGGAGGTGGAGTTGAAAATGTAAGATTTTCATTGGGAGTGAGCAGAATGGGCAGGATTAGAAATGAGTACATCAAAGGGACGGCTCAGGTTGAGCTGTTTGGAGACAAAGTCAGAGAGACAAGGCTGAGATGGTTTGGACATGTGCAGAGGAGGGATAGTCGATATACTAAACAAAGGATGTTGAAGATGGAGCTGTTAGGCAGGAGGAAGAAAAGGACCACAGAGAAGATTCATGGATGTAGTGAAGAAGCACAAACAGAGGGGTGGTGGGACAGAAGAGGATGATAGGGATGGAGATGGATGGAGTCAGATGATCCTGTATTCACCAGATGTTTGAAGGTTGTTTGTGTTGGGTGGTGCCTGTTTGTATTTCAAACCCTTTGCCTTCACCTCCCTGTATCTCATATCTTAGAGAGGATTGTCTCACCAGTGAATATCTGAGGCCAGGTAGTAAGAAGATTCCCTACGATTCTGTTGGAAACAATTTAGAACAATTTAGGACACACAAAGAAAAAACAAAAACTAAACAGAAAATGATAAACATTTATGGGTGACATTTATGATAAATATGTGAATGCATGTTGTTTTGTTCTGCATCAATCTTAAAAAAAAAACCTCAAATATTATTTCAGGATTTATTTAGTGCACAGAGCTCAACTGTTTGACACAAGTACTTAACATTTTATTTTGAAAATACTTGATTCCCTGCAGATGGATTGCATATAGTTTTAGTTGTAGTTTTGTATTCTTTGTTACCTGAGTGTTTCCTGCTCATGTGTCAGTTTTCCTTTGTTAACTTCATTGTTGTGGCTGTTTAACTGTTTAGTTTTTAATTCTCATTTCCTGTTTTATTTTGGTAGTCAGTTTCTTGTGTCTGTATTGAGTTTTACTTCTCTTGTATCATAAGTGTATGACTGCTTTGTGTGTTTGTTTCTAAATGTAAAATTTTCACTGAAAAATCTAAAATTTTCAGAGACAAAGGTCACAAACACTGCAAATATTTAAAAATGATTCTTAGTTATGGAGGAAAGATGAGGTCACATCATTCACTTTTTTTTCAAAATTAATTTTCTACAAACTTTTGAGATTCTGAGCTGTTTTAATCCAGATTAAATGTTAAAATCTGCCACTTTCCTGAATGATGACTCGATCATTTTCTTTTATGAGTGAATTTGTCCCTTTTGTACATCGTCTGCAGTTACAAATGCCCCCACTAGAGGTCATAAATACTCTGTCTGATTCACCTGCTGCTGTGGTATAGAAAGCCAGCAGAGTACTAGACTTCACAGTTCAGGTCCAGTAAGTTGTGAGGTGGGGTGTACATGGATCAGACTTGTTGTCCAGCACATCCCACAGGTGTTTGATTGAAATGACATCTGAGGAATTTGGAGGCCAAGTCAACACCTCAAACTCATTGTTGTGCTCCTCAGACCGTTCCTAGATCATTTTTGCTTTTTGGCAGGACAGATTGTGCTGCTGAAAGAGGCCACAGCCATCAGGGTTTGATTAAGTAGGTGGTAAAAGTAACATTCACATCCATGGATGGCAGAATCTAAGGTCTCCCAGGAGAAAATTGCCCAAAGCATCACACTGCCTCTGCCGGCTTGCTTTCTGTCCATAGTGGATCCTGGTTCCTGGTGTTTCCCAGGTAATCAACGCACAAGCACCTGGCTATCCACATAATGTAAAAGAAAATGTGATTCATCAAACTGAACCACTTTCATTCATTACTCTGTGCTCCAGTTCTGATGCTCACAGGAGCGTTGGTGGTGGTTTCTGTAGTGAGCAGAGGTCAGCATGGGAACCCTGACCAGTCTGCAGCTATGCAGTCCCATACTCAACAAACTGTGATGCTCTGTGTATTCTGACACATTTCTATCAGAACCAGCATGAACTTTTTCAATAACTTGAGCTACAGTAACTTGTCTGTTGGATTAGACCAGCCAGGCCAGCCTTCACTCCAATTGTGCATCCGTGAGCCTTGGCCGTCCATGACCCTGTCACTGCTTCACCACTGTTCCTTCTGCAGACCAATTTTGATCGACACTGACCACTGCAGACTGAGAACACCCCACAAGAGCTGTAAGTTTAGAGATGCTATGACCCAGTCATCTAGCCATCACAGTTTTGGACTTCACAAACCTAACTTTGAGAATAAAATGTTCACTTTTCCCCAATATATCCCACTCACTAACAGGTGCCATGATAAAGAAATATTCAGTGTTATTGAATTTACCTGAGAATATTTATAATGTTATGCCTGATTGATGTATAATCCAGCATACATGCCAACAGCATAATTCAGTGAGATAACCTCTTAAGCCCCAAGCCTAACTGATCTCCTGCCTTTTGTGTTTTATAATTCCAAGATGTTATCCAAAAAAATCCCACTATACAATCCAGATTACATGCCAACAGCAAAATTCAGTGAGATAATCTGCACTACACACACTGCTGATATTTTCAGATCAGATAAACATGAAAAGAAAATCTACATGTATGAAGCCACAGCTCTTCAGTAAATATACAGTTCGTATCGTGGGTGTGTGCGTGAGTGCTCACACACTTAACATGGTTATATTAACATTTCAACCAATAATCTCAATGAAATGTTTGGTTTATGATACAAAATACAACACAGAGGACGTCATTTAGAGCAACACAGGAGATGCTAAATATAAATAAATGGAAGAAAAAACAGTTTCTCACCTTCAGTGTTTCCATGTCTGACTGTACTGAGCACTAAAATAGTGAATGAAACATCATCAGACATTATACAACTGACAAAATCACAATAAATATATAAACTGAGGCTTTTTAAAGGTAAATCTTCAGATTGCACAGTTATTGCTTATCATCGAATGTATGTCGTACTAATAGCTGTCAAACAGACTGGAGACATGAAAAAGAACTTTAAAAAAACATAAAAACCTAAACATATTAACAAATTGTGAACGGTGAATGTAATGTATGCAAACAGCAGCAGTGTATCTAAGTTTAAACAGTCACTGTTATGCTTTGTTGAATAGTCGTGTGCGATACTGCATATTTTGGTATTGATCCAAAACAAGTAAATGCGGGCCAGTATCGCTGATACCCATCTCAGTCTCAATCACTCTAAATTTTCATGACCTTAAGTGTTTTTTGTGATGTTTCCTTTTTTATTATTAAATAGTTAAAACCCAAGACATAATTAGGACAACGTTTATAACTAAATAGAAAATGCTTTATTATTGCGGCGGGGCGTGGTCTGCGATGCCGCTGCAAGTGAGATGAACTCACCTGCCCGACATCTACAGTCACGCCTCACCGGCTTAAAACCTGTGCTCTGCTTGTGTTGTTGTTGGTGGTGGTGGTGATGTGTACCGCTGGCAGCGGGAGAGCTGCAGTCATTGAATGTACAGCAGCCGTGTGATTATTGTAAGAATAAATGATGCTGCGAAACATTAAAATGTCATCGGGTCAGCCATGGTGGTTTACAGTGGGTCTTAAACCCAGGAAGGAGTACGCGGCTGACCGAGGACTGGGCCAGCAGAGGGAGGGAGGAGCAAATGGTGGCCAAGCTGGTGGCCATGCTGCAGGATCAGACTGAGTGCCACCTGCAGAGGATGAAGAATTTGGCGGCTCTGATCCGGTCCCGCTCGACATCGCTGCCCCTGCCCACAACCCTCGACTGCGCGGCGCCCGTGCTGCCCGCCAGGGTGGAACTAGTCAGTATGCAGCCTGCCGCCGCACCCATCCCCACTTCTCGAGCGAAAGTGGCTGGGGCCCAGCAGGTGCCTGCACCCGTCCCAGTGTTCTGACAAGAAGGTCCTACTTTGTGAAAACATCCTACGGTAGCGTAAAATCGATATTTGGATCTATCCGCCCACCACTAGTGTTGAAGCTGTCAGGTAAACAGGTTAAGTGAGAAACATTTTCCTTCATCACTGCCATTCAAACAGTAAAGGTGTGTATTGTACTCACAGAATAAGCCCAGCAAACAGAGCAAAGAGTGCCCCATCCTCATGTCCAGCCCTGCACGCTGATCTGCATCTAATCTCAAAGTGTTCGACTTTGTAATAAATGCAGAACAAAGAGAAGCTGCACTTAATGTAGATAAGACCAGAGTTTATATTCAGCTCCTCCTTCTATCGCCTCTCTGTGCTTCCTTCCTTATACACCAACCTCAAACAGCTTTGACCACAGCAGTCATGGGACATGTTCTTTCTCTCTAATATACAAATATACTTTGCAGGTCATAGTTTTGTCTTTGTTGTCGTATCCTGTGGATCCTGCTGAAGTTTTCTTCTTCTGCAGACTGAGAGTCATCTTCTGAGGCAGTGTTTTGAAATATCCATTAATATTCATGGTGATACAGATGTCATCTCACCCTCCTTTGTCACACTCCTACTTCTACACTTCAATATACTTTTAGTTGGTCACAGATAAGGGGCAGAGATAGCTCAGTAGGAAGTGTATTTGCCCCATGGTCCGAAAGGTGGGGGTTCAAATCGACCAAACGCAGGGCTCTAGAGTGCGACCAATTTGGTCGCAAATGTGACTAAAAAAATATTTGGTTGCACCTGTGCGACCAACTGTTCAGGTAGCAAAAAAAAGACAAAAAACTGCAACCTTCCCTGTGGTCAACAACAGACACACATTTTGCCCCTATCGTGGACTAAACCAATCAGAGATAGTCAGGGGCGGGACCTCTCTGATTGGCCGTGGTCCAGTTGAAAGTGCAGGTGGAAGTGGGAGGTGAGTAGCTTGAATAAAGCGATATCAATTCATTAAATCCTGAATCGACTTTTAAATATAACTGTGTTTTGCCAGAAACGCCAGATTCTCAGATTAAAGCTCACAAAACCATTTCAACAACAACCAAACAGCAAATGAGAGCAGGTACACGGATTCCACACAAAGACGTAAACACAGAGCGGACCGACGCATCAGAATCAACTTTGTCTTTCTCGGCTTTCTCACCCGACGGCCCGCAGACAGACACGCTGTCGGAGCTTAGCGATCCTGATGCGTCCGGTCCACGCTGTGATTACGTCTTTTTGCGCTGATTCTGAGCTGCAGGTTTTGTCTCTCCAACCAAAATTCACCGAGCCAGCAGCAAAAGAAGCAGCAAACTGCGCTTCACATTTGATCAATGTCGTCATGAATTTTGCTGTTTTGCTTCCACGACTATTAAAATCACACTTCATGCACAGCTAGCTCTCTCTCTCTCTGTTGTTTACAGCGCTGTCGGCTGCTGTCTTTTTCTTTTCTTTTTTTTCACCTAAATGACCTCGGACAAGAAAGCCTATTTTTTCTGTTGTTCAATACTGAAGAAATTTAAACTTAATATGCAGAACATTGTAGAATATTTTTAAGGTTATCTGCTATAAAAAGCCAGACCAGGAAAATCTCCTTCATGTTTTTCTGTGTTTTATTCTCAGTTACTTTCACACAAAGGCATCTGCTGTGATGTTCACAATTCTGATGAAGTCAGTACTGATAAATGATCAGAATTATAATATTTCTGACTGCCTGAGGCTAAGTTGAATCGAATCGGGACTTTGAAAACCGGAATCGAATGGATTATAGAAATCAGTGATGATACCCAGCGCTAGTGAGCAGCCTAGGCACGACAGAAGTGGATGTAGCTGTAATAGGAAAAGAACTATTGCTAACTTTTCTGTTAAGTTAAGGCCTGATCCTTCTGAAATTCATAGCCAGTGCTCTGACATGGTGTCATCAATCTTTGAATGCTGAAAAAGCGCAGTGTATCCAGAAAAACACATTATATTATATAAATTATTATAAAATTTGTGTGCGCCTAACTTTTTAAAGTTAGGCGTACCGGTACGCCCATGGCAAAAAGTTAGTCTAGAGCCCTGAAACGGATCCTCTGAGGTACCACTGAGCAAGGTATCATCTCTACAGAGGACTAATTTCCTATTGGATTAATAAAGAACACATTATTATGGAAATTCTTTTCTTCACTGAGTCAATATGCAGACAGACAGATTCATGGAGTGCAGACGTAACTTGAAACTAAACTAAAACTACTGTGAGTTCTGCAGTCACATGTTCGGGACACTGGGGCTGCACTAGTAATCTAGCACTGTGGGCATATTCCCCAGTGGTTTGATGCAATTTTGGACCGATGGGCAGGTATAATGGGCTGCTGTGCACCAGCTGTACAAGCAGTGACAGCAGCTCATTTGTTCATTTTCACTACTGACACTAGATTGTTCTATCAAATCTCTTAATGCGACTGCCCCGTCCATTGCCTTCATTGTGCGCTCATGTAGCTTATGGAAAAAAATAGTGTGGAAGAAGTGTCAAAAAAGTGGAGCTGGAAAGCTGAGCAAAACAATAAAAAGAAAACTAAAAATAGCAAAATGTGTCAAATTAACAGACATAGCTGTGAACACTAGTACCAGCAACAACTAGTATCCAGGCCTCACAGTATCAAGTGGCTGCTGCTGGTAGCACCAGCTGTGGAAAAGATGAGGAAGATGAAATTCACGTAGTCAGAAAAAAGACTGAAGGACACAATTAAGAAGGGAGTCTCAGGGTGCCAAAGTTGGGGGGAAACCCTCCATGCATGGTGCACAAGCTTCATTGTGTTGATGTCAGTGGCTTCTATCTCTCTGCAGGTATTTGGTGGTTGCAGCTTTCCTATCAGCCTCTTTGTGGTTCACATTTTCCTGTGGGACTTGCAGGTACTTGTAGCTGTCCTTGAGGTCTTCAGTGTTGCCTTCTGGTATTTCGATCCCCTCAGTTCTGACTACTTTCTTTCTCTTCATTACCATCTAACTACACCTCTCCATTCCAAATGCATTCCATAGATCCTGGTGGTGTGGATCCATGAGTTGATGTTTTGTTAACTCCTGGCATACAGCTTAATGTCATCCGTGTGGAGGAGGTGGCTGGCGATTCCACCATTCCATAGTCGGTGTCCATAGCTGGTCTTGTTGATGATCTCGCCGAGGGTGTTCAGGCATATGCAGAAAACGTGCTGGATAGATCCCGCACTTGATGGTGATTTGTGCAATTGACTTGAAGTTGGTTCTATGTTTGTTCGCCACATCCCCATTGAAATCCTGATGAAGGCTCTAAGAGTCCTGTATGTATAGTTCTAAGCATTCCAGGATGTGTGGGAGATTGAGTCATAAGCTTTCTTGTAGTTCATTCAAGCAGTGCACAGGTTGGTGAGCCTGGTCTTGCAGTCTCGGGCGACTGCTTTGTCTACCAGGAGGTGGTATTTGGTAGTGGGAGTAATCATGGCTCAAGAGTTGGCAGTTCGTCTTGTAATCGGAAGGTTGCCGGTTCGAGCCCCGGCTCGGGCAGTCTCGGTCATTGTGTCCTTGGGCAAGACACTTCACCCACCGCCTACTGGTGATGGCCAGAGGGGCCGATAGCGTGATACGGCAGCCTTCTGTCAGTCTGCCCCAGGGCAGCTGTGGCTACAACTGTAGCTGCCTCCACCAGTGAGTGAATGAATAGTGGAATTGTAAAGTGCTTTGAGGTTCTCGAAAAGCGCTATCTAAATGCAATCCATTATTATTATTTTGCTCCTCTTGTATTCCTTTCTATTCCAAAGCCTCGGGTATGGGCAGATTGCTGTACTTCTAATGCATTCCTTTATTCATCATACTTTTGTGCAGCTCCGATAGTTCGTTAACCGCTGTCTGCACTGCCTTGGCCTCTATTTAAAGTAAAGAGATGATACAGATAAGCCTGCAGAATTATACTTCACAGAAATACAGACACAGTATTTAAAGAAAACCTGTCTTAAAGTGCAAACAATAAAGGCAGTTGCTTTTCAGAGTGAGAAACAAGTTTTTCACAGCTTCACAGTTTTTTTTAGTCCAGCATGCATCATCATCACAGTGACGCTTATTTTATCTGTTTTGACACAGTGTCGTGCATATTTAATTGTCACAATGATAATTATTGCTAAAATTCCAGTGAGGGCTGGTGATATAAACATGTATCATGCACACATAGAACAAAGTCAAATTCCCACTGTGATCTTTATCGTAATTTCTTATTAACTCTCTGCTAATGTGCTGATAACATAAAATAGACAACAGTTAAATGGACGACTTCATGCTGAAACCACAGGCTGCGTTTCCTGTTTTTGTGCTGGACCAGAGAGAAACCACGAGGCCTTAGTGCTGTGACTAAAACAGTCTTTTACACACATGCAGTGAAAAATTCAGCAACCATTCAATCATTGAGTTTATTTCAAACACTTTAATGAACTGAATAACTGCGGAAACAAATAAAAACTTCTGTTGCTCCATGTTTATATGCTGTTTTTGACTCACTGAGAGTCACAGCTGTTGTCACTGATGTCCGTTGTGTTGCTTCTACTCCCTGCCCCAAGCTTTCCATGTATGCGTGTGGTCAAGTGTTATAGGCAACACATCACTGAATATTAACTGTGTGAGGCCGTCTGCTTTTGAGCTTCTTTCTTCTGCTTTTAACTGAACCTTGTCTCGTTGTTAGAATGAGAGCTGAAATAATTTTTGCACATTCTGAGCCTGAGTAAAATGCTCCTAGAAAGGTTGTGTTATCTTATTTTCTTTCACATATGTAATAGTACAATGATGTAAACAGATCTGAGTACTAAACAACAGTTTTTACACTTGTTGCAGTGACGTCAGCTCCTGCAGGAGTTTGCTTTATATGGTTAAAAACAGATGTGTGTCGCAACACTCTCACAGTATAAATGCAGTACTGCTTAACAACACTGGGTGATGCACGTCTCACTTTTGCTGGTTTTTCAAGACTTCTTGTGACACTAAACAGGAAATGATCAACTGGATGTTTAAACTGAGGCAAATAAGAAATAAACATAATAATTATTAATATATTTTTCAATAATTTCATTGATACAAAGTGAAAAAGTGAAAATGCAAACAGCAAACAGCAAACAAACAAAAATATAACGAACTCCAAAACAACAGACCTTAATGTTTGTGTTGACAAGGTTTAAATCTTTAAAGCTCACCTGATGGAGAACATGGTCCTTTGAACAATGACTCTTTGCCACAATGACAAAAACAGTAACTCTGACTATCGCAGAGAATGGTTGTGATGAGTGTTTTTGCTCAGGATTAGATTGAATGAATCCTGGAAACACATGAGTCCATTGGTTTGTGTTCCTGGAGAGGTGGAGGCCATCAGAGGGTGAGGAAATGAGGAGAGTGTTCCAGAGAAGGAAACAGGTAGGTCATGGAGGTAAGTGATCCACTCCTTCAGCCAGTAGGAACACACTGGAAACAAGGAGAAAAGGATGTTAGCACAATATCTGGTAAGTTTCACAGCGGTGTTATAAGAGAGCCTGTTTACCACATGTTGGAGGCAGACTGAGTGCTGGAGCTGGTGCTTTCATACTTTGTCTGATGAGGTTGATGAGAAACACCCAAAGGGGTGGAGAATACCTGCTCTACCCATCCTGGACTCAGATCGTGTTAATGCTAAAGCAAACCAGTGCTGAAGGAGACAGTAAAACCTGTTTTTTTATGCACAAAGAGTAAGTGAGAAATTACATGATTCCTGTCACCACAGACAATACTTGTTGTCACGGACGGTAGTGATACTGATCTGACTGAATGATTTCATCACAGACAGACTCCTGTCTCCTGGATGAAGCTGGTTACTGTGATACTGCAGAGTCCAGCAGACAGACCAGAGTCAAACAGTTCTTTGCATTACACCAGTATAACAAGTCTATAATGAAAGAATAAAACAAATATTTTGGGCAATTTTAACCGACCAAAATATTTTACTGTTAAAACTGACACAAAGTGTGTGTCTTCATAAATACATAAAATACATAAAATAAAAATATCACTACATTAATGCAACATTGCACACAAGCTTGTTTCTACATTTACATTCAGTTGTGAGCCCTCAGTTTCCCACAGACATTAAAAACATGTTTCACCTCCTCTAATACACAAGCCATCATTTTATACTCGTGGCCACCTTTTAATGTCACAGAGGGGTTGATCATTTCTCTTGATGAATCAAACTGCTGTGAAGAGGTACAAACAAACTCTGCACAGTGATGTTGGTGCTCACACAGTACAATCATAACCATTCTGTAAGGATTCAGTTATACTCCGCCAAAATAATACTTCCTCCTCCTTCACTTAATACACTCATCACACTTTGATTTGTATCTGAACTTGTTCTTTAGAAACAGTTAGAGCTACATTTATAACAGAGATTTATTTAGTTTCTGCAACACACCATGATGTAAATAATAAACTCTGAAGTCAAAGTCTTTGACCTTTATCATCACATCTCTGGGAAAAATTGAAAGAACTGAATTGAATAATTGCATAATATCCACGGGGACGTGCAACTACGGTGTCAACCATCTGCAGCTGAGCACTGACTGGCTTTTACTATCAGAGGAACGTCCAGCATGTAGCTGCAGCTTGTCTAAACCATGTAGTAACCTTCACATGGTACTGTGTAGCATCTGGTAAATCTGATTCTAGTAGAAGTTTGATAATATGTTCTGTTTATTTGGAAGAAGACTTTATTCCACTTTATTTTAAAGAAACAAATAAACAAGAACAAACAAACAAAAAATGCAGAAATACAGAGGAAGCCCAAATATCTTAGCTTTCCACGAGCACTTGAACCCATCTTACATTTTGATCCGTTCAAAAAATGAAATTTGTTAACATGAAATTTGTGTCAGATCCCCACGTGGGGATTGAGTGAGAGGGATGTTATGTCTATTTTAAGACATATGTATGCAAATGAGGCTTTTTGAAAAAGAAACTGATCAGATTTGTGAAGCTAAACTTCAAAATTTGTGTGTAAGCCTAATAATCACTATTTATTTAGGTTTGAATCTACAATTGACTCACACATGTGTGAACCCTCAAATGTTGCACACAAATCACTGTATACGTTTCTTATACCTGAAAGGTTGTGGATCATAATCACAGACATTTGTCATACTTGAAGTCCTGGCATGTGGTGTAGGTGATGCAGGGAGTGCAAACAGAAGGGAGACACCCGGCAGGTCTGCTAACCAGGCTAAGGAGACACTCGTACCTGCCACCCAGCATCCACAGCAACATCAACGAACTGAATCCAGTTAATGTGACCCACCCCTGTGTACACCCATGTTGTATGGTAATCATTGGTCATGATTGCACGAGTGTCTTTGATCACCTGGTGTCGCAGATTTACTGGTGATTTTTAAACATATGTGTCATTAATTTCGTCAGGCTACAGCGTGACAGTTCGACCAGAGTAACTCACACGCAACTGGATTCATTCTTACAGGTTTGGATCTACGACTGAATCAATACACCAGACATGACCTCTGCAACTGTCAGTATTTTATTAACTGCACTGTAAGGGCCCGATTATTTTTTATTAAGTCTAATATTAGAATTTAAACAGACAGTTTAAAAAGGAACTTTTTTTTACTAAAGAAATTGAAACGTAAGCTATCTTACTTTATGAATGTGTCTTTTAATAGAAAGTTTATTTGCTAAAGTTTTATTGTTCACATTTGTTTCTTTACTTTTTTCTTTTACCTTTGTTTTGTGGGTTTTTAAAAATGGAGACATTGTTTCTTGATATAGCATAAAGTTAAACAATAAGTTAGTGCTGCCGGCATTAATCTCATTAAAATGACGGTAACACCATAATCGCATTAACATAGCAAATCTAAGTTAACGAGTTACACCAGATTGCCCCGTGCGTGGGGCTGCACGCCATCAACGCGTTAGCGCGGTTAGCGTGTTAACGCGTTGACACTGTCCAGGCCCACAGCACTACATTAAATACAACTGAATTTGAAGTGTGTTCATTGGACCTACTTGGACTTCTTTCTGCGCTTACAGCTGATAGCCAGCAGAGGGCGCAGTTTAGTCATTTATTCAGCTTCCACTCTGCTCAGCAGCTTGTTACTGTGCACACTGAACGGACTTTGATAGACTCTCAAAGAGCTTTTATCAAAGCCTTCAAACATTAGCTGTCGAGTTAGTTTGATTGTTGCTTTTACTTGTTTTTGACCACTACTTGCTCATGTCGTAGTCGTGCGTCTTTCACTCTGAGCTTTTAAATTCTTGTTTATTATAAGTTCCTTGTTTGGTTCTTAGTTTGTTTATATTTGGTTAATCAGTTAGTGCACCGAGCTCTTTGTTCATGTTAGGCTTCTGGATAGTTTAGTCTCCTTTGAGTTATTAGTTCCCTCCCTTCATCTTCCTGTGTCACTTTCTCCCACGTTCAGTGTTCAAGTTCCTGTTTTATTTTGTAGTTATGGCTTGACTCTAATGTGACTTCCTGTCTGTCTTTTGTTTAACTTTGTCCTTTTGTTTTTATTCCTGATGTTCCCGATCAAATCAAGACTATTTTCCCACTCTCTCACATATTCCATATGTTGTTGTTGAGTTCATTTTTTCCAGATTGTCTTAATGCAGCAACCAGTCAGTCATTTGGAGAGCAGGTGGTTGTGTCTCGGGGGTAGTCAACTGGTCTCCACAGTCAGTCTAGAGTCTTGTAATGAAAGCATATACTCTTTTTACATATTATTTTAATGTCTTGTAAGGTCTTCTTGGTTCCAGTCTTCATCTTGCAGGCAGCTCCTTAAATAGCTTGTTTACTTCCGATATTGGGTTGCACTGTCTCCTCTTGGGATCTCTTAAAGAGTGACCCTGTACATAAAGAATGTGTAATGTAGTGGAGACATTTAGTAGAGAGTCTACAGTCAATGAGAGATTATCGCTCTGGTTTTAGGACCTAAATAAGTTTCTACCTGCCCTGACTAATAGTGAAATAATTTCTGGTACATGTGGAATATGTAATGTAGTAGATGCATACTGTCTCATTCAGAGAACCAAGATTACAGCGTAACCGTACATTCTGCTTTTCTGTGCCTTCCTCATGTTTTGTTTCCTGATCTTTGGGTTTGTGTATTTTGGGCTGACATGATTTGAATAAATTATTAATTGTGTGTCTCTGAGTCCAGGATTGACAGATGACCTGCGATTTCTCTTTGGCATGATCACTTTTTGTCTGCCTGCCTTACAAGCTGTTTGTCAAATGGAAATGAACTTCCTCTGATAAAGCTGGAACAATATTAGTGTTATTAAATAATCATGACCCATGTCTGTGTATTTGCACAAATCTCTTAAAAAGCATATCCAACTGGAGAGTGTTTTGTTGATTTCTGATGTATGTACAAGTTTTAAAACACTGAAACAAAATTTAAAAAAATTCTGAGTTGCAAAGAAATACAAGATCACACAGCAAACCTCACAATAATGAATGACATATTTGTTCTTTTGAACAACCTGCAATAACCACATGTTTGTAAAACACTGTTGTTGGTTACTGTCACAGGCAGTTATTTTTAATCTAATGATAGACTGGGCCACTAAGATAAGAGGAAACGCAGCCTGTGGTTTCAGCCTGAAGTTTCCTTTGTTGCAAATGTCTTGTTTTATGTTATCAGCTCACAGCAGAGAGTTAAAAAGGAATCCAGAAAAATGCAAAGTGTAAATGTTCACTTTAATTTCTGTCTGCAATTTTATACAATGTGTCATTGTGGTGATGACACACTAAAGAAAAAAGATGTATGTGGGCACCAAGAGAAGCTGTGAACTATTTGTTTCTCACCCTGAAAAGCTGCTTCCTCTGAGAGTTTGTGCATGTACATGCTGTAAAAGTTAATATATGTGTGAATTAAAAAAAATACTCTGCCTCGCACTCTGCCCACTAAATCTTATACCGATATGTTTTTCTTCTAACTGCAACTTTAAAACAGGCTAATTTTAAAGTATGTGTTAAGCAGAGTATATCAAATAACATACTATTAGGAAGACTGACACTGTCTGCCAAAACTGTGAATTTAAGTCATTGGTATCTTAGTCTTTGAAGCTGATTTTGGACCTCCCTGAGAAACTGAGCTACACTGTATACTCATATGGGCTTGTCAATGAGGAAGTGTCCCCACCCTAAAACCTTCAGTACTTTATTGTCCTTAAACATGATGCTGCATTCAGTATCACTTGAAACTGCAGTGACTGAGACCATTAATGTAACCAGAATATATTTACTGGTGTCAAAAATCAGCTGAACATCAGAGTTGTTTTTCTCATACACTTCAATACAATCAGACTTTAACCAGAGGAGTCACCACCTGCTGACCAATAAAACCAATGTAGAATTAAAAACCATCATTATTAATCCATTAGAACTTTAAGGACTGTTAACACAGTGTAAAACATCTGTTTGGTTGTATCAAGTTTGTGTTGCTTTTTTATATGAAATTGAATGAAGTTCATATTAACTGTGTGTAATGAGGACCTTGGGTTTTAGTTTCACAGGAAGTCTCACTTGTCAGTAAAGACTTATGATTGGTGGAAAATATTGTGTGAATATTTCTGTGTGGTATAACTGTAGGTGACCACATAGCTGGAGGCTTATCTGTTCCATCTCTGCACTTAGAATATAACAATGATCTCATTTTATTCCCACCATCAGCCTGCAGAACTAAAATGAGGAAGAACAGTTGAAGCTAAATGTGTGCTGCTCTCCTTTAGCAGCTTTAGCTCTGCTAGCTGACAGCACAGGTAGATTATAAGGACTCTGTGTCAGAGGTCAGCTGTCTGGTTTGTTGTTCTCTTACTCATTAAAACAGGGGTCTCAAACTCAAACTCAAACTGAAATGAGCCACGGGCCACTTCTGGCACCGTCATCTCATTGGAGGGCCACTTTAGTGTCTAAGTAGTACAAAAAACAAACAAACAAACAAACATGAAAAAAACCACTAATATTTCCTAAAATGTAGTGTTTTGTTTGTTTTATTTAATTCCAAATATTGTGTAACAAGACAAAATTGCGAACATGAACGCAATTTTTTTTCTCACTCTTAACCATCTGAAGCCTTTCAGTTTCAGTTTCATTTGTCATATGCAAGTTAGCACAGGGTCAACATTGCAATGAAATGTATTTGACGAGCAGAAGAGTGTCACTCAGTAGTATAGTACAGTAGTTTCATTGAACTACCAAATAAACAGCTCTTTCTGGCCAGACACGTGGCAGCATGTTTGCTACAATTTTGTTTGTATTTAACAAAATAAAAATGTAGGCATAAGCGTACACATTTGTTTTCGACTGCAAGTGAAAATTGTTTTCTCTCCAAATGAATCTTTCACTGAACTAAAGTAGCCAATCCCTCAACGCATTTGCCTCTGCCAGGTCCGTGGCTCCGAACCGTGGTAAAGGGACCTCTGGCTAATACGGGTTCTGTGTCGGGCTCGTAGCCAAAAACTAGCTTTACTTTGTTGTCTGGGTCAACTTTGCTTGCGAGAGACAGAGAGAGGCGTTGAAAGGCTGCTCCAACGGAGCTTATTGTTTAGGAGGAAAACACGAACACAGTGTACAGTCGAGTCTTAATAGCTTACTTACAACTGGGCTCGTCAGACACTCTTCTTGGCCGCAGTGGTTATTTTTATATTTACATGCTTTCAGCTCCCGTTTCTGCTCAGTAGAAACTCCTACTTTTCGACTTTTGTTTTTCTCCCTCCCTCACACTCACACACCGTGAGTTTGAGACCCCTGCCTTAAAGCATGAGAAAATATTTACTGTCCATTATCTAATGAAAGACCTTCATTTTACTATAAATACCACACTAATATATAAACTGTGCTTTAATTGTTATAGTTACTACTTAAAGTTATGAAACTGGAAAAAGAAATCTGATTCCACATCTTATAGAGAGTATGAAACTAGATTTCTTCTAAAACTCACATTAGTTCTGTGAATGCTGTGTTTACGGCAATGTTTCATTGTAGCGCTATATTTCCTCAGTAAGGATTTAGTTTATAAAATTACTATGGCAACATTAGTAAAAATAAAGGCAAATGTTTAAGGAATATGTGTTATAACATATAAAAAACACTGGAATAATATATCAATAAGATACTGAACACAATAGAATAGAATAAAATAAAATAAAATACTATGTACAATCGAATAACATAGAATAGAGAGAAGATAGCTGGAAGAAGGTTCCGCATCTTCCGGGCAAGGACAGAGAGACTCAAGAGGAGCTTCTATCCCCAAGCCATCCGGGCCCTAAACACACACACCCGCCCTCTCACATCATCTATAATTGACTGAGACAGGACTCTCTTCCAGACACTAAACCAAGGCACAATGTACATTCCAAATTCCTTTAATTTTAAATATGTTTATATTGTCTATCCTGTAAAATAGTCAGATGTCTATTCATATTAATGTACAGAATTCACCTGCTTGCTGCTACTACTGCACATTCACCCAATGTATATACTATATATATATATATATATATATAATGTTCTTCCTCTACACCCCCCCACCCCCCCACCCCCACAATTTTTGCACATGTCGAGGAGCGTGTCAGGCTACATTTCACTGTGTGTTATACTTGTATAACTATGCATGTGACAAATAAAGAACCTTGAACCTTGAATACAAATGCTATATACAGTACAATTGAGTATAATACAAAGCTGCCAGAAATGAGTATTGCACTTAGTGTTATTGCTATTGCACATGTGTGGATGTGTGTGTTTGATCAGTTGAAGTCTTTGTTGTGGAGTCTGACAGCAGCAGGAAGGAAACACCTGCGGAGTCTCTCTGTCCCACACCGTGGGTGCCGCAGCCGGCCACTGAAGGAGCTGCTCGGTGCTGTCAGAGTCTCCTGCATGTGGTGGGAGATGTTGTCCAACACGGATGACAGCTTAGCCACCATTCTCCTGTCACTCACCACCTCCACTGGGTCCAGAGGGCATCCTAGAACCTACACTCAACAAAAATATAAATGCAACACCTTTGTTACTGCTCCCATTCCCCATGGGATGGACGTAGAGACCTAAAATTCATTCCAGATACACAATATAACCATCCCTCCCAAACAGTGGTCACAAATCAGTCCAAATGTGTGGTAGTGGGCACATCTGCTATATTGAGATAATCCATCCCACCTCACAGGTGTGCCACATCAGGATGCTGATCTGACATCATGAGTAGTGCACAGGTGTACCTCAGACTGCCCACAACAAAAGGCCACCCTGGAATGTGCAGTTTTGTCTCACAGCAAAATGCCACAGATGCCACAAGCAATGAGGGAGCGTGCAATTGGCATGCTGACAGCAGGAATGTCAACCAGATCTGTCGCCCGTGCATTGAATGTTCATTTCTCAACCATAAGCCGTCTCCACAGGCGTTTCAGAGAATATGGCAGCACATCCAACCGGCCTCACAACCGCAGACCTCGTGTAACCACACCAGCCCAGGACCTCCACATCCAGCAGGTTCATCTCCAAGATCGTCTGAGACCAGCCACCCAGACAGCTGCTGGAACAATTGGTTTGCACAACCAAACAATTTCTGCACAAACTGTCAGAAACCGTCTCAGGGACGCTCAACTGCATGCCCGTCGTCCTCATCGGGGTCTTGACCTGACTCCAGCTCGTCGCCGTAACAGACTTGTGTGGGCAAATGCTCACATTCGATGGCGTCTGGCACGTTGGAGAGGTGTGCGCTTCACGGATGAATCATGGTTCACATTGTTCAGGGCAGATGGCAGCTGAGAATGTCCCAGTTCTTGCATGGCCAGCATACTCACCGGACATGTCACCCATTGAGCATGTTCGGGATGTGCTTGACCGGCGTATACGACAGCGTGTACCAGTTCCCATGAATATCCAACAACCTCGCACAGCCATTGAAGTGGAGTGGACCAACATTCCACAGGCCACAAGTGACAATCTGATAGACTCCATGTGACGATGTGTTGCACTGCATGAGGCAAATGGTGGTCACACCAGATACTGACCGGTTCTGGGTCCCCAGACCCCCAATAGCGCAAAAAACTGCACATTCCAGGGTGGCCTTTTGTTGTGGGCAGTCTGAGGTACACCTGTGCACTACTCATGATGTCAGATCAGCATCCTGATGTGGCACACCTGTGAGGTGGGATGGATTATCTCAATATGGCAGATGTGCCCACTACCACACATTTGGACTGATTTGTGACCACTGTTTGGGAGGGATGGTTATATTGTGTATCTGGAATGAATTTTAGGTCTCTACGTCCATCCCATGGGGAATGGGAGCAGTAACAAAGGTGTTGCGTTTATATTTTTGTTGAGTGTAGCTGGCCCTTCTGATCAGCCTGTTCAGTCTCTTCCTGTCCCCAGGAAATGCTGAACAGTCTTAACAGTCTGGACTTCAGCACTAAGCAGGAGAGGAACTACCAGACCCCTGTCATCAACGAGTGCCCAGTGGAGAGAGTGGACAGCTTCAAATACCTCGGAGTTCACATCACGCAGGACCTGTCATGGTCCTGTCACATCAACACCGTGGTGAAAAAGGCCCGTCAGCGTCTCTACCACCTCAGACGCTTGAGAGACTTCCAACTGCCCTCCAAGGTGCTCAGGAACTTTTACTCGTGCACCATAGAGAGCATCCTGACGGGAAACATCTTAACCTGGTTCGGGAACAGCAACATGCAGGACAGACGAGCTCTACAGAGGGTTGTGCGGTCAGCTGAGCGCACCATCCGCTCCGAGCTCCCTGACCTGCACTCAATCTACAGCAGGCGGTGCTGGACCAAGGCCAGGAAGATCGTGAAGGACCTCAGCCATCCCAACAACGGACTGTTCTCTCTGTTGAGGTCAGGAAAGCGATTCCGCTCCCTGAAGACCAACACAGAGAGACTGAGGAGGAGCTTCTTCCCGCAGGCGATACGGTCTCTCAATCACACCACCACACAGTACTGACCCACACATATGATTCTTACACACACACTGGACTTTCTGGACATTGTTATCACTTAAATCACTTTAAGCATATTTGCACTGCACAAGACATAATGTGGATTGCACAACACTGGTCACTATATTCTTCATTTCCAGTTAATACTTGTACAGCTGCTGTTATTGTGTGTGTGTATATATATATTTATTTATTTATTTATATTTCTTCATACATTCTTATATAGTTCTATACTGTGTATTGTATATTTTGTTGTACAGTTATTTTATTTTCAACTTTAATTTATATATTTTATCTTATTCTTTCCCAGTTAAATTTACCCTTCATTCTAATTTGTGTTGTACAGTTATTTCATTTTTAACCTTAATTTTTTATATTTTATTCCTTCCTAGTTAAATTTACACTTTAATTTTTCATATTTATTTCCTATCTTATTCATAGCCCTTTCCTTTTTTTTTTTTTCTCTTTAGGTCACGAGCAGTTGTCTAAGCATTTCACTCCATATCGTACTGTGTATGACTGTGTACGTGACAAATAAAAATTTGAATTTGAATTTAACAAAGATGACCTGCAATTTCTCTTTAGCCTGATCCCTTTTTTCATACAGTTACTTTATAACCTTACTTCTCCAATTAAGAGACTATCTCTCCACAATGTTACATATTCCATCTGCACAGAGTAACTCACTCCGTGAGAAGATGGTGCAGTCCAATACCTTAAGCACATTACATGCACAACAGATTAGGGCCCTGCCAGATGAGAGAGCAGAGGGGCTATCTGTCTGCAAGATACAAGTCTGGCACTAGAGTCCTGCAACAGTAATGGAGTAACTGCTTTGGTTGGTCTGTAAGACGCCAGGCTTACTGTGGGGACGATGCTTTGTTGGCTGTTACTGAGATCCACCACCCAGCACCCACTCTCAAAGGAGTGACTGGCTGCTGTCAAGACTGCAGACTGTAGCTTCCTCTCAACCACAGCAAAAATGGCCCCTCCATAAGTACACACACACACACACACACACCAAAACAAAAAACAGAGAGAAATTGAGAATACTGTGTGGCTTTTTTGGGGGGATCAATTAAAAATTTTAAAACGTTTTTAATTGATCCTGCTGTAATGTCTACATGTGTGTAGAGGACTGTTGGTGGCTACCGTCTGCTCTGCCACAGGCTTATTTTCGTCTGCTGATAGTTCAGGTCACCGAGAAAAGAGGAAATGCAGTCTGTGGTTTCTTTCTGAGGTCTTCTGTTTAGCAGATGACTTGTTTTATGTTATCAGCTAACAGCAGATAGTTAACAAGGAACTAAAATACATGTGACAGTGATAATTATTACTGTTATCGTAGTACAAACATATAAAAATGTGCCTTGCATACAAAAGTCAAACTGTAGTTCCCACTGTGGTATCTAAGTGTACATGCCGCTGTGTGAAAACAGGTAAAAGTGGAGCCATTGTGGTTATCACATACTAAAGAGAAACAATGTTTGTGTGCATCAAGAGAAACTGTGAAAGGTGGTTTCTCATGCTGAAAAACAGCTGCCTTTATGAGTCTCTGTATGTAAATGTTGTAGCTGCTCATCCATCCACCCATCCATTCTCTTACAATTATCCTTGTCAGAGTTGTTTCTCTGTAGATGTGTAAATTATATAAAATTAGCCATATTTCTATCTTGTTGATGTGATTTTCTTTTTATTGAAACTCCAAACAGGCCAGTTTCTCTTCCCATATTAATAACTTATAAGACATAACTCTAAAGTATAATCAGTGGTTTGTAATCTGTCATGATTGCAGAGTTTAGGACACATATAGACACATGGAGACAGGCAGAGTAAACCAAAGGCAAACTGTTATTACAACTGGAGAAAAGTCCTTAAAGCAAAGTCCAACAGAAAAATCCACAGTATCCAGAACTCACAGAGGAGGTTAACAGACACTGAGACTGATAGGCTCGTAGCATAAACATATTCGCTGGAACATTCAAGACAATTCAACTACACAGCAAAAAGCATTGAACACCAAGCAGACAAAGTTCTTTATGTTTCTCGTGCACGGGAGAGAACTGGACAAACTCCGTTCCTTCACTTGACCCCAGTTGCTCTCGTCTGCTCCCTCTGCTCTTTTATTGAGGTTACATGAGTATGCATAGGTTCATTAACATATGAGTCTTACATAGATATACATTTAACCAGAGAGTACCGTGTGTGTGTGTGTGGTCAAGATGTGGCACTTAGACTAAAACAGATATACTTGTGTTTGCTATCCGGTTGTTCAGTCTGACGTCACTAGCCATGTCTGGGTCTAAACTCCGCTGCAGGTCCATATATCAAACGATCACTATGGCATTACTGAGAGTTGAAAAACTGTCTAAAGTCTTTCATCTTTAATAAAATGATCAGCGTTCTGCTCTACCAGGTGTAACAATTGAGTTTAACATCCAGGCATCCATGAAAACGGAATTTATGACATTTAACGGAGTTAGAAGTTAGCAGGGAGTTAGCTCGCTAGCTTCTATCTAAATACAATATAGCATGTCCTGACTGCAGGGTTTTGGAAACAAATTAAAACGTACAGCTCTGTTATCACTTCCAGCATAAATGAAGACAGAAAACTAAACAGCAGTGATGTTTGTAGGGTTACTGAAGTTGGGCTAGCTGGTATATAATGATGTGCTACGTGACCGCTAGCGACACAGCTATGTTAGCATAATATAAACAAGCTAACTTTTTTTCCACTCGATAAAAGTTAACGTGAGTGTTCTCGGTGGTCAGGAACAAATGTAATCGCATGGCAGGATGCTGTAAAAGGACCAAACTTCAGCCAGGACAACAACTGAGATAATCCATCCACATATGAGGTTAGTCATTCATATACTGCTGCATGGGCTGGGCTGTAGTTACATCCTAAGGTTTTAAAAACTGAGCTTAAATAAATGATTAGCGGTAATAAAAGCCGAGGGAGGTCAACAGTGATCACTGACTGTTTTAGGAGCTTTTTGAGATTAAATAGAAGAAAATACAAAACATTAAACATGTTAACAACACAAAAGCCATATTAAACGCAGACTACTTTAGGCCCGGAAGTAGGATTCGTCACGTCATCACTTAACAATCGGATACCATAAAACAATAAAAGAAGGTACGACCTCTTCTCGTGACCCCAGGATGTGAGTGTGTATGCCAGAACACAGACTGCTAAGGATCAAACCTCTACCAATATGCAATTGATTATAAAACTCTAAGCATAAATGAGTAAATATTTCTAAGCATAAATGACGATCAACCATATAAACCTAACAGAGACAAGGACTGATGGGAAGTAAAAACACGGCATACACATGAACATAATCAGGGGAACCAGGCACAGTTGGATAACAAGATGCAGGATGAAAATAATCAGAAAACTAGAGAGGAGAGGAAGTAAAACTAAACACAAGACAGTAGAGACAAGTAACTATCAAAATAAAACATGAAGTGAGAATGCTCGTAACCAAGTGCCTAAAAATACAGGCTCTTTGATAGGTTGTCTGTAGTGTGTAGACGCATCACTGGTTCATCCCTTTATTCACAGATCAGTGTTAAATGGCTTAAAACGTTGTAGGCAGTCCTGTGAAAATGGTCAGATACAAGGAACAGACTGAAAATGAGGGAAAATCAGAATCAGAACACTTTATTAATCCTTGAGGAAATTATGTGGTTTCAGTTGTTCCATGACAGTAAGAACAATAACTGACTAAACGAAAGTAAATAATACAATTTATTACAAAGTTACAAAATATAAGAAATTGGGTTTGTATTCATTTCATCGCAGCAAACTTTGGTTTTGATGCTTCCAGAAGACTTTTGACAGAATGAAGCAGGAAGGCTGTGTTTGCACAACTGAAGTTTAAGGAAAAAGCACCAAACTGAGAACAAACTGGTTATCACCATCGTTTTGTAGCTGATGAAGTTTTGAATCTGAATGAGAAACTGACCCACACCATGTGCTCATGTGGAAGAGACTTGTTAGTCAGCAGCTGTCCCCACCCTGAAACATACAGAACATCCTTGTCATTAAACATGATGCTACATTCAGTAAGACCTGAAACCACAGTGACTGACACCATTAATGTGTCCACAGAGTGTTTGCTGCTGTATTACATCAGCTGAACATCAGGGTTGTTTTCTCATAGCTTCAATACAATCAGACTTCAACGAGAGGCTTCACCACCACCAGCCATTGTTTGGTTGTATTGAGTTTGTATTATTGTTTGGTATGAAGTTCAAATTAAGTGTGTTTAACCTTGGCTTTATTTTCACATTACGGTTCACTTCGCAATAAAGACAAATGATTGGTGGAAAACCTTGTGTGAAAATTTCTCTGTGGTATAACTGAAATGATGACATAGCTGCAGGCTCATCTGCACCATATCTGCACTTAAAAATAACAATGATCTCAGTTTTTCCATCAGCCTGCAGAAATAAAATGAGGAAGGACAGTTAAATATGTCCAGCCCACCAGATGACATCATGCTTTACCCCTGATAGCTGACAGCACAGGCAGATTATAAGGATATAAAACTGACAGAATACAGAGCAACATGGCAGAAAGCTGGAATGAAAGCTTCTTTTTACTGTAAATACCACCTCAATAACGTATGAAATTTGATTTATTTAAAAAAAAAAAAACCCACAATAGCTTTATTGTAAATTTGGTAGTTAATGCAATATTTTACAGTACTTTGCATATTTCCTTTGTATGGAATCAGTTGTGTATAAATATATAAAAACACTTTGGGAATATTTATTACGATAGTGTTAGATATACAGTGTTTATTAGTAAGTCATGATATCGGGCTTCTGTTTTAGAATAAATTTGATAATTAATTTATTTCTGGTTTTAATAAATAATTAAAGATTTTAGTAAAATTGTAAACAAGGGCCATATGTTATTAATCTTTACACTTAAATCAGTCACTGCAGTATTTTTGATTAAGTATTCTACACATAATTGAATACTTTGGACAGAGGGGAGGATTTCAGCTCTGTAGATGAACACAGTACATATCTTTAAAGCGCTTTGGGGTCCATAGGGACTAAGTAAAGCGCTATACAAATACAGGCCATTTACCATAGCTGAGATAAGTATGACAATACCATTTTGTGATTCATGTGATTTAATTTTCCATATTGTGTAAGTCTTTCAAGTGTAATTTTATCAAATCATGGCCTTAATTTTCTGATTTTTGTTTTGTGTTTTGTGATTCTAAGTTACACAACAAGGGAGCACCTTCTTCCAAGTAAGAATTAGTGTTGCATCTTCAGATTTGGAAGAAGCCAAAGAGTAAAACACAGTACCTGCCTTTATCTCATCATTTACTGGATTTTTTGGGGAGTCTTTTTTTAGTCTAGGAAATAAAAAAAAGGAAAGAAAATCACATATATGGTCCATATGTGTGACAAGTAAAGCTGAAACCAGACCAGAACTTTGTTTTGTTGGGATTTGTGTTTATTGGTTTGTTTGTTTATTTTGCACTTTGAAATGTAACATGGTGCTGCTGAGACAGTAGGAGTGAACTTAGCTCACCACACAAGCCTGCCCTGCCTGTAGCAGCTGTGTGTGTGTGTGTTTTCAAACTTAAAGCTCCTTTTTGTAACAATTATACAACACACTGCCTTAACATTTGACTTTACAGAGACTATTTTGAGTACCTCTGAAGTGATTGTCGTATTAATCCTGTTAGCTCTGCTTTGTTTGTGTGAAGTTTTCCACTACATACGGCCTTAGTTTGTCAGGAATGTTTGTTCTGTTGAACTATGTGGAAAACAAGAGTGTAATTATTATCTCTGAGTAACATATTATGCTTGGTGACAGCATTACATTTAATTAATTCGTGCACAAATAACATTAGATATGGTTGTATGGATTTTTTTTTATATATTATGATTCTGATTGGAATGTGAAATGTGAGACTCTCAGACTGTGATGTATTTATGGTGTGTTTAGAATAAATGAATGTGAATAAATAAAGATCTGGCATAACCAGATCGTTATTAACAGAGGACAACACACTACCTGTCGTCCATCTCATTATTCACCTGTTTTTTCAGGACCAGATTTAATCTGCTGACAGACCTTTAACTAGCGGCATGTTTTCTAGATACAAAACATTGTAAATGGAAACCACACACACACACACACACACACGCACGCACGCACACACACACACACACACACACACACACACACGCATGCACTACGTTGCATTGAGTTTTCTAAACACATGTTGTTATCACAGTGTTTCATCTTTATTTGCAATCTGTTTGTTTTTTGTATTGTTATTAAATATTGAGTGAGATTATCAAGCTGTCTTCAGATGAGTGTTAGTGTTTTTCTTTGATCAAATCATAAACTTTACTATGAATTCAAATGTTCTCATTTTACTTTAGTTTGTGAGTCACACACGTCTTTAGAAGAACTACACAGTGAGTCACTTCCTGTGTTTGGGGTCACAACCAAACTTAAAAGTAGAATTTCAGCACATCGTGAGAACATTCACACATCTGTGCTGAGCTTAAAGAAACACTGTGACTGTAATACTGCCTGATGATATTTGAGCTAAAAGTGTGGAGGATGAAGTTCAACAACATAAGGATTACAACAGATTCATAACGATGGAGAAGATCTGTGGTCAAATAAAAATAAAAAAGGATGTCTGGAGGTACAGAACAACTTTTACAACCACAAGTCAGAACTGTGCTCCAATCTGGTCAATCTATGTCACCATGAATAAAGATGAATACACCAAAACACTTGCTGAAACGATGACTCCCAGTCTGCAGAAGAAGAAAACTCCAGCAGGATCCACAGGACACGACAACAACGACAAAACTATGACCTGCAACGTGTGTCGCTAAGCAACAGAGCACCTTTGTATATCACAGAGAAAGGTAGGAACACAAAACAGGACTGTGGTCAAAGCTACAGGAGCTGTTTGAGGTAGGTGTAAAAGGAAGGAAGCACAGAGAGGCGATAGAAGGAGGAGCTGAATATAAACTCTGGTCTTATCTACATTAAGTGCAGCTTCTCTTTGTTCTGCATTTATTATCAATGCAAAGTCGAACACTTTGAGATTAGATGCAGATCAGCGTGCGGGGCTGGACGTGAGGATGGGGCACTCTTTGCTCTGTTTGCTGGGGTTATTCTGTGAGTACAATACACACCTTTACTGTTTGAATGGCAGTGATGAAGGAAAATGTTTCTCACTGGTGACAATTACAGTGTATCACTGCTTTAACCTGTTTACCTGACAGCTTCAACACAGCAGACTAGTGACTGTTTAAACTGTTAGAGACACTGCTGCTGTTTGCATACATTACACATGTATACATTGCATACATGTGTACAGTATCTATTGATATATTATTCCAGTGTTTTTCTTTTTTCTAATTTTATATGTAACTTTGCACTGTCCACTGCTGTAACAAAACAAATTTCCCACGCGTGGGACTAATAAAGGTTATCTTATCTTATCTTACATTTACTGTCCACACTTTAAAAACATTGTTTAAGTTTTAAATTTATTTTTTTTTAGATTTCTTCATGTTTCCAGCCTGTCTGAGAGCTAATAAACACATAAATTAGGTGATGAGCAATAACTCTGCCATCTGAAGATTTACCTTTTAAAAAGCCTCAGTTTATATATTTATTGTGATTTTGTCAGTTGTATAATGTCTGATGATGCTTCATTCATTATTTTAGTGCTCAGTACAGTCAGACATGGAAACACTGAAGGTGAGAAACTGTTTTTTTCTTCTTGTGTTGCTCTAAATGATGTCCTCTGTGTTATATTTTGTATCATAAACCAAACATTTCATTGAGATTATTGGTTAAAATGTTAATATAACCATGTTAAGTGTGTGAGCAATCAAGCACACACCCACGATACAAACTGTATATTTACTGAAGAGCTGTGGTTTCATACATGTGGATTTTCTTTTCATTTTTATCTGATCTGAAAATATCAGATAGTGCAGATAGTGTGTGTAGTGCAGATTATCTCACTGAGTGATGCTGTTGGATCGTATGCTGGATTATATGTGTATATATATATATATATGGATTACATATTGGAGTTGTACAAATGCTAATTATCAAAAGCTCCACACTGATGACAAATTAAAGGAAAAACCAACATGAACATGGTAACCAAATGCTGCTCTGAGCTCAGCATAGAGTTTGTTACCTTCATCCCTCATTTGGTGTTTTGATTAGAAGCTGTTTAACACGTCACTCCAAAGTCTCTGTAGATGTTCAGTGTGTTGAATTGTGTGGCTGCAAAAGATGATTCACATTATTTAAGTTTGCTTCAAACATTCAGAGCAACAATTTTATTCTTTTGATCTTTTCCTAAATTACAGACCTTGGAGTGAAGGCCACTCTGACAGCAGACAGATTAACTATACCAGCAGGGGGCAGTGTGACACTGACCTGTGATGTGAAGTACTCTGCTGACTTTGAATATGAGTGGTTCAGAGAACCCCGTTTTAACTCTGAGAAGACCACAGTAGCTGGTGAATCAAAGAGAGAACTGGTGACCTCTGACGCCGGCATCTACAGCTGCAGAGGACGTATAAAAGGGACAAATTCAGTCACAGAAGAAAGTAACTCTGTCACCATTCAGGAAACTGGTGAGTTTAAAATTTTAATCTGGAATAAAACAGCTTGAATTATCCAAAGTTTCTCCATTTCTAAATATGTGAAACCTCTTAATGCAGAGGTTGTGACCTTTGATTGTCACTGAAAATGTAGTTCTATGTTTTATATTTAATTAGTGGATAAATCATTGAACCTAATACAGCTGATTAAAGTTATTGACCTGAACTGCAGAAAAGAAAACATCAAACTTCTTCATCCTGTCATGTGATGAAAGATGAGGACCTAAATGCACAGGAGGGTGAGACTGGCAACACTGAAGGAAAAAATTAAACTCTAAGACTAAATTATAAGAAGAACTAAAGGTGCCATAAAATACTCAAGAATAAATTAGATCAATAAACAAAAGTACAAACACGAACAAACAAAGAATTTAACCTCTAAAAATTCAGAAACACAAAGTCAGACCCGGGATCATGACACACTCCAGATTTCTACATCCATGTTTGATGTTTTGATGGAACAAATTGAAATTACAAGCTCACTAATATGTAGCTCCACTAACTTTCAGTTTTGTTGTGATATTTATTTTTTTTACTTCATTTACATGAAATACTTTCACTTTTTTTTTCATTTCTTTTTATTTCTTAATTACAGGACATGGAGTGAATATCACTGTAACAGCAGACAGCACAACCATACCAACAGGGGGCAGTGTGACACTGACCTGTGATGTGAAACACTCTGCTGACTTAAAATATGAGTGGGTCAGAGAAACCTCATCTGCAGTGAAGTCCACAGAAGCTGTTGGATCAGATAAAGTGATCAGGATCTCTAAAGGAGGAAAATACCAATGCAGAGGATGGAGAACATACCCAACTTCACTCATAGCACAAAGTGATCCAGTCATCATTCAGGAAACTGGTGAGTTTAAACATTTAATCTGAAAGTAATTATGGACCTGTCAAGCATCTAATAAGGGCTAATAAAACTGTTATAATTTTATGATATAATAATAATAATAATAATAATAATAATAATAATAATAATAATAATAATAATAATAATAATAATAATAATAATACATAACCAGTTAGAAAATAAATGTATGGCTCAGTCATTCCTAAGCATGTTTTTATGTCACTAAAAAAAACATTTAATATTATATTTATTTGTATTTAAATCATAACTGAACAATGAGTGGGACAGACTTTGTGACTTGTCCTTACAACAGAAAGGTAACAATGACGGCTCGAAGATGCAGGCTTCACCAGAAGTCTGCATTTAATTTTATTTATACATGTTTAAATGGTAAAAACTGAGACTTAGACATTCTTCTCTGTGGGAGTCTGACCGCCCAGAGCGAGTGAACAGAAATTCTCACCTGCTCGACTTTCAGTGACCTGGAGCTCCTCCTCTGTGCAAATCAAAGCTATAATAACGGATGATGCACGTATGCAGCGTCCAAACACCTCCCATTGTGGCTCTGTAGACATACGTGTGACCTAGAAGCACGGCTACAGTCATCGACATCATCATGACCTGTGAAGCATTAATTACACATGAAATGTGTGAACCATCAATGCTCCTAACTTTTTTAAAGATGATCTTTTCAGGCCTTTTAGCTTTTATTGGATAGAGACAATGTAGATAGACAGGAAAGCCAAGTGAGAGAATAGAAATGAAGAAAGGGGTGCGTGCTGGGACTCGAACCTGGCCAGACTGCTCACCTACTGAGCTGAACTGGTACCAATGTTTTTGAATTATTAATGATATAATGGTTCTGGAATAAAAATACAAACAGAGTTTTGTTATGTTTGTCATGGACTACGGCCCTTTGATGTTAAATTCTGATTAACATACTAAATATGAACACGCACACACGCACACACACACACACACACACACACACACACACACACACACACACACACACACACACACATTAAAAAAATTTGTGACATCCTCAGTCCTCCAGACTCCTCTCTCCCAGCTGATCCACAAACCACACGCGCACACACAGCTCAACATTAATTTATATGTAGATGGAAATAACAGTGAATGATGTTTTTGATGATGCAGTGTTTGCTCACTTTTCCTTTTTACTGGAAACCACTCCATCCTCTTTTATATATTTGAATCAGAGGATAAATGCTTGAAATGACTTCAGCTGTTTTAAAATTATTGATCTGAACAGAAAAGTGAACATAAAACATTTGTTCCAGATTTCTGCATCTGATTTTATTCTGTTAGGATTTCAAACTGCAAACTTCTCACTCTGGTTAATCAGCCTTTTCTTAGAATTTTTTTTTTTTTCCATCATCCAGCAGGACGAGATTCAGTTACAGAAATTATGAAAATGTTAATTAATTCCTTTTGTGTCCTAACTGAGGAATTTTACTGTGGAAAGTTTCCAACAGGATCAATGTGAAGCTGCAGCACAGCTGGTCTCAGATATTCACTGGTGAGACAATCACTCTCAGATGTGAGATTCAGGGAGGTGAAGGAAAGGTGTGGAAATATGAATGGACAGCACCCAACACAAACAGCCCTCCAACATCCAGTGAATACAGGATCAGCAGAGTTTCAGTGTCCCACAGTGGAGACTACAGATGTCGGGGTAGCAGTGACTATCTCTTAACAGGATGGAGTGATGCCTTCAGACTGACAGTTTCATGTGAGTTGGTCTATGAATCAAACTGAAGTTTCCTTTTTTAAACTCAACATCAAGAAACAATTCAGACCCTCCAAGAAACTCACTGTGAAAACAGACACACAGCTGAGTGCACTGTGACTCTACAATGATTCATTTAAAGGGGAATATAAAGAGATGACAGTTTTAATAAATAAATAACAAATCAGGTGCGTCTGTTGTGTAGTTTTGAGCTAAGACAGATCGCCTGTGTCACATTATAACCTTGTGTTTGGTGCCAGTCAGAGTCAGAGTCACACTGAGAGCAGAAAGCACAATCACAGCAGTGATACCAGCAGTTCTTCAGTCTGTTTGTCTTTCAGTGAGGTCACATTAAAAGCACCAGGACACAGTTTATGAAATTTGGGGGATCAAAGCCAAAGAAAGAAGCCGTTTCATTTCACTGTGTGTAAGCCGGTCTGGCCTCACACTGTTGCTGCAAACTGTGTTGTGTCAACGAGGAGATGAGTCAGCTGTTGCTTTGCCTGCTGAGTTTATTCTCCAACACTGTTTAAATAAAAATCAATTCAGTTCAGCAACTTCATGTGATTGGGCTTCTACATGCACAGCTTTAAAAGAAACAGTGTCTTTGAATACAGCAACCAAGATTTGAACCATTTTAGCACTTTTACTGTGCTTAACCTCTGTAACAGGATCATTAGCATAATCTCATCTCTCCCCAGCAGGGCCTCCTTCAAAACTACAGGAAGTGACACGTGTGGGAAGGTCACAAAGAAAATTAAAGCTTTCAAATATAAATAAATAAATAAATAACTAGATACATATGTATGACTTGGGTATGAAAAATAATGACAAAACCAAATAACAGAGGATGGATTCTCTGTGAAATATAAATAAATGTCTTCTGCACGTCTTACATGTGGATGCAGGTCATAGAAGCCGAACCAAAGAGCAGAAAATGGCCTCAGTTCATTACAGACACATTACCACAGTAATCTTTCTCATTACAAAGTTTTCCTCTCAGGAAGCACTCAGGCGGACGGAAAACAAATATTTTATGTTGAGTCTAATGAATCACATTCTCCAGTCTTGAGTGTTTGGTTCATCCTTCAATGTTGTGTCTAAACAATGCCACAGTTTGATACCTCAGACAAAAAGGCTCTAAGTGGCTAAATACAATAATATAAGTAGAGCAAATCCATTTACCCAGAGTCACTGACTGAAAATCTTCAGATCTGTTTTGGTATAATTGATTGTTTTTATGCATTTTTAATGAATCATCTGCATATTTATTTAATTTCCCTCCTTTTTCATAACATCAGATAAACCCAGGACCACACTGACAGCAGGAACAACAATCATACCAGTAGGGGGCAGTGTGACACTGACCTGCTCTGTGCAGAGCTCTGATGGATGGAAATATGAGTGGTTCAGAGATAATACCACAGTGGATGTTGTCCCCACATCAAATGGACAAATCAATGTCTCACAGGAAGGACTCTACAGGTGCAGAGGAGGAAGAGGAAACCCAGTTTACTACACAGAGGACAGCCAAGAAATTCAGATTAACACAACTGGTGAGTTTGGATTCAGCAACAATATTGAATAGATTGATGATTGAGGATTACTATGAAGGTCAAACAGCATTATATCTCATGGTAACCTCTTTGGCATTGTAAAAATGTTCTTATTGGAAATGGTTGAATATGAGTAGTCATGTAAAATGTGGAGTCTAGAGAATCAGTGTCAGGAATGTGATCCAAGGAGGGGAGACTAGGTGGGATTGTGAATGTGAAACAATCATTTTCAGCAAATCTCCAAATCAACATAAATTCACAATTAGTTCTGTAACAATTCTACAAGTAACACTGCAAGTAGTGCAGAACAGGAGTCACAACATGAAACCACAGAGCAGAGTCATGCTGACAGTTTCTGACAGGAAACAGAAAATCTCAATGTAAACATCAGTTTTTCTTTCTTTATATTCAGATTTGACTCTTTGACATATTTATATAGTAAAAGTTTGTAACGCAGATTTACTGAAGTCAACATTTAAGAGGAAATTTAAGAGACTTGTGTTTATGTGTTCATTGTGGGGAGTCAAGTCATTTAAACACAGCAGGAGTTGACTCAAAGTGGTTTCAAGTCAAGGAAAATCGATGAACTGGATTTATTATAAAATTATCTTATAAAATATCAAATATAATTAAACTTTATTATTTGTTGTCACTATCTTTGGCAGAATTTTCATCTCCTGTGTGGTTGATTGTTGGACTGGTTTGTGGAGTCTCTCTCATTATTATTCTCCTGCTCTTGTTGTATCTCTGCAGACAGTCCAAGTGTAAGAGCCTCTTCTTTTCATGCTGTATTACAGAGTTTATTTACTGCATACACTTTAATTATTCACACATATACATGTTTTCTGATCTCATGACACAAAATATCAGTGGAACAATTTATACATGACAAACATGTGTAATAACATTTGTCTCTTTCACAGGTTCCTGCTTCACCAGGTTGGTAAAATACTTTTTATTATTATTTTAAACAAACATCAGTTACTTTTGAGTTTATTGTGTTTATTTCCTGTTTCAGGTGGATCCAGTCTGAGAGTCACAGTCCGGGCTCCTCCACAAATCATGGAGTCAACCAGGATGAAACTCATGAACACAACTCTCTTCATCCTGGTCAGCACTTAAACCGATCTTTATTATCATTATTAATATTGACTTTTCATTCAGTCTCCATTAACAGGAACATTTCTTAGGTTCAGTTTGTGCTCAGCAGCTTCTCAAAGAACATTTATCAAAATCCAGTTGGACAAACATCCAAATAACCAACTGACTACATGCACAAAAGATCAGAAACAAACAGGATTTTACAACCTGATTGTATCTTTAACTCGACTGAAAGAATCCACAAATGTTATTGTTTCATATCAGAACAACACAAACAGTAACACCATGATGGGTTCATGCTCTGAAAATATCTGACAGTCCTGGATTTGACTTAAACACAACTAATAAAAATCTTTCTTTGACTGATGACATTAAAATGAAACTCTGACTCTGGTTTCTTTTCATTTTCATGAAGGTGATGCTAACCTCTATGAATCCATCACACCAGTGGAAGACACTGGAACTGGTACAGTTCATATTTAGAAAAGCTCAGAGCAGCTAGAGATGCAAGAAGCTTCTGATTTAAGCAGACAAACTGCATTTGATGTGTTTACAAACATTTTTACATTTCAGGTACAGATGAACCGCGAGACGTCACATACTCTCTTATTACACTTCAAAACCTTAGAAAGAAGAGTGAGTACACAAAACACACAGTGTAGAAAAAAGCCTGGAAAGTTTTTACAATATTTAAAATGTTTTCATTATTTTCATTAATCTGATCATCTTCACAGAGAAGCATCATAAACCAGAGCAGAGTGCTGTTTACTCTGAGGTGAAGACGGGAGCTGCAGGTACAGTCACAACAGTCTCATTCAGTGTTTGTACTTGAACGTGTCATCACATCGTTATATTGCAGGTAATTATAGGTCAACATGGAGTTTAGTTATTCACTGACCAAGCTTAGCTACTACATACGACCACTACACATCAGCAGACTGAATCTTATACACATCGAGGGCCGTTCAGAGTTTAGTGTAAGTTTGTGTGCTTCATATACAGAATGATATTGTTATTGTACAGTATGGTATTGTCCATCTATATGTCCCCCAACTAAATAGTTTCTCTCATGTTTTTACTCTGTAATGTTCTTGTCATCATATCTGTGCTGAACAAATGTGTCCTGAGCTCTGACGTCTCTTTTAGAGGACAGTCTGATGTATGCTGAGGTCAAACAGCCCAAAAAAGAAAAAGCCAAGAAAAACAAAGGTGAGCAAAGTCTGCCATCATCTCCACTGAATATTGTTCAACATGTTTATCTGCTCTTACAATGTAAATCTGTTTATTTTATAGTTTATATTTATGTATTCACACTTTGTCAGCTATTTAAAATCTTCTCTTTTATCTTTGCATCAGTGGAGACATCCAGTTTCCTCCTGGTTAATGATATTATTGTTTTCAATGATCTTCTCTTCATTCACAGGAACATCAAGTCCTGCAGCTGATGCAGCAGTTTATTCTGAAGTCACATCAGGAAGCTCTCTCAGTAATTCTGCTGCCATGCAGGCTGATTTATTCTTCACATTATTAAATGTCTTCAGCTCATAATATCTTTACATGTTGGAAATCACTTTGTCTCTTTGTGCTTGTCTTACAGGTCAGTGAGGAGAGCTGTAGCAGCAAAGCCAAGAAGAAGCTTTTTATGAAGCCACTCTTGCTCCTCTGCTGCCCAAATATCAGACATGCTCAGCTTTATGTGCAGTTACAATATTACATCATAATATCATATAATTCAGTATAAACCAAATGGAGGTGTATTCATAGTCAATAATCATGCTGTTTATCTTCGGTTACTTTTATAAAAAAATTGTAATAAACCTTGACTGTATCTAACATGTTCCAACAGCAGTGAGAAATATGTGATGTTTAGTATCTGACAGCACAATTTACAGTCAGTGTTTGCAGTGTAAATACTGATATGGGCACCAACAAATACTTTAACTGTGTTTGTTTACATTATATAAATAAGAATTATATCATAGGCAGTGAATACATTTGAATGTATTTCATGTATATTTTTGTGTTTCTGATCATTTTTTGCATCTTTTAGTTAGAAGGTAGAAATAAAATCTTTTTACATTTGAACATTTTATGTTTATTTTTGATTTTTGTTTCCTGTATGAAATTATCCACAAACTAATCAGATCATCTCTCTATGTGCTGATAGTTAAATGAAAAGATAACTTGTACATGGGCTAAATCTCATATGACAGATTGCATGGAGACAGAACATCACCGAGAATTAAAGCTCTGCATCAATCACGGTCAGCACGACTCAGAGAAGTAGCAGTATTATAATTCATTAATACGACACAAACATCAGAGCTAAAAATCCAGACAAGTTCAACCAAGAACAAGACAGCAACAAAACATCTGTCTGACCCTGCAGAGTCTGATTGTTTAGTCACAGTGAGGAGGAGGCACAGGTCAGTCAGGTGTAAACTTAACCAGCTGGGTTGAGCCTGGTTGGCATTTTTCTGCAAAATCAGCATGACGGTGATAAACAGTGCTGATCATATCCTCTAATACAGGGTGACCATAATTTGATTTACAAAAAAGAGGACACTTGCGCCAGTCATGAAGAACCTTTATAATACTGTTTACATGAAGAAAACATATTTAAACAATAACATCTCTGTGCAGTTAATGAATGGTGAAATAAAAAATGTCATATAGTCTTTTACAAGTCAACAAGTGGTCACCGTACTCTAATAGCTCAGCTGTGCTGTAGATGGGTTTCCCTCTTCACTATCAATCATGTCTTTGTCCTATAAAGTGGGAGAGCAACTACAACTACACTGGTGACTTTTCATTTTGTCCTGTTACCATTTGTAACTAATTTGTTGACTTTATGTCATTTTAGTTTCTAATAAAATGTCATGCAGTCCTGTGTTCCCTGATTTAATTAAATCTGTGAATTAGGATGCAGAAGCAGAAAGTTTAGAGGTTTTATTGCAGGGTTAATAAATGGTGGTGTGAGAGAAATTCTGCACAGACTCTGAGTCTGAAAGACGAACAGTGTTTGGAGTCTGCTGTTACCATCACAGCTGTGTAGGTGGCAGTAATACAACTTTATGCTGGTTCTCAGCTACTAATGAAAAAGAAGTGAGCTTCTTACAGCTCTTCATAACTTACTGTTATTATTGTATTTTTATTTTATCTGATCAGCAATAATTCAGGTCGTTAAAGTGTTTGAAATGTTATTAGTGTTATTGCTCATTATTATTACTGTGATTAGTGTAATGGCTTTAGGACCCAGGGGATCAAACAGAGGGTATAAAAAAGGAAGTAGCAGCAGGTGCTCTTCTTCTTCTTCTCTCCTTTGTTCTGGTGTGAGGCTGTGGACTGTGGTGTTTTTGGGATGCTGCAAAGTTTTGGAGTGTGAACAGAGTGTGCTGAGGAGATCGTGTCACCATATAAGTGAGCATACTGCCCTTTAGCAGAGATTCAAGGTATAGACTGAATGTTTTTAAGTTATCTTTCTTTAAGCCTTTAAAATAGATTAATTTAAATTAATCTTTAAATTACCAGTTAAAATATTATCCTACAGGATCGAGGCCTCAGTGCTCCTGTGTTTTTGATTATTATATTAGTGTATTTTTGTTTTTTTGATCAGCAATAATTCAGTTTATTATGTGTTTGAAATAAATTGAATGACTGAATCACAGCTGAAAGTGTTTTTTGTTCTTGTTGTTTTATGCATTTACTCTGAGTGTGTGATTATTGTGCTGCTGTTACAGTCTTTCTGTTTTACTTCTCAGCACTGCCATCATGTGTCTGAATACACAGCGTACAGTCAAACTCAACAACCTCAGTTAAAGATTTGATAACATTTAAAGCTGTTGAGCACCAGTGCAGGTTATTTTTGACCTGTGTTTGTGTTTTTGAATAAATCTCTTGAAGTTTTTGCAAGTGGAAAATGTTGTATATTTCTGACGGATGTAAAACTTTTAAAACACTGAAAGAAATTTTAAATAAATTCAGATCTGCAAAGAAATGCATTGATTATGTTTTATTCAAGAATCAATATCAAACAGTATCACAAGATCAAACTGCAAAGAATAACATCTTTACTCTTCTGAGCAGCTTACATGTGTGTGAAAGACTGTTGGTGGTCACCATCTTTTCTGCCACAGGCTTATTTTTATCCACTAACAGGCCTCATGGTTTCTGGTTGGGTCACCATGAACAGAGGAAATGCAGCCTGTGGTTTCAGCCTCAAGTCTTCAGTGTAGCTGATGTTTAGTTTTATGTTATCAGCTCACAGCAAAGAGTTAACAAGGAGCACAGACAAAGAGCACAGTGGAAATTTCACTTTGACCTCTGTGTGCATGACACATGTTTACATGATGTGCCTGTACTGGAATAACAGTACTGATCATCAAATATTCAGTTATCTTTATAAAATAGTGCCTCTTCTTCATCATTTTTCATTAATCAATGTAATAAATCCGTAAATCAAACAATCATTTGCACCAAAGTTAATTTATTCAAAGCTAATAATTGAAAACAAAATGAAATTTCTTCATATTTTTGTTCATTTTTTGCACTTTAAGAAAAGTTTTTTCTTTAACGTGTGAATATTTCTGTAACTGTTGGTGACCTCATAGCTGCAGGCTTATCTGCACCATCTCTGCACTTAAACATTACAGTGACTTCATTATTTCCATCAGCCTGCAGAACTAAAATGAGGAAGAACAATTGAAGCTAAATATGAGCTGCCTTCCAGATCACATGCTTTAGCTCTGACAGTACAGACAGATGATGAGGAGACTGTGAGATGTTAAACAGGCAGAATACAGAGCTCAGAGTTTTACACGTTCTGGTTTGTTGTTTTCACACTCCTTAAAACGTGAGAGAATGTTTACTGATCTTCATTTTACTATAAATAACACCTCGGTGTGTAAATTGCCTTGATTGCTAATTTACTGTTAATAGTTAATATTTATTATTATTATCTGAAAAAGAAAACCATAAGAATCTAAAATCTAAAACAAGATGCTAAAACAGGACCAACTTTCTCTAAATGTAATCACACAGAGCTCAGATGAGTAGAGAGTGAACAGGCAGGTGTGTTTTTCCACAGCAGGTGTGTGTTTGCACAACTGAAGGTTTGCAGGTTGAACACTGGAGAAGATCAGAGACAGAAGAAGACTGGATTAAGTGGATAAACTACAAGGGTGATTCTCTGCAGTCAGGCTAGTTTCCTCAGTGTGCTGTAACTCAGTGAGTGGATGAACAGTCGGTCCTTTTATGTGCAGCTATTTGAGGATGGAGAACAAATGTGCCAACCTGAGCTGACTGGAGCAGGTGAGGAAGATGACTAACACATCCCACTGAGAAGGAAGAGCTGTGGAGCTGTGACAGACTGTGGCAACATCAATGAAAAAAGGCAAAAATCTAATAATTATTTTATTACAGTCCTGATATCAGACCTCTGTTTATTTGTTTATTAGAAGCTCAGATATTAATCCTCTAAAGCCTGAATCATAAATAAAATGAAAACTTTTTATAAGCTGGTGTGTTTTTTTGAACCTTCTGAGAAATAAATATTTTTCACATGAGGTGGAAAAAATCTTTTTTAGCTGCATCTGGCATTTTTGTACAATTTGTTTCTCAGTTTATCTTCAAATAGAAACATAAAGTTTCTTTTTAACACATTAAACTTTGAGTTTCCTTTCAAAATGTTCAAAAATCTTTTAGAAAACTGGTAAAAATGTCTTTGAGGAATCGTTGAAGGCTCGTTGACTGATGTCAGCCATGTTGGATGTCTCAGCTGAGGGCTCTGCATGAGTTGCTGATCCCCGCTGGTTAATCTGTGCACTGCATGTGTGTCTGTAGACATCAGGTTCTTTAACGTGAGCAGAAAAAGCCAAGCAACAAACTTTGTTAAAGAGGATGAAAAGAAACTTGATGAATGTTGGTCGGATATTCTTCTGTCAGAGGAGACAAAGATAAATTTGTTCACATTCAGTCAGACAGATCAGTGAGTCTGTAGTTGTGATACTGAAGGGTGGAGGCAGGACATGACAACAAAGATAAAACTATGACCTGCAAAGTGTGTCAGCAACTAAGCAACAGAGCACCTTTGTATATCACAGAGAAAGGTAGGAACACAAAACAGGAAAGAAACTTAAATGTTTGCAGTGGACAGGAAATGTGAACACGTCACACGACTGCTGTGGTCAAAGCTACAGGAGCTTTTTGAGGTTGGTGTAAAAGGAAGGAAGCACAGAGAGGCGATAGAAGAAGGAGCTGAATATAAACTCTGGTCTTATCTACATTAAGTGCAGCTTCTCTTTATCAAGGCAAAGTCGAACACTTTGAGATTAGATGCAGATCAGCGTGCAGGCCTGGACGTGAGGATGGGGCACTCTTTGCTCTGTTTGCTGGGGTTATTCTGTGAGTACAATACACACCTTTACTGTTTGAATGGCAGCGATGAAGGAAAATGTTTCTCACTGGTGACAATTACAGTGTATCACTGCTTTAACCTGTTTACCTGACAGCTTCAACACAGCAGACTAGATTTTTTTTCATGTTTCCAGCCTGTTTCACAGCTAATAGAAACACATAAATTTGGTGATGAGCAATAACTGTGTATGTTGTATAATGTCTGATGATGTTTCATTCTTTATTTTAGTGCTCGGTACAGTCAGACATGGAAACACTGAAGGTGAGAAACTGTTTTTTCTTCCCTTTATATCATGTGTGTTGATCTTAACTAGTATTTAGCTTCTCCTGTGTTGCTCTAAATGACGTCCTCTGTCTTATATTTTGTATCATAAACCAAACATTTCATTGAGATTATTGGTTAAAATGTTAATATAACCATGTTAAGTGTGTGAGCACTCAAACACACACCCACGATACAAACTGTATATTTACTGAAGAGCTGTGGTTTCATACATGTGGATTTTCTTTTCATGTTTATCTGATCTGAAAATATCAACAGTGTGTGTAGTGCAGTTTATCTCACTGAGTTATGCTGTTGGTTTGTATGCTGGATGATATAGTGGGATTTTTTTGGATTACCTCTTGGAGTTGTAAAAATGCTAATTATCAAAAGCTCCACACAGATGACAAATTAAAGGAAAAACCAACATGAACATGGTAACCAAATGCTGCTCTGAGCTCAGCATAGAGTTTTTTACCTTCATCCCTCATTTGGTGTTTTGATTAGAAGCTGTTTAACACGTCACTCCAAAGTCTCTGTAGATGTTCAGTGTGTTGAATTGTGTGGCTGCAAAAGATGATTCACATGATTTAAGTTTGCTTCAAACATTCAGAGCAACAATTTTATTCTTTTGATCTTTTTCTAAATTACAGACCTTGGAGTGAAGGCCACTCTGACAGCAGACAGATTAACTATACCAGCAGGGGGCAGTGTGACACTGACCTGTGATATGAAGAACTCTGCTGACTTTGAATATGAGTGGTTCAGAGAACCCCGTTTTAACTCTGAGAAGACCATAGTAGCTGGTGAATCAAAGAGAGAACTGGTGACCTCTGACGCCGGCATCTACAGCTGCAGAGGACGTATAAAAGGGACAAATTCAGTCACAGAAGAAAGTAACTTAGTCACCATTCAGGAAACTGGTGAGTTTAAAATTTTAATCTGGAATAAAACAGCTTGTATTCTCCAAAGTTTCTCCATTTCTAAATATGTGGAACCTCTTAATGCAGAGTTTGTGACCTTTGATTGTCTCTGAAAATGTAGTTCTATGTTTTATATTTAATTAGTGGATAAATCATTGAACCTAATACAGCTGATTAAAGTTATTGACCTGAACTGTGCAGAAAAGAAACCATCGAACGTCTTCATCCTGTAATGTGAAGAAAAATGAGGACCTAAATGCACTCTGAGACAGACTGAATAAGAAAAAATGAAACTTTACACACACACACACACACACACACACACACACACACACACACACACACACACACACACACACACACACACACACTGAGAGGGAAGTAAAACTCAACATAAGACACAAGAAACAAATGAATACCAAAATAAAACAGGAAGACAACAAAGAATTTAACCTAAAAAACCCTCAGAAATACAAAGTAAGACCCGGGATCATGACACACTCCAGATTTCTACATCCTCTTTAGTTTCATCAAATATTCCCATATTTGATGATTTGATTAAGATTTAAATTAGAAGCTCTCTAATATGTAACCCCAATAACTTTCAGTTATGTTGTGATATTTTTTTGACTTCACTTGCATCAAATTCGTTCAGTGGTTTTTTTTTTTTTTTTTTGTAATTCTTAATTACAGGACATGGAGTGAATATCACTGTAACAGCAGACAGCACAACCATACCAGCAGGGGGCAGTGTGACACTGACCTGTGATGTGAAACACTTTGCTGACTTAAAATATGAGTGGGTCAGAGAAACCTCATCTGCAGTGAAGTCCACAGAAGCTGTTGGATCAGATAAAGTGATCAGGATCTCTAAAGGAGGAAAATACCAATGCAGAGGATGGAGAACATACCCAACTTCACTCATAGCACAAAGTGATCCAGTCATCATTCAGGAAACTGGTGAGTTTAAAAATGTCATAAGAAATAAAACAACATGGATTCTCCAAAGTTTGGAGAAGCTCAGAGAGGGACAAAATTATGACAAAAACTTATGTTACAAAGTGATTTACGGCCCCAACCTGCCAAGTTTTTTATGATAATAAAACTGTTACAAAGTTATAATAAACAATAATGGGGTTAAAATATTTGATAATACTGTTTTTATTTTTAATGAAAATATGTTAATCAGTCAGAAATTAAATGTGTGGCTCAGTCATTCATAAACGTGTTTTGTGATTTGGCCCCTGATGCTCCAGTTGTCACGGTTCAGCATTTTGAGTCTCGTGTGTTTTGGTATTTTATAATATGTTTTATGTTCTGAGTCCTTTGCTGTTTTGATTATTGTAGTTATTATTATTATTACCCCAGGATCAGTTATGGCTGTTACGGTTTTAGTTCTTAGGTTTTGTTTTATGTGTTCATGTTGTGTTTACTCTGTGCATTTCTGTCCCACGTTTCAGGTCTCTATGTTCTGTCTCACAGTCTCTGTTAAGTTTACGTGTCTACAGTTCAGTCGGTGTGTTTCCTGTTTTACTTTGAAGGTCTGCGTCTCATGTCAGTGTTTCTAGTTTTGTTTCCCTTGTCTCGTCCTGCCTAATTACTCCCAGCTGTGCTCTCCTACTGTGTCTCATTCCCTTCATTATCCCTCAGTGTATTTAAGCCCTGTGTTTCTCTTTTTCAGTGTTTGATCTCCCTCATCCATGTCTGTGTGTTCTGCCTACAAGCCTGTCAAGTTTATTTTTGTTTTCCAGTTTAGTTCTTTTTTTTGTGTGCAGCAATAAAGCTGCTATTTTGAGTTCTAGTTTTGCTTCTGTGTTGAGTCTGCATTTTGCACACAGACCATGACACCAGTTGCTGTTATCAGTTACAGTTTTAGGACAGAGTGACGTCGCTCTATGTGATTGGCTCATTTCAGAGGCCATCCTGACCAATGGCTGTGGAGCTGTCATAGAAACATTTTTGAACTATTCTGAAGATACTCTGAAGAGTCAGCTCAGAGATAAGAGATAGTTTAATAAAGATTTCTCTGAGCCTGTGATTCTCACGTGATTATGAACAAGACTGACTGAGGATCAGTGAAGAGGGTGAAACACAGCGAGGGTGTAAAGAACTTCATGTTCTGGGACCATCAAACATCTTTGTCTGTGAGACAAACAATGAGACAATTATAACAATAATAATAGTTTAATATTTAATGACTGAAACAAAATGGTTTGCTATGTTCAGGTATGAGCTGCAGATGTGAGCAGCACATTTTCCGTACAGTCACTGACTGGGCGATCAGACCTCTGTACTGGTTGTTTGTGGCTCTGTACACAGACATGTGACCTAGAAGCACGGCTACAGTCATCAACATCATCATGACCTGTGAAGCAATAATTACATGTGTGTGAACAAATGTGTGAGCCAAGTCTCCTAATTTTTTAAAGAGGATATTTTAGGCCTTTTATCTTTTATTGGATAGAGACAATGTAGGGGTGCAGATGGGACTTGAACCTGGCCGTACTGCTCACCCACTCAGCTGAATTTTTAATGATATAATGGTTCTGGAATAAAAATACAAACAGAGATTTGTCATGTTACTATGAAGGTCAAACAGCATTATATCTCATGGTAACCTCTTTGGCATTGTAAAAATGATCTTATTGGAAATGGTTGAACATGAATAGTCATGTAAAATGTGGAGTCTAGAGAATCAGTGTCAGGAATGTGATCCAAGGAGGGGAGACTAGGTGGGATTGTGAATGTGAAACAATTATTTTCAGCAAATCTCCAAATCAACATAAATTCACAATTAGTTCTGTAGCAATTCTACAAGTAAGACTGCAAGTAGTGTAGAACAGGAGTCACAACATGAAACCACAGAGCAGAGTCATGCTGACAGTTTCTGACAGGAAACAGAAAATCTCAATGTAAACATCAGTTTTTGTTTCTTTATATTAAGATTTCAGATCCAAAATCTGACATTTTCTAGTTTCAGGTTTTGGATGTGAAAGAAGTTCATTTATCGTTCCGTTCATCATCGGACTTGTTAGTGGAATTATTGTCGTGCTGCTGCTGATGTGTTGCTATAAACAGATAAAGGGTGAGAGACTTTCTGATTGACTTTTTAAAGGAAAAATAATTTATTTTAATGCTGTGACACTTTTAAACAAACTGATGTAATAATCTTTGTGCTTTTTACAGAACCCTGTTGTAACAGGTTGGTGCAGCAGTTTAGTTTCATTTATATAACTTCAAATAAAACTAACTTTGAATTATTCCTCATTAAATTTTCATTATTTGTTTCAGTCTCACTCAGTCTCAGAGCACCAATCAAAGCTCTGCTTCGCAACAAACATCCAACCAGAATGAAACTCAGGTTTACTCCTCTCTTCTTCATGGTGAGACCAGAAATTATTACTTTTCTCTTTAATACAGTTTTCAACACTCAGTTTTCCAGCAAACAGTGACAAAAACAAAAAGAAATAATATTTTTCTTCCTTCTTTCTTATTTTCAATGACTTGTAGGTGATCTTTCAGTCTATGAATCAATCAGAGGCTCTGGAAACACTGGAAGTGGTACAAACAGTATAAACTTTGATAATAGCAGAGCTGTAAGAAATGTAAATATTTATTCTGACTGATCAAACTTCATTATTTCAGCAGATGAATACAACAACGTCACATCTGGATTTCAGCTTGACGGTCTTGATAAAAGGAGTGAGTACAAGAAACATGAAATGTAATAATTGGTCGAATGTTTTTGTAACTTGTGTCATTTTAGAGGAAGACAGTCTCCATGTTATTAACTACAATAATCCATCATCACAACAGGCAGACATGATGGCACAGAGGAGAGCTCTGACTACAATAATGTGAATCCTGAATCAGCCTCAGGTACAAATGTGAACTCTACACACACTGAATCATTAGTAATCAGATTACATGTGCAGTTAAATGTGTGACATCATTGCTAAAGTTTGTGGAGCTGATGAGCTGAATCACTTTTTATACGATTGGCTTTAGTTGTGTTCTGCTGCTGTTGTGATGTCTGAATAAAATAGATGAGATCAGTTCTGTGTGATTAAAGCATGAACGTGTCAGAAAGCATCATCACATCTTTGGCAACATTATTTCTTTGTTTTTCACTTTCAAACTCGTATTTGTTCTGATTTTGTTTCAGGTCCATAAAAAGATTATTTCAACAAAACTCAAGACTCACGAACAACGTCAGCAACGTCAGTGTAAACAATGACATGCTCTTGGTTTAATATCAACACTGGAAGACTGATTATATGGTTCATCTTTGTATTAAAATCCTATTGTGTTTATTTCTGTTGTAATAAGTGGAGGGTGGATGGTGTGGGACATTGTTTCCATCAAGACACAATTTCATGATTTGGTTCTGTGAGTTTGTTTCAGTCTCTTTGTTTTATTTCTATAAGATGTTCACTCACTTCCTGCTGAATTTTACATGTTATCTTTAAAGTGTAAGAATAGATTATTTTAGTATTAGGGATTTAGTTGTATTAACGATAGTAAAGCATTATATCCGTTATTCATTTAAGTAGGCCATAGGTCAAGCTGCTAAACACTCACACATAGAGCAGACACACAGAATTGGGAGAATAAGTCAGAGGTGTATGTGAGAAGCAGAGGCGACAGAAAGGAGAACACAGTGTGCGAAGAAATGGGCAGCAAGGACACGAGAAAGGGAGACAGCAGATAGAGAGACATTAGCAGGCGCCTAGTTTTGAGAAGACAAAGGTTGTTGACCTCTGTGTGCTGTTGGGACTGCCCCAGCAGATTTTGATGATTGATGCTGAACTGTGAAAATCCCCATGTACATGTAATAAAATTAGTTGATTATTTGTTCTGAGAAAAAACAGGAATGAAATATTACACTGTCTTATGATGCATTATAGTGCTGATTTATAAGAAATGCTGTTTGCAGAGAATCATAGCCTTATTTGTCTGATTAGAAAGAACAAAACATACTGCACAGGAAGCCAAGGTCATAACTTACACTTACTGAGAGAGAGAAAAAATGTAAATGCTTAGTTTAGAGGGAGGCTGAAGCTACAAGAGTGTGAGAAACGGTCAGACACTTCAAGATTTTGCCAGACACCCTCCTGTCCACATCTCCCGTCTGGCCGTTTGTAATGCTCAAAGTGTTGTATGGAATAAAGAGAATTGTATCGATTAAAGAGATTGTTGATTGAGCATTTATACACCGAGTGTTGTTCTTCCTTCAGCGCAAAGATCAAAGAATTGGGGAATTTAACAAAAGCTTGCTGTATGGAGATGTTTATTGCATATTTTTCATATAAGTAACAATAAATAATAAGAATTATGTTAATATACATGTTTCCAAATTGTGATGCACAAAAACTTATTGTCAATGTTCAGATTTTACAATGTTATTCATGTCATCACTGAGGCCATGACAGAGAACATTTTGTGTGTGATCAAATTGTTTTCTGTAGGTGATGTTTGTGTCTTTTATGCTGTTTACAGTTTGATGTGTGTAAAATAATTGTGGTGCTTTTAAAAATAATCAAATAATATCACGACAAAACGACTTTGTTCTTCTGAGTGACCCGTGATGCTTATATGTGGATAAAAATGTCTTTTCTAACTGTCTGCTATATCCTATTTATTAATCTGCTGAAAATGACTCATGATTTCTGCCTGAGCCCCCAGAAAAGAGGAAACGCAGCCTGTGGTTGAAGAGAAAAAGTAAATGACTTGTTTTAGCAAAGAGGCAACAAGAAATGCAGACAATAACAGCACAGTGTTGTTCTCTTGACAGCTACATGCTGATATTGTCAGATATAAATATAAAGTATTTCCTTAGTTGAAGGGATACAAAAGTGTCAGGTGTGCCCCTGTAGCACTGCACTTGTTCTCTGTGTGGACTGCACATTTTATATGATCTACCTGTACTAGGAAAAATACCACACTGTGAGAACTGATGAAAACTCTCCTTTAGAAAAATATCAGACAAAAATATAGTGCCGAACGGTACAGACAGAAAACAGCAGATATCATTGTTCAAAGGTCCTTTAAAAGACCCTTTACCAGGTATCATAATCTTGGCTGTAAAAGTGTCAGAAATCATACTGTAAGGGACAGCTTTTGGCCTTTTTTTCCCCAGAAAATCCTCAGCTTTCAATACCTGGCAGTCGTTATACTTTATTGTATTCGTATGACAGTGGAACAGCAGTGGAGAAAAAACAGACTGTTTTTTCAGATTTATAGTGAAGTGGAAACAGATTTAACATAAATGAAATGTAATACAACATCAACTTTAAATATGAACTATACTAGTACAAAAAAGTATTTGAGCCTAGCCCACTCAATTTTTTGTATATCCTTCTTTTTATATTGCAAATCTCTCTCTATTGTGGAGAGCCAAGTGCTCCACGTGTCATCATTACTTACCTGTGATTGGACCGTGCATTATAATGATGCACCGTAAAGTTTCGTAATGTTTTTCTTCTCATCTTTCAGTAACCGTTTCTCTCTAGCCCAACTGGTCGAGAGATACAGTAGTGCGAGTCACCCTGGTAAAACCAGCCGGAGTTGACTTTTCTGTGTTAAGACAGCGATAGCGTGTGATCTAGGGTAACCAACCGTCCTCTTTTCCCCGGACATGTCCTCTTTTCACGTTCTGTCCGAGGGGATTTTCGAGACTGATGAAAATGTCCGGGTTTTTCTATAGGCCTACAGGTGTGACATCACACATATGGGTCATATGTGTGATGTCACATGCCGAGCTGCTGCTTTGTGAGTGGTTGTTCTGCCTCACAGATGGAACAGATGATCTTTAAAAGATGCCAAAGCACAAGTGCAGCTTTTCAGACGAACTGCAAAAGAAATTTCCCTCGTACCATCGCGGTACTGGTAATTTTTCATATACAGATAAGGCCTTCTTTCTGTACCATTTTTTAATTCCAGAGGTTTTTAAGTTATTTTTTGTTTTGCACTTCTTGCCTAAAAGCCTATATCACATTTTTTATTTCACCATTCATTAATCGCACAGAGAAGGCATCGTTTAAATATGTTAAAATTTTCTTTAAACAAACAGTATTAAGAAAATTCTTCATGACTGGGCGAAGTGTTATCATTTTTGGAAATCAAACTATGCTTACACTATTGTGATTGTACCGTAATACACCAAATATCCCTGTAAATCTCAGCTTCTCTTCTTTTCTAAACCGCATTCTCCGCTGGTGGGCCCATGGTAAATAAGGGTAAGTGTCAGTGTGGACATACCGATATAGTTCCTCTCCCATATTTCTCATGTCAGACTCTGAACACAGCTTCCAAGTACAATCACTGGACTGTGTTTACAGCTGGTGGCCAATAGAGGGAGACATTAATCCATTTATAATTTATTGTATCTGTCATAGTCTCCCAGTCCTCCTGGTCAACCAACACGTTCTTTTTCCTTACGAGTGTAATGAACTCGATACTTTACTTTCTGTTTCTTTCCTGTACGCACTGCTGCAGTTCCATCTAAGAAGCAACCTGGCTGTCTTAAAGGTCATGAACATTCATTCAGAATTAGCAACACTGATGATGGTAATTATTAAAAAGTATTGGTACTGGTATCAGTATCAGCGATATAGGCCTGGTATTTACTTGGTATTAGATTGATACCAAATCTTGCAGTATTGCACACGACTAATAAGTAGTGATATTAAATTCATTAAACTGATATAATTTCAGCACCATGGACAGCACACAAGGTTTTCACTGCATGAGCTGTGCTCTCTAACACGTGACTGTTTGTAGTGGTGGACAAATTTAGCTGCATGCACACATAGCTCTCTCTGTGATAGGTTAATAATTTTAATTAAAAAATATATGTATATTGATTATTGGCTGAAAGTGATTAAAATTTTTAATATTGTGACACAGTGGGTCCGCACTCTGGAAGGGAGGGGAACATCCGAAGAGGCATACGCCTGCTGAATGGCCTCCACAACCCTGTGGGACAATCGAGACTTAGACAAGGGTCTGACCAGAATTCCATAGTGGAAGCTCACAAACGGCTGGTCTGACTTCCTGAACGGCCGGATAAGCAAGAAGTTCTGTGCCAAAGCACAGAGATGGCACAGGGCAACCTGGCTCCCAGCGGCCTCCTTGTGCAGGTCCCCTGTGAGGAATATTCATAACTCAACTGACTTGGACAGGTGAAATTCAGATGGGGTCGTCAGCAGCAACCCAGGGTTAGGCCGGAGGATAACCCCTGTGTCACCTTCATCATTGCCTTTGGACCGACAGAGTGTGCAGCTCACAAAGAATCATGTTAACTGTGGTCTGGTGGGGGTCCAGCTGGTGGACCGCACACCAGGAGGCAAACAGCCCCCGAAGGAAGCAGTAGGCAGTCCTGGTGGATAGCGCACAAAACTCCTGCAGCATTCTCACTTTTAGATCAGGCCAGGCATGGAGCCTCTCCCTCTCAGGGTACAGGCTGTCACCCTGAGCCCTACTGGGAAAAGATGGAACAGTGACCCCCTCACCTGGGACAGGAGGCCCCT